>NC_141167.1:120587500-121299301 GCF_055505025.1 Bos grunniens | reverse complement strand
ATCTACTTGTCACTTCCACTGTATAACTGTAATGGATTTGATCTAGGTCATATCAAAAGGCCTAGTGGTTTTTCCTACTTTCTTCAATTTAAGCCTGAATTTTGCAATAAGGAGCTCAAGATCTGAGCCACAGTCAGCTCCCAGTCTTGTTTTTGCTGACTGTACAGAGCTTCTTCATCTTTGACTGCATAGAATATAATCAATCTGATCTTGGTATTGACTATCTGGTGATGTCCATGTGTAGAGTCACTTATTGTGTTGTTGCAAGAGGCTGTTCGCTATGACCAGAGTGTTCTCTTGGCAAAACTGTTAAGACTTTGCCCTGCTTCATTTTGTATTCCAAGGCCAAACTTGCCTGTTACTTGAGGTACCTCTTGACTTCCTACTTTTCCATTCCAGTCCCCTATGATGAAAAAGACATCTTTTCTGGTGTTAGTTCTAGAAGGTATTGTAGGTCTTTATAGAATCATTCAACTTTAGCTTCTTCAGCATTAGTGGTTGGGGCACAGACTTGGATTACTGTGATGTTGAATGCTTTGTCTTGGAAACAAACAGAGATCATTCTGTAGTTTTTGAGAATGCACCCAAGTACTACATTTCAGACTCTTTTGCTGACTATGGCTACTTCATTTCTTCTAAGAGATTCTTGCCCACAGCAGTAGATACAATGGTCATCTGAATTAAATTCACCCATTCCTACCCATTTTAGTCACTGATTCCTAAAATGTTTACTCTTCCCATCTCCTGTATGACCACATCCAAGTTATCTTGATTCATGGACCCAACATTCCAGGTTCTATGCAATATTGTTCTTTACAGCATCAGACTACTTTCACCACCAGACACATCCACAACTGAGCAACATTTCCATTTTGGCCCAGCCTCAGTAATATATTGGACACCTACCAGGGCTTCCCTCTTGGCTTAGCCAGTAAACAACCTGCCTACAATGCGGGAGACCTGGGTCCAATCCGTGGATCCGGAAGACCTCTGGAGAAGGGAATGGCAACTCACTCCACCATTCTTGCCTGGAGAATCTCATGGATTCTGGCAGGCTATAGTCCACAGGATTGCAAAAAGTCAGACATGACTGAGCAACTAACACCTTTACAAACCTGGGGGTCTCATCTTCCAGTGTCATACCTTTTTGCCTTTTCATATTGTTCAAGGGGTTCTTAAGGCAAGAATACTGAAGTGTTCTGCCATTCCCCTCTCCAGTGGGCCTTGTTTTATCATACTTCAATTTAAAATATTAGGTTGGTGCAAAAGTAATCGAGGTTTGAATCATGGAAGTTTGCTGTTTGATATCGAAATACATTCTTAAGTAAATGTGATTATGTTACACATTACTTAATGCATATTTCTCGCTTTATGTTGTTTTGCTAATGGCATTACTTGCTGTTTATTTTATATTTATTTTAGACTATAAACAAATGACATTAGACAAAAAGCAAATTTGAGTGATTTTTTTTTTTACTCAAGTTCAAAATGGGTCATAAAGCAGTGGAAACAACTCACAACGTCAACAGTGCACTTCGCCCAGGAACTGCTAACAAAAATATACGTGCACTGCAGTGCAGTGGTGGTTCAAGAAATCTTGCAAAGGAGATGACAGCCTTGAGTATGAGCAGCACAGTGGATGGCCACTGGAAGCTGACAAACTGAGTGGATTATCAGAGCTGATCCTCTTACAACTTCACAAGAAATGGCTGAAGAACTCAATGCCAATCCTTCTAAGTGGTGAACCATTTCCATTTGAAGCAAATTGGAAAGGTGAAAAAACTCCACAAGTGGGTGCCTCATGAGCTGACCACAAATCCAAAGTTCATCATTTTGAAGTGTCATCTTCTCTTATTCTATACAACAATGAACCATTTCTCGATCAGACTGTGACATGAGGTAAAAAGTGGATTTTATCCGACAACCAGAGATGGTTGGATTGCAGCTCAGTGGTTGGACCAAAAAGCTCCAAAGCACTTCCAAAACCCAAACTTGTACCCAAAATAGGCCAGGGTCACTGTTTGGTGGTCTGCTGCCAGTCTGATCAACTACAGATTTCTGAATCCTGACGAAACCATTACATTTGAGAAGGATACTCAGCGGCAGATAGATGAGATGCACCAAAAACTGCACCGCCTACAGCCAACATTGGTTAACAGAAAGGACCCAATTCTTCTCTACTCCAACATCCAACCAAACCTCGCACAACCAATGCTTTAAAAGTTAATGAATTGGGCTTCCAAGTTTTGCCTCATATGCCATTTTCACCTGCCCTCTTGCCAATCAATTAGCACTTCTTCAAGCATCCCAACTTTCTGCAGGGAAAATGCTTCCACAACCAACAGGATGCAGAAAATGCTTTCCAAGAATCAGATTTTTATGCTACAAGATTAAACAAACTTATTTCTCATCGGCAAAAATGTGTTGATTGTAATGGTTCCTATTTTGACTAATAAAGATGTGCTGAGACTTTGGACCGAAACAACAATTACATTTGCCCTAAAACTTCAATTTTTAAAAACTAGAAAAAAATATAAAGATCATAAAAAAGGAAAAGCATATGAAGAGATGTTCAACTCAGCCTTTAGGGAAATTATGACTTTAAACCACGATTTATTACTACATACTTATGAGAATTACTAAATAAAAAACAACAGCAACACCAAATGCTGGTGATGATGCAGAAAAAATAGATTACTCATATGTGGGTGATAGGAACATAAAATGGTTCAGCCATACTGGAAAAAAATATGGCAATTCTTACAAAAGTAAACAATGTGCTTATCATATAGTGCAATAACTACAATTCTTGGACATTTATCCCAGAAATGAAAATTTATATTCATAGAGAAACTCGTATATGGATATTCTTAACAGTTCTCTAATAGTCAAAACCTAGAAACATATACAAACATCAGTCAACAAATGAATGATTAGATAGTCATATACCCATATCACAAAATAATAATCAACAATAGAAAGAAATAAACTATTGACACACACAACCTGGATGGATCTTAATGGAATTATGTGCAGAGTGAAAACTCAATCTCAAAAGTTTACATGCTGTTATTTACAACATTTGTTACTGTTTAGTCCCCAAGTCAGGTCTGATTCTAGGCAACCCCATGAACCGTAGCCCTCCAGGCTCCTCTGTCCATGAGCTTTCCTAGGTAAGAATACTGGAGTGGGTCACCATTTCCTTCTCCACAGGATCTTCCCAAACCCAGGGATTGAACCTATGTCTCCTATATTGACAGACAGGTTCTTTACCACTGAGCCACCGGGGAAGTCCCCAATTTATAATATTACATAACAACATGTTATTTATATAACATTCTTGAAATGACAAAACTATAGAAATAGAGATTAGTAGTTACCAGGGGTTAGCAGTCAGGAGAAAAGGATGTAGCTGTGATTAAAAATGGTATCACAAAGAATTATTATGATAGAACTGTTCCATGTCTTATACATGCTGGTAACCACTTTAATCTATTAATATTAATTGACAATTTATTAAAATTAATTAAAACCAATGTTAAAATTGCATGGTACAAAATACACAAACGCACACATAAAACTGGGGAAATGGGAATAAGATTTCTCAATCTATATCAATTTCAAGATTGTGATACATTAATATATCAATAGTTGTACAAGATATTCAGTTCAGTTCAGTTCAGTCGCTCAGTCAAGTCCAACTCTTTGCGACCCCATGAATCGCGGCACGCCAGGCCTCCCATACAAGATATTACCATTGGGGAATTGATTGAAGGGTATATGGGATCTCTTTGTATTATTTCTAACAACTGCATATGCGTCTACAGTTATCTCAAAATTAGAAGTACCAAACAAAACAAAACCTTCCCACAAAGAAAACTCCAAGCTCAGATGGCTTCAATGATGAAGTAATTTCAAGTCTACACAAACTCTTCAGAAAAAAAGAACACAACCAACTCATTATGAGGCCACCATTATCTGGACACCGAAAGCGGGCAAAAATACAACAAGAAAACTGTAGGCTAATAGCCTTAATGAACAAAAACAGCCAATTTTTACCAAAAGTGAAACCAGCAATACATAAAGATGTATAGCCATAGCCCACAAATTGAATGTTGCTTCAACACTCAAAAACCAATCACTGTTAATGTATTAATATAATCAATGAAAAAGAAATCATATAATCAACTCATTAGAATAAATC
This sequence comes from Bos grunniens, assembly GCF_055505025.1. NCBI lineage: Eukaryota > Metazoa > Chordata > Mammalia > Artiodactyla > Bovidae > Bos > Bos grunniens. The sequence continues at coordinate 121,295,097 of NC_141167.1, read as the reverse complement.
TTGACAAAATTCAACAGCTAGTCATGATAAACACTCTCAGCAATTTAAGAGCAGAAAGGGATTTCTTCAATAGATACCTACAAAAACCTACAGTCAACAACATATTTAACAGTTAAAGACTGAATTCTTACTAGGACAAGGAATAAAGCAATGATCTCCACTCTTACTACTTCAAGATTCTACTGGAGTCCTAAGTACAACTATAAAAGGAAGAAAAAAATAACAGAGGTGAAAAAGAGGAAATCTTTTTTTTTTTTGGCCAGACCACAAGGCTTGTGGGAGCTCAGTTCCCTAACCTTGGATTGAACCCAAGCCCTCAGCAGTGAGAGCATGGAGTTCTAACCACTGTACTGCCAGGGAATTCCCAGGAAGAAATCTCAATACACAATGACATAATCATCTACATAAAATCCCGGCTCATGGCTCAGTGGTAAAGAATCCACATGCCAATGCAGGAGACATGGGTTCAGTCGCTGATCCAGGAAGATCCCACATGCCATGAAGCAGCTAAGCCTGTGCTCCACCATTATTGAGCTTGTGCTCTAGAGCCAGGGAGCCAAAACTACTGAGCTCACATGCCAAGAGCCTGTGCTCAGTAACAAGAGAACCCACCACAATGTAAGAGTCAAAAATAGAAAACCTCTAGAAAAAAAGCATAGTATATCTCTGTCACCTTGGATTAGGTAAAGATTAAAGATAAAGATTAATCTTTACTTAGGTACACAAAAAAGCATGAACTATAAAAGATGCTGTCAAGAAAAAAAAAGACACAACAGGGAGAAAATATCTGCAAAATACATTATCTGGTTAAGGATTTGTATCAAAGGCTATATAAAGTATTACAATATTAAGAAGGTAAATCTGAATATTTAACCAAAGTATATGGATGGCAAATAAGCCATGAAAATATACTAAAAATCATTAATCATGAGGATTAAATAAAATGCAAATTAAAACAATACCTACATATCTATTTAAAAAGCTAAAATTAAGAAGACATAATGCCAAGTGTTGATGAGAAGGAACAACTAGAACTCTCAAACATTACTGATGTGAACGCCATATGGTATGATTATTCTGAAAAAGTTTATTACAGAGTTAAACACACTTACCACACAACTCAGAAATCCCACGGTAAGTATTACTCAAGAAACAAGGATTTAGGAATTCTCCGGCAGTCCAGTGGTTAAAACTCCGGGCTTTGACTGCCAAGGCTCTGGGTTCAATCCCTGGTTGGGGAACTAAGACCCCACAGGCCTCAGGACATAGGGGGAAAAAAAAAGGAGGGGGGGGAAGCCAAGGATTTAAGTGTCCTACCCTACTTATTCTTTGCCAAAGTATAAATTTAAAGTTTTATTATTTATATCTTCACTAGTTATCATCAGATCAGATCACTAGTTATCAGCAGTATTCAAAAAAAAATTTTTTTTAATCTGCCACCCTAAATCAGTCACCCTAACTAACATTCAGTTAGAATTATAAAAAATACACACCACCTAGTAGTTTTGCAAACCTTAAGCCAATACTCATTAGTGGATATTCTACTGGGTAAACACCAACATTTTTTAACATGATATGAAAGCAGAATGCACCATACCTGCTGCTGCTGCAGCTGCTAAGTCACTTCAGTCGTGTCGGAATCTGTACAACCCCATAGACGGCAGCCCACCAGACTCCTCCATCCCTGGGATTCTCCAGGCAAGAATACTGGAGTGGGTTGCCATTTCCTTCTTCAATGCATGCATGCATACTAAGTCGCTTCAGTCGTATCCGACTCTATGCGACCCCATGGACAGCAGCCCACCAGGCTCCTCTGTCCACAGGACTCTCCAGGCAGGAACACTGGAGTGGGTTGCCATTTCCTGCTCTGGCACCATACCTGATAAGGCTAAATGTCATTTGGGAAATCTTTTTAGTTATATGTGTATCACAAATTGCCATGTAAATGTATTATTACTGTGGATAATGGTCAAAACATTTGAAAAACAGACATAAAACATACCTGTAATATAAATTCCATGCTATCAGAAGTTCCTATCCCTTTTAAACACTTTAATTCTATACCAGGTAGGAATGAAATCTACAACAGAGCTATTCAATGGTCTGCTATTGCTATGATTAATAATACGCATTTGGTGGCCGAATCTTCAGGAATTATCAGTATATTCTGTAACATATATTTGTCGTATCTGTCATTCACTATTAAAATCAGACATTTTTCAGCTTTCATTGAGATTTATTTTTAAGACTAAGGAAACAAAATACAAATATTTCACTTACTTTTCCCAGTAGCTAACAAAGAAGCAAAACTCAAAATTTTCTGACCCTTATAAAATATATTGTAACTTTGCAACACTTTCTCAAGAACTTTGTAAGTCTGAATATAGATGTACTCAAGATACACTACAAGACTAATCTAAATGCAAAATTAACCACTTCAAGTACATAATAACTCTAATGATATTCAAAGGACAGAGACATTCTAATCCCCTTACAAAAGATATTTCAATCTTCACTATAAAGTTGTCACTGGCTTAGTGGTTCCTATTTCCCCAACCCCCTCCTCGGGACAAATTTCTCTGCTGAAATTCTAACCCTCAAGGTATTAGTATTGCTGCTGCTGCTGCCGCTAAGTCACTTCAGTCGTGTCTGACTCTGTGCGACCCCATAGATGGCAGCCCACCAGGCTCCCCCGTCCCTGGGATTCTCCAAGCAAGAACACTGGAGTGGGTTGCCATTTCCTTCTCCAATGCATGAAAGTGAAAAAATAAAGTGAAGTCGCTCAGTCGTGTCCAACTCCTAGCGACCCCATGGACTGCAGCCCACCAGGCCCCTCCGTCCATGGGATTTTCCAGGCAAGAGTACTGGAGTCGGGTGCCATTGCCTTCTCCGGATATTAGTATTAGGAGACAGGAATTTTGGGGAGGTGATTAGGCTTGGGTGTGTGCATGCTCAGTCGTGTCAGACTCTTTGCAACCCCATGGACTGTCACCCAACAGGCTCCTCTGTCCATGGGATTTTCCAGGCAAGAATTCTGGAGTGGGTTGCCATTTCCTTCTCCAAGACTTGGATTAGGGCCCTTATAAAAAAAGACCCCAGAGAATTAGCTCACCTCTTCTGCCTTGTGAGGTTACAGTGAAAAGATGGTTATGAACCAGGAAGCAGGCCCCCACCAGACTTAGAACCTGACCATGTGAACACACATGGTGTGTTCCAGCTTCCCAAATTTTGAAACATAAATTTCTATTGAAATAATTTTCTTTGATAGGAGGAAAAAAGATAATTAACCAAATTTAAATAAAATCACCTGTAATGTTTCAATACTACTATTCAAAAGATACATGCTATGATTAATTTGAAATGCATATGTTACCAAAAAAATGCCAGTAGCTTCTATCCCATTTTACTGTTATTTAGAAGTAATTCATTATTAGAAATACATATAATGGATAATTAGAGAAATATTTAAACTATGATATTATAAACAATCAAAATGTTTAAATACTGAAATCTCCAAAAAGAAAAGAATCCACTTACTTTTCAAAACCCTTTTTAAAAGGGGGCTTTTTAAAAAGATTTTATGAGTACTTCAAAATATTATTTCTGGGGGACTTTCCTGGTGGTCCAGTGGCTAAGACTCCAGCTCCCAATGCAGGTGGACCAGGTACAATCACTGACCAGTCAGAGAACTAGATCCCATGTGCAGCAACTAAGAACTTGCAGGCCACAGCTAAGGATTTGTCATACTGCAACCAAGACAGAAGATCCCACATGCCACAACTAAGGCCCTGTGCACCAAATAAATAATTTTTTAAAAATTATTTTTAGAAAATCTCATTAACTCAGACAGTGCTAATGTCGACTTTGCTGTTTCCTGAATGCTAAGCCAAGATTAGTACTGGAGTGTGGATGAGCCAGATAAACTAAAAGTATAAAGAAAGTCTCCTAAGGCCAAGAAATTACTTTTCAAACTATTTCTGAATACTTAAAAAAAACCCACTTTTAAAGGAAGCTGTTTCAAGAATGCGATAATTATAAAGTATATATTACTAGCACATTTAAAATATTATGTAAGATATGGAATTCATTGTATGCATATACATGTTTGAAAATCTGTAGTTTAGACTTTCTACTAAAGGCAGTGAAGTCACATTCTTCAATTCCCCTCCACCCAAGACAAACTTCACTTCCATTATGGAGCTAGAAGAGGAAGGGAAAAAGAAAATTTATGATCTTACTATATTTTAATTGACTCTATCATAGATAAAATTGAACTGAGCCAGCAGAAAACATTAATAATAAAACTAAATATAATTACTACTCATTCAAATGCTCCAACTAATTGAAATAAAGGACCGCATATAAATTCATTCATGTAGAACATGTATTCTTTTTATTAAACTAAAATTATTTCTCAGCAAGTAAATATTAAAAGAAATACTCCACATCTTTTAGGTTAATGGTTTAAACAAGCACTCTCTATTCATATTAAATTTTAAAAAGATTAATCACCACTCCAGGTACTTATCCTAGAACAAATGCACAAAAACCATGTACTGATACAAGGATGTTCACTGTTAATAACGGCAAACGTACAGAAAAAAAAGAAGGCTGAGTCAACCTTGACAACTTCATACTGTTAAATACTATGCAACAGTTTAAAAGACTGTACAGATAGATTTACTTCTACGACCATGCAAAGGTCTCCAAGATGTAACATAAAAGGTGCAAAATAATATTTACAATATGACATCATACATGCAGGTCACACACATACACACTCCTACAGCATTTCTATACGTACACATGTGCTTGTGAGAATTCAAAGGAAAAGGTCTAGAAGAATATTCAGGGAACAGAACATGTTACCTCTCTAAGGGTGTGTGTGTGAAACGAATGGGAGGAATCATAAGAATTTGTGCTTCATTTTTACAAGGAGAATGTACTCATGTCACTTGAGACACTAAAAAGCAGGAGGAAAGAAAAAAAATACCTGTTAACTTCTCTCAAATAATCACAAACCAGAACTATCAGGTGTAATGAGATTCCAATTTTTTTCATTGATTTTAAGTCAAAACCATTTGACTTAAAATTATTTAAATGACATTTAGGCATTTAAATGACATCAACAAATACCTAAGATAAAAGTGACAAAATTGGTAAGAAAAAATTTTTAATGATGTTGTCTTGCCTTCAAATTAAAAATAAAAAAGAAAGAATAAAGAGTAATGATAAGACTGCAGAGGAAAGAAGAAAAAAGACTCTTACTAAATCCATCCACTTTTAGTTCAGGCGTGACCCAGAATCCTCACAAATCCACTTATACAAAACGGGAAAAAAAAAAAAAAACACTGGACTACCGTTCCCTCAAGTATCGAAGGTTGTTTTTAGAAAGCTTAACTAAGAAACAGTAAATGCCAAGTGTTTCACCGGTGTGGGAATGGGAACGCGAAACCCTACACCTCCTTAAAGCAATCTAAACGACTGAACAGCAGAGTCCAACTGGGAACGCGCGCGGGGGTGGGGACAGCTCAGCTATCACTTTTAGGTTGGCTCGGAGCCTCAGAACAGTTTACCCCCAGTCTCTTTGGAGCGTGGAGTCCCCGAGGGTGGTCAACGCGTCGCCGCCGACACCTAAGCCCAACCGAGACTTCAGAGGAGGGGCGGTCAACACAAACTTAGGTCCTTCGGCTGAGCCGGGAGAGCGCGGAAGAGCAAAAGCGCCAACTTTGGCTCTAAACGCGGCAGCTCCGGGAGGTTCGACAAGTCTTCCCCCAAGTCCCACTCCTGAAACGATGCCAACACCTTTTCCCGGCCAATACTGTCCGCCCCAGGTCCGGCCCCCGGAGGAAAACCCGAGCAGGGCGGCGGCTGGCAGCATGAAAGAGTGACTTAGCCATGGGAGGACAACAAGGGCGGGGGGTCCGTCGGCTGAGGGCCACCCGGCACCTCAGCGTCTCCGGGACGCCCCCGCCCAGAAGCTGTCCCGTCTCCAACAGCCCCCGCGACGCGGCCCCCTCCCCCACCTCTGGGCGGCGACCTCCGCGCCCCTGCCCCGGGGCCCCTGCTCACCGAGGTAGCGGCTCCGCAGCCGGGACGGGTCCTCCAGCCCGAGGGACCTTTTCCTCACGTCCCACAACAGGTGTGGGCAGGAGCCACCCCGAGACATGGCTCTCCCAGGCTGGGGGAGGAGGGGAGACCACCGCGTGGGGGAGGGGAGGAGGGGAAGAGACACGCGGATCAACACCCGAGCCGCACCGGCACCATCCACGAGCCGGGGCTCTCAAGCGCAGCGAGTTAGATGGCAGCGGCGGTGGCGGCAGCAGCGCCTTCGCCTGAGAAGTCCGGCCGTACCCGGGCTGGAGCTCGCTTCATACTCTCCTTCTCAGACTACCCAGAACAACCAAAGATCAGCAACAGTCCCCTCCCTCGGCACCCCCTCCTAAAGGAGGAGGCGGAGGCGGCCTCGACTCCTCCCTCTCCTCGTTCTGTACACCCGCCCTTCCAAGCCTTTCTCGCGAGATGACAACCACTGGGCATTGAGGCAGGTGTGTGCCATGGCCGCCCTTACCCTAGAAAAATGGGTTCAAGCCATTCTAGTTAAATCCTTAATACTCTGTGGATAAATGAGGAATCGAGAAGTTGCTGAAGTCGTAAGTCTCGCGCTCACGAGTCTCAATCCAAAGGAAGCAAGAGAGTTGTGCGGCGTCATCTTTAGTCGGGGCACAGAAGGCCCGAATAGTCCATTTTGTCTAGGGGCCTCCTTAACCAAAGTGAAAGGGTATCCGCCGACCGAGCTTCACTTTCCCTTCTCCAACATGGCTTCCAGAGCAGGAAGAAGAAATTGGAGGTTTGCTTTGGGGGACGGGCCAATCGGTGCGGGCAGCTCTGCCTGCGCAAGCGCGCTGCCGGTAGGCCTCTGGGTTGACTCGGTGAGGCCTTCCTTTAACCACCTGTTTTAGCCACTCCTCCCGGATCTCGGCGGAGAGAAGCCAGTAGGCGGGCTCGGGGCGGGCCGTCGCAGAGTCTCCGCCCCCACAACCTTCTGTGGGCGCCGGCCAAAGGGTGGTTTGCTGGGGGGTCAGGCTCAGCAGCGGGAAGGGCAGGCACCCACGGAGAGAGGGCGCGAGACGTTGATACAGGGGAAAGTGACGAGCTGCCCTACATTGCCTGCCAGGGACGAGCACGCGGACACTCTACCACCCGGCTGCCCACGATCACTCGTCCGCAGAAATGTCAGCCGCCGGCGTCCGGGGCCTGCGGGCCACCTACCACCGGGTCCTTGATAAAGTGGAGCTCCTGCTGCCTGAGAAATTGAGGCCGTTGTACAACCACCCGGCAGGTAATGAACCCAGAGTGGCTCCCACCGAGACCTCCCTTCCTGTCCCTTTCCTCCCTTTACCGATCCACTGACAACTCTGCCAGTGGACAATTCACCCACAACCCCAACCCCTGTTCCTCAAGTGAATCTGTGTACTTTCCCATGCTGCTTGCTTTTCACATTTTCTTTTCCAACACGTCTAAAACTCGTGATTTTCAAGTCTGCGCCCTTTGCGACCTTTGTTGCACTGCTTCTCTTAGGCACCACTCAGATCCGGACCAGGCCTCTTGGTTTGACCCTTCTCCATTTCTGCGGCCAGGAAAAGGTCTGGGCCACCGGGAAACCTCATTCTCTCCCCTTTCCTTCCATGAGTAGTGATGTATTGACCCACGCGCAGAAAAGCCGTCTTACCGCCCCAGAGTGTTAGGAGTAAAGGTCATATTTCCTTCAGCTCCAGCTGACAGGCCTGCAGAAGTTAGCCAGTTTCTGAGTCAGTGTCATTCCTTGCCCTATAGGTCTAGTTTGTTTTAGTCTATCCTAAATTACTTCCTGAACCTTTTTGTGTGGACAGACCTGGGTTTAAATTCTGCTCTGCTCCTAATTGTAGATGTGACCTTGGGTAAAATCCTAGATCTTAGTTTCCGTAAAATGTGGTCCATGTGAGAGTTAAAGATAACATATGTGTCTGATTCTTCATAAATGCTCAATAAATATTAGCTCTCTCTTTAACCTATTGGAAAACAGTGTTCTAGTAGTTGAAAAAATAATACTGTAAGAAACTGGAAGCTCCCAGTGCCTCCAACTCTTTATTTAAGGTCTAAAATCCTGTTACCTGTTATATAAACATTAGTAATAGTACTTACTTGGCTGGGAACTCAAACCAGATACATTCTGAAGTCACTTTCAAGCCTAAGACTTAGCAAAGGAGAAAGTGTGTTATAAATGGATAGACTGAAGTGCAACCCCTCTGTGGCCCTTTTCTCTACATAGTTAAATCTATCTCTGCGGTTGGTGTCATTAGTACACTTGTATATCTCCCCACATATCTGACTATGAAGCAGCTCTTGGGAATCTAAGATTACTAAATCCGATTTCCAAATTTGATAAAGGATTGATCTGTGTCACGGAATTATGCTTTAGTATAATATTATTTATTGCAGTAGTTTACCCTTTATAAAATTGACCTTTAAGGAGAGATTTTTATTAATGAAGAATATTAGTTTATTTGCTTTTTGGTTCTTTAAGACACAGTTTTTGGAAATTGTCCTCTTTTGTGGCAGAGATTTTCAGGAGGAAGAGTTGAGCAATGCTTCTGTAATAATCTAGGCTTTTTTTTTTCTCAGCCGCACTGTGTTGCATGATTTTGGCCAACTGTGTGGCATGATTTTGGCCAACTGTGTGGCATGATTTTGGCCAACTGTATGGCATGTGGGGAATCTTAGTTCCCCAAGCAGGAATTGAACTCAAACTCCCGCGTTGGAAGCTCGGAGTTTTAACCACTGGGCCACCAGGGAAGTCCCTGGGCTTTAGTCTCAACTGAATTCTTGTGGTCAGTGCTGACCCTCTTAAGCTTTGTATTTGGTCTGTAGGATAAAGACAGGCTAGAGGAGGAACAATTTTAAACTACTTTAAAACAGAATTGGAGGGTAGCTTTATAGTGATCTTTTCCAAGGTCTTGGCTTTAACCACTTATAGTCATTGTTTATTAGTTTATTAGTTATTATTTAATAGTTTATTCAACTTTAGAATGAAAGGAAATTATCTTTCATTTAAGATTGGTTTGTAGATCATGTGTTTTATCTAGATACTCTTAGACTAGTTCAGTTACTGTAACCCTTTTTTCAGTGTGATGGAAGGAGCATAGGCTTTGAAGCCAGATTGACCTGGATTTGAAACTTGGCTGAGTGACCTTGATCTTAAATCCCCTGACCTTTTAGTTCTAATATATAAAATGGGAATAATAATTATCTCCAAAATAATGGACATGAATTTGAGCAAGCTTCGGTAGTTGGCGATAGGGAAGCCTCGCGTGCTTTAGTCCATGGGGTCACAAAGAGTGGACAAGACTGAACTGAACTGAATTACCATTTAAGGATTGTTGTGAAAGTTAAGTGATATATTGTCTGTAAAATGTAGCTGTGTTTGCACATAGACTTTCAACAAATGTTAGTGTTAGTTCTCTCTTATTTACTAATATACAGAGTAAGAATACCCATCACTGCAAAATTGTTTGTGATTAAAAACTTGTAGGCACACCAATGCAGAAATGAAGAAACATGAAAGATATAACTTACTGATTGTCACAAGTATTGAATAAAATCTGAGGAAACTATTGTTCTAAGACTTAACAGGGAATATTCAAGGTTTTTGTGTACTATTTTACATAATAGTGTGTTTTTGAATCATTATATTAGATGATATATCTAATCATCATTAGACTGGATTCACATATTGGAGACTTTCACAGTAATATACAAGGCTGGATTCTAAATTTTTGAGACTTAATCGTATCATTGACAAATATGTCTAGACAAGTCACAAGAATATGTCTTTATATAAATATTTATTAGACTTAGCATATTGTATTCTATATATATATAGTTAGACCTGTGGTCTTCATCATTCGTTTATCTACATATTGTCTATGACACACAGTGATCTGCTTCTTTGGAGTAAAAATAGAGTTCTATCCAAATGTGTGTCCTGGCAAGTTCAGTTCTCAGTGCCCCCGCTGTCTCCTGACCTGAAAGTATGCTGTCCAGTGTTTACTGTGAAATCATGCTGCCCAATGTTTACTTAAATGCTTCAGTTCAGTCGCTCAGTCGTGTCCGACTCTTGGCAACCCCATGAATTGCAGCACGCCAGGCCTCCCTGTCCATCACCAACTCCCAGAGTTTACTAAACTCATGTCTATCAAGTTGGTGATGCCATCCAGCCATCTCATTCTCTGTCGTCCCCTTCTCCTCCTGCCCCCAATCCCTCCCAGCATCAGAGTCTTTTCCAATGAGTCAACTCTTCGCATGAGGTGGCCAAAGTACTGGAGTTTCAGCTTTAGCATCATTCCTTCCAAAGAAATCCCAGGGCTGATCTCCTTCAGAATGGACTGGTTGGAACTCCTTGCAGTCCAAGGGACTCTCAAGAGTCTTCTCCAACACCACAGTTCAAAAGCATCAATTCTTCAGTGCTCAGCTTTCTTCACAGTCCAACTCTCACATCCATACATGACTACTGGAAAAACCATAGCCTTGACTAGACGGACCTTTGTTGCCAAAGTGATGTCTCTGCTTTTGAATATGCTATCTAGGTTGGTCATAACTTTCCTTCCAAGGAGTAAGTGTCTTGTAATTTCACGGCTGCAGTCACCATCTGCAGTGATTTTGGAGCCCAAAAAAATAAAATCTGACATTGTTTCCACTGTTTCCCCATCTACTTCCCATGAAGTAATGGGACCAGATGCCATGATCTTAGTTTTCTGAATGTTGAGCTTTAAGCCAACTTTTTCACTCTCCACTTTCACTGTCATCAAGAGGCTCTTTAGTTCTTCTTCACTTTCTGCCATAAGGGTGATGTCATCTACATATTGGAGAAGGCAATGGCAACCCACTCCAGTAACTCTTTCCTGGAAAATCCCATGGATGGAGGAGCCTGGTGGGCTACAGTCCATGGGGTCACTAAGAGTCAGACCCAACTGAGCAACTTCACTCTCACTTTTCACTTTCATGCATTGGAGAAGGAAATGGCAACCCACTCAGGTGTTCTTGCCTGGAGAATCCCAGGGATGGCAGAGCCTGGTGGGCTGCCGTCTATGGGGACGCACAGAGTCGGACACAACTGAAGCGACTTAGCAGCAGCAGCAGCAGCATCTGCATATCTGAGGTTATTGATATTTCTCTCGGCAATCTTGATTCCAGCTTCTGCTACTTCCAGCCCAGCATTTCTCATGATGTACTCTGCATAGAAGTTAAATAAGCAGGGTGACAATAAACAGCCTTGACATACTCCTTTTCCTATTTGGAACCAGTCTGTTGTTCCATATCCAGTTCTAACTGTTGCTTCCTGACCTGCATATAGGTTTCTCACAAGGCAGGTCAGGTGGTCTGGTATTCCCGTCTTTTTCAGAATTTTCCACAGTTTATTGTGATCCACACAGTCAAAGGCAAGCTTAGTTTGGGAAAAAAAAAAATTATTAGTGGAAGAGTGTCTTTCATTTGTATTTATGAGCTGCAGAATGGGGTGAATTGTCCCAAAGGATGCACAAACTTTGGAATATAGGAAGAAAACAGTAGAATTTCTATTAGTACTTACTTTATCTTTTTAAAGTTTCCATTTTGTGTATATTTTATAATATAAAATATATTAGTGCACATATATGTGGATGTGTAAATAGACAGTCCCTTTCTTAGGATGGTTCAACTTAAGATTTTTCAACTCTACAAGATGGTTCAAAAGCAGTATAAATTCAGTAGGAATCCTAATTTTGATCTTTTCCTGGGCTAGTGGTATGTGGTACAGTGCTCTTACAGGTGGCAGCAACAAACCACAACTCCCAGTCAACCACAGGGTGAACAACCAGTACGTCTCTTCTGCACCCGTAGAACCATTCGTTTTCCACTTTCAGTACGTGTGTGCTGCGTTCTTTGTCTCTCAGTCATGTCTCTTTGTGGCCCCATGGCTGCTTCTGTTCATGGCTGTCTGTTGCCATTTCCTCCTCCAGGAGAGCTTCCCTACCCAAGCATTGAAGCTGCATTTCCTGTGTCTCCTGCATTGGCAGGTAGTTTCTTTACCACTGTGCCACCTGGGAAGCCCCAGTGTTCAATAAGTTGCATGAGATATTCAATAAGCTTTATTTATTATATATTAACAATTTACTATAAGTAAGCTTTGTGTTAGATGATTTTGCCCAATTTAAGGGTAGGTTAGGCTAAGCTAGGTGTATTAAATAAATTTTCAGTTTATGATATTTTCAACCTTCAGCGGATTTATTGGGATTTAACCCCATCATAAATTGAGGAAAATCCGTACACACCTGAATTCCATGGAGTCAACATGTATATATAAGGGTGTATGCTCACGTATTTTTTAAACTGATGGGGCAGTATGTTCAAAAGAAGTTAGGAAAGGACTAACTTTCCTAACTCTCTGGTGGTCCAGTGGTTAAGAATCCACCTGCCAATGCAAGGGACACAAGTTCAGTCCTTGCTCCAGGAAGATCCCACATGCCTTGGAATAACTAAACCCATGCACCACACCTACTCTAGAGCTCTAGAGCCTGTGTTCCGCAACTAGAGAGTAGCCCCCGCTCACCTCAGCTGGAGAAAGCTGCATGCAGCGAAGACCCAGTGCAGCCATAAATAAATAAATATGTAAAAATTTAAAAAAAAAGTTAGGAGACCACAGCTCTAAAGAGTTAAACCTTAGAAATTACCTGGTTAGGACTCTGCACTTTCACTGCTATGGCCCAGGTTCAGTCCCTGCTTGGGGAACTAAGATCCCACAAGTGGTGAGGTGCAGCCAAAAAAAAAAAGTTATATCTCAATAAAACTGGGGAAAAATTAAATGAGAAATAAATAAATAATATAAATAAATAAAAACTATCCTTCAATTAAGTCAGCATAGAAAATAACTATCTTAACCATACAATTTTTGCTTACTATAGCTTTGCTTATAATGAGTTATATTTTGGCTCAAGTGAAAGAACTTTTGAAAAAATATTTCTGCAAAATGTGTTGCTGTGTTTAGCTTACTACTGCTAAGAATATTCTCTACATTGCATGATGTTCTGTCTGTGAAGGCTGATGAGATAAGTTACGTTAAGGTGTTCACAACAGGAATATTTGCATTTTTCCTAGACCAGAGAATTAGTTTTTCCTTTCTATCTTATAGACCTAGAGAATATCTTTAAAATAAAAACATACTAAGTGAACTATTATTAGCAATGTTTAGTATATATTATGATTAAATATACAGTAAATATATAACTATACACATATTATTTATTATAGTATTAACTTCTATTAGCTTAAAATTAAGGAATGAGAACCAAAAGGGAAAGTTAGGACTTCAGATATTTGGGTTATTGATGTCAAATAGAATATCTTTAAACTAGTTAGCTCCAATAAAGTTGAATTATTTAATATTTATTGAGGGCCTACTGTATATTGGATACTGTTTTAGCATTTGAGTTATTTTAATGAATAAAATAAAAATCCCTGGCCACAGAGATTTTGTTTTCTCAGAAGAGATCATAAAAGTAATACAATCCTTGCTGTAATTGTTAGTTTGACACTTAACGTAACTGATTTTAAACTAATTTTAAGAAGTTAAGATTGTTTATGCCTCATCTAATTTGATTCATTAGATATACTAAAGGAGAAGCAAGCCCTTGGAGAAGCTATAAATAGTTTGTTATATACATGTTACTATTTATAAAATAGATAACCAACTGTATAGCACAGGGAACTATACTCAATATTTTGTAATAACCTATAAGGGAAAACAATCTGAAAAAGTGTTTGCATATATATATATATAAATCACTGAATCATTTTGCTGTACACCTGAAATTAACACAACATTATAAATCAACTACACATCAATAAATGTTTATTATTTCTAAGACAGATAATATTAATTTTGGCTGTAAAAGATGGAAATATGTTTAAAGTATGGTATGGCATAGTAGAAAGACGACTGGGGTCAAAGAAGCCTGTATTCTGATTCTTACTCTATCTGGAACTATCTGAATATGAGACAAATTAACTTTGAAGAAGTGCCTTTTCTTTTTCATCTATAAGAGTGTTTGTATTTTCTTTAATGTCCTCTCCAGCTGTAACAGTTTACAATTTGGTATTTCTGCTGTGACTTTTCTTAGTTTTAGAGGCTTCAGGAAACTCAGATTTCATCAGGGAAGACTGTATAATTATTGTTAGGTTAGGTTTTAGGGAATTAATTTTTACCTTGCTGTGCTATGTATTTTATATAAGTAATTTTATAGCAACCCTAAAATGCATATTACCTATCATAGCTAGTCACTTCACCTGTTATTTTCTTTGGTATTTTCATCAAAGCCTGTTTTCATTCAGCATTTTAAAAATCATTATTCACCCATGATGTTCTGGGTACTAGTTCAGTAAGCTCTTTCCAAGGCCTTACAGAAGATAGAAAGATTGCTTGACTCTGAAATGGTAGCCCCATCATATTCTCCATGTGAAATCAGAACTAGCTTTAGTACAAATAAAAATGAGTAATTTTTGACAGTTAGTATCTGTGTCAAAGAATAATAACCTGTATGAATTCTAAGAATTTGTAAGTAGCTGGTTCCATGATAGCAAAAAGGTGGACTTGATTGATACAAGGAACTTCAGAGGAAAGTTCAGGGATGTTGAAAGCAATAAACTGTAAAGAAATTGTATGAAAGGATTTAGGTGGGGTAGTAGACGGCTTTCAATAAGAATTTTATTTTCAACATTGGGAGCACCTCTATTCAGTATTTGTATATGTGTATATTTGCATGTGTGTAAAAGTTACTTATTCTGTTCCTGGAAGGAAATCTTTCCCTAGGAAGAGAATTATACAGTAAATGACATTCTTTCTGGGTAGAATTTATGAAGTATTTCATTGGCAGAAATTCCTCTCACATAAGGAAATTAGGAAATAAAATTATCAATATGTCATTGTTTTATTAACAAGTTCATCAAGTCAACTAGATTTGTTAATTTGTTTGAAAATATATGTCTCTTACATATTTGGTTGTATTATTCTCTTGCAGAATTCCTCAAATTCTTCCATAAAAATTTGAACTTTAAAGAACATAAGTTTCACTTTAAAAATCAGACAAACATTTAACAACACAAGAGAACATGACCATTATATTATTCTTTGTAATTTTTTTGTTATGCTTAAAAATAGTTCATAGTTTTACAGTAAATCTTTGTTGCGGCTCTAATTTATGTATAATAGTTTGTATCTGTTAATCCTATACTCCTAATTTGTCCCTCCCCACCTTCCTTTTCCCCTTTTGTAACTATACATTTGTTTTACATTACAGTTCATAGTTTTAAGTAGTCAGCATTTGACATCTTTTTCAACTTCCAAGAGTGGACTTGTAAGAAACAAGATGAAAATGTGTTGTTAGTTAATTGTTTGTCTAAAAGAATGTACGTTTACATCTGATGGGAATACATTTTTCTCATCTTGGACTTCAGGTTAAATTTCTTAAGAGCTGCTTTTTATTCAGTATATTTTCAGCAATTTAAAATTTCTGCCTAATTAAGCTTTTTCATTCATCATAATGATTGTTAGCTAGATACTCTAGTTATGCTTATCTTGATGTTAAGGTATTATAATCACTTTCGGTATCATGATTATTTAATGACTTTATTATTTTAATGCTCTTCAGTGAGAACAGCTGTGTCATTGTAGAACATAAACCAGTTTTTCCCAGATCTAGGAAAGATAGTGTAACATTGTATTCTCACTGTTTGGGTGGTACCTGTTTGCAAAACATTTTTGTCTAAGCTTCATGTTTTAGGTAAATAGCAAGGACCTATTGTATGCTTCAAGGACCAACTGTGAAAGTGAAAGTTGCTCAGTTGTGTCCGACCACAAAGTCCATGGAATTCTCCAGGCCAGAATACTGGAGTGGGTAGCCTTTCCCTTCCCCAGATCCCAACCCAAGGATCGAACCCAAGTCTCTCACACTGCAGGCGGATTCTTTACTAGCTGAGCCACCAGGGAAGCAAAGCTTTCACTTTCACATATTCAACATCTTGTAATAACCTATAATGGAAAAGAATCTGAAAAAGAAAAAAATTTTATATATATATATACATTTATATATGTATAACTGAATCACTTTGCTGTACACCTGTAACTAACACAACATTGTAAATCAACCATACTTCAATAAAAAAAATTGTTTTAACTTGTTTCATGTTTTAAATGTCAAAATCAGTTGGGATGTTTCCTCATTACTATTTTCATTATTGATTGACTGCTGTTTTTAAGAAAATAGCCTCTATACCTAAATTAATACATGTCTACATTTATTTGACTTCTTTACTTTTAAGGTAGAAAATGACTACTTAAAAGTGGAAGGATATGGAGAAGGAAATGGCAACCTACTTCAGTATTTTTGCCTGGAGAATCCCCATGGACAGAGGAGCCTGGAAGGCTACAGTCCATGGGGTCGCAAAGACTCAGACACAACTGAGCGACTAAGCACACAGTTAATAAAAATGAATGGTATTTAGTGAAAAAAAAAAAAGTGGAAGGATGAAGTAAAATAAGTTTTCTTTAAAAATTTTTGTTTACTTATTGTATGATCATGGGTATTGCTATTCCCCGCCCCTTTTTTAAACAATGAAGAAAACACTACTTGTTGTTTGCACTTACACATCTCTAATTATTTGTGTCAGTTGTCAGCATCCTCTGACATTTCAGAAAAATTAGAAATTTAGAATGTCTTATTATTACAATATATATATGCTACTGATGTTTTTAAATTCAGTGCTTAGCTGTCATTAAACTAATTTAGGCTTTGTTTTGTAGTTTAAAAGTATTCCCTAAATAAAATACTTAAACTTCTTTTGACCTTTGTTCTAGCAACCATAATTTACTGTTTGACGTTTTTGTTTAGTTTGGTTATGTGGGAGAAAGGCAGTTGATATTTTAAAACTACCACCAAGTACAGGGCAGTTGAGTAAATCAGTTACCAGGCAAAGCTACAGAAAAGCTTGACTGTTCATTAACCCTGAAGGGTCAACCATTTCAGCTCGTAAAGAAACTAGAACCCTAGAGGAAACAGTTTTTGGGGTAACAGAAGAGGAAGCATCAGTTTTGAAACAGAAGAATGGAGTCTGTTTGGGAATCCAAAGCCAGAGACTAAGACAGTGTATTGGCTTATCCTTGAGTGATGAAGCAAGCTTCATGCAGGGATAAAAAATAAACTTGGTAATTGATACTGCATATGACCCTGAGACTTTGTATACGACAAAGGAAAATAAACCAAGTGTGATGATAGGAATCTCAGAAAGTCAAGCTAAATAAAGTAACCAGAGAGTTTGAAAAGATTGACTTATAGGATTAGCACATTATGGCATCAGACTCGTGGAAAGAATTTTCAAGAGCCAAAAAGGGGAGTCTCATGGTGTAACAGTAGAGTAACTAATGAGTCAAAGTCTAGTACAGCCCTGATGTAAAGAGAACCTGGTGTCCTGAAGTTCATCCTTGAAGATGCAGCAGTATCAAGGCAAATACTCAAATTTCCTAAAATTTGAATATCTTTGATTAGCATCTCTCCTGGATATGGTTCATCTAGTTCAATTCTGTTCAAAAATATTATTTGTCTAAGAAAACTAAGAAACAGGTTTTAACTTCAGGTCTTTATCTAATTAAAGTAATAGATGCATAAACAGTTCAGTTTAATTGTTATGTGCAGAAAACAATAGAAGAATAGACAGGCTGCTGCTTTGGGAGTTCAGAGAAGGGGCATTTAATCTACTCCTTGAGGAGATGGAAGATGAGTTTTAGAAGGATATTGGAGTTAGCCAGATGAAGACAAGGCCAACTATTGGGAGGAGACTGTATGAGCTAAGATTTAGAGCCATGAAACTAGTTGCATATTTGCCTAGCTCGTCAGTCCACCTAGACCAAGGTTTCCTAACCTTGCACAATAGGTATTTTGGGGGCTGGATTATTGTTGTAGGGGGTTGTCCTTTGCATTGTGAATGTCTCCTGAGGAGCAAAATCACCTCTGGTTGAAAACTAGTGTCCTGGGCTAAAATTTAATTAACTTAGGCTTCCCTGGTGGCTCAGGAGTAAAGAATCTGCCTACCAATGCAGGAGATGTGGGCTCAAGCCCTGGGTTGAGAAGATTCCCTGGAGAAGGAAATAGTAGCCCATTCCAGTATTCTTGCCCAGGAAATCCCATGGACAGAGGAGCCTGGCGGCTACAGTCCATGGGGTCGCAAAGAGTCAGACACGAGTTAACGACTAAACAACAAGTTAGGATTAGGAATTTATATTTTGAAACTCGATGTCTTCATGTTTTCTATCCTTTAAACATTTCTTTCAAAATGCCAACCTAATCTACTAAAGGTTTCCATATTTTGTTCAAATATTTAGAAGAGGGAATCATGTGCCAGAGTTCTAGAAGTGTAATAGTGCCTGTGATCAGAACAGTACAAAATTTAGGACACTGGATTAAAGATTAATAACTCAGGAATTAAATATAGATTTTCACTCAGATATAAGAACATTAAAATTTAGAATTCCTTAATAGTTTTAACTCTCCCAGCAACCATTTCAGTACCATCTAGATTTGCTGTAATTTAAAATATAGAAAACTTACAGTACATAGTCAAACATAAAAATGACTAGCTGTCATATGTATGTAGGAAGATGAATAATTGTTTTGGCCCATAAGGAAAGATAGGGGCTATGCCATGATATCCTAGTGTTCAAAGAATTATTAGTTTAAAGATGGTATCCAGCTCCCTGAAGATTGAGAAAGTAAGATAAATTACAGAGGAACTTTAGGATTAAGTTTAAATGTTCTAGGAGCAAGAGGGGGAGGCCCAATGCCCCTAGCCATCCCAGCTGAGCAGGAAGTAGCCAGAGAGACCTCAACACCCCTATTCCCAAAGAATTGGGCCTCCCATCTCGAAGGGGGGAATGTTAGATAGTTAGAATAGGAAAAAGGAGCCCAAAATGGTGGTGGCTAAAAGACAAAGGAAAAAGCCTGCAAAAATGGAACAAAGGAAAATCCACTGACAGGAGTGAGAACTTCAGGTGAAACAGCCAGGCCCCCTTCTTGGCCAGCCCAATTTGCATAGGGCAGGCTCAAGGCTGGAAGGAGACAAACATATAAAAGGAGGAAGCCAAGAGGGATTGAGGCCTCTCCTTTTGGGTCAGCCCGCCCTCAGGCCTAGAGAGCGTACTATCCTTTGCTTGCCAATAAAACTGAGTTATAACTGGAAAAAAATATAAAAATGTTCTCGGGTTTCAATAAGTGCCGGGAGCCGGCATATTGCATATCGAGTGCATATTGCATATTGAGTGCAGCACTTTCCACAGCATCATCTTTCAGGATCTGGAATAGCTCAACTAGAATTCTATCACTGAGCCAGTGTGAGGAGCCCCACCCATGATAAAGGTCAAGAGGAAGGAGGCTCGGCATATGCAAAGGCGGGATCGAGCCTCAGGAGTCCCCCTGGAAATTCTCGAGCATCTACCCCCAAAACCAGAGTCTGCCTACTTTCTGCTTTGTGCTTTCACCTATACCTCTGACTTTATGGGGGGCTGTCCCCCACTACCTCTCTCTGAAAAAAGAGTTAGCTTACAGCTCCAGTTAATAATTCCTGGGTTTGACAGTGTTTCAACCTACAAACTCCTTTGGAAATCCTCTAGCCTGCGTGAATAGGTTTTTCCGGCCACATGTGATTGTTCAGAGCCTCCCAACTGTGAGAGGCAGGAGATGTTCTAAACTGTCTAAACACAGATTCCTTTGAGTAGTTAAAAGATTGATTAGGAATTGTATTGGTGAAGGGTTTTTCACTTATTGGGCCAATGTTTGCTGCTAAGTCTCCATACTCCTTACCTACTGTGTCCTTGGCAGTGTATTGATTGATATAATGGGTGTATAGAAATGTAAGTAGTAGTCTCAAGTTTGTAACCGTGGACCCTTGAGTTAATTCTTTTCTTGATTGAGCCCACCTCACCTTTGCCCTATAGGAATGCAGCTTTGTCCAGTGCTTTTTTGGAGGCTGGTGCCTGACTTTGGAATAATCACCTTTAGAGAAAAATAAGTTTCTTAAAATGTTAACAGGCCTCCTGGCCAGAAGATGATGTAATTCACCTGAACTTTTGCATATGATAAGTTTGAAAGCCTGGCTTTGATTAGGACCAGGAACTGCTGTCCTTGCATGACTCCACCCCTTCCCCCAGTATCCTCTATGCACAACTTAAGGTATAAAAACTACTTTGGAAAATAAAGTGCGGGCCTTGTTCACTGAAACTTGGTCTCCCTATGTCACTCTCTCTCTCAAATTCTGGCTGAGTCTCCATCTGGAGCGCGGAACCCACCATGCTTACTAATTATGCCTGGGCTTCTAAGATCCGACCGGGGAGGCCTCAGTGTCTCCTCTCCTTCGGGAGAACGGAAGGACGCCTGCGGCCTACGTAAGTGGTGCAAACTTCTTGTCTTGAAGTTTTATTGGTCTCCCGCGTAAACCAAGCTACTCTGCCTCTTTTGTCCACTGAATTTCCTCACTGAGCTATCCTCATTCTATTACTCTTTATATCTTTGATAAATATTTAAATAAATAGGTCGCCTATGCCGTCTCTCCTTCGAATACCCTGGATCAGCCGGGGCTGGACCCCGGCAAATAAGCTTACTTAGAAACTCGTATGTATAAGCCAGATTTATCAATATAAGTAAATACACAGCTAATTAGATTATTGGTAAAATATTAGTAATAATACATTCAGAAAACGAAGATCACGGCATCTGGTCCCATCACTTCATGGGAAGTAGATGGGGAAAGAGTGTCCGACTTTATTTTTGGGGGCTCCAAAATCACTGCAGATGGTGATTGCAGCCATGAATTTAAAAGACAATTACTCCTGGGAAGGAAAGTTATGACCAACCTAGATAGTATATTAAAAAGCAGAGACATTACTTTGCCAGCAAAAGTCCATCTAGTCAAGGCTATGGTTTTTCCAGTGGTCATGTATGGATATGAGAGTTGTACTGTGAAGAAAGCTGAGTGCCAAAGAATTGATGCTTTTGAACTGTGGTGTTGGAGAAGACTCTTGAGAGTCCCTTGGAGTGCAAGGAGATCCAACCAGTTCATCCTAAAGGAGATCAGTCCTGGTTGTTCATTGGAAGGACTGATGTTGAAGCTGAAGCTCCAATACTTTGGCCACCTGATGTGAAGAGCTGACTCATTGGAAAAGACCCTGATGTTGGGAAGGGTTGAAGGCAGGAGGAGAAGGGGACGACAGAGGATGAGATGGCTGAATGGCATCACCGACTCGATGGACATGAGTTTGGGTTGTCTCCAGGAGTTGGTGATGGACAGGGAGGCCTGGAGTGCTGCGATTCATGGGGTCGCAAAGAATTGGACACGACTGAGCGACTGAACTGAACTGAACTGAATAGTACATCTGATTTTTAAATCTCATTGTATTTTAAATCACATTGAACAATGTGAATTAGTTTGAAAGGGCTACAAAAATATACCAATGATATGTTGAATAGTGGCACAGTCCAAACTGTAACATTACAATCACTTAATATTGATAAAGGTGAGCAAAGGTTTATACTGTTTGATACTTTCTTAGAACTAATTAATAAGCAAAAGTTACACAAGGATCAGATATCATTTTTTATATTTTTCAAATTTCTCTCCTTATTGTTAACATTAACCAACTACTTTTGATAGTAATTCAGCCAAAATGCACCCCAAAAAGGAGTATTATCACTGCTTTAATTTTCACTTTTGAGTGGTGGTATTTGGCACCCCACTCCAGTACTCTTGCCTGGAAAATCCCATGGGCAGAGGAGCCTGGTAGGCTTCAGTCCATGGGGTCGCGAAGAGTCGGACATGACTGAGCGACTTCGCTTTTCATTTTCATGCATTGGAGAAGGAAGTGGCAACCCACTCCAGTGTTCTTGCTTGGAGAATCCCAGGGACGGAGGAGCCTGGTGGGCTGTCATCTCTGGGGTCCCACAGAGTCGGACACGACTGAAGCGACTTCGCAACAGCAATATAACTGAAACTAGAGTGGTTTTGATGAAAAACACTTTAAAATTGTTTCCCTTAAATGTTTTTTATACAGCTTACAGATATGATTTTACTTAACCTGCCTGTGCTTAACTTATTAAAAGCCAGCACTGTCTGATTTGCCAATGTATCCTTATTGCCTAGGAGACTATAAAGCATGAAGTAATTACTATGAGTGAATGAATGAATGATCTCTGCAACAAATTAAAGCCACAACTGCAACTAAATCTTAACTTAAATCCCTGCATTTTCTTTTTTTTTAGCTCTGTGCTTTTTCAGTTTCATTATCTGTTATTTTTAAATAATAGGTTTAATTCAATTTTATCTTTTAAATGTTATTTATGTATGTGATTGGAAACATTTCTTTATTAATGGCAGTGAATATTCACCTTGTTGTTGTTATTCAGTCGCTCAGTCGTGTCTGACTCTTTGTGACCACATGGACTGCAGCACACCAGTCTTGTCTGTCCTTCACCATCTCCTGGAACTTCTTCAAACTCATGTCCATCGAGTCGGTGATGCCATCCAGCCATCTCATCCTCTGTTGTCCCCTTCTCCTCCTGCCTTCAATCTTTCCCAGCATCAGGGTCTTTTCCAGTGAGTCAGTTCTTTGCATCAGGTGCCCAAAGTATTAGAGCTTCAGCATCAGCCCTTGTAGGAATATTCAGGGTTGATTTCCTTTAGGATTGACTGATGTGATCTCCTTGCTGTCCACAGGGCTCTCAAGAGTTCTCCAGCACCACAATTTGAAAGCATCAATTCTTCGGTGTTCAGCCTTCTTTATGGTCCTACACTCACATCCATAGCTGACTACTAGAAAAACCATAGCTTTGACTGTGTGGACCTTTGTGGCAAAGTAATGTCTCTGCTTTTGAATGCACTGTCTAGGTTTGTCATAGCTTTTCTACAAGAAGTGTCTTTTGATTTCATGGCTCCAGTCACTGTCTACAGTGATTTTGGAGCCCAAAAAAAACAAAGTCTGTCACTGTTTCCATTGTTTCCCCATCTATTTGCCATGAAGGGATAGGACCAGATACAATGATCTTATTTTTTTGAACGTTGAAATTTAAACCAGCTTTTAGACTCTCCTCTTTCACCTTCATTAAGAAGCTCCTTAGTTCCTCTTTGCTTTCTGCCATGAGAGTAGTGGCATCTTCATATCTGAGGTTATTGATGTTTCTCTCAGCAATCTTAATTCCAGCTTGTGCTTCATCTAACCCGGCATTTTGCATGTTGTCTCTGCATATAAGTTAAATAATCAGGGTAACAATATACAGCCTTGACGTATTCGTTTTCCAGTTTTGAAGCAGTCTGTTGTTCGAAGTCCGGTTCTAACTGTTGCTTCTTGACCTGCATATAGGTTTCTCAGGAGGCAGGTGAAGTGGTCTGGTATTCCTGTGCTCACCTACTAGGGGTAAAATTGGAAAAAAAAAAAACATCTTTACCTGATAGTGCTATTGAGAAATATTACTAGAGTAGATGAAGAGAAATAAATGTGTTACATTGGGTGATTATGCTCTTTTAGATGTGATTTATTTATTTTTACAAAGTAAAGTGGAATATTAAGGTAGAAATAATAATGAATATAATTAGACTTTTTACATTTTGAATTGGCTTAAAAATCTCATGTGAAATTATGTTAAGAAATAAGTGTCTTTTGTTGATCCAGTGTGTAGAGAACATATATACCGTATTAAGTGCTGTGATGTGTATTGGATTTAGCTTTTGATTTACCATGGACAAATCTGTTTTTTTACTGTCACTGTATGCCCTGAAAGGTTAAAAGAGATGTGTGATTTGGAAGAGTAAGAACTTATGTTATTGGTTATTGGTCAAAGAGCACAAGTTTGAGAGTTAGAACATTTAGTTTCTAATTACAATGCTGGGCTTACTACCCACATGACTTGAGTAGGTCATGGAACTCTTCTGAGCCTTATTGGTAAAAACGAAGGATGATCTGTGAGTTTACTTCCAGCTCTGAAACAAATTGCTTATTTGTTTCTGAAATTCACAGTGCTTCTCAAATTCCAGGTTATCTGGAAAACCAGAGTTGTTTTTCAAAATACCGTCACTATTTTGAAATTCAAATATATTCAAAATATTGACAGTATTTCAAAAATACTGTCAACATTTATTGAACATTTTGCATGAGGTGGATCAGTACCAGGATAACTAAAACAAGGACTTTCCCCTTTCTTGTATGCCCTTTAAAGTTAGGTTAAATTAATTTTAGGTTAGGTTCATTAATTTTTTACTAGGAAAAATAGAATTTTGTAAGAAGTTTTACTAGAATACATGTGGTGACATCATTTATAATAATAAATATTAATAGAATTAGTAAATATATACATATATATATCTACTGAGGTTTACATCACAAAAATTCCATAATTTATCATTTCCTCAAATTGAAGATTATCCTTAAATAAAATGATAAATAAAGTTGCATGTTCAAAGCAAAATACACTGAGAATAGTTTTCAAAACTACCTCTATTATACTTTAGCTAATTTTGATAGTTCTCAAAAATACAGAGAATTGACAAGGAAATCAAACAACTTGTATGAAAAATTGATACCATGGTGACTCTCTAAATTTTAACTTAAATACAAAGCATGCAGAAAGCACAGTAATAATTATTAGAAATAGATTGATTAATCTTTGAGTTTTTGAAATTTGGTGATAGCTGTTTAAAAGACATATAGAAAATAGTTGGTTACTTGCTAAATTTTTCCTTCTTTTTTTTTTTTCCAGGTCCCAGAACAGTATTTTTCTGGGCTCCAATTATGAAATGGGTAAGTCTTAGGTTTTGGCTGATGCTACTGAAAAAGATATTCTTTAAAAGAGCTTATTAATTTGAAGTAACTTTTCTGAAGGATGTACTTTAAATGTTCATGATACGGCTTGAAATAATTTCATGTAAATATTCTCAGATATATCATTTTTACTCTATAAGCATACTACCTACTTGGGGTCTTTTGAACTCCTTAGATAAGGAGCCCTTTGGGGAACTTATTATCATCAAAAAGATTATAATTGTGGGCCCTAAGAACATGAAACTTCATTCTAAAATTTTCTGACTATGTAAAACGTTAAATTGGTTTGAACTCCCCCCTCCCCCTGCCCAAAATTAACTTTTGTTATTAACTTAGTTTGAGAACTTAAGATACTAACACCAAAATAGTGGCAAGGAAAATTAGTCTCAAAAAGCAGAATTTATCCAGGAGATATATATATATATATATTAACATTTGGTAAATGATAGAATCTGGAACTTCTGACTCCACAGTAAATGCTTTTATCCTATGCCAGAGTTTCCATTCATAAAGTTCTCATTTAGCTGAAAAGAAGTAATTGTAATGGCTATTAATAACAAGTCATTGATTTTGTGTTGGAAGGGCCAGTTTTGGCTTGATGCAGTGCTTCTCAAAATGTCATCCCCAGACCTGCAACCTTGGCATCATCCAGGAACATGTTAGAAACACAAATTTTCAGGCCCCATTGCAGATTTACTAAATTTGGAACTATGGGGGTGGAGCCCAGTAATTTGTGTTTTAATAATAGGCTCTACAGGTGATTCTGATGACTTTTAAAGTTTGAAAACTACAGGCTTTCTGCTTTTTATTGTAATAAAATGCACATAAATTTCACATCTTAACCTCTTTTTTAGAGTTGAGTATATCACTATTCAACCAATCTCCTGTACTCTTCTTTTAATTTTTTTTTTTAATTGTAGGGTAATTGTTCCTCAGTGTTGTGATCTAGTACTCTTGATCTTGCAGAACTAAAACAATGAACCCATTAAACCATAGCTCTTCATTTCCCTCTTCCCCAGCCCCTGGCAACTAGCATTCTACTTTGTCTGTGAATTTGACTACTCTGGGTATCTTCTATAAATGAAATCATACAGTATTTCAGTATCTGTCTTTTTGTGCCTGGCGTTTTTCACTTAGCATAGTATCCTAAGGTTCATCTGTGTCAGAATTCCCTTCCTTTTAAAGTCTGAATAATATTTCATCGTATGTATGTATCACATTTTGTTTTTTCAGTTTTCTGTTGATAGACACCTGGGTGTCCATACAATATCTGTTCCAGACCCTGCTTTCTGTTCTTTTGTGTATATAACTACAAATAGAATTGTTGGATCATATGGTAATTCTGTGTTTAATCTTTTAAAGAACTGCTTTACTATATTCCACAGTGGCTGCACTGTTTTAAGTTTCCACCAGCAATCACAAGGTTTCCAGTTTCCATTCATCCCTGCCAACACTTGTTACTTTCGTTGTTGTTTTATAATACCCTTTAATACACTTCATTGGGTGTGAAGTGGTGCGTTGTTCTCATGTGCATTTCCCTAATATTATTAGCTGTGCTAAGCATCTTTTGATATGCTTATTGACCATTTTTACATTTTCTTTGGAAAAGTATTTAACCTCTTTGCCCAAGTTTTAATAAAGGTTTTTTTTGTTGTTGGGTTGTAGGATATATTGATTCTTTTAAATGTGTAGTTTTATTTATTTTTTTTTTTAATGTGTAGTTTTAAATTGTTAGAACAGTTCAGAAACTCAGTTGTAAATCTAAGTAGTTAAGAATGTTAGAACTGCACATATATATGGAATTTAGAAAGATGGTAACGATAACCCTGTAAGTGAGACAGCAAAAGAGATACAGATGTATAGAAAAGTATATATAAAAAATCCAAGGATTCTGTGGGAGTAAAAGAGGGGGGGAGGATGATTTGGGAGAATGGCATTGAAACATGTATAATATCATATAAGAAACGAATTGCCAGTCCAGGTTCGATGCAGGATACAGGAAGCTTGGGGCTGGTGCACTGGGATGACCCAGATGGATGGTATGGGGAGGGAGGTGGGAGGGGGCTTCAGGATTGGGAACACGTGTACACCCGTGGCGGATTCATGTTGATGTATGGCAAAACCAATACAATATTGTAAAGTAAAAATAAAATAAAGGCATATGGAATTGGGGAAAAAATAAATAAATAAAATAAAAATTTAAGAAAAAAGAATGTTAGAACTGGAATTAGCTATCCCTCAATTTTATGGCCTTATGCAAGTTCTATCTGTGCCCTTTTGTCTCACCTATAAAACAGGATTAGAGTAAATTAGTGATTGAGGACTATATTTACAGAGAACTAGGGAGCAGTTCTTTTTTTTAGATTTGTATATTGCAAAAAGGCTCTATCAGTTTAAAAAAGAAATTACAGAATATCAACTTTAATGATTCCGCTCATACTCTAAGCATTTAAAAGCAGTGTAGTATAAAAAAAAAAATACTATAAAAGGTATATTTCCTCTTCTCTCCCGACCAACACTTAAAATTATGTATCTACAAAGTGGAATTAATTTCTGAAATATTGTTTCTAGAAACATTATTTAAAAAGTAAGAATGATAAACTAGATAACTAATGAAGATCTACTGTGTAGCAATAGGAACTTTATTCAGTACCTTGTAATGACCTACATGGGAAAAGTATCTAAAAAGAGTGGATATATGTGTATGTATAACTGATTCACTTTGCTGTACACTTGAACTAATACAACATTGTGAATCAACTATACTCCAGTAAAAATTTACCAAAAAAAGTTAAAAGAATGACTTACTGTATTTACAGTAAATTTCGTGAGGGGTCCTCTGATCACAAATTTGCCACAATTTAGATGTTTCTTTATTTTACCAATAGCTTTGGTGGTTCTTTGATCTGATCTATCAGAGTTTTGAAACATTAACAGTATTATATACTCATAAGTGCTTTCTCCACTATCTCCTTTAAAAACATCTATTTTAAGTTCATGTTGACATTCTGCATAGTCTCCTGATGACCTCACAACCATAGAAACTCCTGTGTCTTGTTCTCACATAAGTTCTACCTTAAGAATTTTAGACTGTGCTTCTTTAGATATTTAACTATGGTTGAATCCTTCTTAGCCTTGAAATCAAATAATCATAAAGGTCAAACTGGATAATTCTAAAAAATAATACTACATCAGTTCAGTTCAGTTCAGTTCAGTCGCTCAGTCGTGTCCGACTCTCTGTGACTCCATGAATTGCAGCACACCAGGCCTCCCTGTCCATCACCAACTCCCGGAGTTCACTCAGACTCACGTCGATCGAATCAGTGATGCCATTCAGCCATCTCATCCTCTGTCGTCCCCTTCTCCTCCTGCCCCCAATCCCTCCCAGCATCAGAGTCTTTTCCAATGAGTCAACTCTTCGCATGAGGTGGCCAAAGTACTGGAGTTTCAGCTTTAGCATCATTCCTTCCAAAGAAATCCCAGGGCTGATCTCCTTCAGAATGGACTGGTTGGAACTCCTTGCAGTCCAAGGGACTCTCAAGAGTCTTCTCCAACACCACAGTTCAAAAGCATCAATTCTTCGGCCCTCAGCCTTCTTCACAGTGCAACTCTCACATCCATACATGACCACAGGAAAAACCATAGCCTTGACTAGACGAACCTTTGTTGGCAAAGTAATGTCTCTGCCTTTCAATATGCTATCTAGGTTGGTCATAACTTTCCTTCCAAGGAGTAAGCGTCTTTTAGCAGTCACCATCTGCAGTGATTTTGGAGCCCCCAAAAATAAAGTCTGACACTGTTTCCACTGTTTCCCCATCTATTTCCCATGAAGTGATGGGACCAGATGTCATGATCTTCGTTTTCTGAATGTTGAGCTTTAAGCCGACTTTTGCACTCTCCACTTTCACTTTCATCAAGAGGTTTTTTAGTTCCTCTTCACTTTCTGCCATAAGGGTGGTGTCATCTGCATATCTGAGGTTATTGATATTTCTCCTGGCAATCTTGATTCCAGCTTCTGCTTCTTCCAGCCCAGCGTTTCTCATGATGTACTTTGCATAGAAGTTAAATAAGCAGGGTGACAATATACAGCCTTGACGTACTCCTTTTCCTATTTGGAACCAGTCTGTTGTTCCATGTCCAGTTCTAACTGTTGCTTCCTGACCTGCATACAGATTTCTCAAGAGGTAGATCAGGTGGTCTGGTATTCCCATCTCTTTCAGATTTTTCCACAGTTTATTGTGATCCACACAGTCAAAGGCTTTGGCATAGTCAATAAAGCAGAAATAGATGTTTTTCTGGAACTCTCTTGCTTTTTCTATGACCCAGCAGATGTTGGCAATTTGATCTCTGGTTCCTCTGCCTTTTCTAAAACCAGCTTGAACATCAGGAAGTTCACGGTTCACATATTGCTGAAGCCTGGCTTGGAGAATTTTAAGCATTACTTTACTAGCGTGTGAGATGAGTGCAATTGTGTGGTAGTTTGAGCATTCTTTAACTATTTTAACCCTAAGACTACAAACACATATTCATTTATCAATCATTTACTATAATGCCAGGGCTTTGTGTGTGGATCCACTGATTTTGAGTTCCACATCATTTATCATGGAAGAATTATAGCCACAGTGCATCCTGTATAATTTTAGTTTAGTTGTCTTTAAATCAGACCAAGTTTATAGACTTTTTCATAATAGTCTGGTAATAGAAACCTGCTAGATTTCTATGTTTCCCCCTACCAATCTTTTTGTATCTGTCTTGTTTACACCAAATTTGATAGCAAGTTTAACAACTTACCTTTATTCAATCTTTCCAAAGCAATCACTTTAGTTTCATAGAAATAGCAACCCTCTTTTTGTATATCAGCTATTTACCTAGTTCATTAAATTAGATAAATTATATTAAAAAATAAAACTGTTACTGAGTCCAAACTTGCTCTGCTCTGCTCGCTGCACAACAGGCCCGTGAATCCGAGAGATGAGGGACTGAGGCAAGGAAGACTGATTGAGGAGCTGGCTGGCCAAGAAGATGGCAGCCTAATGCCTCAAAATAACCATCTTATCGGGATCTGGATGCCAGGTTCTTTTATAGATCAGAGATGGGGAAGGTGAGGAAGCAAAGTAAAAAGACCATTAATCTTGCCAGTCTCCTGGAATGGCAAGCCTCAGGCAGGGGATGTGTTGATTTCTTCCCTCCTGCCATCTACAGGTGCACAAGGTTCTGAACAAAGGCACTTTATAGTCAGACAGGGGGGCAGGATTCCGAGGCAGGCTGTTCTGTATAATTATAATAACAAAAGCAGCAAAAAGCAAGTCAAAGAAACAGTTCCAACATGGAGTCAGAATTGGCTTCTCTGCAACAAAACGTATAAACATGTCTGAGGAGAACTACAATGACTTGATAAAAATAAAACTGAACTGGTGAGAGCAAAAATGCATGAGTGCAGTACAGAATAATTAGCCCACTACAGTCTATGGAATTCTCCAGGCCAGAATACCGGAGTGGGTAGCCTCCAGGGATCGAACCCAGGTCTCCCACACTGCAGGTGATTCTTTATCAGCTGAACCACAAGGGAAGCCCAAGAATACTGGAGTGGGTAGCCTATCCCTTCTCCAGGGGATCTTCCTGACCCAGGAATCAAACCGGGGTTTCCTGCATTGCAGGCGGATTCTTTACCAACTGAGCAATCAGGGAAGCCCTTTGGCTAACCTGGGGAAACTATTATGTGAAGGTCAATTCAGAGCTTTTTTTTCTTTCTGCTCATAGTCTTTTTGCACAGACTAGGTTATATTTAACTCTGGTGTGGTTATATTTAACTACACCATATTGTGTAGCTAATTTTTCTGTTCTTAGGAATAAGTCAAACTGTTTTAAGATTATCTATGCTGATTTTTAGTATCTAACTACTTGCTTTTCCAGCTGTAACTCCTAACATATGCTAATTCACAGTTTAGACTCTTGAGAACTTTGCTATCTCTTAAGTGTTTGGAATTGGAATATTATATAGTGGTTTTTCATTGTTTTTTACACTCCTCTAAAAGTATTATGTGAATTGTTTTTTTTTTAACTAGAGGAGAAAATATTGCAAGAAAAGAAGGAAAAAAATGTTTTACACTATCTGATGAGTATTTACTCCACCCAGTGGAGATAACCAGGTGCCAGAAAGAATCACACACATTTGAAAACCAGTTTTTAATTGATGGAAGCAGAGAAATAACTTGAATCTGCTAGATGCTAAACTGTCTACATTGGGTTATTTAATACACTGTCTCATATTTAATATTCACCAGAAAAAATCTGAGATGTAAAGATACTGAGGTTCAAAGAACTAAAACTGTTATTAAGTGACGACAGACTCAGGATGTGAGCCCTCAAGTCTAATTTGACTTCAAAACCTAGGCTCTTAAACACTTACGTGACCCCCTTTATAAGTCACTTTGGACCTTTCTATAATTGGTACTTGCTTCCTATGTTAGGGAGTAATTTACACAGTCTTTCAGTATACTCCACGCGCTCTCTGACTCTACAGTTCTATTATTTGAGTAAAGTTCATAATAAAGAAGAGGAACATCGACCTTCTAGCCCCTGAGGCTAGAAATACAGGAAAGGGTACAGAGACTATTATTCCCTTACCTCTGTTCCTCTAAAAATGTAAACTACTGTTTGTCGTTGCTAACAGTAATATTTTCCAGACACTATGCTAAATATCTCTAAATCATATTATCTCATTTAATCATATATCACTCTTGCAAGGGTAGCTATTAATACTCTTATTCTATACGTGAAGAATCTAAGCCAGGTGTTATGGGGAATTCCATGGCTGTCCAGGGGCTAGGATTCAGCACTTCCACTGCAGGGTGCCCAAATTCAATCCCTTGTCAGGGAGCTAAGATCGAATAAACGGCATGGCCAAAAAAGAGAGAGTATTATGTAACTTGACCAGAGTCATCAAGCTAGTAAATGACAGAGATAAGTAAATTCACAATAAGATTTTCTAGATAATTTACATGAGATTACAGTGGTATAGAAAATAAGGATTTTTAGAAATTCAGGAAAGGAAACTAATATAGTATTACAAACCAACTACACTTCAACTTCAGAAGAAGACTAAAAGGTGTAACATCCAAATGCAGTGTATTCTCCTGACGTAACCACTCTAAGACAAGAAAAAAAATTTTTTAAGACATTTTGGGGCAGTTTTAACTGGGTCAAAATTTGACTGTGAACTGTATATTAGACAACAGTGTCTTGTCTATGTGAAATTTTGTGATTAGATTATAGATATTTAAGCAAATGGGAAGATAGTCTTGTTCTTAGCAAATATACACTAAAATACTAGAGAGTCAAAGGGCATGATATCTACAACGTCTTTGTAAATGGATCAGAAAATATGTACATACGTATTAAGAGAGAAGATGATTTCAAGAGAGAAAAAGAACTGTGGGAGAGGGCACTCAGGACCTTTGTGAGAGAGAATGATTACTAACATGTCCTAGAAAAATGAAATGTATACGCTGAGCATAAACAAAATCATGGCTGCTACCTTCTTCCAAAAGACAATGCTAGAATATAGCCTCTATCATCATAAATCTGCTTGAAAAGCCACAGTGTAGTAATACATGGACCGCGTAGAATAATGGTAGAAACCAGTCCCCTTCTTCCCCTATACAAGGGCAGTGTTCCACCCTGCCAAAGTGGAACAAATAATGAGAGAAAATGTATATTAGGACCTGGAAGAAGAATGTAAGAATGATGATTTGGAGCTATTTGAGAAGAAAATCACATGACTATGGATGGAAATTACGAAGAAAAGTAGTGTTAGTCATGATATACCTCTATTTCCACTTCTGTATTTAACCATTTGCCACTCTTTGAGCCAGAATCACTGCTTTCTTGAACCACTGACTTTATTAAATAAAAATCATTTTAATTTGGTTTAAATTTGTGTATAAATTCCCAAGTATGCATGTGTTCTATTTAGGAGGAAAAAACCTTTTTTATTTTAAGTGTTTCATGCATCTTTTAGGAATTCAATAAAACCTGAAAATGAATGTATGTATTTATTTATTGTTGGCTTTCCTGGGTCTTCGCTGCTGCACACAGGCTTCCTCTAGTTGCAGTGAGCAGTGGCTTCTCTTGCTGCCCAGCACCACCTCTAGAGCACTCAGGCTTCAGTAGTTGCAGCAGGCGGGCTCAGCAGATGCTGAACTCGGACTCTAGAACACCCCAGGCTTCAATAGTTGTGGCTCCAGGCTTAGCTGCCCCTTGGCAGGTGGGCTCTTCCCAGACCAGGGATCCAGCTCATGTCCTCCGCATTGGCATGCGTATTCCTAACCTCTGGACCCCAAGGGAAGTCCTGAAAATGAATTTCTTAAGACCATATTTTCTAATGACATGTTTAGAATTTGATTTAAAATACTTAAAGAAAAAAGGAGAAAGGGAGGAGGAAAGGTAAATATGGCAGAATCTCAATAATTGTTGACTGGGTGATGGGTATATAGGGGTTCATTGTCCTAGTATCTCTTTATTTTATGTAGGAGTGAATTTTTCATCAATAAAAATCATTCTATTATGTATTCTAATCTGTGTGGTAGAGTAGCATAACTAATATTCTTTTAGGACTCATTACTAAACTTTCTGACTGATGCTGGTGGTGGAGTATGAGTAGAATTATTCTATAAAAGACAGTATTAAAAATATGCCAGAGAAGAAATGACCATGTATACTTCGACATTAAGGACAAATTATCTAACCAAGAAATTTAAAGTATAACAGCTTTCTGATACTTCCACTTCTAAGAAAGAGTAACATTGAAAAAAATGTTCATTTCCAGGGGCTGGTGTGTGCTGGATTGGCTGACATGGCCAGACCTGCAGAAAAACTCAGCACGGCTCAGTCTGCTGTTTTGATGGCTACAGGTAAATTAAATGAATATCTTCCATATAGGACATTCAATAATTAGTTTTACATCAATTTACTTGATTGTTTAACATTTGAAATACATACACGCACACTCACACACAAAGAAACTAATGGTATTACCTTTAAGCAGTTATTAGACTATAGCCGAAGAAGGCAGAAGAAGGGTTATAAAAATTTTTCTTTGATGTAATAACTGAGTGTTTTGTGTAACCTGAATTATACCAACTTCATTAAATCTCAGATTATAACCTTTTTTCCCTACTTTATGCTGTTGTTGTTGTTTTTCAGTCGCTAAGTTGTGTCGGACTCTTTGCGACCCCATGGACTGAAGCACACCAAGCTACCCTGTTTCACTACTCCCCGAGTTTGCTCAAACTCATGTCTATTGAGTTGGTGATGCCATCCAACCATCTCATCCTCTGTTGCCCCATTCTCCTCCTGCTCTCAATCTTTCCCAGCATTAGGATCTTTTCCAGTGAGTCAGGTCTATAACCATAGTACTGAAACTTCAGATTTAGCATCAGTCCTTCCAATGAATATTCTGGGTTGATTTCCTTTAGGATTGACTGGTTTGATCTTCTTGCTGTCCAAGGGACTCTCAAGAGTCTTCTCCAAAAAAAAAGGAGTCTTCTCCAGCACCACAATTTGAAAACATCAGTTCTTCAGCACTCAGCTTTCTTTATGGTCCAACCCTCATATCCATACCTGACTACTGGAAAAACCATACCTTTGACTATTGTTGGCAAAGGGATGTCTCTACTTTTTAATATCCTCGCTAGGTTTGTCATAGCTTTTACTCCAAGGAACAAGCATCTATTAATTTCATGCCTGCAGTCACCATCTGTAGTGATTTTGGAGCCCAAGAAAATAAAATCATAGTCTATTTTACTCTAATATTAAATGTTTAGATAAGATTGCAGCAATACCTATGCTGTTTTTTAAAAATATTTTATTTCAACAGGCTTTATTTGGTCAAGATACTCACTTGTAATTATTCCAAAAAACTGGAGTCTATTTGCTGTTAATTTCTTTGTTGGGACAGCAGGAGCCTCTCAGCTCTTTCGTATTTGGAGGTAAGCTCACCATGTTTTTGTTGTCGTTTAGTCATTCAGTCGTGTCTGACTCTTTGTGACCCCATGAACTGTAGCCCACCAGGCTCTTCTGTCCATGGGATTTCCCAGGCAAGAATACTGGAGTGGGTTGCCATTTCCTTATCCAGGGAAACTTCCCCACCCAGAGATCAAACCCTCATCTCCTATATTGCAGGCAGATTCTTTACCACCAAGCCACCTGGGAAGCCCTTGAAACTGTTTATTCAGTAATTAATATTATTTGTCAGTGACTAGCTAACACTCTGGAATGAGCTTAGATGAAGACTCTGGCTTTGTTTAAACCATAGGACCTTCCTAAATTACAAAAAAATGTTATGAATAACAGCTTTCTTTGGCTAAAAAAATTGAATGATCTCAATAAAAAATTAGAAAACATTGAGCTATATAATATACCTTCTTTTCAGAAAGCATTCTATTCTGTAGTGTATGCTGCTGCTGCTGCTGCTAAGTCACTTCAGTTGTGTCCGACTCTGTGCGACCCCATAGACGGCAGCCCACTAGGCTCCTCTGTCCCTGGGATTCTCTAGGCAGGAATACTGGAGTGGGTTGCCATTTCCTTCTCCAATGCATGCAAGTGAAAAGTGAAAGTGAAGTCGCTCAGTCGTGCCCAACTCTTAGCAACTCCATGGACTGCAGCCTACCAGGCTCCTCCATCCATGGGATTTTCCAGGCAAGAGTACTGGAGTGGGGTGCCATTGCCTTCTCTGTCTGTAGTGTATAGTGCATTTAATTTAATTCATCTGTACCATACCTAGCTTTACTTGCAGCTTAATTAATAATCTAGCACATAACAGATATGAATACTCACTCATTCTATAAATGCCTGATAACCATTTTTAGGTCTTAACTTATATCAATATAAACTTCAGTTTGTACAGTGATTTTATTCACAGAGTACTTTTCTCATACACCATCTTATTTTAACCTGATATTAACTCATGATAGTAAAGCTATGAGAACACTAAGTGCCACATTCAGAAATATAATTTCTAATATCAGAAATTCAGATACAATTTAACGAAAAGATGTTTAGCCTTACAATTAAAATAGCAGATTGAGAGATGTAGTTAGAAATAAAAATGTTGGACTCTCTGGAACACTCAGGAAAATATGGTTGAATATTTGAAATCAGGACCTTTTGAGAAATATGGGAGGTAAGATAGGCTTCATAGAATAGCTGCCTTTTTGTGCTTGTTCAGTTTTCCACTCTGCTTTCAGCTGAGAAGATTAGTAAATGAAGCCCAGGGTGTTGTAAAACAGAAAGACTCTGTAGCTTTGTGGTTAATTCTTCTTTGAATTAATGAGAATTGAGAATTAATGAGAACTGAAGAAATTGTCCTTAGTTTCAACAAACTTAAATGTTACACCTCCTAACCCAGTAGCCAGCCTGTGTCACAGAATTATATTGTTAGTGACTAGACAGGCCCATTGCCAACTGATTTTATTCTCAGGGAAGATGCTTTGTGAGTATAAAATTAAAAACTCTAGGTGACTACGTTTTGGTAAATTTTATACATATGTTCACATTTGTCATACTCTCATATAGTTCAAGAATGAAAATATTCTTAAATTAATACTTTCGTACAACAAACTGTAAGTCAATTAAGACTTTTTGACAGCTTCAAGCCAGATTCGAATAAAGTCCTTAGGTTATTCTCCTTCCTGCATATTTCTACCTACAAGCCCCTGGGAAGATTGTGTTTACAACTCTATAGCCTCTTGACTAGTGAAAAAGAAGAGATGGAATATGATTCTCATTCCCTTCTTATTATAAATATTATCTAGGGTCGTCCCTGGTGGTCCAGTGGTTAAGATTCCACATTTCCACTGCAGGGAGCATGGATTCTATCCCTGGTCAGGGAATTAAGATCCCACATGCTATGCAGTGCAACCAAAAAAAAGAAAAAAAAATTTTAGTTAAGAAATGAATGTGTTTATTGTGATTCATGATTTTTTTCTTTTTGTTTTCTTTATAGATATAACCAAGAACTAAAAGCTAAAGCAAACAAATAAGAGTTCCTGGTCACCCTGGCAATGTAGATGTGGACATAACCACCGGGACCTAGTTTGATTTATTATTCGGTTGTTGATGAGGTGATACTAACTGTGCTAATGTTTGTAAGGCATACAATGTAATTGGGAGATAGTATTGATACTTGATTCAACTGAAAAATAAAGCAAACTTTTAATAATATTGTCTCTTTACATAAGACTTAAGGAACTTACTTGTGGATATTAGTAGCATTTTTTCTACTATTTGTCCATAATAAATCATATTGCTCATACATACCATGGGCCTCCTGCTGTTCTAGTCAACCAAAGTGTGTGCATAGAAGAGCACACGTATTGCAGTGAGTCAAAAGATAGTTGGAAGGTTTAATAGATTGTATAGCGAAGGATGATGAGGTAGCTAATGGTGAAAGGAAATAGAGCTAAAGAGAGTAAGAAATGGGTCATGGAATATCCAGCAACATGACCTCAAACTGTCTTAACATAAGAAAAGAAGAACATATTTTTTTGTGTATTTGTTGCAGGAAGGGTGACCCATGGGGGCTCTTGTCTAACGCTCAGAAATGAATTGTTCAAGGAGACACGTATTGACAAAGCAAGAGATTTTATTAAGCAAGGGGCACTTAGGTGAAGAGCAGGAGGACTCTGCTGCATGACTCACAGTCTCAGGTTTTATGGTGATGGGATTAGTTACCAGATTGTCTCTGGCCAATCATTCTGACTCAGGGTCCTTCCTGGTGGCTCAGCCATTGCTCAGCCAAAATGGACTTCAATGAGGAGGATTCTGGAAGGTCAGTAAGACAGGTGGCATCTCCTTTTGACCTTTCCTGAATTCTTCTGGTTGTGGTCACTTGTTGGTTCTGCATTCTTTACCTGGACCACCTGTCAAAAAATAATTCATGCAAATGGTTGCTACAGTGCCTAGCCAGGGCAGGCAGTTTCAGTGTTTTCCCTAACATATTGTGTGAAATTCTTTTACAGCTACAGAGTAAAAATGGATTTATAAATTTTTGAAATACGTTCAATAACCAATGTGATGTGGCAGAAAAGCTCTGCAGTCAGGCAGACCTGAATATGAATCCTAGCTCTGTGACATAATCTCTGACTTTGGGCAAGTTAAAGTGTCCTGCCAAGTGCCTGGGACATAAGTCAGTTTTCTGTAAATGTGACCTTTGTCCCATTATGAAGGTTCATATTTGATTCAAAAACCCATTTGTAGTACTGAGCTTTCTTTTGAAAATCCTAGGAAAACCAGTCCTGTTAGAACTGTAGTGAGAGGAACAAACAAAGCCAGTTATTTCTAAATTGGTAGAAGCAAGTGACAAAGAGCTTTTTGTATAATAATATACTATAAACAAAACTTGGCAATTAACAACTGAAAATTTTATCTTTTCTCCTTTCAGCATTCTATATACTTGAAGAGGAAGGATTAAAAATTTTGACACAAGCAAAAGGTCCTGAAGGGTCAAATTATTACTGCTTCCTCTGTTCAAGCCACCCTGTTAAATTTGTTTGGCATAGGAGTGCACGCATGTGCACGTGTTTTCTAGGGTTAAGCATTGAGCATAAAATTTACTATGAAAATTGGCCTAGATACAAAAAGTTTATTAAAATGCATGTATTGAATTGGTATTTCACTTCCTTTCATTAAAACCTGCTCTTTCCTATATGGGTTCTCTAACACCCAATTGTCAGTCAAATTTATTGTAGTATTTAGAAGCAATCACTTACTCTTCGTTCTCAAAAATTCTGACAGACTTCATCATGCTGCTTTTCTACCCAAAAACTTTAATCCATTCCATTATTGAATCTTCAGTTCAGTCATTCAGTAGCGTCCAACTCTTTGTGACCACATGGACTACAGCACATCAGGCTTCCCTATCCATCACCACTCCCAGAGCTTGTGCAAACTCATGTCCATTGAGTCGGTGATGCCATCCAACCATCTCATCCTCTATCGTCCAATTCTCCTGCCTTCGATCTTTCCCAGCATGAGTGTCTTTTCTGAGTCAATTCTTCACATCAGGTAGCTAAAGTATTAGAGCTTCAGCTTTAGCATCTGTCCTTCCAATGAATATTCAGGACTAATTTCCCTTAGGATGGACTGGTTTGAGCTCCTTGCAGTCCAAGGGACTCTAGAGAGTCTTCTCCAACACCACAGTTCAAAAGCATCAATTCTTCAGCACTCAGCTTTCTTTATAGTCCAACTCTCACATCCATACATGACCACTGGAAAAACCATAGCTTTGACTATATTAGTCAGCAAACTAATGTCTCTGCTTTTTAATATGCTGTCTGGGTTGGTCATAGCTTTTCTTCCAAGGAGCAAGCATCTTTTAACTTCATGCCTGCTGTCTCCATCCCCAGTGATTTTCAAGCCGAAGAAAAAAAGAGTCTGTCACTATTTCCACTGTTGCCTCATCTATTTGCCATGAAGTGATAGGACTGGATGCCATGATCTTCATTTTTTGAATGTTGAGTTTTAAGCCAGCTCTTCCACTCTCCTCTTTCACTTTCATCAAGAGGCTCTTTAATTTCTCTTCACTTTCTTAAATAAGGGTGGTGTCTTCTGCATATCTGAAGTTGTTGACATTTCTCCTGGCAATCTTGATTCCAACTTGTGTTTCATCCAGGTACAGTATTTCTCATGATGTACTCTGCATTTAAGTTAAATAAACAGGGTGACAATCTACGGCCTTGATGCACTCCTTTCCCAATTTGGAACCAGACTGTTGTTCTATGTCTGGTTCTAACTGTTACCTCTTGACCTGCATACAGATTTCTCAGGAGGCAGGGAAGTTGATCTGCTATTCCCATCTCTTAGACAGTTTACCACTTGTGATCGACCCAAAGGCTTTAGCATAGTCAATAAAGCAGAAGTAGATGTTTTTCTGGAATTCTCAGGCTTTTTCTTTGATCCACCAGATATTGGCAACTTGATCTCGGGTTCCTCTGCCTTTCCTATATCCAGCTTGAACATCAAGAAGTTCTCAGTTCACATAATGTTGAAGCTTGGCTTGGAGAATTTTCAGTATTACTTTGCTAGCATGTGAAATGAGTGCAATTGTGCAGTAGTTTGATCATTCTTTGGCATTTCCTTTCATTGGGGTTGGAATGAGAACTGAGTCCAACCAGTCCTGTGGCCACTGCAGTTTTCCAAATTTGCTGGCATATTGAGTGCTGCACTTTCACAGCATCATCTTCTAGGATTTGAAATAGCTCAACTGGAATTCCATTACCTCCCCTAGCTATGTTTGTAGTGATGCCTCCTAAGGCCCACTTGACTTCACACTCCAGGATGTCTGGCTCTAGGTGAGTAATCACACCATCATGAATATCTGGATCATCAGAATTTTTTTTTGTATAGATCTTTTGTGTATTCTTGCCACCTCCTCTTAATATCTTCTGCTTCTGTTAGGTTCCATACCATTTCAGTCCTCTATTGTGTCCATCTTTGCATGAAATGTTCGCTTAGTATCTGTAATTTTCTTGAAGGGATCTCTAGTCTTTCCCATTCTATTGTTTTCCTCTGTTTCTTTACAGTGATCACTTAGGAAGGCTTTCTTATCTCTCCTTGCTGTTCTTTGGATCTCTGCATTCAGGTGGATGTATCTTTCCTTTTCCCTATTACTTTCACTTTTCTTCTTTCCTCAGCTATTTGTACGGCCTCCTCAAACAACTATTTTGCCTTTTTGAACTTCTGTTTCTTGAGAATGATTTTGATCACCATGACCTTTACAATGTCATGAACCCCCATCCATAATTCTTCAGGCACTCTGTCTATCAGATCTAATCCTTTGAATCTTTATTTGTCACTTCCACTTTATAATCATCAGGGATTTGATTTACCTCATACTTGAATGATCGAGTGGTTTTCTATACTTTGTTCAATTTAAGTCTGAATATTACAATAAGGAGTTTATGATCTTAGCCACACTCAGCTCCCAGTCTTGTTTTTGCTGACTGTATAGCACTCCATCTTTGGCTGCAAAGAACAGAATCAATCTGATTTCAGTATTGACCATCTGGTGATGTGCATAGGTAGTCTTCTCTTGTGTTATTGGAAGAGGCTGTTTGTTATGACCAGAGTATTCTCTTGGCAAAACTCTATTAGCCTTTGCCCTGCTTCATTTTTCATTCCAGTCTCCTGTGATGAAAAGAACATTTTTGGGGGCTTTAGTTCTAGAAGGTCTTCTAGGTCTTCATAGAACCATTCAACTTCAGCTTCTTCAGTGTTTCTGGTTGGGGCATAGACTTGGATTACTGTGATATTGAATGGTTTGCCTTGGAAACGAGATTTGCACCCAAGTATTGCATTTAATGCTCTTTTGTTGACTATGAGGGGTACACCACTTCTTCTAAGGGATTCTTACCCACGGTAGTAGATATAATGGTCATTGAATTAAATTTGCCCATTCTGATCCATTTTAGTTCACTAATACCTAAAATGTCAGTCTTCACTCTAGCCATCTCCTGTTTGACCACTTCCAATTTACCTTGATTCATGGACTTAACATTCCAGGTTCCTATGCAATATTGCTCTTTACAGCATCGGACCTGCTTCTATCACCAGTCACATCCACAACTGGGCATTTTTTTCGCTTTGGCGCCATCTCTTCATTCTTTTGGAGTTTTTTCTCCACTCTTCTCCAGTAGCATATTAGGCATCTACCAACCTCGGGAGTTCATCTTTCAATGTCATATCTTTTTTCTATTTTCACATTATCCATCGGGTTCTCAAGGTTCTCAATTTCTGAAGTGGTTTGCTGTTCCCTTCTCCAGTGGACCATGTTTTGTCAAAATCTCCACCATGAACCATCTGTCTTGGGTGGCCCTACCAGGCATGGCCCATAGTTTCATTGAGTTAGACAAATCTGTGATCCATATGTTCATTTTGGTTAGTTTTCTGTGATTTTCATTTTGATTCTGTCTGCACTCTGATAGATAAGCATAAGAGGCTTATGGAAGCTTCCCGATGGCAGGGACTGGCTGTGGGTAAATCTGGGTCTTGTTCTGATGGGCAGGACCTGCTTAGTAAATCTTTAATCCAAATTTCTGTTGATGAGCCAGGCTTTGTTCCCTGCCTGTTGTTTGGCCTGAGGCCAAACTATCGTAGGGGTAGTTCAGTTAAGTCCTGTCTGACTCTTTTCGAACCCATGGACCATAGCATGCCAGGCTTCCCTGTCCATCACCAACGCCCAGAGCTTACTCAACCTCATGTCCATCGAGTTGGTGATGCCATCCAACCATCTCATCTTCAGTCATCCCCATCTCCTCCCACCTTCAATCTTTCCCAGAATCAGGGTCTTTTCAAATGAGTCAGCTCTTCACATCAGGTGGCTAAAGTATGGAAATTTCAGCTTCATCATCAGGCCTTCCAATGAATATTCAGTACTGATTTCCTTTAGCATTGACTGGTTGGATCTCGCAGTCCAAGGGACTCTCAAGAGTTTTCTCCAACACCACTGTTCAAAAGCATCAGTTCTTCAGCATTCAGCTTTCTTTATAGTCCAACTCTCACATCTGTACATGACTACTGGAAAACCATAGCTTTGATTATATGGACCTTTGTT
Organism: Bos grunniens; assembly: GCF_055505025.1. Classification (NCBI taxonomy): domain Eukaryota; kingdom Metazoa; phylum Chordata; class Mammalia; order Artiodactyla; family Bovidae; genus Bos; species Bos grunniens. The sequence goes on along the minus strand of NC_141167.1, from coordinate 121,252,564 downwards.
GGCAAAGTAATGTGTCAGCTTTTTAATATGCTGTCTAGCTTGGTCATAACTTTTCTTCTAAGGAGCAAGCATCTTTTAATTTCATGGCTGCAGTCACAATCTGCAGTGATTTTCAAGCCACAAAAAATAAATTTGGTTACTGTTTCCTTTATTTCCCCATCTATTTGCCATGAAGTGATGAGACAGGATGCCATTGTCTTAGTTTTCTGAATGTTGAGTTTTAAGCCAACTTTTTCACTCTCATTCTCTTTCATCAAGAGGCTCTTTAGTTCTTCTTCCCTTTCTGCCAAAAAGATGGCATCATCTGCCTATCTGAGGTTATTGATATTTCCCCCAGCAATCTTGATTCCAAATTGTGCTTCATCCAACCTGGCATTTTGCATGATGTACTCTGCATAGAAGTTAAATAAGCAAGGTGACAATATGCAGCCTTGATATACTCCTTTCCTGATTTGTAACCAGTCTGTTATTCCATGTCCCATTCTAACTGTTGCTTCTTGACCTGCATACAGATATCTCAGGAGGCAGGTCAGGAGGCAGTCCCATCTCTTGAAGAATTTTCCAGTTTGTTCATATGCACACAGTCAAAGCCTTTGGCATAGTCAATAAAACAGAAATAGATGTTTTTTCTGGAACTCTCTTGCTTGTTTGATGATCCAGCAGATATTGGCAACTTGATCTCTGGTTCCTCTGCCTTTTCTGTATCCAGCTTGAACATCAGGAAGTTCAAGATTCACATACTGTTGAAGCCTGTCATGGAGAATTTTGAGCATTACTTTGCTAGCCTGTGAGATGAATGCAATTGTGCAGAAGTCTGAACATTCTTTGGCATTGCCTTTCTTTGGGATTGGAAAGAAAACACATTTTCCAGTCCTGTGGCCACTGCTGAGTTTTCCAAATTTGCTGACATATGGAGTGCAGCACTGTCACAGCATCATCTTTTAGGATTTGAAATAGCTCAACTGGAATTCCATTACCTCCACTAACTTTGTCCATAGTGATGCCTCCTAAGGCCCACATGACTTCACATTCCAGGATGTCTGGCTCTAAGTGAGTGATCTCACCATTGTGGTTATCTGGGTCATTAATATCTTTTTTGTATGGTTCTTCTGTGTATTCTTGCCACCTCTTCTTAATATCTTCTGCTTCTGTTAGATCCATACCATTTCTGTCCTTTGTTTTACCCATCTTTGCATGAAATGTTCCCTTGGTATCTCTTAATTTTCTTGTGGCATAAGATGGCAGAGTAGAAGGACATGTGCTCATCTTATCCTGCATGAACTCTAAAACTTCAACTCGCTGCTGAACAACCATCAACTGGAGAATGTTGGATCCCACCAAAAAAAGATACTCCATGTCCAAAGGCAAAGGATAAGCCCCAGCAAGATGGTAGGAAGGGCAAAATCACTCTTAGAATCAAACCACTTGCCCGCCACAGATGCTCAGAGGGCTTAAAGAAAACTTGTGTGCACCAGGACAAAAAGACCACACAGAAACTTAGCCAGAATTGTGTTTGAGTGTCTCCTGCCAAGGTACAGGTCAGCAGTGGCCTGCTGCAGGGGCAGGGGCTCTGGGTGCAACTGACCTGGGTATGGCATAAGCCCTCTTGGAGGAGGTCGCCATTACTCCCAACTTACACATGACTGGAGAAACAGACTCTTGGAGGGCACAAACAGAACCTTGTGAGCACCAGGACCTAGGAGAAAGGAGCAGTGACCCCACAAGAGGTTGACCCAGTCTTGTCCACGAGTTTTCAGGAGTCTCCAGCTGAGGCATGGGATGATGGTAGCCTACTGCAGGACTGGGGACACTGAGAGTAGCAGTGCATGCATGGCACCTTTTGAAGGAGGTCTCCATTATCTTCATTACCTCCACCATAACTTAGCCTGAGGTCAAACAACAGGAAGGGAACACAGCCCTGCCCATCAAAAGAAAATTGGATTAAAGATTTATTGAGCATGACCCTGCCCATCAGAACAAGACCCAGTTTCCCCCTCAGTCAGTCTCTCTCATCAGAAAGCTTCCATAAGCCTCTTATCCTTCTCCATCAGAGGGCGGACAGACTGAAAAACACAATCACAGAAAATTAACCAATTTGATTACATGGACCATCAGTTCAGTTCAGTCGTTCAGTTGTGTCCGACTCTTTGCGACCCCATGAATCGCAGCACGCCAGGCCTCCCTGTCCATCATCAACTCCCGGAGTTCACTCAGACTCATGTCCATCGAGTCAGTGATGCCATCCAGCCATCTCATCCTCTGTCATCCCCTTCTCCTCCTGCCCCCAATCCCTCCCAGCATCAGAGTCTTTTCCAATGAGTCAGCTCTTTGCATGAGGTGGCCAAAGTACTGGAGTTTCAGCTTTAGCATCATTCCTTCCAAAGAAATCCCAGGGCTGATCTCCTTCAGAATGGACTGGTTGGATCTCCTTGCAGTCCAAGGGACTCTCAAGAGTCTTCTCCAACACCATGGTTCAAAAACACCAATTCTTCAGTGCTCAGCCTTCTTCACAGTCCAACTCTCACATCCATACATGACGACTGGAAAAACCATAGCCTTGACTAGATGGACCTTTGTGGCAAAGTAATGTCTCTGCTTTTCAATATGCTTTCTAGGTTGGTCATAACTTTCCTTCCAAGGAGTAAGTGTCTGTTAATTTCATGGCTGCAGTCACCATCTGGAGTGATTTTGGAGCCCCAAAAAATAAAGCCTGACACTGTTTCCACTTTTTTCCCATCTATTTCCCATGAAATGATGGGACTGGATGCCATGATCTTCGTTTTCTGAATGTTGAGCTTTAAGGCAACTGTTTCACTCTCCACTTTCACTTTCATCAAGAGGCTTTTTAGTTCCTCTTCACTTTCTGCCATAAGGGTGGTGTCATCTGCATATCTGAGGTTATTGATATTTCTCCCGGCAATCTTGATCCCAGCTTGTGTTTCTTCCAGTCCAGCGTTTCTCATGATGTACTCTGCATAGAAGTTAAATAAGCAGGGTGACAATATACAGCCTTGATGTACTCCTTTTCCTATTTGGAACCAGTCTGTTGTTCCATGTCCAGTTCTAACTGTTGCTTCCTGACCTGCATACAGATTTCTCAAGAGGCAGATCAGGTGATCTGGTATTCCCATCTCTTTCAAAATTTTCCACAGTAACTCAATGAAACTATGAGCCATGCTGTGTAGGGCCACCTAAGATGGATGGGTCATGGTGGAGAGGTCTGACAAAATGTGGTCCACTGGAGAAGGGAATGGCAAACCACTTCAGTATTCTTGCCTTGTGAACCCCATGAACAGCATGAAAAGGCAAAAAGATAGGACATTGAAAGATGAACTCCCCAGGTTGGTAGGTGCCCAATATGCTACTGGAGATAAGTGGAGAAATAACTCCAGAAAGAATGAAAAGATAGAGCCAAAGTGAAAACAACACCCAGTTGTGGATGTTACTGGTGATGGAAGTAAACTCCAATGCTGTAAAGAGCAATATTGCATAGGAACCTGGAACGTTAGATCCATGAATCAAGGCAAATTGAAAGTGGTCAAACAGGAGATGGCAAGAGTGAACATCAACATTCTAGGAATCAGCGAACTAAAATGGACTGGAATAGGTGAATCTAACTCAGATGACCATTTTATCTACTACTGTGGGCAAGAATCCCTTAGAAGAAATGGAATAGCCATCATAGTAAACAAAAGAGTCCAGAAGCAGTGCTTAAATGCAATCTCAAAAGTGACAGAATGATCTCTGTTCATTTCCAAGGCAAACCATTCAATATCACAGTAATCCAAGTCTATGCCCCAACCAGTAATGCTGAAGAAGCTGAAGTTGAACAGTTCTAAGAAGACCTACAAGGCCTTCTAGAACTAACACCCAAAAAAGATATCCTTTTCATTATAGGGGACTGGAATGCAAAAGTAGGAAGTCAAGAGATACCTGGAGTAACAGGCAAGTTTGGCATTGGAGTACAAAATGAAGCAGGGCAAAGGCTAACAGAGTTTGGCCAAGAGCATGTACCTGTCATAGCAAACACCCTCTTCCAACAACACAAGAGACGACTCTACACATAGACATCACCAGATGGTCAATACTGAAACAGATTGATTATATTCTTTGCAGCCAAAGATGGAGAAGCTCTATACAGTCAGCAAAAACAGACCGGGAGCTGACTATGACTTAGATCGTGAACTCCTTATTGTCAAATTCAGACTTAAACTGAAGAAAACCACTAGACCATTCAGGTATGACTTGAATCAAATCCCTTATGATTATACAGTGGAGGTGACAAATAGATTCAAGGGATTAGATCTGATAGAGTGTCTGAAGAAGTATGGACATAGGTTCATGATATTGCACAAGAGGTAGTGATCAAAACCATCCCCAAGAAAAAGAAATGCAAAAAGGCAAAATGGTTGTCTGAGGAGGCTATACAAATAGCTGAGAAAAGAAGAGAAGCTAAAGGCAAAGGATAAAAGGAAAAATATACCCATTTGAATGCAGAGTTCCAAAGAATAGCAAGGAGAGAAAATAAAACCTTCCTGAGTGGTCAATGCAAAGAAATAGAGGAAAATAACGGAATGGGAAAGACTAGAGATCTCTTCAAGAAAATTAGAGATACCAAGGGAACATTTCATGCAAAGATGGTAGGTGTAATGGTGCTTCAAAAGGACTTATGCCAGCACTGTTTTATTCCATACCTCTGACCCCGCAGCAGGCCACTGTCAACCCACGCATCCACCAGAGATTCTTGGACACCCACAGGCAAGTCTGGCTCAGTCTCTTGTGGGGCAACTGCTCCTTTTTCCTGGGTCCTGGTGCACATAACGTTTTGTTTGTACCCTGCAAGAGTCTGTTTCCCCAAAATCGTAAAGATTCTTACGTGTCAACTAAAAAAGGTGCACAACTTGAGAGTTGCAAGTTGAGTTTTGTTGAGGGTGAAATGAGGACTGCAACCCAGTAGGCAGCACCTCAGATACCTCTGAGAGACTGCTCCAAAGAAGTAGTAGGGGAAGGTCAATATATAAGGTTTGGGTGAAGGGCAATTTCAGTGCAATCAAGAGCTTACTTTACAAGAAGTTTTCTCCAAGTCATGAGGATCTGATGTCACCATGAACAGATTTAGTGCTTTTCCAGACATGAGGAGATGCAGAGATACACGTCATATAATCTGTGCATAAAAATATCCAACTATCTAAAGACCTTCCCACCAGATTCCCTGGAGGACAGAGTGCCTCACTTCACCCTGAACTTCTTCAGGGGATGTTGAAGGTCAGAAGATGCAGCAGTACAGGGTTCAGTCTCTGTGCTGAAGCAAACAGCAAATAGTGGCAGGCAGCACATACCATTGTTGTTGTTGTTGTTTAGTCATTAGCAAATGCTCATGGCAAGTGCCAGTTTGTAGCTGACATATGTATCCAATCAAAAGCTTCCAAGGATCCATGTCACAACTACTCTCAAAAATTTAGAAAAAAGAAACTGTATAGTAGAAGTCCTTACTAATATAGCTGCTAAACTTCATGAAAGAGCATTTCACAGTGGTAAAAATCAATCAGTCTAGTTGAGTTTAATTCTATATCAAAATTTTTTAACAAATCCTTATTGATCACTTCATTAGGTATGTTTTCCCAAGGCAAGGTCTGGTGGGCCTGTGTTTCAACCCAACTCTGCCACATATCAACTGTGCATGCGTACTCAGTCCTATGTGTTTGTGACCCCACGTAATATAGCTCACCAGTCTCCTTCTGTCTATGGTATTATCCCAGCAAGAATACTGGAGTGGGTTGCCATTTCCTTCAGGGGGTCTTCCTGACCCAGGGATCAAACTTGCATCTCCTATGGCTCTTTCATTGCAGGCAGATAGATTCTTTACCCTGAGCCACTGGGGAAACCCTTACATAACTGTGAGATGTAATGTTTGTTTCTGGGTTTTAGTATTTTCAAGATTAAAATGGGGAAAATATAGTACTCCATGGGATTGTCATAGAGATAACTGAGAAAATGTTTTAATACAGTGCCTGGTGTGTGATGGGCTTCCCTTGTGGCTCAGACACTTAAGAGTTCACTTGCAATGCAGGAGACCAGCATTCGATCCCTGAGTCAGGAAGATCCCATGGAGGAAGAAATGGCTACCCACCCATTTTCTTGCCTGGAGAATTCCATGGACAGAGGAGCCTGGTGGGGTTGTATACAGTAAGCATGACTGAGCAACTAACACTTTCACTTTCTGGTGTGTGATGGGTGTTAAATAAAATGTAGAAAATTTCAGGAAATGGTAAGCTTATTAATTGACAATAGAACCAAAACAAGATCCCAGAAGTACTTTATTTAAAAAAGAGTTTTAATTTAGCTGTAAAAAGGATATAGTTTACCTATTTGCACACCTTCTGAGGCAATAACTGTTGAAATTCTTGAGACTTTCACTGCTTGGGGTGGTAGGCTAGAGGTGGGATACCATGCATTGTTCAGTTGCTAAGTCATGTCCAACTCTTTGTGACCCCATGGACTATAGCCCGCAAGGCTCCTCTGTCCATGGGATTTTCCAGGCAAGAAATACTGGAGTGAGTTGCCATTTCCTCCTCCAGGGGAAGAGGTCGGGTAGAGAGGCTCAGTAAGAGATTAACTCTTAATCTAATATGTTTTGTGGCTTGGCATTCATTTCAAAGAAACATTGATCCAAAATACATCAATACTGTTGTTTCTCCATAGTAAACAGATTGTTTTTTAAGTTGTTATAGCAGTGAAAGGTTGAATCATAACAAGGATTGCCCTCAAAGCCCAAGTTGCTCTCATTAAAACCAGTTTCTGTTGGAGCTTGTTTATATAATGAAACAGAAAGCACTGGTACTTCTTAGGACTGGCTTTCACCCTAAGGAGTCTGTTTAATTATATGAGGTATGATTATAATTTTGTTAAGACCAGTTTCTACAATACTAGAAAATTCAGTCAGCAAACATAATTAAATGAGTTTCTTTTTCTCCTCCCTTAACACAACTGCATTTTACAACATTTTGAAACACACAATAAATTTCACTATAGAGCTGGGCTTTATTTGAGAATGTTGGCTTGTTATTCAGTTCAACTTTTTAAAATTCAGATTTTTACAAATGTGTCACTAAGTAGCAATTGTAGTTGTGACATACATAAGAACAGCTAGAAAATCAAAATTGATTTATGCTGTTAGAAAATATGCCACCCACTTAATATATATTTTACCAGTGTCCATGGAATGAAGAAACTCAAATCCAGTGCCACATTGGGTTATAAGTTATCTCTGTGGTGAATTTGATCTATTTGAATTTGAATTCTTAATTCAGAATTTGAATTCTGTGGTGAATCTAAAAGATAGGACATTGAAAGATGAACTCTCCAGGTCAGTAGGTGCCCAATATCCTACTGGAGGTAAGTGGAGAAATAACTCCAGAAAGAATGAAGAGACGGAGCCAAAGTGAAAACAACACCCAGTTGATGTGACTGATGATAGAAGCAAGGTCCGATGCTGTAAAGAGCAATATTGCATAGGAACCTGGAATGTTAAGTCCATGAATCAAGGTAAATTGGAAGTGGTCAAATAGGAGATGGCAAGAGTGAACATCGACATTTTAGGAATCAGTGAATTAAAATGGACTGGAATGGGTGAATTTAACTCAGATGACCATTTTTTCTACTACTGTGGGCAAGAATCCCTTAGAAGAAATGGAGTACCCTCATAGTCAACAAAAGAGTCTGAAATGCAGTACTTGGATGAAACCTCAAAAACAACAGAATGATCTCTGTTCATATCCAAAGCAAACCATTCAATATCACAGTAATCCAAGTCTATGCCCCAACCAGTAATGCTGAAGAAGCTGAAGTTGAACAGTTCTGTGAAGACCTGCAAGGCCTTCTAGAACTAACACCCCAAAAAGATGTCCTTTTCATTATAGGGGACTGGAATGCAAAAGTAGGAAGTCAAGAGATACCTGGAGTAACAGGCAAGTTTGGCGTGGAGTACAAAATGAAGCAGGGCAAAGACTAACAGAGTTTGGCCAAGAGAATGCACCTGTCATAGCAAACACCCTCTCCAACAACACAAGAGATGACTCTACACATGGACATCACCAGATGGTCAATACTGAAATCAGACTGATTATATTCTTTGCAGCCAAAGATGGTGAATTTCTATACAGTCAGCAAAAATAAGACTGGGAGCTGTGTGTGGCTCAGATCATAAACTCCTTATTGTAAAATTCAGACTTACATTGAAGAAAGTAGAGAAAACCAAACCACTAGACCTTTCAGGTATGACCTAAATCAAATCCATACAGCGTTACAGTGGAAGTTACAGTGGAAGTGACAAATGGATTCAAGGGATTAGATCTGATAGACGGAGTGCCTGAAGAACTATGGACAGAAGTTCATGACATTGTACAGGAGGCAATAACCAAGACCATCCCCAAGAAAAAGAAATGCAAAAAGGCAAAATGGTTGTCTGAGGAGGCCTTACAAATAGCTGAGAAAAGAAGAGAAGCTAATAGCAAAAGGGAAAAGGGAAAGGTATGCCCATTTGAATGCAAGGAGATATAAGAAAGCTTTTCTCAATGATCAGTGCAAAGAAATAGAGGAAAATAAGAATGTGAAAGACTAGAATTCTCTTCAAGAAAATTAGAGATACCAAGGGAATATTTCATTGCAAAGATGGGCACAATAAAGGACAGAAACGGTACGGACCTAACAGAAGCAGACAATGTTAAGAAGAGTTGGCAAGAATACACAGAACTATACAAAAAAGATCTTCATGACCCAGATAACCACGATGATGTGATTACTCACCTAGAGCCAGACATCCTGGAATGGGAAGTCAAGTGGACCTTAGGAAGCATCACTACAAACAAAGCTAGTGGAGGTAATGAAATTCCAGTTGAGCTATTTCAAATCCTAAAAGTTGATGCTGTGCAAGTGCTGCACTCAATATGCCAGCAAATTTGGAAAACTCAGCAGTGGCCACAGGACTGGAAAAGGTCAGTTTTCATTCCAATCCCAAAGAAAGGCAATGCCAAAGAATGCTCAAACTACCGCACAACTGCACTCACTTCACACACTAGCAAAGTGATGCTCAAAATTCTCCAAGCAAGGCTTCAACAGTACATGAACCATGAACTTCCAAATGTTCAAGCTGGATTTAGAAAAGACAAAGGAACCAGAGATCAAATTGCCAACATCCGTTGGATCATCGAACAAGCAAGAGAGTTCCAGAAAAACACCTATTTCTGCTTTATTGACTATGCCAAAGCCTTTGACTATGTGGATCATAACAAAATGGAAAATTTTTTAGAGATGGGAATACCAGACCACCTGACCTGCCTCCTGAGAAATCTGTATGCTGGTCAAGAAGCAACAGTTAGAACTGGACATGAAACAACAGACTGGTTCCAAATCACCAAAGCAGTACATCAAGGCTGTATATTGTCACCCTGCTCATTTAACTTAAATGCAGAGTACATTATACGAAATGCTGGGTGGGATGAAGCACAAGCTGGAATCAAGATTGCTGGGAGAAATATCAATAACCTCAGAAACCACCCTTATGGCAGAAAGGGAAGAAGAACTAAAGAGCCTCTTGATGAAAGTGAAAGAGGAGAGTGAAAAAGTTGGCTTAAAAACTCAATGTTCAAAAAACTAAGGCCATAGCATCCAGTCCCATCACTTCATGGCAAATAGATGGGGAAACAATGGAAACAGTGAGAGGCTTTATTTTCCTGGGCTCCAAAATCACTGCAGATGGTGACTGCAGCCATGAAATTACTCTTTGGAAGTAAAGCTATGAGCAACCTAGATAGCGTATTAAAAAGCAGAGACATTACTTTGCCAACAAAGGTCCGTGTCGTCAAAGCTATGGTTTTTTCCAGTAGTTATGTATGGATGAGAGAGTTGGACTATAAGGAAAGTTGAGCACCGAAGAATTGATGCTTTTGAACTCTGGTGTTGGACTCTTGAGAGTCCCTTGGGCTGCAAGGAGATCCAACCAGTCACTCCTAAAGAAAATCAATCCTGAATACTCACTGAAAGGACTGATGCTGAAGCTGAAGCTTCATTACTCTGGCCACCTAATGCAGAGAACTGACTCATTGGAAAAGACCCTGATGCTGGGAAAGATTGAAGGCAGAAGGAGAAGGGGACAACAGAGGATGAGATTGTTGGATGGCATCACCAGCTCTATGGACATGAGTTTGAGTAAGCTCTGCAAGTTGGTGATGGACAGGGAAGCCTGGCATACTGCGGTGCATGGGGTTGCAAAGAGTCGCACACGATTGAGTGACTTAAATGAGCTGAATGATGGGCTTGACCAGTCAGAAAAGACAGGTCAAAAATTTACTTCACAAAAATCTCTGAAGATAAGTATTGTAGTGTAAATTTAATAGTTCTGGTAGAAGTCACAATCATTATTAACCAAAAATGGGTGTTTACTCAGGAAAAACTTGTCTTTATAATCACCTGCCAACTATTGCCTAAGTTCAACCACCCTCCACATAGTCAGGACTACTTTGGGGTCATAGCAGTCTCTCTGACCCTTGCCCCAAATCTCCATCTAGGGACCCTGAACCCATCCTTCTGTGAGCCATGGGCCACTGGGGCTGGTGGGGGGAGGGGATGGCAGTGCCAGCCAATCAGAAGCACAGTCCGTGCCCGTGAAACAATGAGCTACTGATGAGGGTGTGGCCAGGAGAACGGCTTTTAGAGAAAACTGTCATTTTATGGTCAGCTTTAGACAGACATGGCACTTCTGCTGTCTTCTGAATAATGTCATCCAGGCTCTTTTCCTGTCTTCTGCACTCCTGACTAGATCCTGAAAGATCTAGTCTCTAATCTAGGCCCTGATTTTCCTCAGCCTTGGAGAAAGAAGAGGTATGTGACTGTAGGAGTAGAAACAGTGGTTGCAGAGCTAAGTTGAGGGCTACCCTTGGGGAAGTAGGTTTGGGAGCTTAAGGAAAGTGGGGAAGCCTTGGGCTAGGAATGGAAGTTCATCTTGAATATATCTGCGTCAATCCTTTAAGTGAGATTAGAAGTTTGAACGTTTCAGTGTTACCTCATCCTATTTATCCTAGATGTTCTATTTTTCTAGATTACTATCTATTTACCTCTCTCCTGCAACTTCTCAAATGATACCCTTATCAGTCATCAAATAGCAAATGCCTACCATGTGAAGGAGCTCTAGAAAGATGTTGTGGAGGAAACACACTTATACATTGAATGTGATCTCTAAAACAGAGAAGCTTCAATTCAGAGAAGACATAAACAGATCAAAAGATAACCAAGGATTTTAAAAATAGATAATAAGGCACTTAAATTTATAGACACTAAATGCCCTCATAGCTTAGAGGGAAAATTGCCTTGACTAGAGTGGTCTGGCAAGCTTTCTTGACAGATAACATTATCCCTTTATGTTCAGAGTATCTCCTTTGGATTCTTGTAAAATCTGATTTTACATATTGATGAAAAATGGGGTGGAAACTAAAATCTATTATATATTTAGAGAAACAATAATGGATATAATTGATCTTTAGCTTCATTTTCCTTTGAGGGGATTGCTGAGTTTTCTTTAAGCAAATTAAAATTGGACACACACTCTTCTTCATTCAGGAAAATCTGTCTTGGTATGTCATCGAGGCCTTGCTCTTTCACTCTGTCAGATATCCTCATTCCTAGACGCTTTCATGCTTTCTCAGCGGCCACACTCTGTTCAAGCTCTATTCTTGATTTAACTGGACAAATAATTGATGAGGGTACATCTGTAGACATTGAAAGTGCTCTAAAGTTAAATATTTTCTCTAGGTTATAAACATCCCCAAAGTGTCATAAAATGGGATGTACCACGGTATTCTAGAAAGAATGCTGCTGCTGCTGCTAAGTCACTTCAGTCGTGTCCGACTCTGTGCGACCCCATAGACGGCAGCCCACGAGGCTCCCCCCTTCCCTGGGATTCTCCAGGCAAGAACACTGGAGTGGGTTGCCATTTCCTTCTCCAATGCATGGAAGTGAAAAGTGAAAGTGAAGTCACTTAGTCGTGCCTGACTCTTAGCGACCCCATGGACTGCAGCCCACCAGGCTCCTCCGTCCATGGGATTTTCCAGGCAAGAGTACTGGAGTGGGGTGCCATTGCCTTCATAAAAAGGCCTTAATAGGGACTTCCCTGGTGGTCCCGTGGTTAAAATTCCGTGCTTTCACTTCAGGGGGCATGGTTTCAATCCCTGGCCAGGGAACCAAGATCTCACAGGCCGTGTGGCATGGCTGGAAAAATAAAATGCCGTGACAGTAATCATTTTCTGATGTTGCAGAACTTAAAGCAGAAAAAGTAAGTCTTCTAAAACAGAAAAGCTCAGGTATTCATTTTAGATGTCTTTGCCTCTTCAGTCCATTAACAGATAATTTTATTATTCTAGTTTCCCTTCTATATTTGTTATCTTGATCTCCAAATGCACCGACTTTCCTTACCTGATAATCATAAACTTAGAAAAATCTGTCCAAATCCTCAAATCACCTTATTTAAAACAATACACATCTGAAACATTGTACATACTACAATTAAATATATATATGTAATTCATCTTTCCACCAAAGACGAGAATCACCTCTACAACCTTGCAGACATACAGTCTCTCACTCCAACATTCCAATACTAAGACTAACCAGGTACAATGTTAAATTTGCCTCCCAGGGATTGCTAGCCATTGATCCTACTTGATCCTTTCAAAGCAAAAAATAAATCTAACCCATTTTAGTTTTAGAGTTTAAAGCAAAACAGTCTGTACTGTACATAGGAAGAGGGTGTAGTATTGCCAAGATTGAAGAGGCTTGTAGGTAGCAAGCAATCTGAGATACATTTATACTAAAAAAAGTATTCACTGTCTCTTTAAAATTCAAATTTAACTGGATGTCCTATATTGTTACTTATTAAAACTGACATTCTTACAAGTGACAGCCAAAGAGAGTAAAGTTGAGATAGTCAATGAATGGGGTAGGAGCTACACCCTGCTCAGTGCTGTTCAGTCCTAACTCTGCTCATGACTGCTCAGCACCTCTGCGGAAGCCTCTTCAAAGCATCCATTCCTACAGAAATCATACTACTTATGGTTACCTATTCTCTGATAAACTAGCTCCCTCCACTGACCAACACCAACTTTCCTTTGCTTCTTCAACCTTCCCATGCACTTCATTCTTGTTTAACCAAATCCCATCTCTACCTGAGGGAGAAAGTAGGGGAATTCTTTTGTTAAATTCAGGGGTCTAATTAGACTTTGCACATATATCTCCAGGTTACCCCACACCTTTCACAGTTCAGTTTAAACATCCAAAGGCAATGACCATTTTCACCCAAGTGTCATCTCCTGACAATGTTTCCAATGTCTCCCATCATTCCTCAAATTTCATAGTCCATGAACTTCAAATGAAGTGAGTAGAACTAAACCCAATACTCTGAGTCAGATTTAAACACTGCTTACTACCTTAAGATTTGCATGGCATCCAAAATGGCCATGCTTAATTTCTCTAGTACCTCCAGGGAAACAAAACCACAGATGCCACCACTCACCTACCAAGAAGTCCAAATTTTAAAATACTGACAATAGCAAATGTTAACTGGGATACAGACCTCTCACATTTTGCTTGGGGGGTGTAAACTGACTCAGCGATTCCACTTTTAGGTATATGCCCAAGTGAAATGCATATATGTGTTCTCCAAAACACATGTACAAGAATGCTCTTAAGTACTTCCCTTGCTGTCCAGTGACTAAGATTCCGAGCTTCCAGTGCAAGGGTCATGGGTTCAATCCCTGGTCGAGGAACTAATCCCAAATACCATGTGGCATGGCCAAAAAAAACAATAAATAAATTCTTTTTAAAAAAAAGATTGCTCCTAGCAGCATTATTCCTAATAGCCTGAAACCAGAAAAACAACCCATAGGTCAATAGTTCAGTTCAGTTCAGTTCAGTTGCTCAGTCGTGTCCGACTCTTTGTGACCCCATGAATTGCAGCACGCCAGGCCTCCCTGTCCATCACCAACTCCCGGAGTTCACTCAGACTCACGTCCATCGAGTCAGTGATGCCATCCAGCCATCTCATCCTCTGATGTCCCCTTCTCCTCCTGCCCCCAATCCCTCCCAGCATCAGAGTCTTTTCCAATGAGTCAGCTCTTCGCATGAGGTGGCCAAAGTACTGGAATTTCAGCTTCAGCATCATTCCTTCCAAAGAAATCCCAGGGCTGATCTCCTTCAGAATGGACTGGTTGGATCTCCTTGCAGTCCAAGGGACTCTCAAGAGTCTTCTCCAACACCACAGTTCAAAAGCATCAATCCTTCGGCACTCAGCCTTCTTCACAGTCCAACTCTCACATCCATACATGACCACTGGAAAAACCATAGCTTTGACTAGATGGACTTTGTTGGCAAAGTAATGTCTCTGCTTTTCAATATGCTTTCTAGGTTGGACATAACTTTCCTTCCAAGGAGTAAGCATCTTTTAATTTCATGGCTGCAGTCACCATCTGCAGTGATTTTGGAGCCCCCCAAAATAAAGTCTGACACTGTTTCCACTGTTTCCCCATCTATTTCCCATGAAGTGATGGGACCAGATGCCATGATCTTCGTTTTCTGAATGCTGAGCTTTAAGCCGACTTTTTCACTCTCCACTTTCACTTTCATCAAGAGGTTTTTTAGTTCCTCTTCACTTTCTGCCATAAGGGTGGTGTCATCTGCATATCTGAGGTTATTGATATTTCTCCTGGCAATCTTGATTCCAACTTGTGTTTCTTCCAGTCCAGCATTTCTCATGATGTACTCTGCATAGAAGTTAAATAAGCAGGGTGACAATATACAGCCTTGACGAACTCCTTTTCCTATTTGGAACCAGTCTGTTGTTCCATGTCCAGTTCTAACTGTTGCTTCCTGACCCGCAGACAGATTTCTCAAGAGGCAGATCAGGTGGTCTGGTATTCCCATCTCTTTCAGAATTGTCCACAGTTTATTGTGATCCACACAGTCAAAGGCTTTGGCATAGTCAACAAAGCAGAAATAGATGTTTTTCTGGAACTCTCTTGCTTTTTCCATGATCCAGCGGATGTTGGCAATTTAATCTCTGGTTCCTCTGCCTTTTCTAAAACCAGCTTGAACATCAGGAAGTTCACGGTTCACGTATTGCTGAAGCCTGGCTTGGAGAATTTTGAGTATTACTTTACTAGCGTGTGAGATGAGTGCAATTGTGCGGTAGTTTGAGCATTCTTTGGCATTGCCTTTCTTTGGGATTGAAATGAAAACTGACCTTTTCCAGTCCTGTGGCCACTGCTGAGTTTTCCCTATTTGCTGGCATATTGTGTGCAGCACTTTCACAGCATTGTCTTTCAGGATTTGAAATAGCTCAACTGGAATTCCATCACCTCCACTAGCTTTGTTCATAGTGATGCTTTCTAAGGCCAACTGGACTTCACATTCCAGGATGTCTGGCTCTAGGTCAGTGATCACACCATTGTGATTATCTGGGTCATGAAGATCTTTTTTGTACAGTTCTTCTGTGTATTCTTGCCATCTCTTCTTAATATCTTCTGCTTCTGTTAGGTCCTTACCATTTCTGTCCTTTATCGAGCCTAGCTTTGCATGAAATGTTCCCTTGGTATCTCTAATTTTCTTGAAGAGATCTCTAGTCTTTCCCATTCTGTTGTTTTCCTCTATTTCTTTGCATTGATCACTGAGGAAGGCTTTCCTATCTCTTCTTGCCATTCTTTGGAACTCTGCATTCAGATGTTTATATCTTTCCTTTTCTCCTTTGCTTTTCACTTCTCTTCTTTTCACAGCTATCTGTAAGGCCTCCCCAGACAGCCATTTTGCTTTTCTACATTTCTTTTCCATGGGGATGGTCTTGATCCCTGTCTCCTGTACAATGCCATGAACCTCATTCCATAGTTCATCAGACACTCTATCTATCAGATCTAGGCCCTTAAATCTATTTCTCACTTCCACTGTATAATCATAAGGGATTTGATTTAGGTCATACCTGAATGGTCTAGTGATTTTCCCTACTTTCTTCAATTTAAGTCTGAATTTGGTAATAAGGAGTTCATGATCTGAGCCACAGTCAGCTCCTGGTATTGTTTTTGTTGACTATATAGAGCTTGTTCATCTTTGGCTGCAAAGAATATAATCAGTCTGATTTCAGTGTTGACCATCTGGTGATGTCCATGTTTAGAGTCTTCTCTTGTGTTGTTGGAAGAGGGTGTTTGCTATGATCAGTGCATTTTCTTGGCATAACTCTATTAGTCTTTGCCCTGCTTCATTCCGTATTCCAAGGCCAAATTTGCCTGTTACTCCAGGTGTTTCTTGACTTCCTACTTTTGCATTCCAGTCCCTTATAATGAAAAGTACGTTTTTTTGGGGTGTTAGTTCTAAAAAGTCTTGTAGGTCTTCATAGAACTGTTCAACTTCAGCTTCTTCAGGTCAATAGTAGAAGGGATAAATAATTTGTGTATAATCAAATGATACATACAGCACTGAAAATAAATGATTACTAATGTACACACAACAACATGGATAAATATCACAACCATTTGAGAAAAAATAAGAAAGTATATATAATATTCCATTTACTCATCTATGATATTAGAAATCAAGAGATATACTAACTTTGGGGAGGTGTGGGGGGAGTGAATGGGAGATAGCATGGAACTGGTTTCTGTAGTGCCAGTTCTTTTATTTTTTACAAAGCATATAATAAGTGCTTCACTATTTTAATTAGCTCATCTTTGATTGCACTTGGTCTTCATTGCTGCATATGGACTTTCTCTACTTGGGGTGCCCGGGCCTCTCATTGCTGTGGCTTCTCTCACTGTGGAGCACGGGCTCTAGGGCACATGGCTCAGTAGCTGCAGCTCACGGCATCTAGAGCTCAGACTCAGTAGTTGTGGGTGCATGGGCTTAGTTGCCCCAGAGCATGTGAAATCTTCCTGGACCAGGGATCAAATCCATGTACCTTGCTTTGGCAGGCAGATTCTTAACCACTGGACCACCAGGGAAGTCCACATGTTCTTTCTTGATATGAGTAGAGAACACGGATTGGTTCACTTTATAATTCATCAAGCTATCCACTTAGAAATGTTGCCTTTTCTGTACATATGTTATATACTTCAATAAGTTTTTTGAAAGACAGCATTGAATTTGCAGTAAATCTAGTCTTTTACACTACACGCTTATGGGTTTGATATTGTTAAAATTTTAAGCACAGTACTTATTTGCATTCATTTTGAAATTTCATTGTTATTTCAGTCAATTAAGATATTTGAAGATTCTACCATTCAATATATTAGCTTTCCTTCCAACTGTATCTTTATGTGAGTCCTCTAGCATACTTGTGGAGGCTCCCTCTGAGTGGACACTAGAACACAAATCAATATCATTTAGGTCTACGTGTTTTCCAGCTAGGGACATTTTCATCTCTCCTATAATTTAGTATGTTACCCACAAAGATGTGAGAAACTTGGCCAAATGCCTTGTTAAATTCAAGATATGCTTTGTAGACAGCATTCTCTTAATTTAAAAGTTTAATAAATCAAAAAAAGGAAATAAGGCCAGTTTGTTCTCAGCTCTGAATTCATTTTAATTCCTTTTTGTCACCTCTTACTGATACAAGGGCTCATGTATTATGCAGTGTGCTCTGTCCTTAGCTGTGTATGACTCCTTGCAGCCCTCTGGACTGTAGCCTGCCAGACTTCTCTGTCCGTGGGATTTTTCTGGCAAGAATACTTGAGTGGGTTGCCATTTCCTCCTCCATGGATCTTCCTGACCCAGGCATAGAACCCAAGTCTCCTGCGACTCCTGCTTTGCAGGCAAATTCTTGACCACTGAGTCACTGCTGCTGCTGCTGCTAAGTCGCATCAGTTGTGTCCGACTCTGTGCGACCCCATAGACGGCAGCCCAACACACTGGAGAAGCCCTATCACTGAATATGGCAACTCACAAATATTCCAGCTCTCTCTCCCACTGCACACACGGTAGGATCGCACTCTCCTGCTTTGGCCAACCAATATCACTTCAGTGGAAGTGAAATAAGTCCTCACTTCTGGGAGGACACTTTAAGAAGGAGTCTACAGTGGTATCCTCTGTTGTCACTGTGTCTGGGAAACTGAAATGTCCCAGCCTGGGACCCAGAATGAAGACAACAATAGAGTAGGGCCTCAGACTACCTATAATGGACACGGGGTGGTGGTTTAGTCACTAAGTCGTGTCCGACTCTTGATGACCCCGTGGACCGTAGCCCACCAGCCTTCTCTGTCCATGGGATTTCTGAGGCAAGAATACTGGAATAGTTTCCCATTTCCTTCTTCAGGGAATCTTCCCAACCAGGGGATTGAACCCTTGTCTCCTGCATTGCAGGCAAATTCTTTATCACCTGGGAAGCCCACAGTGGATATGTGGCATGAGTAAGACATAAGCCGTTGTTATTTCCAGCCATTGAGATTTTGGAGTTTTCCATTGACGAAGCAAAACTAGCTTATATTGACTGATAGCGCCACATTTACCAAACTGTGTTTTCTGGAATCCACATGTAGGCTCATCTTTTGAAATTCAGAGGAAAATGTACCAGCCTCTAATTTTCCAGCCCTTCTCACATTCTCCATTTTTTTTTAATATAATTTTATTTTATTTTTACATTTTTGGCTATTCTGTGTCCTTGTCGCTGCATGGGCTTTTCTCTAGCTGCAGCAAACGAGGGCTACTCTCTAGCTGTAGTGGGCAGGCTTCTCATTGCAGTGGCTTCTCCTGTTGCTCGGGCTCTAGGGCACGCAGTCTTCAGTAGCTGTGGCATGTGGGCTCAGCAGTTGCAGCTCCTGGGCACTAGAGCACTGGCTCAGTAATTGTAGCATTAACATACGGGCTTAGTTGCTCCTCAGCATGTGGATCCTTCTAGCCTAGGGATCAAACCTGTGTCTCCTGCATTGGCAGGTGGATTCTTTACCATTGGGCCATCAGGGAAGCCCTCACTGAGCCACCAGGAAAGGCCTTTCCATTATTTTTTGAGATTACTGAAATTACATCTGTCAATTCTTTCGATGTATTTCAGTGGATATGGGTTATCTGGGGATGGCTGTGATGGTGGTTTAGTCCCTAAGTTGTGTCCAACTCTTTCGACCCCATGGACTGCCAGGGTACTCTGCCAGGCTCCTCTGTCCATGGGATTTCCCAGGCAAGAATACTGGAGTGGGTTGCCATTTCCTTCTCTGGGGGGATCTTCCTAACCCAGGGGTTGAACCTGAGTCTCCTACATTGCAGGCAGATTCTTTACTGTTGAGCCACCAGGGAAGCCCTGGGGATGGCTGCTTGAATTTAAATGACTAGGTACTTTAACACTGTTTTCTTATCTTGGACTTCTTGTCAATATTTGTTATATTTTCAATTCTCCATAATGGAGAAGACAGAAACAAAAGAAGTGTTGTGTAGCACATCATAGTTAAGCTTTGTCCTTATTCTTCCTTTATTAATCACCTTGCCGTCAATAAAGCCTAAAAGCCCCTCTAGGTTTTCTTAACTTCAGCATTTTCCTAAGTCTCAGCTCATTCTGGTCATTCTCATACCCTTCTTATAAGTTCATATAGCACTTATCAAATTGACTATCTGAAAATATTTATTTGATGTATTTATTATCTATTGACTGTTCCTAGCATATGCTGTGTTTCCGTGATACTCTTTAAAAAAAAAAAAAGACTTAGTTATATACTTCTCCTATCTTTTGTTCATTCTTAACATTTGTATTTACCAAGTTTTTCCTTTCAAAGATTATCTAATACCTAATATTTAGTACCCATTTTTAAAGGTTTCTGTCCCTTTTAAGGGTTTTTTTGTAAAATATGCCAATATACTAATGTTTTTCTTGATTTAAAAAAAATGCTTCGCTTAAGTCTAAGGTATATGTAAACTGTCTCAATTTTTCTAATACTCTTATGTACCCCAACATGATTTACATCTGGTTGAAATTACTAACAACTTCCTTCATGTTGGTATCATCAGTCCCTCTTTTTTTTTAAACTCCCTCATTATCTGTATCATTTATTCCAGGAACTTGAATTGCTCTGAAAATATTGGGTATGCTATTTCTGTTCAGGGTGGTTCAGCATGATTTTCACAGCATTCAGGTGTGAGCATTTCATTAACCCCAGCAGGCAAAGAAATGCCTTAGGGAATCCTAGTTTTCTCAGAACTAAGTAGGTAACAAATCAACATTTCCACGTTTCCTTCCATTTATGGTTTAAAAGTCTTATATTCACACATACACACACCCCTTTTAATTCTTTTTCTCTATTTCTTTATACCTATACCTTAGAATACTTCATCTCTTGCTTATATATGACCCTCCACTTTGCTATTTACCTTTCTATAAATGGGGCTTCCCTGGTGACTCAGCTGGTAAAGAATCCGGCTGCAATGAGGGAGACCTGGGTTTGACCCCTGGGTTGGGAAGATCCCCTGGAGAAGGGAACGAATGGCTACCCACTCCAGTCTTCTGGCCTGGAGAATTTCATGGACTGTATAGTCCACGGGGTCACAAAGAACCGAACATGACTGAGCGACTCTCACGTTCACTTTTCTATAAATATTCACACACATAAACTCCTGTTTATGCTTTCTTTTTTAGTTTTCAAAAAAGAGAAAGAAAAAATAAGAGACGAAGGGGCAAGGAAAGAGGGAACATAAGGACAGAAAGGAAAGGGGCCTGGACCAAAGCAATCGTGCTACTGGCCCCTCTGCCACAGCGCTTGCACCCCGAGGGCTCACCCTTTCATGCAAATGCATGGTCAACAAGTCAGTCATTCTCACATCAACCGCTTAAATGAGCATTTTGCAGGTTAGAGAAGATGGGGAAAAAGAAATAGGAAAGTGAGTGAATGAATATAAGTCAGATTGCCTCCAATTTCAGCTTTGTTTTCTAGAAAGTACATTCAGGACTGTTCGTGGTGATCATACAATCCAGAATATTTGCCTTGAACATGAACACTCGAAGAGAACTTGAATCACAGGACCGGGCCATCGTCAAAATAGCAGCTCATTTACCGGACCTCATTGTCTATGGAGATTTCTCTCCAGAGAGACCTTCTGTGGATAATTTTGATGGAGTCTTGATGTTTGTTGATATTTCAGGCAAGCACAAAAGGGATGTTTAATGTGGGTGAACAGTAGGTTTGCATGAAATCACAAACAGTGCTTGACTGCAGAGTAGGGGTGCTGCTTCAGAGTTTTTGTGCTGTTATTGCAAATATTCCCACTGAGAAGACAGGAGGGAGGACCTGGCTTATGGACCTGGCTCCCTCTCATCTTCCTTTGCCTGGCATGGCCAGTGATGGGCAAATCTTTAAGATGCCTAAGTCCTGGGCCTGGTACTTCAGGCTCCAGTGTCCCTGTCCCAACTTCACTGACTCAGCCTCCAAGGCCTACACCATCCCAGGCAAAATTGACCTCTGGAAATGATCTCTCTGATGTTATTTACAGCTTAAGAGGAAACCTACCATCTCTTCAGAAGTCATAGAACTTTATGTGTTTTCATTATCATGAAATGGAAGTTCTATACCCAGTTAAAACTGAAGTCACCCCTGTTCACGTTGGGAAGTTAGGAGGGAAGAGTTATCTGGTGCCTTTCCTTGACCCCTAAGATAATAAATATAGATAGAGGAGACCCAATATCTGACACTTGGCCTGCCACAAAGATCATTTAAAAGAAACACTGCCAGTTCTTAAAAGCTGAGGCCCATTGCTAGCGAGTGTGGTCCTCTTCTCCTGACACTGTTTGGTTCCTCCAAGCACCCAAGGAAACGAGCTGCACAATTGTTCCAGGTTTTACTGCAATGACTGAGAAGTTCAGCACAGCCATGTACATGGACCGAGGGGCTGAGCAGCTGGTGGAAATCCTCAACCACTACATAAGTGCAATAGTGGAGAGTAAGTGTTTCTGACTTAAGCATATGCATTGTTTTCTGTATTTGGTGGTTACAACCTGAGAGAGTACTGTTGCTTAGTACTCTTCATTGTCTCCATGAAATGTGTATGAAACCAGTCTTTTTTGAAATATAATATAGTACAAGTGAAGGAATGTAATCAAATCTCACTAACACAGACTGAGGGATTAGTTTTGTATTAGTTACAAGACTAAATTAGAGATTACTTTGAAAAGAAGTATAGTAGTAATACTTTCGGAGAAGGCGATGGCACCCCACTCCAGTACTCTTGCCTGGAAAATCCCACGGACAGAGGAGCCTGGTGGGCTGCAGTCCATGGGGTCGCTAAGAGTCGGACACAACTGAGCAACTTCACTTTCACTTTTCACTTTCATGCACTGGAGAAGGAACTGGCAACCCACTCCAGTGTTCTTGCCTGGAGAATCCCAGGGACGGGGGAGCCTGGTGGGCTGCCGTCTATGGAGTCATGCAGAGTCGGACACAACTGAAGCGACTTAGCAGTAATACTTTTAGTTATGTTCAATAACTCCAAAAAGCTAGCATCAGTATAACTCAAACACAGTCATTAAGAGGATATGTTATAAATGTTGTTGTTGTTCAGTCACTAAGTTGTGTCAGACTCTTTGTGACCTCATGGACTGCAGCACATCAGGCTTTCCTGTCCTTCACTATCTCCTGGAATTTGCTCAAACTCATGTCCATTGAGTTTGTCTTGCCATCCAACTGTCTCATCTTCTGTTACCTGCTTCTCCTCCTGCCTTCAATCTTTCCCAGCATTAGGATCTTTTCCAAAGAGTCAAGTCTTTGCATCAGGTGGCCAAAGTATTGGAGCTTCAGCTTCAGCATCAGTCCCTCCAATGAATATTCAGGGTTGATTTTCTTTACAATTGACTAGTTTGATCTCCTTGCAGTCCAAGGGACTTTGAAGAATCTTCTCCAGCACCATAATTTGAAAGCATCAATTCTTCAGCACTCAGCCTTCTTTATGGTCCAACTTT
The DNA here is from genome assembly GCF_055505025.1 of Bos grunniens. Taxonomy (NCBI): domain Eukaryota; kingdom Metazoa; phylum Chordata; class Mammalia; order Artiodactyla; family Bovidae; genus Bos; species Bos grunniens. The sequence goes on along the minus strand of NC_141167.1, from coordinate 121,229,607 downwards.
CACATCAGTACATGACTATTGGAAAAACCATAGCTTTGACTGTATGAACCTTTGTTGGTGAAGTGATGTCTCTGCTTTTTAATATGCTATCTAGGTTTGTCATAGCTTTTCTTCCAAGGAGCAAGCATCTTTTAATTTCATTGTATGAACAGATGAATGATTTATAATCCACTTGTCAGTAATTTATGTCCTAATAATGGATTCTGAAGTACTTACTGATGACTGAAAAGTTTGATCTCCTTTTCAACCTCTGCCTACCACTTGTTTGCATTATTAATTTGAACTATGCATGAAGAAAAGGATTTATTCTTTTAAGGTAAGTCCTGCTGCTGCTGCTGCTAAGTCACTTTAGTCGTGTCCGACTCTGTGCAACCCCATAGACGACAGCCCACCAGGCTCCCCCATCCCTGGGATTCTCCAGGCCTAGGTCTAGTCTATTATCAAGGTCTGAGTTTCCTTGTAATACCTTAATATCACCCACTAGACAACACTAGACAACTCACAGTGTCCCTGTGAGGGACAGGGTGGCCTGGTGTGCTGCAGTCCATGGGGTCACAAAGAGTTGGACATGACTGAGCAACTAAATAACAACAACAATAACAGCAGACAACACTTCAGTTCAGTTCAGTTCAGTTCAGTCGCTCAGTTGTGTCTGACTCTTTGCGACCCCATGAATTGCAGCACGCCAGGGCTGCCTGTCCATCACCAACTCCTGGAGTTTACCCAAACTCATGTCCATTGAGTTGGTGATGCCATCCAGCCATCTCATCCTCTGTTGTCCCCTTCTCCTCCTGCTCCCAATCCTTCCCAGCATCAGGGTCTTTTTCAATGAGTCAATTCTTCGCATCAGGTGGCCAAAGTATTGGAGCTTCAGCTTCAGCATCAGTCCTTCCAATGAACACCAGGACTGATCTCCTTTAGGATGGACTGATTGGATCTCCTTGCCGTCCAAGGGACACTCAAGAGTCTTCTCCAAAACCACAGTTCAAAAGCATCAATTCTTCAGCGCTCAGCTTTCTTCACAGTCCAACTCTCACATCCATACATGACCACTGGAAAAACTATAGCCATGACTAGATGGACCTTTGTTGGCAAAGTGATGTCTCTGCTTTTGAATATGCTATCTAGGTTGGTCATAACTTTCCTTCCAAGGAGTAAGCGTCTTTTAATTTCATGACGGCGGTCACCATCTGCCATGATTTTGGAGCCCAAAAAAATAAAGTCTGACACTGTTTCCACTGTCTCCCCATCTATTTCCCATGAAATGATGGGACCAGATGCCATGACACTTAATCCTCATTAAAAGCAGAAATCTACAGTTTTCTAGTTCCTTTTTGCATTGCACTTAGCACATTTTCAATGTTGCAAAAATAAGAAGAGAAATACCTGTTTATGTCATAAAGCCTAAATAAACAAAATGCAAGTTGGTGATAAAATTCAAATTGACCATAGCTGTGGTTTTTTGTTTTTCAGTTCTTATGGAGTCCTGTCATTCGTGCACTCATCCACCCTCAGTCAAGCCCTGACTCATAACACACACAGATCAATAAAGAGCATTTCATTATCATGGGAGGAGGGTAGTTGTCCTCAGGCCTCATGAGAAATCCTAACTTCTACTTTCCATTCACAGAAACAGAGCAGGTACATACTCCAGCTCACTGTTCTCATTCTTGTCTGAGCCTTGGGTTTAAATGCCTTGTCTGAGAAGACATCTTTAGTATAAACCTATCTCTGAGATGCTCTTAACTTGACCTGATTTCTACCCCATTGTTGAAGGGTAGATTCTTTTTATTGGCTTTCAGAAACCAAAGTTATGCTGTACACATGAAACTTTCATAAAATAAGAGAAAGAAAGAAAAATAAAAAACAGTTTCATTTCACCTTATTTTCTTTTTTTCCCTCAGAAGTGTTGATTTTTGGAGGAGACATCTTAAAATTTGCAGGTATGAGGGCTTACTGAGACGGCAGGGGTAAGAAAGAAGTGCCAAGGCTCCTATACTCTGACAAAGGAGACATCTCAGAGAGAGCAGCAGGTAGCAGTGGGTAGAGGAATGTTTGAAGACTAAGTTTCTGTACGGATTTCATGCAAAACAGAGTGGAACCCCAGGGCAGGTCAGGAGCCCCCAGTGTGTCTGTCTTTTCAAGGTGATGCACTGCTAGCCCTGTGGAAGGTGGAGAGAAAGCAGCTGAAAAACATCATCACAGTGGTCATTAAATGTAGCCTGGAGATTCACGGATTGTTTGAGACCCAGGAGTCTGAAGAAGGCCTGGATATCCGAGTCAAGATAGGTAAGCTTTGGTTGTCCAGTAGTTAAGACAGTCCAGTAGTTAAGAAACTGCACTCCCAATGCAGGGACGACTGGTTTGATCCCTGATCTGGGAATTAAGGATCTCTCTCTATATATATATATATATAGAGAGAGAGACATATATGTAAGCTTTTGAGAAAGAGATGCTATAGCAGTTTGAACATGGGTCCTAACTCCTGAGGAATTGCCCCTCTAAAGAGAAAACAGTGGAACATCATGACTCAGGCCCACCATCAGGTCATGAACTTTGACTAACCTGAAGGTGAATTTTGGTTTCCTCATTTACCAGTTAAGAGAACTCCTAATATCCACCTCATAACTCTTACAAAAAGTAAATTTGAATGGTTAGAATAGTACCTGGCACAACCACTCCACAAAATACTCTTTATCATTACTATTGCTGTTATTAGGTCTTGCTGCTGTCAACAATGATTATTATTAAGCACAGTAGGGAGCAGCTTGTGACTACATAGATTCAACAACGTATTAGGACTAGTCCTCCTCTACTTCATAAGACTCATGTGCAAGAAAAGCTTAAAAGGTCAGCCTGCAACACAGCTCCACTTAATAGAGGGCTTCTTAAATTCATACATACAATAACGATCACCTGTATTTCCATATTGTACTGCAGACATTACTCAGTGTCACTTCTGCTTCACCACAGTCCTGAGGTATAGGCAGTGTGGGATCTATTTCACAGGTGGGAAATGAAATTCTGATAGGTATGAATGATGAGTTACAGCTGGTGCTATTGGTATTCATGTCTACCTAACTGTAAACTTTAGAATTCTTGAATATCAGAGGTGATAAGAAGATGGATCAGGGGTTATCCAGTTAACTGCTCTCAGCTTTATTTAGGTCAGCAGTCCCAAAATTTTTAGCACCAGGGACTGGTTTTGTGAAAGACAATTTTTCCACGGACTGGCTTGGGGGGATGGTGGTTTCGGGATGATTCAATTGCATTACATTTATTGTAGACTTTATTTCTATTATTATTACATCAGCTCCACCTCAGATCATCGGGCTTTAGATCCCAGAGGTTGAGGACCTCTGCTTTAGGTTATTCAAATTTTCCAAGATTTTTAAATCTTCTGTTAAAAAAAAATCAAATTTGTTGTAATACTAAATATTTCTTTCCAAGTTACCACCTAGAGAGTTTTGATGTATTATTCTTCTTGAAAAATGATGGGGACCCTTCAGGTGCATACTTAATGGCTATTAAAGAAGAAGTACCAGTATCTTTTAACCAGCCTAGGCATCCATGTACTTCAGAGGAAAAACAGACCCCCTGTAATATGTATATATCAGGGGGATTCAGTCTTGACAAAGTAGCACATCAGAGCAAAGATAAAAAACAACCTTTGATTATGTTAATTATGGTAATTTAAAAGAACTGTGTATCACAGCTCATTTACACATACATTTTTTACACGTCATATTTTAAAACATTCTGTCTTCTGTTGTTTTGGTACCAAAATCTTCAGCTCCCAACCTAAAAACAACTAGAAGACACAGTCTTGGGATGGAACACTCGACGGTCAAAATACCTGCTCATTTCTCCAACCTTTTCTTGTCTATCTGTTGCCTGAAATTTCACCCTGTTACTTTTTAACTAGAACCTCATCTCTGATAAAATGCAAATCTTTCCCAAACAGAAGTCATTAAAATTGTCCTCTGTATAAATAAGAAGTAGTTTGAAGTATGAATTGAAGAAAAAATAAAATAACTTTCTTTGAGGAGTGATATGGCCATCTAGGGAGCTAAATGTCACAAAAAGGTGGAAAATAAGTAGCTAATTTTCTAGATTCCAGAGCAAAGGTGTTTGGGAAGGCCTGGGCCCAGAAGAGACATTCAGTGATTTCTATACAAAATTTTAGAGACTAGACTTTTCTCTGAGATGCTCAAGATTCTGATTGTCCGAGAAGCCATGCTGCTGGGGACTAAGCCAAAACTTCTCATGCAAACCCTTGCTTGCCTTCCTGCCAGGACTGGCTGCTGGCCACATCAGCATGTTGGTCTTTGGAGACGAAACTCGAAACTACTTTTTGGTGATTGGTCAGGCCGTAGATGACGTGCGCCTCGCGCAGAACATGGCACAGGTGAATGACGTCATTCTATCCCCAAACTGCTGGCAGCTCTGTGACAGGAGCATGATTGAAATTGAGAGGATTCCAGATCAGAGAGCAGTTAAGGTAGGTGTGATGCTGCTACTTGTCCAAAGTTCTGCCAGTCCATGCCAGGGGCCTCCTGTCAGAAAAGCCACTGGTTCTATGAAGCTGGCAACTTGGATGGGGTCAGTCTGGGATAGATTGAGAAGTATTAGCCCAGGACATCTCCTCTGGGAGGAACCAAGCCTGGTGAGTTCAAGAGAAAGTGATCAGGCTTTTCTGTGGTAACTAAAGATGTGGAATTTGGGTATGGAGGCCTTTGGTGGGACTAGTGCCCTTGTTTAATGAAAAATTTCCTGGCTATTCCCTGGGAGCAGAGGGTTGTACAATAGTTTTGGGGGCTGCCATTCGCCCTCAAGTTCTCTCCTCAACACTCCTAACTCAATGCAAGTAATCACAGAGGATGAGAACTGGAGGCGAGCAGGGACAGCAAAGACTATGGAGGGAAAAGAATTTTCCCTGAGCCCTGCCTAGCAGAAAACACTGTAGTTAAGTTGAAGCTGGACTATAAGCAGAACTGTCCCTGGGATATAGCCAATTAGAGAAAGGAAGGAGAGCTCTGCTGCTTACTGAACCAGCAACAGGACCGTTTGGCAGATGGAAAGAATAGATGGTGAATGCATGAAGTTGCCGGCAAAGATGAGAACCCCAAACCATGCCCTATGCATCAGTCTACTCCCCTCCTAGCCTCCCCGACTCACTCTTCCAGTAAATACACATCATGGCTGCATGACCTAGCTGGCTGATAGCAATGCCCCTGCTCCCCCATCTTCTTCGATCATTACTTATATCTTCAAAATTTGTTTTTAATTTTTAAACTTAGACTCACAGCAAAGTTCAGAAACAATAGAGTGTTTCCATATATCCATTAGCCAGCTTCCACAAATGTTAACATTCTTCATAACCAGAGTGCAATAGTCAAAACCTGAAAACTGACATTGGTAGAGTATCATTTCAATTCAGTTCATTCGCTCAGTCATGTCTGACTCTGCGACCCCATGAATCGCAGCACGCCAGGCCTCCCTGTCCATCACCAACTCCCAGAGTTCACCCAGACTCACGTCCATCGAGTCAGTGATGCCATCCAGCCATCTCATCCTCTGTCGTCCCCTTCTCCTCCTGCCCCCAATCCCTCCCAACTTCAGAGTCTTTTCCAATGAGTCAACTCTTCACATGACTATTCACTAATTAAAGGCCTTGTTTGGATTTCACCTGTTTTCCCACTAATGTCCTTGGTGAGTTTCCCAGGATTCTATCCATGATCTCACACTGCACTGTTATTTTTAACTTAGTCTCCTGCAATCTGTAAAACAGTTTTTCCTTGTCTTTTATGACCTTGACACTTAACATGAGTATTAATCAGTTATTTTGGTGTATGTTCCTCGATTTTGTTTTGCCTGATAGTTTCTCATTATTGGACTAAAGGCTATCCATTTTTGGAGGCAGAAATATTAAGGAAATAAGGTTGTGCCATTCTCTATGTATCATATCTTGGAGTTGATGATCTTGGTACAAATTTTATTACTGGTGATGTTCCCAATACCTTTTGGGGCATCAGCACCTTTTGTCCTTTTACACTTGTAAGAAAGAAATGGTATGCAGTTTAACCAAGTATTATTTCAATTAAAATATTGTAAAGTAATAAGAAAAAAAGAAGAAAGTTATAAGAGTGGAAGCGTATACAGGTTTGTTCCCTGGAATGGCCTGCTGTGTATGTACTGAAGATTGAGATCTTAATGACTAATCAGAGATATTTTTAATGTAATTACATGCAAATTAAAGCTCTCCACTGTTTAAGTATGCCAGTGTCTGATTATCATGTCTGGGACATTCAACACCCTGCCCTTTCTGTTGAGAAATTATATTCAAAGGACCAGGAAACCCTCAGAATAACCAAAAACTTCTCCCTTCCTCTCTCTCTTTTTTTAATTTAGGTTAATTTCTTAAAACCACCCCCTTCTTTTAACTTTGATGAATTTTTCACAAAGTGTATGGCTTTCATGGATTACTATCCTTCTGGTGACCACAAAAGTAAGTACCCTCTATACTCAAGAGCCATTGCCTCTGCCAGTGGTCCACAGGGTCTTGTACCAATGCCAAGGGCTCCATTACAAGTGCTTGGTTTCTTCAGTTCAGCTCACAGTCCTGCAGCATACAAAGGGGGCCTCCTTCCCATCCCCACAATAGCTGTTCTAAGTAAAGCCTTCCTTCGGTCCTGGGCCTCTCTCTTGGCAATGACTCGTTCCCCTCATCTTCCAAGCATTTGCAAGTCTTCTCCATGATAAAAGGAAGAAAAAAAACCTATGACTCCTGCTTTTCCCTTCTAACATTCAACACCAGACTTCTCAAGGGTAACCTGTATGTCTCTACCTCTTCTTCTATCCTCTCTTTTATTTATTCACCCAATTAGCACTGATTACATGCACCTTGAGGTGGGGGTGGAGAGCATGTGTTCACCTACTTGTCAGTCTGGAGTCCCTGACATGTAGCTTCTGTCCACTTTTCCCCCTGTCTCCTAGGACCGTTTATGTCAAGGTGTTAATAGCCACCAACTTACCAAACCAGCTGACCTCTCTTCAGGCCTCATAGCTAGATGATTGGCTTTACTCTCTTTTCTAGGTATTATCTTCTCCTCGTTCCTTGAGTTCAAGAATATTATTTCCTAGTTTTGCTTTTACCCCTCAAACTACCCATTTTCAGTTCCTGTTCTATTCCTTGAATGTTGATGATTCCAGGAATCTGTCCTGGACTGTCTGGTCTTCTCTACCCGTGTTTTGTGGAACCATTAATCTATGCTGGATTTCCCTATGACTGCAGCTGGGCTGGGACTAGTGTGAGGAATGCAGGACAATTTGGTGATAACAAACTTTAGTACTTCATGAAGTAGACAACCTTCTGCAAAATGGTGTGGAAGGCAAGAAGTAAAGAGTAAAGAACAAGGAAAGGCTAAAGAGTAAAGAACAAGGAAGAGACAAACAAAGTATCTGATTGGCTGGGGTCATATAGTCAGTCTTGTTTGGGGGAAGAAGGCTGGGAGTTGGCTAGGCATTTAGGGATTGGCTGACTATGGTGATTGCATTTCTGGTTAACTGGAGCATTTACTGGGACACAAAAATTAATCTAAGTCTTGGTTTGCTGACATGGCATGCTGGATATGGAACAGCTTGTCCTGGGCCTAGAAATTTATTTCAACAATGTCTCAATTCTATGCTACTTATCTTTCTCTGAAACTGTTCCTTTATCCAGACTAGAAACTTCAGAAACATCTTTGAAACATTCTTCTTTGTCACCATTTTTGTGTAGGTCTTGAATATTTTGAACATCACAAATTTAGACTGTAATTTTACAAAACTGCGATAGGTAATGGGATGAGAGGAGTGCTCAGGGGAACTGTAGGCAAATTGACCAGGAAAGGCCAAGAACCCAAAAGCTCCAAGGATGGAAAAAATCTAGTGATATACTCCTTGAACTGTACCTCATCCCATCTCCTAGATCTTAATCATGCCTTCAATAACTTACTTGGGGCTCTGCAATACCACAGTGTAATTCTGTTACTAACTACCTGGAGTTAGCACAGAGAGGTGGAGTCTTCCATAGGACGTCTCTTATCACCAGCTACAAGCGCTGAGATTAGTAAGTCACCAGCACTTCTGACCAACTGGCTACAAATCCAAGGGTTCTCACAATGCTCTCAAGTTCAATAATTCACTATAATAACTAACAGAACTCAGGAAAGTACTATGCTTATAATTATGGTTTTATTGTAAAGAATACAAATGAGGACCAGTATTGTACTGGTCTCTGAACACATAGGATGAGGTCTGGGAGAGTCCCAAATATGAAGCTTCTTGATTGTCAGGACACATCACGCTCCTTGCACATCAAAGTATTTACCAGCCAGGGAAGCAGAGGTTCACATATTTTATTGGTGGTTTATTAAGTAGGCATGTACTATGAAAAACTGGCCTCATAGTGAAAAGTGAAAGCGTTAGATGTTCAGTCCTGTCTGTCTCTTTTCGACCCCATGGACTGCCTGCCAGGTTCCTCTGTTCATGGAATTCTCCAGGCAAGAATACTGGAATGCGTAGCCATTCCCTTCCCGGGGGGATCTTCCAGACCCAGGGATTGAACTTGGGTCTCCTGCATTGCAGACAGATTCTTTACCATCTGAACCACCAGGGAAGCCCCATTGGGCTTATAATTGAACTAAATCTCCAGCCCCTTTTCCCTCCTCAGATGTCATGAAGGTTGGCCCTTAACACCTAGTTCAAAGCCACAACCCTCTTAACACATGCTTGGTCTTTGCAGATAGACCCCTATCCTGAGTCATCACATTAGCATAAATTCAGGTGTGGTCCGAAGGACCCACCATGAATAACAGAGACAGTTTCATTATCTGGGAAATTCCAAAGATTTAAAAGTTACTCTGGTATCAGAAGCAAAGACCGGCCAAATTCCTTATTATTTGTCTCTTTCCTGGTAGCTTGGACGGTAAAGCGTCTGCCTACAATGCGGGAGACCTGGGTTCAATCCCTGGGTTGGGAAGATCCCCTGGAGAAGGAAATGGCAACCCACTCCAGTATTCACGCCTGGAAAATCCCATGGACAAAGGAGCCTGGTGGGCTACAGTCCATGGGGTCACAAAGAGTCAGACACGACTGAGCCACTTCTCTTCACTTCATGAGTCCCTTGGATAACAAGGAGATCAAAAGGAATCAACCCTGACTATCCATTGAGAGGACTGATACTGAAGCTCCAGTACTTTGGCCACCTGATGTGAAAACCCTGATGCTGGGAAAAAGATTGCAGGCAGGAGAAGGGTGAAGGACAGGGAAGCCTGGCATACTGCAATCCATGGGGCTGCAGATAGTCGGATACAACTGAGCAACTGAACAACAAATAACCTTTGTTGCCATAATCGTCTAGACCTTTACAATGCCTGCTCTCTTCCTGAGCTCTTTGCTTCTCTCCACAGTCTGCTCAGCGTCATTTCTTATTAATCTCCAATACTCACATGGGGGCTCATGCCAGTTTAGTCTTTACCAATTCTTTAACATACTCTGCTCATTCTTGACTTTAATCTACATCTGCTGGGCATGGATCCTTCTAGTAAAAAGCCACAAGTTATTCAAGATTCAGTAAAATTCCTAGTTCTCCTTTTAACCCTTTTCTGATTAAACCAGTTTATCTAGACCATTGATTTCTCTGAACGTCTCTGGTCTTTATAATCTATTAGCCCATTTGGTCTTTTTTGTATTTAACTTTTCTATACATATTATACTTGAATGTGTGTAAGTGCCTCCAGGAAAAACTCAGTTTCCTAAGAACTTTTTATTCCCACACAGTGCCTAGCACAGCATTTAAAATATACTAGGTTTTGAATACATTCAATACAAACATTTGCTCCCCAATTTGTATCCTTTTCAGACTCCCCTGTTATTTTTCATCTTTTTCACATTATCATTATTGTATTCCCTGCTGAAAGCCTATCATAATTTCTTTCCATTATTTTTTGATTTCTTCAAATAGAGTATGGAACAATCAACCATTATAGTGAAAATAATCATAGAGATGATGAAAGACTAGTGCTTTTTTTCCTGGATGAGGATATAAGAGTCAACCAGGGCAGTGAAGTGACTTGTCCAGAGTCACACAGCAAGTTGGTATCAAACTTGGGATCAGAAGCCAGTCTCCTAAATCTTACTCATGCTGCTCTTTCAACTCAATCATCCCCTGCATTGTGTCAGCATTGTCCTCCATTATCATCCCCTCATCTGTTTATTCCCATTACCTGTGACAATACTTTTAGCTCAAGTATAGAGGTGAAAGTCTCCTTAAGTTCTGAAGTGTGATGACATTTAGAACAGGGTTTTGAGCTACATGCAACTGAATTTTGGGAAATCCTCAACTTCTGAGAACGTCTCATTGGCTTTCCCTTGGCCCTATTTGGCCATGAAGTAGCCCAGAGTTTTCTGACCAAACGGTGAAGACCACTGCCCAAGGGAATGGGGACTGGGAGGCACCTCTCTCCCACATTGCAGAGCCAAGCTTCCCTTTCTGATCCTACCTCTCCTGCCCTCTTAGACCTCCTGAGGCTTGCTTGCATGCTAGAGTCTGATCCTGAACTGGAGTTGTCCCTACAAAAGTATGTGATGGAAAGCATATTGAAGCAGGTATTTTAATAATTTAATTTATTGACTTTTAGGGTGTCAGGGATCTTGGACAGCTGCTAAGATCAAGAAAATCAGCAGCTTGTAAAATGTTTCATTGGAATAGAAAAGGTGGGACTGACATTCTCCGTGTGTTCAAATCAGAATGTTTTTAAGAATTAAAGGCGGCATTACTCATAATTACACTGTGACAACAGGGGTAAACTGGCCTTATACAACTGGGCAAACTGAAAGTGTCTCAAGCGTATAAGAACACGTCACACACACACGAAAAAGAGCATGTCACATGTCCTTTTTACACGTCACATAGCAAGTGAATGATACTGTTTCTCTTGTCACTTGAATTATATCTTAAGCTTTGAAAGTTAATACAGATAATTAGAACCCTCAGAAGTACCTCCAGCCTTAGAGTTTTCCCTTTTCATTTGCTTGGATCTAGGTTCTTTCAAATGCATTAACTGTTCAAATTATAACTATTTCTCAGCACTCACCATATGCCAGACACTCTACTCTTTCATGTATTTATTCTTCACAATCCTTGGAAGATGTATTTATCCCTTATATATGAGAAAACAGAGACAGAATGATACCATGAACTTTACTGAGATTATAAAGAAATGTAGTTAGGATTTGAACCCTGTTTTCTCTGAACCCTACATTTCTTTCAGAGGCTGTATACATCCTCTCTAATACAATGCCTATTTTAATTCTTAATCCTGTCAAAATGCAGTTATGTCCTAAAGGAAATATTTGTGGGATAAGCCTGATCTGTGGGCAGCTGCCTTCACAGTGTGGGTTGAAGAGCTGTCAGAATGCCCCCCGTACCTCTCATTCAATTGAGAAACACTCCCTCTGCTGCTGCTAAGTCGCTTCAGTGGTGTCCACCTCTGTGCGACCCCATAGACGGCAGCCCAAGAGGCTCCCCTGTCCCTGGGATTCTCCAGGCAAGAACACTGGAGTGGGTTGCCATTTCCTTCTCCAGTGCATGAAAGTGAAAAGTGAAAGTGAAGTTGCTTAGTCATGTCCGACTCTTAGCGACTCCATGGACTGCAGCCTACCAGGCTCCTCCACTCATGAGATTTTCCAGACACTCCCTCTAGTGTCTGCAATTGTTGGCTTCTTTAAGATTTTTGAAGCTCAAGAGAGCCATCCCACTCTTCCCCTCCCTCCCTCTAAGAGATAATATTATGCTTCTTCAGCTGCTACTAGTTGAGAGCAAGGTCTACAGGAAAGGGATATAAGAGAGATTCTGTGAGTCACTGTGAAAATTGTGAGTAGGAATGACAACCATGGACTAAGCAACAATAGCTAGGGAGCTGAAAGGAGGCAAAAGACAAAGGTTTCACAGCTTTACCAAGGTCTGTCCTCGCACTTAACAAACAAAGATGTGGTTGAATTTTTCAAACCAAAACTCAGAATCCATGGCCTGGTGGAATAATTTAATTTCTTTAACATGTTTAGTATTATGTATTTAATATTTATTACTTAAATTCATTTGAAAAATCAAAGAAAATGATCATGTTGCCGAGTAAGAAATTATCAAATCATCTTTTATGAAAAGTACATGAAACCTCAGCTAGATAGGAAGCATGATTCCAAGATTCCCTATACACAATTTCCTTTTTCATCCAGAAGATGTGTTTCATATTTTCAATGGAGAATCTGACACTTTTGTGTTGTCTGGGGGAGAAAAAATGCAGTGCTTCTCCCCCATTGTTTTGTTATGTACTTAAATTTAACAAAATTCAGGGCTGATGATATAGGCAGGGATAATTTGGGAAAGACTCACCTTTCCTTTCCCTGTGCCTGTTTTGGATAGACTTGGAGTGAAGATGGGAGCTGAGTGAAATACAACACCAAAGAGAGGCAAGGGAGCGCTACAAATAGAAGTCCATAGATTCGGATTTTGTTTGCTACTGTTTTCCCGTATGACTTGGAAAGTTTTCTTATCTCTCCGTCCCTCAATTATCTAATTAGTAAAATGAGGATAATGTAATTTTATTTCATTTGAGGATAAAGGAGGACGGAATATGGAAATATTCTGAAAAGTACCTTGCTATAAAATATTAGGTTGAATTATGCGGCATGCTCTTCTTATTCCTAAATTGTTGGAGAGCCAAAAGAAACAGCAGTTCTTTTATTGTAATGGCTCATATTGGCTGAGGGAGCTAGCAGTTGGGGCAAGGGAGTGGTGGCTGGGCAAAAATGAGCAGGCTTGTAAGTTCCTATTGGAAGAGATTTTGATAGTTCATTCCATTTCCATCTTTTTGACTTTCAGCTGGCTCTGCTGTGTTCTACCTCCCAACTTTGATAACTTCAGTTTCCCTAGAGAATCTCAAAAGGCTAGTTCCCTCCCAGTGATAATTTTGGGTGTGGTGGTGATGATATTGGGAGGAAATATCCACTGCCAAGGACACACGTTAAGGAAAGCTTCCCTCTAAATTACAGATTGATGACAAACAGCTTCGGGGTTATTTGTCTGAGCTTCGCCCAGTGACAGTTATGTTTGTGAACCTGATGTTTAAGGACCAAGATAAAGCAGAAGTCATAGGCTCAGCTATTCAGGATGCCTGCGTGCACATTAATTCTGTCCTGAGGGTCTTCCAAGGCCAAATCAACAAAGTCTTCATGTTTGACAAGGTAAATTTCCCACACTAAAGATGTGGAAACCTACCAATAATTTAAGATTAGCATTATGTCCGTGGATTTATGTCCATGGACGGGGGAGAAAGAGAAGGAATAGACATGTTTAACCTAGACCCATCAGTCTTTATTTATAGTCTAATAACAGCCTACATGGTGGATGTGGTGCTCAATGTGTGCTAGGCATTGTTTTCCACACTATTACATATATTCTTTCTTCACATGCCTGCTCTAAGTGGTAGGTATTATGTTATTGTCCCCATTTTACAGAAGAGGGTGTTTAGGTAAAGCTAAGGATAGTGAGACAAAATAAGATTAAGTGGTGGACTGGATTTTCAAACCCAGGTAGTGTGCCTTCTTGGTCTGTGCTCTTAACTACTGTATTCAACTAGCTTTTACTATATGTACATACATCTGGAATCCAGGGTATAATGAGTCTCCCAGAGATTTTTAGGTCAGTCTTCTAGTAACCATCATACCCTGCTGCTGCTGCTGTTCCTGCTAAGTCACTTCAGTCATGTCTGACTCTGTGTGACCCCATAGACGGCAGCCCACCAGGCTCCCCCGTCCCTGGGATTCTCCAGGCAAGAACACCGGAGTGGGTTGCCATTTCCCTCTCCAATGCATGAAAGTGAAAAGTGAAAGTGAAGTCACTCAGTCGTGTCCGACTCTAGTGACTCCATGGACTGCAGCCCACCAGGCTCCTTCGTCCATGGGATTTTCCAGGCAAGAGTACTGGGGTGGGGTGCCATTGCCCTCTCCACCTAGAAGCTGTAATTTCCTATAATCTTCATCTGCCATATGTACACTTCCAGTTCCCCTTTCAGTTCCTTAATTGAGATGGGGTGGGGGTGTCACCTTTAGCTCTCAGTGTTTTCAATCTGCTCTTCATCTGTTTAGAGAAAAATGATGTGATAAATTATCATAGTAGTGCTCATGAGAATTGATTTCACCATCGCAGGTGTTTTTGTATTGTAAGAGCAGAGCACTTAATTACTGCTCCACACTCATTCACTCTCTAATTAAAAAAATACAGTGAGCATTGGTAGTGACGGAAAGCTAGGGCTGGGCTGCAGAGGTAAGAAACTCTCACAGGTTGTCACAGAACCAGGCAGAAATAATTAATTTTTGTATGAAAAAATACTCTGTTCTGTGGGAGTTCTGAGGCAACGGAGACCTCCAGTCCAGTGTAGTCTGATACTTTCTTCATATTCATTCATGAGTATCATCAGAAAAGAGCATAGACGCATAGAGAACAGTTTTTAGTGTCTTGCAGATACTCCAGACAATTCCTGGAGAGACAGTTCCTGGCTCCCACAGTTCCCAGCTGTGTGTCCTTAGCAAGTCATTGAACTTCTCTGAGACTTAGTTTGTTCCTATTTATTTTGTATAAAAATAGGGACGTTATTCAAATGAGGATAGTATTTGCCCAAAATGATTGTTGAAAGTTTTGAAAAATATGTGTGTGAAGCACCTGTTGTGATGCCCAATTCAAGTCAGCACTCAGCAGATGAGAGCTGCTAGTCTCACTGCAGCGTGAGATTTTGCCAAGCCACCAGGCAGAATTTCCAGGCAAAGCAAACCCACCAGTGCCCCAAAGGGGCTACCCTCTAGTCTCTTCACAGACCTGGATTCAGGGCTCCCCCCAACCCCCTGCTCCACCAATGTCACAACAGAACCTAGTGCCAATTAGAATCTGACTCTCAGTCAGATTGGAGAAGGAAATGGCAACCCACTCCAGTATTCTTGCCTAGAAAATTCCATGGACAGAGGAGCCTGGTGGGCTACAGTCCATGGGGTCGCAAAGGGTCGGACATGAGTGCATGACTGAGCACACTCAGTCCGATGGGCTTCCCAGGTGGTTCAGTGGTAAAGAGTCTGCCTGCCAAAGTAGGAGATGCAGGAGACTGCAGGTTTGATCCCCAAGTCGAGAAACTCCCATAGAAGAGGAAATGGCAACTCACTCCAGTATTCTTGCCTAGAAAATCTTGTGGACAGAGGAGCCTGGCAGGCAGAATCAGACATGAGTTAGTGACTAAGCATGTACTTGGTCAGATTCTTTTTGCAGAGGGTTGAAGAAACTGAGGCATTTTATAGTTCTTTTGCACTTTATCAGGATATAACATACATAGACTCAAATTTTTACCCCATTGACTTTTATTCACTGTGCACTATTTTCTTACAGAAAACAGCATCTGAAGTCATTTTTTAAGGGACTAATAGTGAAAGTGCCAAACTTCAGAGTTTACTGTCTCTTTGAAAGAGTTAACTTTTTGCCAAGAAAAAACACTCCCAGCTTAAGCCTTTATCCTTAAGAAAAATGAATAATAACAATATCTGAAGAGAACTTTAGAGTTAATGAGGTGCATGTGTGTATATGTAAATATAACATACTAATTTTTCAGTAACATAACCAACCTCAGCAAGTCTAAGTTTTACCTGTATATAGATTGATAAACTGAAGTTCATAGAGTGTAATTGACTTGTTCAAGTTTCCACACTTGGGAAAGTGGCATGAGAACACATATTTTCTGATCCCAGAGCTGGTGCCTTTTGCTCTGTGCTGCTTTTGGACTTAAACTTAGGACTTTGCAACCCAAGACCTTGGCTACAGTAGAGAGTAGACAGGAGGGTACACTCTCAGGTTCTAACCCTACTGTTGATAATGCAGGAGAAGTTATATAATGTTTGAAAGTGAAAGTGAAGTTGCTCAGTCGTGTCCGACTCTCTGCGACCCCATGGACTATAGCCTACCAGGCTCCTCTGTCCATTGGATTTTCCAGGCAAGAGTACTGGAGTGGGTTGCCATTTCCTTCTCTAGGGGATCTTCCAGACCCAGGGATTGAACCCAGGTCTCCCACATTGTAGGCAGACGCTTTACCATCTGAGCCACTAGGGAAAACATTGAAATAGGTATATATTTGATGAAATTTGTTTCAGAGAGTGAAAATTGCTGCCCGTCCTCCACTGGGCCATCTAAATGGTCCAGCTTAAAACTAACGGTCCACCAGTTGTGTTTGCTGCCTTTCTCCCTCACAGGGCTGCTCTTTTCTCTGTGTCTTTGGTTTTCCTGGGGAAAAGGCACCTGATGAAATCACTCATGCCTTGGAGAGTGCTGTGGATATATTTGACTTCTGCTCTCAGGTCCACAAAATCCGGTAGGTGTTGACCCTGATTCCATCTGATTCCTGACTCTGTTGTAGGATATAGGGAGACAGGACAAGGGTCAGGGAAGAGGAAGGCGGGAGACTGTCTTTCTGTCTACATTCATTATTTACTGAAGGTACAGGTAGGGTGAGCAAACCCAGCCCTGATGCAGTCAGATGGGGGGATGGTTAAGGCCAGGTAGAGAAAGGATACGCCTAACAAATTCAAATGTACCAGAGAGGGTCTAACTGGATTGTCTCTCTATACTTCTGGCTTACTTCCTGGGAGAGGTCATACTCCAAACTATGTTGGAGACCTGAGATGATTTTTAATAACTAGGAGATAAAGTAAGTACTAGGGCTTCCTCATAGCTCAGTCGGTAAAGAATCTGCCTGCAATGCAGGAGACCCAGGTTTGATTCCTGGATTGGGAAGATCCCCTGGAGAAGGAAATGGCAACCCACTCCAGTATTCTAGCCTGAAGAATCCCATGGGTAGAGGAGCCTGGCAGGCTACAGTCCACGGGGTTGCAAGAGTCGGACATGACTTAGTGACTAAACCACCACCACTGATCTGGTCTCAAGATGATCCACTAAGTCAAATTATTAAGATAATGTTTACATTTTTGACCCTGGCTGTCCAAGAGCCCAGTGTCCTCAGGCTCCCCCTGTGTACCCCAATAATCCTGACTTGTGGCCCACTCTGGTCTACTCCAACAGATACCAGCCTTTGCCCTAAGTATTCCATCTTCTCAGCCTCTAGTCATCTGTATATGCAACCATCTTCATGCATTAGAAAAGTTAGTTTTTGATGCCACATAGTTATTTCCTTTCGAAAAAATGACTTAGTTCTTTCTAGCAATCACAAAAGATAGTTAATTTTTTTTTTTTACAACCACAATCATTCTACATTGAAAGTACATTGGGGTGATGAGATTATTTTCCAGAAAAATAGCTCAGATGAATACTTAAAAGTAGCAGAAAAGTGAACTGAGTTATTACTTCTAAGAACTTAGTTCTCTGTCTCGAACTGCCCTTCCTTTATGCCTCCAGGCCATGTACAATGGCCCTAACCTAACTACAAAGGAAGAGTGTTCTTTTTGGAAAACTCTTTCCTACCCCTCCCCCACCCCATTCATCACCAAGTCTCCACCCTCCGGGCCTTCTCTGTGTTCATTGTCTTCATCTCTTTCCCCACAACTCTCTTTCTCTTTCTTCCCGGAGCCAGCACTGTTTCCATTGGCGTGACCAGCGGGATTGTCTTCTGTGGAATCGTTGGACACTCTGTGAGGCACGAGTATACAGGTGTGCTGAACTAGCTTATGTCCATCTTTCTTTCAGCAGACATTGTGCCTTGCCACTGAACTGGGTGGGAGGAGGGAAAACAATTAGCGAGACAGGGACCCTGTGCTCAAAGGTTTACAGTCTTCCAGATGAAACCAAGCCATATCAGTTGGTCCCTGGACACCTCAGTGATTACAAAATGTGTATTTCTGGGTCTATGATTGAGTATGAGAAATATGCAGTCTTTAGAGGGGAACCGTGGTAGGCCATGCTTCCCTGGTGGCTCAGATCGTAAAGAATCCACCTGCAATGAGGGAAACCTGGGTTCGATCCCTAGGTTGGGAAGATCCCCTGGAGGAGGGCATGGCAACCCACTCCAGTATTCTTGCCTGGAGAATCCTCATGGACAGAGGAGCCTGGCAGGTTACAACTCATGGGGTCACAAAAGAGTCGGACACAACTGACTGACTAAGCACACACACACAAATGGGAGGCCATAAGCTCAGGGAATGATGGGCCTTTATGTTAATTTCCTGTTAACATTAAACGATTATTCCTTTAAATTCCTGGGATAGATGAGGACTGATTCTTAAAATTATGAATATTGGCATTACTGAAAAATAGCACTAATCTCAAAAGTAAGTAGGTGTTATCTCAAGATTTCACTGCTCTTTCCTGTTCAATCCTATTAGGGTTTTAAATGCTCAGAAATAATACATTTAAAATACTGCATGTATGTAAAATACTGAAACAATTATGTCTGAAGTAATACAACTCTGAGATTTTCTTCAAAATAATACAAGGTGGAGAGTGGATGGTTAATGGTTTGGGGGCCTGGGTAATAGATATGTAGACTCATGATACCATGTTTTATTGTATGGTCAAATTTCCCCATAATAAACTGGTTTTAAAAAATGAATATCTTAATCGGGAGTATTCAAGTTTATCTCAAAGTACAACATTTAATACCTAATTAGTAGTAGTATTAATTGAGGGCTTACTAGCAGCCCAGCACTTCACAAAGTTCTTTATGTGTATTAACTCATTAATCTCCATAAACTACCCTCTGAGAGAAGTACTGTTATCAACCCCACTTTACAGATATGAAAACTAAGGCATGGAAGAGTTTAAGTATTTTGCCTAAGTAATTTACACATAGTGGAGGTAGAGCTTAGATCCAAACCTGCATGGCCTGGTTGCAGAGTCTGTGCACTGCAGTGTACTACCTCTTGAAATATCCCCTAAATGAATCCTACAATTTACACCCCTTCCAGCCCTATTTACTTACTCTTACAAAATCAAATGAAGGCTCATGCACAGAAACATACAGACCCAATTTTGTGCCTCCTTTGGAGGTCAGTGGTCCGTGTCCAAGCTTACGTATATCTATCTTAAATAGCAGAAGACCAACTATACCTCATCTGAGAGCCCTCAGGCCCTGCTCACCATCCCACTTAAGAGAATCCTCTCCATATTCAAGGCCCTTCTAATCCTTGAGCAGATCATCCCCTTAGGCTCTCAGATGGCTAGTTAACTCCTGGTATATTCTAAAATGTGGTTTAGTTGCTAAGTTTTGTTATCCAACGCTTATAGCCGTTGGATATATGCTGCTGCTAAGTCACTTCAGTCATGTCCGACTCTGTGCGATCCCAGAGACAGCAGCCCACCAGGCTCCGCTGTCCCTGGGATTCTCCAGGCAAGAACACTGGAGTAGGTTTGCCATTTCCTTCTCCAATGCATGAAAGTGAAAAGTGAAAGTGAAGTTGCTCAGTTGGGTCTGACTCTTAGCGACCCCATGGACTGCAGCCTACCAGGCTCCTCCGTCCATGGGATTTTCCAGGCAAGAGTACTGGAGTGGGGTGCCATTGCCTTCTCCGGGCTGTATATTTGCTATATATATCCATGGGCTATAGCTGGCCAGGCTCCTGTCCATGGGATTTCCTAGGCAAAAATACTGGAGTGGATTGCCATCTCCTTCTCCAGGGGATCTTCCCAACCTAGGAATTGAACCCAGATCTCCTACATTGCAGGCAGATTCTTTACCAACTGAGCTATGAGGGAAGCCATTGGCTAAAGCTGGGTAGTTGAAGGTAAGATTGCTGTGTCATCTGTGAAGGCAAATGGAATAAAGGGTAAAAATGCCATCTGGGGACAATATGCCTTGGATTACACTGAGTTCAATGGCTATTTTCTCCTTGCTTTTTGCCTTTCTCTCTTCTTCCTATTATAGTCATTGGTCAAAAAGTCAACATAGCTGCCAGAATGATGATGTACTATCCAGGAATCGTAACCTGTGACTCTGTCACCTACAATGGCAGCAACCTACCAGCCTACTTTTTTAAAGAGCTTCCAAAGAAAGTCATGAAAGGTGTTGCAGATTCTGGACCAGTGTATCAGTGTTTGGGCCTTAATGAGAAAGTGTGAGTGTGGGACATTGACCTTGCAGTACTTTTTAGTAAAGAAGTGGGAGAATTATGATAGCAAAAACAGTAGGTCACCAATTTCAGAGTGAAGCCATTTCAGAAAATTAAAATCTAGTCCTTCCCAGGCCAAGACCCAGATTTCAAATTCCTTCATCTTCCTCCATCCCACTGATAGTATAACATGGTGGAAGATCCCAGTCTACTGTCAGTTTTCAGACTATGATGGTAATTTATCAAAGGTTGTACAAAAAGAAGAGAGAGTCTTCTCATTTGAGTATTTCTTTGGACTCAGAAGAACCCAATCACCAACCATTAACTATTGATCACTTCAACTGTGTGTTCAGCCATTGATAGGGATTACTCCTCTTCGAGATGCTTAGTGACACACATTCTCCCAAAGCCCAGTTTGGGCTCACTTAGGAGCTGAAAATCCCTCAGTACCTTCCAGTCATTTTCATGGTATGTTCAAATTCCTTGCAATGACACACAAAGTAACCACCTGCCTTTCCTACCTTGTCTTCTCCTATGTCCCTTCCTCTGGGGGTGTCTAAGCGGATTAGCCTCTCTTTCATTCATTCCATCCGCAGTCTACTAGGAAAACCGCAGTCAATTTTTGAAATCCAGCTCAAGGATCTATTCCTTTCTAAAGCTGCCTCTGAAAGCTACCCAATCCCAAGTCCAGCGGTTTAGCTCTCTCCTCTGTGTAACTCTGTAGCGCATTAGAACACTCAAAACAATCACTGACTCAGTGTGCTTTTCACTTCCTATACGGGGAGCTTTTTGGGGATAGTGATTATTTTGTGTTCATTCTTATATCCCCAATGCTTGGTAGGCATTAATAACGATGAATAAATGAATGAACAGCATGGGAAGCTCTATATAGTGGTGCTTGGTGAATGGAAAGTGAAAAGGTATTATTCCTTACATTAGCAAGCTAGAATCTAGGCCTTAAAGGGTCAGATAACAGAATTAGGGCTGTAATTGGTTCAGTGAGTCTTTATTATTCATCTTTGCATTCCCAGGGCTCAGCACTGTTCTTGGCATGTGTAGATCATCAGTAAAATGCTGTTTGAATAAATGAATGAATAATAATTTTTGTGAGCCCTTATTAAATATTAGGGACTTCACCTCAATATCAATTATATGAGGTAGAAACAAACTAATATTAACTCCATTTTATAAATTTAGAAATGGAGACTCAGAGATTTGTTAGATGACTTGTCCATACTCATAAATCTAGTAATTTATGGAGCCACATTGCTTTCAGGTGCCATAGTAATGTTGCATTATAGTTAACCTGGAGAAGGAAATGGCAATCCACTCCAGTACTCTTGCCTGGAAAATCCCATGGACAGAGGAGCCTGGTGGGCTACAGTTCATGGGGTTGCAAAGAGTCAGACATGACTGAGTGCCTAAGTGCATAGTCAACCACAAAATCTCAGGGGTATACAATAGTACATTTTTATTTATATCATGAATATGTGGGGTTCAATTGCTCTTGGCTGGATTTGGCTGATCTTGCCTAGGCTTGTTCATATGCCTGGTGTTGAACAGGTTGTCATCCAGGATGGCTTCAGATAGGATAACTGGGAATTGTGGCTGACATAACTGGGGCAGGGATTCTGTGTATCTCATATTGGTCTGGCCTTCCCTGGTGGCTCAGACAGTAAAGTGTCTGTCTACAATGCGGGAGACCCGGGTTCAATCCCTGGGTTGGGAAGATCCCCTAGAGAAGGAAATGGCAATCCACTCCAGTACTCTTGCCTGGAAAGTCCCATGGA
The DNA here is from genome assembly GCF_055505025.1 of Bos grunniens. Classification (NCBI taxonomy): domain Eukaryota; kingdom Metazoa; phylum Chordata; class Mammalia; order Artiodactyla; family Bovidae; genus Bos; species Bos grunniens. Next base: position 121,207,684 of record NC_141167.1, on the reverse strand, counting down.
CAGAGGAGCCTGGTAGGCTACAGTTCATGGGGTCGCAAAGAGTTGGACACGACTGAGCGACTTCACTTTCACTTTCATATTGGGCTAGCCCAGGGATGTAGTCATGGCAATATCAGAAGAGCAAGAAAGAGCAAGTCCAATGCACAAACATTTTTCAAACCTCTGTGTTATGTTTGTTAACATCCCATGGGCCAAACCATCCACAAGGAGGAGGGCACTGCGAAGGGCACAGATACAAGTAGGGTTGAAGAAGTGGAGCCATTAATGCAGTCAGTCTACCATAGAAACTAACTGTTTCTGAACTACCAGGACTATCTGATCCCGAAACCTGCCCTCTCTTTCATTTCTCTATACCATCTCTGAAAATAAGAGACTATGGAAATACACATACAAATATGAACCTGGCCTGTTTCCTATCCTGAAATCCAATGGGGAAGACGACATACACAAAATTAGCAGTATGGGAGACTTCGGTATGTGCTATAATACAAAGGCATAACAAAATATTTAGTATGATAGTATAGACAAGGGAATGAGTCATTTGTTGGAAAAGGCCCCTTTAAGAGAAGATATTATGGGGAAAAAAAAAAAAAGAGATGATATTATGCAGTGGACAAGCATATGCCCTTGATCCTCATTTTAGATATTGACTCTGTCAGTATCCTCTGTCACCACTACCCATGGGATCTTGTTCACGTTAAACTTTATGTACCTCAGTTTTCTTATTTGTAAAATGGACATAATAATAATAATACCTTCTCAATAAGCTTTTTGTCTGGAGTAAAGAAAATGATTATGTAAAGCACTTGAAAGTGCCAGGCATGTAGCATGTGTTCCACAAAGATGAGCTATTATTGTTTGAGCAATTGGTAGAATCTTTCTGTGCTGGGAGACAACATAACACATCTAACTTTATTGGGTCCCCTACTGAGTGTCTGGTTTCCCTGGAAGAGGGTCAGTTCTACCAATGCAGACTCAACAAGCATTTTTTGAACAATATATCAGGCTCTGAGTTAAGGCAGCTACTTAAGTTGATTGGAGACTCTATTACCATGTAAGAACTTCTTTGTTCCCTTCCTCTTGGCATCTGCACCCTTGAGTCAGGGGACAGACTCCTGTTAGAGTTTGAAAAGGAGGCTTTCTGGGAACTAAGAGCTAGTCCCTCTGGCTTTCAATATTTCCCTATTTTGACACTAACATCTTTTTTTTTTTTTCCTTCTCTTCAGCATGTTTGGGATGGCATACCTCATCTGCAACAGAAATGAGCGTTACCCTTTGCTGGGTAGGTAGTGGGCCTTGACTTTTAAACCTCCTTATTGAGCTATAACATGACATACAGAAAAGTACACCAATGATAAATCCTCAGCTTAGTGAATTTTCACAAAATGAACATATAATCGCCATCCAGGCCAAGAAATTAACAAAGAAAAAAAAAATAGCAGTACTCTGGAAGCCCTCAAATGCTTTATTCCTCTCCCTTTACCCAAAGATCAAAAGTAATTCTAAATTACTTCACTTCAGTTCAGTTCAGTCGCTCAGTTGTGTCCGACTCCTTACAACCCCATGGGCTGCAGCACGCCAGGCTTCCCTGTCCATGACCAACTCACCAACAACATCACCTAAATTACTTAGGCCTGTTCTTAAAATTTATATGAATGAAATCCTACATTGCATAGTTACATAAGCCTTCTTTTAGTCGACATTATGTTGTGAAATTCATCCATATTATTTGCTGTATCTATAATTCATTCATTTTCATTGCTATGTAGTAGAGTTGGCCCTCTGTATCGGCAGTGTCAGCATCCACGGACTCAAACAACCACAAAGCAAAAATACCTTAAGAAAATTCCAAAAAGCTAAACTTGAATTTGTTGCACACAAGCAACTATTCATGTTGCATTTACATTGTATTTGCTATTATAATTCATCTAGAGATGATTTAAAATATACAGAAGATATGTGTAGATTATATGCAAATACCATGCCATTTTATATAAGGGACTTGAGCATCTGTGGATTTTGTATCCCTGGGGGTCCTGGAACCAATTTCCTGTGGGACACAGAGAGGTGACTATATTCCATTTTATAAACATACAACAATGTATTCCTTCTGTATTTGTACATTTGAGTTGTTTCCAGTCTGGGTTCTTATGAATAATACTGCCATAAAAAGTTTTGTACAAGTCTTATGATGACCATATGTTTGCTTTTCTGCTCTTGGGTATATATATGTATATACAGGTGATATTGTTGCAAAAGGTACAGTTTTGGTAGATGATGCCAAATAATTTTCTAAAATGGTCATATTTGATTATACTCTGACTGGAGTGTTACAAATGTTCCATTTGCTTTTCATTCTTATCAACAACTTAGTTTTATCAGTCTGTACTTTTAATAATTCTTTTGGTATTATAGTGGTATATCATTGTGGTTTCCATCTATTCCAACCCTGATGTGGTTGAGTGCCTTTTCCAAATATTTATTGGCCACGTGGAAATCATCTTTTATAACAGTGTCTGTATAGATCTTTTGTTTATTTTTCAATTGGGTTATATGTTTTTATAGATGTGTTGGGATTATATATTCTGAAAATAAGTCCATTTGTTTTTGCTGTATGTGACTTTTCCCATTCTGTGCTTGCCTTTTTATTCTGTTAGTGATGTAATTAATGAACACAGTTTTTTTTATTTTCATGAAATCCAACTTACTAGTCTTTTCCTCTGTAGTTAGTACTTTTGTGAAAGTACTAACACACTGTTTGTGAAATCTTTCCTCACCCACAAATCATGAAGATACTTTCCTACATTCTCTTCTAGAAATTTTGTTTTACCTTTTACTTTTAGAGCTGTGACCCAACTGGCAGTGATGTTTTTGTAATTCTTGGTAAAAGGGACCCTATCATAAGAAAGCTAACTCAAGACTAGACAGGAAAGTAGACATAAAATGAAGTAGAGAAGAGACCGAAGTGAGGATTGGCCTGTGGATTCTGAAAGCAGCCGTTTCTAATAATGGCTTGTAGTTTCCTTCTGTCAGAAGGAATAATGGTTTGTAATTTCCTTCTGTTAGACCTGAGCATACTTAAAAGTATCATTATAAATTAAATCCTGGTCATACCTGTGTTAGGGCAATTAAGAGGAGGCTCTGCCCCACACTGGTGGGGGTGGTATTAGGACAGAATCTTGATGTCAGCATAGTCTAAAAGAAGGCAACAGTTCCAGAACAGCAAAGAGCACCCAAACCAGCAGTAATGCCTCACTTTCAGTGCATTCAGGTAGTTTTCAGAGTATGCATGCATTGCTTCCAAGTCCAGATCCACAAACTCCTGAAGGCTAGAAAGGAGGAGTGTCTACTCTCACCTTTCTCCAAGGCCTTACTTTCCATCCTAGGATATGCTTGTGATCATGATTGATAGCAAATGGAAATCCTAACCCCCTTTCTCCAAGATCGAGGACTCAGTATGACGGACATACTAGAACACATTGGTATAATATGTATATATTTTGCAGTCTGGTCTAGTTGCCTTTTTGCCCTGATTTCACCAGAATAAGATAAAAATCAGGCCTATATATCATTCCTTAAAGCTGTAAGCAAAAACAGACTGTCTGAGGTTAGCAGCATGGAAAGTACTCTTAGAAGAGCTCCTGTACAAGAACTTCTATATGCACACTGACAACAAAACTAACATGAACAAAAAATGTTTTTTCAAGGGTCAAAAATGCATACAATACTTTCAGATAGTAGGACCTTGTTTAAATAGAAATAAGGCATAATTCAAGTCAAGAGGTTAAACTCGTTTCAGAACCCAACTAAAGAAGGAATTCAGGAGTTCTTACCTCTATATGTTGTGTACAAATAGAGCACAAAAAGCTGGAAGAGTCTGCTCTGCGGCCTTCTGGGCCTGATCGTCCGAGTTCTTGTGTAAACTTTAGGCCAAAGAAGAGCACTACACATCTCACAAAACCAAATTCAAATGCATTTTCAGAAAGGAAATGTTTCATCTAAAAGAAGCAGGATGGTCTACAGAGTAGTTCTCACTAAATCTTACCCAGAAATTTACATTACCAAATAAACATGTAAGCTTCTTTGTATGAAATTCTAAACTTAGAGTAGTGGTCTTGGTTTTCAATAGATTTTAAATAACACTTGGATATATATTTACTCTATCAATGGGGAAAAAACAAAAAGGGCACTCCACAGTAATCAGTCCATCAAAGAAGGAAGAGTCAGCCCTTATTTGTTCTCTAGCTCTTTTGACAGAACAACCCCACAAGAGACTGAGCCAGACTTGCCTATAACTGTCCAGGAGTCTCCAGCGGAGGCATGGGTCGACAGTGGCCTGCTGCAGGGTCAGGGGCACTGACTCCAACAGTCCTGGGAGCAGGAGTATACTGACATAAGTCCTTTTGAAGGAGGTTGCCATTACCACCATTACCCCTACCATAGTTTGGCCTCAGGCCAAACTGCAGGGAGGGAACATAGCCCCACCCATCAGCAGAAAATTGGAGTAAAGATTTACCAAGCAAGGCCCCACATGTTAGAGCAAGACCCAGTTTGCCCCTCAGCCAGTCCCTCCAATCAGGAAACTTCCATAAGCCTCTTATCCTTCTCCATCAGAGGGCAGATAGAATGAAGACCAGAATCACAGAAAACTAACCAAACTGATCACATGGATCACAGCCTTGTCTAACTCAATGAAGCTATGAGCCATGCTGTATAGGGCCACCATGGGGCTAAACTTGACATGGACAGGTCATGGTGGAGAGTTTTGATTGGCCTACATGGTTCACTGGAGAAGGGAATGGCAAACCACTTCAGCATTCTTGCCTTGAGAACCCCATGAACAGTATGAAAGGGAAAAATATATGACACTGAAAGATGAACTCCCCAGGTCAGTACATGCCCAATATGCTACTGGAGAAGAGTGAAGAAAAAGCTCCAGAGGAATGAAGAGGCTAAACCAACGTGGAAACAACGCCCAGATGTGGATCTGTCTGGTAGTGAAAGTAAAGTCCGATGCTGTAAAGAACAATATTGCACATTAGGTCTATCAAGATAAATTGGAAGTGGTCAAACAGGAGAAGGCAAGAGTGAACATCAAAAATTTTAGGAATCAGTGAACTAAAATGGACCGGAATGGGCAAATTTAATTCAGATGACCATTGTATCTACTACTGTGGGCAAGAATCCCTTAGAAGATATGGAGTAGCCCTCAGAATCAGCAAAAGAGTTCAAAATGCAGTACTTGGGTGCAGTCTCAAAAGTGATGGAATGATCTCTGTTCATTTCCAAGGCAAACCGTTCAATATAACAGTAATCCCCATCTATGCCCCAACCACTAATGCCAAAGAAGCTGAAGTTGAACGGTTCTATGAAGACCTATGAGACCTTCTAGAACTAACACCAAAAAAGATGTCCTTTTCATCATAGGGAACTGGAATGCAAATGTAGGAAGACAAGAGATACCAGAAGTAACAGGCAAGTTTGGCCTTGGAATACAAAATGAAGCAGGACAAAGGCTAACAGTTTTGCCAAGAGGATGCATGTGTCATAGCAAACACCCTCTTCCAGCAACACAAGAGATGGCTCTACACATGGACATCACCAGATGGTCAATACTGAAATCAGGTTGATTCTATTATTTGCAGCTGAGGATGGAGAAACTCTATACAAGCAGCTAAAACAACATCAGGAGCTTACTGTTGCTCAGATCATGAATTCCTTATTGTAAAATTCAGATTTAAATTGAACAAAGTAGAGAAAACCATTAAACCATTCGGTTCAGTTCAGTTGCTCAGTTGTATCCGACTCTCTGCGATTCCATGGACTGCAGTACGCCAAGCCTCCCTGCCCATCACCAGCTCCTGGAGTTTATCAAACTCATGTCCATTGAGTCGGTGAGGCCATCCAACCATCTCATCATCTGTCGTCCACTTCTCCTCCTGCCTTCAGTCTTTCCCAGCATCAGGGTCTTTTCCAGTGAGTCAGCTCTTCACATCAGGCGGCCAAAGTATTAGAGTTTCAGCTTCAACATCAGTCCTTCCAGTGAACACCCAGGACTGATCTCCTTTAGAATGGACTGGTTGGATCTCCTTGCTGTCCAAGGGACTCTCAAGAGTCTTCTCCAACACCACAGTTCAAAAGCATCAATTCTTCAGTGCTCAGCTTTCTTTATAGTCCAACTCTCACATCCATACATGACTTCGGAAAAACCGAACCTTGACTAGATGGTCCTTTTTTGGCAAAGTAATGTCTCTTCTTTTTAATATGCTATCTAGGTTGGTCATAACTTTCCATCCAAGGAGTAAGCATCTTTTGATTTCATGGCTATAGTCACCATCTCCAGTGATTCTGAAGCCCAAGAAAATAAAGTCAGCCACTGTTTCCACTGTTTCCCCATCTATTTGCCATGAAGTGATGGGACCGGACACCATTGTCTTAGTTTTCTGAATGTTGAGCTTTAAGCCAACTTTTTCACTCTCCACTTTCACTTTCATCAAGAGGCTCTTTAGTTCTTCTTCACTTTCTGCCATAAGGGTAGTGTCATCTGCATATCTGAGGTTATTGATATTTCTCCTGGCAATCTTGATTCCAGCTTGTGCTTCATCTAGCCCAGTGTTTCTCATGATGTACTCTGCATATAAGTTAAAAAAGCAGGGTGACAACATGCAGCCTTGATGTACTCCTTTTCCTATTTGGAACCAGTCTGTTGTTCCATGTCCAGTTCTAACTGTTGCTTCCTGACCTGCATACAGATTTATCAAGAGGCAGGTCAGGTGGTCTGGTATTCCCATCTCTTTCAGAATTTTCCACTGGAGAAGTGAATGGCAAACCACTTCAATTATCTTGCCTTGAGAATCCCATGAACAGATCATTCAGGTATGACCTAAATCAAATCCCTTATGATTCTACAGTGGAAGTCACAAATAGATTCAACAGATTAGATCTGATAGTGCCTGAAGAACTATGAAGATAGAGGTTTGTGACATTGTACAGAAGGCAGTAATCAAAACCATCCTCAGGAAAGAGAAATGCAAAAAGGCAAAATGGTTGTTTGAGGAGGCCTTACAAATAGCTGAGAAAAGAAGAAAAAGGCAAAGAAAAAAGGAAAGATATACCCATTTGAACACAGAGTTCCAAAGAACAGAAGGAGAGATGAGAAAGACTTCTAAGTGATCAGTGCAAAGAAATAGAGGAAAACAATAGAATGGGAAAGACTAGAGACCTCTTCAAGAAAATTAGAGATACTAAGGCAATATTTCATGCAAAGATGGGCACAATAAAGGACAGAAACAGTATGGACCTAACAGAAGCAGAATATATTACGAAGAGGTGACAAGAATAACAGAAGAACTATACAAAAAATATCTTCATGACCCAGATAACCATAATGGTGTGATCACTCACCTAGAACAAGACATCCTGGAGTGTGAAGTCAAGTGGGCCTTAGGAAGCATCATTGTGAACAAAGCTAGTGGAATTCCAGCTCAGCTGTTTCAGTCCTAAAAAATGAGGCTGTGAAAGTGCTGCACTCAATATACCAGCAAATTTGGAAAACTCAGCAGTGGCCACAGGACTGGAAAAGGTGAAAAATTTTCATTCCAATCCCAAAGAAGGACAATGCCAAAGAGTGTTCAAACTACCACACAATTGCACTCATGTCATACTCTAGCAAAGTGAGGCTCAAAATTCTTCAAGTAAGGCTTCATGAACAGAGAACTTTCAGACATTCAAGCTAGATTTAGAAAAGGAAGAGGAACCAGAGATCAAATTGCCAACATCCATTGGATCATAGGAAAAGCAAAAGAATTCTGGAAAAACATCTACTTGTGCTTCATTGCCTCCACTAAAGCCTTTGACTCTGTGGATCACAACAAACTGTGGAAACTTCTTTAAAAAATGGGAATACCAGACCACCTTACCTGCCTTCTGAAAAACCTGTATATAGGTCAAGAAGCAACAGCTAGAACTGGACATGGAACAATGGACTGGTTCAAAATTGGAAAAAGAGTACGTCAAGGTTGTCTATTGTCACTCTGCTTATTTAACTTAAAAGCAGAGTACATCATGCGAAATGCTGGACTTGATGAAGCACAAGCTAGAATCAAGATTGCCCAGAAAATATTAATAACCTCAGATATGCAGATGACATCTCCCTTATGGCAGAAAGCAAAGAGGAACTGAAGAGCCTTTTGATTAAAGTAAAAGAAGAGAGTGAAAACGCTGGCTTAAAACTCAACATTCAGAAAACTAAGATCATGGCATCCAGTCCCATCACTTCGTGGCAAATAGATGGTGAAGCAATGGGAACAGTGACAGGCTTTATTTCCTTGGGCTCCAAAATCACTGGAGATGGTGACTGTAGCCATGAAATTAAAAGATGCTTGCTCCTTGGAAGAAAAGCTATGAGCAACCTAGACAGTATATTAAATAGCAGAGACATTACTTTGCCAACAAAGATCTGTCTAGTCAAGGCTATGGTTTTTCCAATAGTCATGTATGAATGTGAGAGCTGGACCATAAAGAAGGCTGAGCGCTGAAGAATTAATGCTTTTGAACTGTGGTGTTGGAGAAGACTCTTGAGAGTCCCTTGGACTGCAAGGAGATCAAACCAGTCAATCCTAAAGGACATCAATCCTGAACATTCATTGGAAGGACTGATGCTGAAGCTGAAGCTCCATCGGCTTTGCCACCTGATGGAAAGAACTGACTCATTAGAAAAAGACCCTGATGCTGGGAAGGATTGAAGGCAGGAGGAGAAGGGGATGACAGAGGACGAGATGGTTGGATGGCGTCATCAACTTGATGGACTTGAGTTTGAGCAATCTCCAGGAGTTGGTGATGGACAGGCAAGAGTGGTGTGCTGCAATCTGTGGGGTCGCAAAGAATCGGACAAGACTGAGCAACTGAACAACAGCAACACGTTTCTGTGACTCCTTCTATCCACTGTGGTTTCAAAGATGGTAGGCTGAGTTTGAGATTTCAGTCATGGTATCCTGTTACTCATATTTAAAAACATAAGAAAAATAAGAATGATAGGGTTGTAACCCCAGGTGACTTATTTTCCTTTTTTCTTTTTCTAATTTTTCTGTATTTTCTACAGTGAGATTATGTTAGTTTTATAATCAGAAAAATGGTATAATTTATTTTTAAGAATTTATGTTGTTCTGGACTGGCGACTCGTTTCATACATGATATTATACATGCTTCAATGCCATTCTCCCAAATCCAAACTAACACCATATTGTAAAGTTTAAAAATAAAATTAAAAAAAAAAGAATTTATGTTGTTCTTATGATTAATCATGTATATGAGGTTTTTTAAAAAACAAATTGAGTTTTTTTTTTTTTTTATCACTGGTAACTCCTCTTGTAGCCCTGAATAAATATAGTTTCTCATTTACAAAAGTAAGTTTCCTTCACAGAATTAAAAGTAAAAATATTTTATCCATCCTGTACAACATGAGAACCTTAACTTTATAAATTGATTTCTTAATGTGATAAGCTGTAGTTATTTCTAATGTGTTATAGAAAAAATAGAAAAAGGAAAAGAAAACAAGCATTAGGGTCAGATAACCCTGATTTAATTCCTGCTTGTATATTCTAAGCAAATCTCAGTTTGCTACACTAAAATTAAATTGACATCATAGTGAACATTATAAGAATCCTTTCCCTCACAGCTTATGGGCATCAAAAAACCAAACCAAAACAAACAAACAAACAAAAAAACAAACAAACCTGTAAAACCACACTACTAACTGTAAAGTTCTAACTGAAGATATTTAAAAAATTTTAAAGTGCACAGGACCTAAAGAAACTCCATGAACAATGCCATGGAAATTCCAAAGGTATTCTTAGAAGCAGTGTCACTGTGTGCTTTTTTATATCTCTAGACAATTTTATGTTGACTGGGTTTGCTCCCTTTTTGAAAAACAAAAATAACAGGACGTGAGGAGGAGATCAAATACTTCATGTGTACTATGAAGAAATTTTTGATGTCTAACTGCAGTCAAGTCCTGATGTACGAAGGAATATCGGGATATGGAAAAAGTCAGATACTTGTGGAAATTGAGTACCTGGCCCAAGGTGAGAACCACAGGTGAGTGTCATGCAATGACCACTTTTTTGTGGATCCAGAGAATCCTGACATCCTTAAGAATTTCATTTGTTTTAATGTTCCTCTCCTTTATATAGGTTGCCTCTTATAAACTACCCACAATCTATCAGTTATTATTGGATATCATGCCCCTTACATTAATAATTAATTAATGAGAAACATATTGAAGTAAGAAAATAAAAAGCTGGGTTGACCCCTTGAGATCCTAATTTAATGCCTGGAAGAGCTTGGATATTGATATTTTAAGTTTCCTAATGCTCAGACAGTTTGAGAACAACTGGTATAGATGATGAAACTGAAGCTACATTTGGTCTGAAGCAAATACATAAGTTTATCCTGTAGTTGACACTGTAGGAATCACTAGCTCAAACCATTGAGCCCTGAGAATGTGGTTAGAGAATGGAAGGCCTCTGGATTTTCCTTTGAAAGGCAGAGCTAATGTACTTGCCTCTTGCTATTTGTCTCTTTTCAAAGAAGGAATGTCATGAGGGCTGTCTTTGGAACAACCTGTCTCATGGAGGTGAACAGTGTGGTATTCAATAACAGTGATGATAACCAAGACAATGGTAATTGTGTCACACACCCTCTCACCATTTAACATAAAGGTTTTAAAGGGAAAATTCTTATTAGTCTTAGTTTTAGCTGTGTTTCTACTCTCTTTAAATGTCAGGCCTGAGAGAGACTAGTTTTTAAATGTATTTAACAGTGCTGAGGGAATAATTCAAAATAACCAGAAGACATGTTATTTATTCCATCACTTACTGAGTCCTTATAGTACCTGAGTGCTATGTTAGTTTGCTAGAGCTACTGAGACAAAGCACCACAAACTAGATGGCTTAACCAACAGAAGTATATTGTCTCTGTATATAGGAGGATAGAAGTCTAAGATCCTGGTGTCGTAAAGTTGGTTCCTTCCATCAGCTGTGAGGGACAATCTGTTTTGTCCCTCTTTCCCAGCTTCTGGTGACTTGCTGGCGATCACTGGTATTTGTTGGCTTATGGAATCACTACCCCAATCTCTGCCTCCATTTTCACGTGATATTCTCCATGTGTGTTGTCTGTGTCCAAATTTCCCCCTCCCCAAAAAATATATTTAAAAACTCTCTCTGATTCCTGACTTTCTTATAAACAGGACTATTGCTATCGTGTTGACTAAGATCAGCTTCAATCAAAATTTTTATACCATCCAGATACTCATGGCCAATGTACTAGGTCTGGATACTTGCAAACATTATAAAGAACGACAGACTAACCTTCAAAATAAAGTCAAGTCACTGTTGGATGAAAAGTTCCATTGTCTTCTTAATGACATTTTCCATGTGCAGGTAACGAGCTGGTGTTTAGACTCCCGTGAGAAATTGTGAAGGGGCAGGTGAGGCCACCCCTCTGTCATGCTTTATGACACCGCATCTCTTTGGCTTTTATGATCCTTTCCTTTTCTCATCTAGGGCATCCAAGGTGGTAAGGAAATGGCTCCCAATCCTTGAATGAGCACCCACCTTCCTAAGATATATTGGTACCAGACTCAAGATAATCCAAATAACCATCTGCTGATTCTTTTTTTTCCCCCTCATCTTCCCATCCTAGGTATACTATACTAGCTAGTCAAGGGCACAAAATCCCTCTGCTCCCAAAGGTGATTGCCAATGCAAAGATAAGAGTGTGCCCTATTTTTTCTCATATCTATTAGATTCAATGACATAGAGTATTAGAGCTGAAAGAGATGTTATGAATTATCTAACATACGAGGATTTTAAGGCACAGAACAGTAAAGTGAACTGCCAAAGACACAAACTAGTAGTTCCCTCTGCTGTTTCCCAGTACTCAATATTCTTATAATTTTTTATCTAGTTCCCTATTTCACGGGAGGTTTCCAAGATGAGCACCATGAGAAAGCAAAAGCAGTTGGAGGCGTTGTTTATGAAGATCTTGGAGCAAGTAAGAGCGTTTATGGGTCAAATAATGGAGGGGAGGGGAGAAACTGGGCATCCTATCGCAAAGCCAGGTTGTCTCAAGAGTTCAGATTCCAAAGACAAGAAGCTGTGAATTATGTGAAAGCTTTAACCCAAAGTGTTTCATTCTCCTCCATCCTTCGAAACCCCAAGGTGAGAGTCTATTCAGAATTTAGTTGTATTTGAAAGGAGTCCTTTAACATTACTCCTGGGAGTTCGGCCTCATCTTAAAACCAGTCCTTGTTTTTTTCCCTCCCTCTGTGTAAAAAGCGATCTATCAAACCATTTATGTATACAGGCTCTGGAGTCAGACTACAAGAGCTTGAGCCCTTAAGCCTATTATTTGCTACCTAGGTAAGCTTGACCAAATGACTCAACCTGTCCGTGCTTTTACTTTATCTTCTATAAAGTGAAGAAATAATAGTACCCAGCTCACAGGGTTATAAGGTTTAAATGACTAGATTATGTGTAAAACAGAATAGAATCTTTTTCACTGAAGCCACTCAGCCAATGTTAACTGTTTCTCTCTGAGTAATATCATGACTGTCCATTATATGCGGTTGATCACCAACTTTATATCCCATTCCCTAGCTCTCTTGTAAGCACCAGAACCATGTTTCGAAGAACCTTCTGTGTATTCCACTTGGATGTGGGGAATCATACTCAGTTCAGTGTCTAACACTAAATTCATTTTTCCCCCCTACTTCAGTACCCTATCTTCCTCATCCTGATCCTGACCTTTGATTTAGTTAATAACAAGTTCATTCACACATCATTCAAGTTATCTTTGCTACCTTCCTCACTATTTGCCACATCTTCTGCATCTACTCAGTTGCCAAGTCCTACATGTCTACCTCAGACCGACTCTAGAACCCATCCATCCTGTGTTCCCCACTATAGTTCAGGCTCTTTCTCTTCTATTACTATAGCTTTCCAGCTAATCTCTGTGCAGTATACCTCTCCACTGCAATTCATCCTCCATATAACTGCCAGGGTGTATGCAAATTGCTCCAACCTCTGCTTTGTACCAGTCAAACAATTCTCAATACTAAGAGATAAAAGCTAAAAGACTTTTTTTTAACCTTGGAGAAATGCTACTCATCGTTCAGTGTCACCTCTTCAGTTGAGAACTCCCCCAGATCACAAGGCATGACTAATTCCTCTCCCACTGTGCTTCTGTGACACTGTGAACATACTTCTTATTATGTTTTCCATACTGTATTGCAATTTGCTACTTCAATCTGTGTCTCTCTCCCTCAGGACATTGTGGACTTCTTAAGGAGAGGGAGCCTCTTATTCATTTTCGTATCGCTATTGACCAGAAGAATGTTTGGCACACAATAAACAATTCAAGTTTGTGGCAATAAATGTACAATAGAAATTCCTCCTTTTCCACTGCAGGCAAATAAGGCCATATCAGTAATTTCTAAATGTCAGATTTTGAGGACTGTTTGCATCACAAATATCCAGGAAGCTTGATAAAATATATGTATTTATGAGTTCTACCTGAAATTGAAAAAGGCTTGGTTTGGGCCTAGGAATCTGTTTAGTTTGTTTTTAAAATTCCTCAGTGGTTCTGATACAGATCTAGTTGGAAACTGTGACTAAAGCTGTGCTTTGACTCAGTGCTATGATGACAGTCTTTGGATCATTTACTATCAGTGTGATCTTGGGCAAGTGGCTTAATTTCTCTGTGCCTTAATTTTCTCAGTAAATAGATTCAATAGTGCCACCTCTGTAAACATTATGAAGATTTTAAATGAATTAATTTATGGAAGTGCATCACACATTGCTGGGAACACAGTAGGTGCAGTGTAAATGTTGGCTTTTATTCACATTAGATATGACCCAATTCAATCTATTTAAAAATTTTTTAAATTTATGTGGCTGTTCTGAGTCTTACTTGCAGCACACAGGATCATCAGTCTTCACTGTGGCATGCAGGATCTTACAGTTGTGGCAAGTGGGATCTAGTTCCCTGACCAAGGATCAAACCTGGGCCCCTTGCATTGGGAACAGAGAGTCTTAGCTGCTGGACCCCCAGGGAGTCTTCAATCTTCTTATTTTAAACCTATGGAAGCTGGGGCCAATGATGTACTATTGAATTCATGTGGGGGTTTTGGTTCTTGCTTTACTCTCCTCAATTCACAAATAATTCACTGATAAGACCATTCTATGAGTAAAACTCACATTCCTATCTGCCCATATGATATTTTTAAAGACAGGAGTTTTAAAGATGATAGTCAAATACAAAACAAAACAATGGGATGCTAACCTCTATTCATTAAATGTTCTCAGAGTCAGTGAAGAGCGTACAATCTGGTGACAGAATGAGGCTGTAAGAGGAGACTTACTGTGTGTATGTGAGAAAACAGGCTATGTAATACTTTAGAATGATCATCTTCTGAAATTTGAAAGTACCCTTTACTGCTTTGGTTTATAAAAACATATAGAGGGAAAGAATGGCTTAACAATCACTTCTCAGAGGGAACCAAGAGAAGCCAAGAGCAGTCTGGAGCAGCAAGAATGGGAAAAGTTTCCTCCATTTAGATATCTTACACTGTGGAAATATAGAGCCCACTACACGAGGGCTCACACTACAATGTAAGCTCTATGTTTTGTCTAATACTGTATCCTCAGTGCTTAGAACAGCACCTGACTCTAAGGGATGCACGGTAAATGCTTAATGAGCAAATAAATAATTCAGACTAGTTAGGGAAAAGCAGTCTACATGAAAAAAGGACACTTGATCTGTTTTTAAGTATAACGTGCTATAACTCAAGCTGCTGCTGCTGCGAAGTTGCTTCAGTCGTGTCCGACTCTGTGCAACCCCATAGACGGCAGCCCACCAGGCTCCCCCGTCCCTGGGATTCTCCAGGCAAGAACACTGGAGTGGGTTGTCATTTCCTTCTCCAATGCATGAAAGTGAAAAGTGAAAGTGAAGTCGCTCAGTCGTGTCCGACTCCTAGTGAACCCATGGACTTCAGCCCACCAGGCTCCTCCGTCCATGGGATTTTCCAGGCAAGAGTACTGGAGTGGGGTGCCATTCAAGCTAGAACAGCATACACTGCTGGCAGGGCAAAGACCAGATCGATTCCTCTCAGCACTTTGCCTCCAGCACCCAGCCCAGTGAGTGCTTGGTAAAGATGTGTTGAATAGATGTTAGCTGAATAAATGTCAAATAGGTATTTCCAGGAGACCTTCATTTTTCAATAAATTAGAATGACTTGAAGTAAATCTCAGTTATTTTTATGTAATGGGTATTTAACTTGACTACAACCCATCTATCCTATACATTATCTTGTCACAAAGATCTGACCAAGTATGAGTTTCTTCCAGCCGGTTCAGTCCCAATGGTCACAAATTCCAAGTTAACAGAATCTAAATTATCACAAAGACACTGGAAAGAAAAGATTTAACTTAGCTTTGCAAAACTCAGTGGAAACACATGCATACCATACATATGTATAAAAAACTGAAGTCATGGGAGTTCCCCGGTGATCTAACTGGATTCGGTGCTTTCACTGCTATGGCCCATATTCAGTCCTTGTCCGGGAACTGAGATCCCACAAGTCTGGCGGGGCAGCCAGAAAACAAAACAGAAACAAAAAATCCTGAAGTTCTACAGCACTTTTCTTTCTATTTCTTCACCTGGTTTAGACAGTGAAAGAGGAAAGGATTATTTTCATCATTGATGAGGGCCAGTTTATCGATTCAGCCTCCTGGACCTTCATGGAAAAGCTTATCCGGTCTGTTCCCATCTTCATCATCATGTCCCTGTCTCCCTTTGTCAACACACCCTGTGCAGCTGCCAGTGCCATAATGAAGAACAGGAACACCACCTATGTCACCCTGGGACCTGTGCAGCCTAAGGACATCCTCAACAAAGTCTGCCTAGACCTCAGTGTCAAGGGCATCCCCAAAGAACTGGACACGTGAGTAACCCATTTATCCTAAGGCCTTGACTTATTCACCAGGTCCAAACTTCATCAGATTCCTTAGGTTGTGTCTGAAAGCACCCATTTCAGTGTTCTCACTGGTCCCGCCTTTCAAGGGGCCATTGAACATGCTTGGTAGGATGGATGCTGCTCACCTTGTCTTGTTATGGTCCTTGTTACATCATGTTCACCTTTGCTTAGAGGCATGAGTTTTGCTTCCCTTTCATCAAGCTGGGTACAGGTACACTCAACTCTAACCTACAGGGACTAACGTCACAGTCATGGGCAAGTGACACGAAAGGCAAATCGGTGAACATTAAAGACCACAACCCACAACTGAGCCAGGTCTTAGTCCCCAGTAATAACATGGTCTGGTACTGGTGTTCTTTGTCACGGTAGATGTTGATATCTTCTCAGTGACTCCTGTACTGGGTCTTGTCAGCAGTCCCCTTAACAACATAGAAATGCCCCTTCCTTAGCTGTCTGTTTACAACTCACCATGGCATCTGTTCTTTATAATGAGGTTATCTTGCTTCTGGAAAAGCAATGTCTCAGACACCAGGCATAAATTTGCCGTGTTCTCTCCCTTTGACTCCCTGTCTCTCCCTCTTTATCTCTGTATTTATTTAATATGTATATATTTATTATATATATATATTACCTTTTGATCTATCCTTCCTAATTCTAGGACTGCGTCTCAAAGATATATTTCCAGGGAACTATACTCAAAATTTTGTAATAACCTATAAGGGAAAAGAATCCGAACATATATATAACACAGTTATACGTATGTGTGTGTGTATATGTATATATAATCACTTTGCTGCATACCTGAAAATAATACAACATTGTATATATATTGACAAAAATATGAAGTGACATATGGACACAGTTTTTATTGAGGCATTATTTATACTAGTGAAAGACAGAAAACAATCCAAATGTCCGTCTCTAAGAGGACAGTTAGAGTGAAGTTGGATGCATTCACAAAGTGGAGCCCTGCATAGCTACAGAGAGAAATAAGAAAGCGCTACTGACACAGAGGGATGACCAGGATACACTACTGAGGGGAAACAAGGGGAAGCCTAGTGTGCACTATGTACAAAGTGCTGTTTTTTAACCTAAGGAACGGGGTGAAATATATATGTGCATTTTCTATAGTTTTTGAAAGAAACCTTGAAAAGATAAGCCAGAAACTAATTTAAATGGTTACTTATAAGGTGAGGCAGGGAAGCAAGACTGAGGGTGTACCTTATTACGTAGTTTTGAGTTTGGAAAGATTTAACTGTCTTATGTAATTTTCAAAAATGAAAGAAAAAAAAGCAAAGGCAATCCCTAAAAGTGGAAAACAAAACAAATGGAGAAAAAAATGCGATTATTTTTGAGTGATTGAGAAGACTCAAATATTTTTCCTTCCTAAAAGATAGTTCTTTGATATAAATAGGTTGCCTCATTTTCACTACAGGTATCTGGCAGAGGGAAGCTGTGGAATTCCGTTTTACTGTGAAGAATTGCTTAAAAACCTAGACCATCACAGGGTACTTGTTTTCCAGGCAATGGAGTCTGAGGAAAAGACAAATGTGACCTGGAATAACCTGTTCAGTAAGTCCTATAACGATGGTTCTTTCTCTCACTCTCCTTCTGAAGAGAGAGTGGCAAGAGTAGGCTTTTCCGTAGGCTTCTTCCTAAAAGGGTTTGAGGAGGCAGTGAATGCTGGACTTGATATCCCGACTGTGAGAGAACTTAACATTGCCTGGGACTCACTGAACTGAGAGGAAGAATGTAGACCTGTAATCGAGATGAAGGAATGGAGAATCTTAAAGCCCAGAATCAGAACTGGTGAGGGATGTGGATGTTACCAGGGAAAAGAATAACTTGTTTTCCAGAGGTAAAATGATTATCTCAAAGTGAATTGTCAACGAGGTCCTCATGGCACTGAGACATGCAGAAGGATGAACTTTAGATAATGGCACAAAGAGGCCAGGTGGCTATTTTTAAGAAAATGGTTTTGTTGAAGGGAAAGGGTGGGGGTTGGGGAAAGGGGTACAGATGCAAGCTGGGATGTAGACGATTAGGATTACTGTGAATGATAGGAAAATGTCTGGGGTGGGTAGGCTAGTTATTCAGGGAGGTGGCAGTGATAAGGAGAAAAAATAATATGCTAGCAAAAAAGAAAGGAAGGAACTATATTTAGAAAAAGGAAGAAGGTGGCAGTGATAAAGGAGAAAAAATAATATGCTAGCAAAAAAGAAAGGAGGGAACTATATTTAGAAGAAAGGAAGAAACTATATTTGGACACAAAGGTTTAAGAGAGAGCATCTATGCTATGAAAAAAGAGTTAGAACAGTGCAATCAAAAGAAAATTTTAGCTTTGAAGTTAGGAGTCCAGATTCCAGTTCTCCATATGACATTTAATAGATGATATTTAGGGATTAGTCACAACCTTTATTGCCAGCTACCTGCTCTATGATGTAGAATAAAGGAACTCAAATCTTTTCTCATTTATTCACTCAACAAAGGTCTACTGAGCACCTTTCCTGTGTCTTACACCACAGTAGGCATTCTGGGGATCTCTTTGAATATAAACAAAGTGAGTGAATACAATAAAACTTTGCTGCCTCATTGAGTTTCTTTAATTAAACTTTTTGAGGTGATCATAAATTTACATACAGTTGTAAGAAGTATTGGGTTGGCCAAAAAGTTCATTTGGATTTTTCCATAAGGTGTTATGGGAAAACTCAAATGAACTTTTTGGCTAAAACAATAATATGGAGAGATTCTATTAATATATACCCTTTACCTGGTTTTCCCCCATAGTAACATAAGCAAAACTCTACAATATAATATCACAACCAGGATATTAATATTGATACAATCAAGATACATAATATTTTCATCACCACGAGGATCCCTCATGTTGCCGTTACAGCCACCCCACTTCTCTCCCACCCATACTTCCTTCCCTGGTAATCACTAATCAGTTCTTCATATCTATAATTTTGTGACTTTAGGGAATTTTTATAGATCGAATAATAGAGTACTGTAATCTTTTGAGATTGTTTTTCACTCAGCATGACTCTCTGGGTTATCTGGGTTGTTGTGAGTATCGGTAGTTTGGCCTCAGTGGTTGCTGAGTAGTGTTCCATGGTATGGACATACCGTAGGTTGTTTAGCACTCCCCTGTTGGAGGACACCTGGGCTGTATACAAAAAAAAGAATGCTAAAGAACATTATTGAGTCAGCTGACAAGACTGGAAGATGGACAGTAAAAGATGATAAGTATATTCTACTTACGTAAGAGAATTGTTATTCTTGGGGAATTCAGAGTAAAGTATTTGGGAGTAAAAGGGCATGATTTATGTGACTCAATACTCAAATGAAATGCTTCTGAAAAATACGTACATAGAGAACAAAGGGTATAGCAAATGGGGTAAAATGTTAACAATAGATGGATTTGAATAAAGATTAATAGTGTTATTCTTACAACTTTTGATAAATTTGAAACTTAACAAATAAACAAATTTTTTTAAAACCAAACAACTTTTATTGGTTTCCTACTGAGTTTACAATGAAATCCAAACTCCCTACCTTGGACTGGAGATCCCTGTGGGAGCTGCCTTCCACGCCCCCTGTGGTCTCACCAACATTCTGAAATACGCTCCAGCCACATTTCTGCTCTTCTAACACCCTGAGCTCCTGGTTGCTCCCTCTCCTTGGTGTTTTGCATACCTACTTCCTCTTGCCCTTATCTCAGGTATTATCTCCTCACAGTCACTTTCTCTGACCATGCCTTGCTTAAGGAAGACCTTCCCTACTCTGCGCTTTTTCATTCTTCTCTATCACCATGTTTCTTTCTTTCACAAAACTGAGTCACATTATGAGGTTATCCTCTCAATTTATTTATCTGTTGGTTATTATTTGTCTTCCACTGTGAGAATGTCAGCTCCCTGAGGGCAGGAAGTCTTATATACTCCTGAATCTCCAGTCCTAGGATGGCCTGTACCTAAAGGTCTTATACCTAGAGTGATGAAAGAATGGTCATCACAGTGCTAGGTCCTGGAAAGGGGCATTAAAAAGCGTAGAAGAGCATGGAGCAAGTCGTGTTCTTTATATTTTTGGTTGTATGGCTTGTAGGATCTCAATTCCCTGACCAGGAGCTGAACCCGAGCTACAGTAGTGGAATTGCTGAATCCCAACCACCAGACTTGCCAGGGGACTCCCTGTCAAGTCACATTCTTAGTCCCTGCTCTCCTACCCCCACGGCACAGGCACACACCTGGTCCCGTTTCTGGCATGCTGCCCTTCACTTGCTGCCCCCATCCTGAACTCTTCCTTTGCCCCACTTGCCTTGCTGACCAGTCCTCAGCTTGGCTCCTGCCCGGGTCTGTGTTCTGAGGAGGGCATTCTTCACATTCCATCCTCAACCTTTCTCTTTGCTAACTCAGTACTCTCTCTCCACTTGTTTTCAGTTTTTCATTTGTTTTCCAACCTTCTATGTGTGAAGTGCACATGTGAGTGACTATGTGTGTGTTTGTGTACATAATATCCAACCTTAATTTCACTCTTAATTCCAGACCCATATTTCCAATTGCCCATTGTCCTATACATCCCACCAAACTCAACAAATATAACATGTAACCCATTACCTCCCTCCCATACTGCATCTCCTCTTGTATTTCCCAGCTTGATTATTGGCAACACTCATGTTTCTCTCACCTCCATCACTATCTTGCCTAGGTCTCTTTTTCTCAATATCATTAGTATTCTTTGCATTATCACTTGCATAATCCTACCCATCTTCACTTCCTGATATTCCATTGTCATAGTTGGAATTCCACTGGAATTCCATGGTCACATTCCATTGACTAGGAAGGTCATACACACCTTCCTAGTCTCTTGCCTGTCCTCACTGCTTCCAGTGTTATCTTCATAAAAATGGTTGGATCACTACCATCCAACTTGGGATATTTCTCCATTGTCTATGGAATGAAGTCCAAACTTCATAGTGGGGTATTGAATGCACTGCATACTCTGCTCTCAAACTTTCTAAGTACATACATCTCCTACAGTAAGTAGCACTCCAGCACTTCACCCACTGTGGTTTAGTCACACTGGCCTCTTTACATTTCCCTAAATTGCAAAGTGCTCGTGGCTTCTGTGCTTTTGCGTTGATCACCCTTCTATTTTCTACTTAGAATATCCCTTCATTCTTTAAGGTTCAACCAAAATATTTCTCCCTCTGTGAAGCCTTCCTGAATCTACTGACTGAATTAATTGTCCTTTATTCTCTATTCCTCTTTGCTCTTTAGCTCTTTAAGTCACTTTTCCTGTATTATGATTAGTTCCCTAAATATCAGTTTCCATAAATTTTAAGATCCTTGAGGACTGGAAGCATGCATTAGCCACATTTATAGCCTTCACAGGTTCTGATGTATAGAAAGTCTATACTGTGTTATGAACTCTCCAACACTTAACATCTGTGCCTACTCATGTGGCACTTGCTTACTATCTGGTTATTTGACTCTCTGTGTATATACCTTTTCTTTCCAGGAGTTCAGGAACTTAATTATGGTCACCCTCATATTTCCACATTGCCTATCTCAGTGTCTTGTATGTGGTGACCCAAGGACGAAAGAGTAGATAAAACCAAGGAGGGTCTTGGAATGCAGGAATGGAAAAACCATACCCTTATCATCCTTCCCTCCCCTATGTTGTAACTATTAACAGATTTCAGGTCTTCCTAACCTGTCTCCTCTCCTACCCTATGCTGCTGCTGCTAAGTCGCTTCAGTCGTGTCCAACTCTGTGCAACCCCATAGACAGCAGCCCACTAGGCTCCTCCGTCCCTGGGATTCTCCAAGCAAGAATACTGGAGTGGGTTGCCATTTCCTTCTCCAATGCACAAAAGTGAAAAGTGAAAGTGAAGTCACTCAGTCATGTCAGACTCTTCACGACCCCATGGACTGCAGCCTACCAGGCTCCTCCACCCATGGGATTTTCCAGGCAAGAGTACTGGAGTGGGGTGCCATTGCCTTCTCCGTCCTACCCCACAGGGAGAAGATATTTGGCTTACTGTTCCCACCCCCACGCAGTTTATGTGCTTCATCCAATCAGCAAATGACCTGCAGGACCCCTATCCCACTCCTTGTACCCTGGGTATAAAAGTGGACTAAGGACCCCTATTCAGCATCAGTTCTCCCTTGAGCTGGCCTGCTGTTCTAACAGCTTCTCCCACTCTAATAAACTTTATTTCCCTTTCATTCTGTCTCATGTCTGGAAATTCTTTTCCAACCTGTGCCCGGACCATGACATTGCAACTCAAGTGTTAATGAATGACTGGAGGGACAAATAAGTAACACATTTTGGAGTACCAGGAGAAAAAATTACCATGCAAGTTTATATTCAAACTTCATTTTTAATATCTTTCTTTTATTAAAAAATGAGTTCTTAAAAATTTTTTTTAATTTATTTTTGGCTGCACTCAGTCTTTCTTGCTTTGTGCAGGCTTTCTCTTGTGGCAAGTGGGGCTGCTCAGTTGTGGTTTGTGGGTTTCTCGTTGCAGTGGCTTTTCCTGTTGCAGCACTCAGACTCTAGAGAAGAGGCTCAGTAGTCTGGCAAGTGGACTTAGTTGCTCCAAAGTATGTGGTATCTTAGTTCCCAGGCCAGAGATCAAACCCATGTTCCCTGCATTGGTAGGTGGATTCTTAACCACTGCACCACCGAGGAAGTCCCTAATATCTCTTTCTGACAATAACTATTCTTAAGTAGAGTACAGTCTTCTACAGAATGCGCTTGCCTCTGAGTGTGGGTATTTCAGTGTGCACACAAGTATATACTGTAAGTATACATATAAGTGTATCATATACAGTAAGTATGGGTTTCCCAGGTGGTGCTAGTGGTCAAGAACCTGCCTTCCAATGCAAGAGACATGAGACACCAGTTCGATCCCTGGGTCATGAAGATCCCCTGGAGGAGGGCACAGCAATGCTTGCCTGGAGAATCTTCAGGGATAGAGGAGCCTAGTGGGCTATGGTCTATACGGTTGCAAAGAGTCAGACGTGACAGAAGTGATTTAGCATGCATGCACGTATAGTAAGTATAAACTGTAAGATACACCCTGATAATCTTTGAATCAAATTTTTGTAAAACTGCATGTATTATGGAAGACATTCAGTTGTTATTACCAATCCTTTTTTTCTTGGGCAGGGGAGGGAAAGAAAAACATGTTTTGAGTAAATTTTGATTTTCATATGTCAGCTTTACTTAAAACAGTATTCCAGAATACTTTAGGGGCTGACACACATCTCTGCCTGCTCATTCTCATGTGAGACCCAACTCTAAGTTTATTGGAAAACCCAGATAATAATAGGACAATGACTCTCAACTTTTCTTCCCTTATACCTCTCTATAGAGAACTTTGCTAAGCCAACAGAGGACTTAAAAACATTTACTTTCAGTCTTGAGGAGGAAAATGAAGAAGTCTGTAACCTCGCTAGTGGTGTCAGATTGAAAAACTTGTCACCACCAGCATCATTAAAAGGTAAAGAAAATGTGACCTGGTGTTCATTTTCCAGGACCCAGATTTTCCTCTTGCTTTCTTTAGAATGCTTCAACAAAGGAGAAAGTGAGAGGGTAACAGACAGGAAGGCTGGGGTCTCCAAACGGAGGAAATAGGCTGCAAGCGTTGGACATTGTTTCTCTCTCTCTTAAGTGGCAGGAGGAAACAAACTACAAGTGTTAGATATTTTCCCCTTCTCTGTACAAATTTAAAAAGAGGTTTCTTTTAAAATTCTGTGTCACCATGACAACACCTGGTTCTACCTGAACTTAACTTTTCTCCAACCTTGAGCTAACCAAGGCATTTTTCTTATGGAAATGTTTTTCTTAAGCTATGTTAATGAACTATGTATTTATCCTAAACTGTCTTCAAGTTGGTTCTGCCTAAGACTCAAAACTGACTTGACAAACCAGTATGTTTTACTCATGCAAATATTCTCTTAAGCTATGTTAATAAGGGGCTTCCCTGGTGGCTCAGAGGTTAAAGTGTCTGCTCTGCAATGCAGGAGACCTGGGTTCAATCCCTGGGTTGGGAAGATCCCCTGGAGAAGGAAATGGCAATCCAATCCAGTATTCTTGCCTGAAGACTTCCATGGACAGAGAAGCCCGGCAGTCTACAGTTTGTGGGGTCACAAAGAGTTGGACACGACTGAGCAACTAACAGACACACACAGTAGCTATATAACATCTGGCTAAAGACTAGCAGGAGAGGCACTCTTTCTGCCCGCTTCTGATGTCTATGTCAGAAGCTTTCTCTACCTCTTTTATACTTTAATGAAACTTTATTACACAAAAGCTCTGAGCGATCAAGCCTCATCACTGGCCATGGATTGAATTCTTCTCCTCCGGAGGCCAAGAATCCCGGCATCTTGCACAGCTCAGCAACAACCTTTCAAAAGGAAGATAGAAGACTGGCTTTATCTGTTTCATGTTACCTAGGCAATGGGAAGGCTCCATGGTAGGCTTGCTTTTCCTTTTCTAAATAGAAGCCGCCTTCCTCCTGTGCATATTCTGGAGTCTGATTTGAACAAGGTTTTATTCAACTGCATAAAAGAATGATGTATAGTACATTTGCAATTAAGCAGAAATCAAATAATGAGAGAAAATCTAACACTGATACTTTTTCTCAGCTATCTACTTCTGAAATGACAAACAAGGGAATTTATATCAAGAAGGTACTATTATTCATTTCAAGAGAAACTAATTTCAAGCACTGTTCTAGTTTGCATTCAGCTCAAGTCCATGCCTTCTATGGAAGGTTCAAATGTTTAGTAGAAGGATGAGATTTCAAGTTCTCAGTCTTCAAAACAGCATTGTTTGTGTTTCATTCACTATGTCTAATAAAGTAGCAAGGTAGACTAGTTTGGTTTCTTTTAACCAGTATTTTTTTATTGAAGAAGTTGGTTTACATACAATGTGTATTAATTTCTACTGTACAACAAAGTGATTTTTGTTATATATATTTATATATGAAGTATATATATATGTATATTTATATACATATATATACACAAAATTATATACTTTTTTTTTAACTGTACTATGTGGCTTGCAGGATCTTAGTTCCTCAACCAGGGATTGAACCCAGGCCATGTCAGTGAAAACCCAGAAACCTTACAAGTATACCTCCAGGGAATTTCCATGTTCTTTTTTCTATTATGGTTTATTATAGGATATTAAATATAGTTCTGTGTGCTATACAGTAGGACCTTGTTGTTTATTTATTCTTCATATAAAAGCTTACATCTGCTATCCCTGCTTACATCTGGACTAGCTTGGTTTCTACAATGTTCTGTGGACAGGTTGAAGAGTTCATATTTTGTCCTGATGTGGGTGATGCAATAGACGGATGTACTGGTCAAGAGTCCAGGAAGTTATGTGAGCTTTGATACTCAAGCTTAGATGGAATTGGAGCTAGGAGCTCTCTGCCACTTGGTCTTGATCATAGAAATAATAATGAGTTGTCACAAGAATGAAAACTGGGAAAGGTCAGTTTTCATTCCAATCCCAAAGAAAGGCAATGCCAAAGAATGCTCAAACTACTGCACAATTGCACTCATCTCACACGCTAGTAAAGAAATGCTCAAAATTCTCCAAGCCAGGCTTCAGCAATACATGACCCATGAACTTCCAGATGTTCAAGCTGGTTTTAGAAAAGGCAGAGGAACCAGAGACCAAATTGCCAACATCCGCTGGATCATGGAAAAAGCAAGAGAGTTCCAGAAAAACATCTATTTCTGCTTTATTGACTATGCCAAGGCCTTTGACTGTGTGGATCACAATAAACTGTGGAAAATTCTGAAAGAGATGGGAATACCAGACCACCTGACCTGCCTCTTGAGAAATTTGTATGCAGGTCAGGAAGCAACAGTTAGAACTGGACATGGAAAAACAGACTGGTTCCAAATAGGAAAAGGAGTATGTCAAGGCTGTATATTGTCACTCTGCTTATTTAACTCATATGCAGAGTACATCATGAGAAATGCTGGGCTGGAAGAAGCACAAGCTGGAATCAAGATTGCCGGGAGAAATATCAATAACCTCAGATATGCAGATGACACCACTCTTATGGCGGAAAGTGAAGAGGAACTCAAAAGCCTCTTGATGAAGGTGAAAGAGGAGAGTAAAAAAGTCGGCTTAAAACTCAACATTCAGAAAATGAAGATCATGGCATCTGGTCCCATCACTTCATGGGAAATAGATGGGAGAACAGTGGAAACAGTGTCAGACTTTATTTTTTGGGGCTCCAAAATCACACCAGATGGTGACTGCAGCCATGAAATTAAAAGACGCTTACTCCTTGGAAGAAAAATTATGACCAACCTAGACAGCATATTGAAAAGCAGAGACATTACTTTGCCACCAAAGGTCTGTCTAGTCAGGGCTATGGTTTTTCCTGTGGTCATGTATGGATGTGAGAGTTGGACTGAAGAAAGCTGAGTGCCGAAGAATTGATGCTTTTAAACTGTGGTGTTGGAGAAGACTCTTGAGAGTCCCTTGGACTGCAAGGAGATCCAACCAGTCCATTCTGAAGGAGATCGGCCCTGGGATTTCTTTGGAAGGAATGATGCTAAAGCTGAAACTCCAGTACTTTGGCCACCTCATGCAAAGAGTTGACTCATTGGAAAAGACTCATGCTGGGAGGGATTGGGGGCAGGAGGAGAATAGGACGACAGAGGATGAGATGGCTGGATGGCATCACTGACTCGATGGACGTGAGTCTGAGTGAACTCCCGGGGTTGATGATGGACAGGGAGGCCTGGTGTGCTGCAATTCATGGGGTCGCAAAGAGTTGGACAGAGCGACTAAACTGAACTGTCACAAGAATAAATGAATGCTGGAGCAGATAAGAGAAATTTTATTGCCAGGAAGTTCCAGGGTAGCTAGCGAAGTAGATTAGGGTAGCTAGTGAAGAAGATAGGGTAGCTAGTGAAAAAGATAGAGACTGACCCACTGGAGAAGTCAGCACAGAACATGGAAGTTACGCCCTGCTCCTTTTTATTTTCTTGGCTGCACTGGGCAGTTTGTAGAATCTTAATTCCCCAACCAGGGCTTGAACCCAGGCTTTTGGCAGTGAAAGCCTGGAAACCTAACCACTGAACTGACAGGGAATTCCTGGGTCCTGCCCCTTCTGACCACTGTGGCCTCCCATGACCTCTCCTCTCCTCACACACCCCTGTCACATTTTAACACCAAATCAGAACACCTTGAAATTGATCTTATTGCCGTGGCCAATGGGACATGCATATTTTTAGGTCATAGCATCTCCATCTTTTTACTCCTGAGTGCTATCTGCTAAGTAGGTACTAAGCAAATACTTCTTTTGGCTTAGCTCAACTGGGTATAGTTTTATGAACAGGAACTGTAGAGCTGGACAGTTTTCCATCTCTAGAATGCATTTGATAAAGACAGATGACTAATTCCCAATTTGTGTGGCTTTCTACCTGCAGAAATCTCTCTGGTCCAGCTGGATAGCATGAGCCTGTCCCATCAGATGTTGGTGAGATGTGCTGCCATCATTGGCCTAACTTTCACTACAGAGCTGTTGTTTGAGATTCTCCCTTGTTGGGACATGAAGATGATGATCAATGCCCTGGCAACCCTTGTGGAATCCAACATCTTTGATTGTTTCCAGAATGGCAAGGAGCTCCGAATGGCCCTAGAAAAGAACGCAGCTTCATTTGAGGTGAATTATCGATCCCTTTCTCTGAAGCCGCTCATTGAAGGAATGGGTGAGTAGAGCCTGGAAATGAATCATAGTTCCTTCAGTTTAAGGCACATTTTGATAAAGGAATGGATCTGTGTTTTGTAGCAGAGGCTGACTTATTTTCCATGGTGTCTCTGTCTTCTCTAGACCATGGTGAGGAGGAACAGCTCCGTGAGCTGGAAAGTGAGGTGATTCAGTGCCACATCATTCGATTCTGCAGCCCAGTGATGCAGAAAACAGCCTATGAGCTGTGGTTGAAGGACCAGAAGAAAGCGATGCACTTGAAATGCGCCCGCTTTCTGGAAGAAAACGCCCACAGGTGTGAGCCCTGCCGAAGTGGAGACTTCGTCCCCTTTCATCACTTCGCAGTGGATATCCGGCTCAACACCTTGGACTTGGATACCATTAGGAAGATGGCTAAGTCCCATGGATTTCGAAGTAAACTTTTTTCATTCCTAATTAGTCCTAATTATTCCTGGGGAAAACAAAGGCAAGACCTATAAGGAGTAGATCTAGACCATGAGGGTTTCAAGTCCTCTTCTGGCTCAGACACCACAAATGATGAGACTTAAGCAGTGTAGGTCAGTGAGGCAGGGAGAGTTGAGGAGTGTACCTGCAACTGAGTTGGCAGAACCAATCTCACTGTGAGACTGTCAGGATGGATATGGGGATAAGGACTCTGGTAGAAATGAGGTATGACCGGAGCTCAAATGATAATTTCCAAAGGGGTAAAACAGACAATCACGTCAAGGGGTGGAACCCAAGGAGGGGAGCATGACCCAAGAGGGAGTAATGTTTCTTGGCAGATAAGAATGCTGTTTCTCTGTGTAGTTTGAAACAAGGTTCCAGTAGAAAAGGAGTATGAGTGGGAGAGAATTAGCCAGGACTAAACAGGTCAGGGTCCCAGAAAAGAGGGCTTGGGTTCAGGACAGGGATTCATGATGTTAAAATTTGTACCAAGTACCTAGATACAATGAATGTTGCAATCCAAAGTGAGGCAAATAGATGAATGTACAGACAAATAAAATATACAAAGGAAATAGTTGAGTATCAGCTATTATCTTGGATCCTTCATCCACATTCAAGATATGAAATGAGGAAGAGTGTGGAGAAGGCTAGGATTTGTGGGGAGATTTGGCAAGAACTGAGGAGTAACTGTGTACCCCCAAGTGGGTTACTTCCTTCATCACCCCAACCCTAGGAAGGTGTCTCCTTTGAAATTGGTTTGAGGACACAGAAAACCTCATACCTAATGAAGCCAAAGCACCCTGTGGCTGAAACAGGATCAACCTGCCCTCCCAGAGTTTGGGAAAGGATTTATTTATCCCATAAATCAGATATAACTCACCTGGGAGAAAAAGTCAGCCTGCTGCCACTTTAAGTTGCTCCCAAGAGTACCCCTAAGAGTGTGAGAAGACCCCTAGTAGTGGACTGCTGGAATAAAACAAACATTAAGAGAGCAGGCAATGGAGAGCTAAAGAAGATACATGACCAGATCAAGGTAGCTTCAGTGAAGAGTCCCAACGTAGGGCTACAGTCAAAGCACCAGCGAAAGTATTCATAGTAAAGAGTTGACTGACAGATAAAAGGGAAAGAATACTCCAGACTCTCTGGAATCAGTGAGTCTTACTTTACAAATACATATATAATATAAATATGTATGTTTTAATTAATTTACTTGTTTGGTGAGGAGTAAAATCAGCTGGCAGCTAGCAGACAGGTCAATTGGAGCAGAGCTGGTCTTCAGCAGGCTGGCTAGGGCCACCAGAGAGAACAACTTGAGTTATTCAGGTTCTCCAATGTACCATAACTTTCACTCCGGAGCATATATGTTGGGATGTCTCTGAGAAATGTCTGCTGATGTCCATTCATCAGCACCTTCAGCTGAGTGAGGCTAGGGCTCAACTATTTCCCTTATCAGAATTTTTCACCTATTTAGAAGGGTATCAACTAGATATCTTTAAAGACATTTTTTAGATTTCCTGAAAGTTTTACCATAAAAACAATAGTCCCAAGACCTACTGTCCTCCATTCGTATGTTCAGTAGTTCTTCTCATTTTTTTTTTAAGATTTTTTTATTTTTTTGGTGTGGACCATTTTCAGTGGTTATATATGGATGTGAAAGTTGGACCATAAAGAAGGTTGAGCACCAAAGAATTGATGCTTTCAAATTGTGGTGCTAGAGAGGACTCTTGAGAGTCCTTGGAGTGCAAGGAGATCAAACCAGTCAATCCTAAAGGAAATCACCCTGAATATTCATCAGAAGGACATCAGTGATGCTAAGCTCCAATACTTTGTCCACGTGATGCAAAGAACCGACTCATTGGAAGAAACCTTGATGCTGGGAAAGATTGAGGGAAGGAGGAGAAGGGGGCGACAGAGGATGAGATGGTTGGATGGCATCACCAACTCAATGAACATGAGTTTGAGCAAAATCTGGGAGATAGTGAAGGACAGGGAAGCCTGGTGTGCTGCCGTCCATGGGGTCACAAAAAGTCAGAGAGGACTTAGCCACTGAATAGCAACAAAATTTTTAAAGTCTTTTATTGAATTTGTTTCAATATTGCTTATGTTGGTTTTGTTGGCCATTAGGCATGTGGGATCTTAGCTCCCCAACCAGGGATGGAACCTGTACCCCCTGCTTTGGAAGGCAAAGTCTTAACTGCTGGACCATGAGGGCAGTCACAAGGGGAAATATTTTTAACTTAGCTCTTCTTTCTAGTCGTTACCTCCATATGCTAAGTGATATGTTAATGCTGCTTTTTAAAAAATCAAATTCTGACATCACCTGTTTTAGTCTTGCTATGGTAGGTGAAAATCTAACTTTATTACACCACTCTTGGGCACCTCTCTCCCAATGTTGTTATAGCACTATCATTAGATAAATGAATCAAGTATCTACATTATTAAGACTATGTAACTGCTGTTATAGAACTAAGTAATATACTGTGAATAGATTTCTTAAAAAAAGTTCATTTTTCCTAGAGTTTTTATGAAATTTTCTTTTTGCAATGTCTTTGCTATAATATCCTGTTTCAGTCTTGGCTGAAAGACAAAAACAAAGACATTTGTTATCTCCAAATCTCCCCTAAGTGTGAGGTATGCTTTTAAGTAATATTGGAGAAGGGCATGTTAATATCATACGAGTTTCAAGAACACAGCACTAGGTATGAATCAGTGAAGTTGATTCCCTTTTCAATTCTCTCTCCTTCCTAAAAACTTATTTTCTAAGTTTTGATCCATTCTAAGGATGGACAGCCCACGGACTCACTCCTGGGTTCTTTCCTTCCACCTACTCCACCTAATTCTTCAGGGACCACTCCTCTTATCCCTTTGATCTTCTCAATATGCGATTTTCTCATTCAACATTTCATTTACTCATTTAGTAAATATTTATTGAGTTTCTTATATGTGCCAGAGGTTGTTCTAGGCACATCGATAGAGCAGAAGGAGCCAGCAAAATGGGCAGCCATTGAGGAAAGAAAGCAAGGGAATGGGTGTTACAGAAGCTGGTAAAAGCAAGGAGAGGTCAGTTGTTGCAAATACTGCCAAGAGGTATAATGAGATGCAGACAAAGATGTAATATTTGGATCTGGCAACTTGTTTTTACTGGTAACTCTAACAAGAAAGTTTTAGAGGAGTAGGAGGATAAAGGCATAATTCAGTTTATTCAGCTTCTATTCACCAGAGATGAACTGGATGGCAGACTAGGAAAGTGAAAGTCACTCAGTCGTGTCTGATTCTTTGCAACCCCATGGACTATACAGTCCATGGAATTCTCCAGGCCAGAATACTGGAGTGGGTAGCCTTTCCCTTCTCCAGGGATCTTCCGAACTCAGGGATCAAACTCAGGTCTTGCACATTGCAGCAGATTCTTTACTAGCTGAGCCACCAAGGAAGCCCAAGAATACTGGAGTGGGTAGCCTATCCCTTCTCCAGAGGATCGTCCCACCCCAGGAATGGAACCGGGGTCTCCTGCATTGCAGGCAGATTCTTTACCAACTGAGCTATCAGGGAAGCCAGACAGCAGACTAGGAGAGGTGGACAAATCAGTCCTTATACAGTATGATAAAGGATGATGATAGAGGCTGATTGGGGCCATTGGACACACAAGTTTGGGCACTAACTCTAAGGGGCAAAGGCACAGAAGGCTTTCAGAAGAAGGTGGTAGTAGATACTCAGACTGCATTTTATAAATTGAAAGATCTGTGGAGTAATGCATTTATCTTGGAGTCCGGAGACTTATATCACTAACAGATCTGAGACAAGTCCCTTCTACTCTCTAGGATTGTTCCATCTCCTCGAATGGAGAAGTGGCTGGATTCAACAATCCTCATTTGTTTTCTGTTTTAAGATCTTTATGGAATTTTCTAACCTATTGCAGTCTGGATAGACTGAAGGTTTTAAATTCAAGGCTCTCTGCCCTTAAGTTATTCCCCTTTTGGGGGTATTCCATTAAATGTCAATTTCTCTGTTAGAAGCTGACATCATTTTCTTCAGCATTATTAATTTATACTTTGAGTTGTGCTTAGTCACTTCAGTGTGTGACTCTTTGTGACCCCATGGGCTGCAGCCTGCCAGGTTCCTCTGATCATGGGGATTCTCCAGGCGAGAATACTGGAGTGGGTTGCCATGCCCTCCTCCAGGATACTTGTAGTAAATTATGATTGTGTTATCATCTAAAACAAACCCCACTATTTCAGTGGGTTCACACAATAGAATGATAGCTTTTTTCTGTCCAGGTAATGATCCAGTGAGCATTTTGACAATGAGCCTTGTTCACAGTCAGTCAGGGACCCAGGCTCCATCTGTGTTGTGGGTTTGCTATCCCTTAGATCTCCACAATTAATTTGTTTTCCTGTGAAAAGAGAAGGTGGTGAAGATATCTAACCATCTCAATTCAGAGGTGACATATATTATTTCTGATGGAATCCCATTTTTAAACTCAACACATGGCTTCACTGAAGAGTGAATGAAGAGTGAATGTAATAGGAGGAAATTCCATGGTGGGCCAGTGGTTAGGACTCACTCGGTGCTTTCACTGACATGGGCTTGGAACTGATATCCTGCAAGCTGCACAGCATGACAGGGACCAAAAAAGGAAAAAGAAAAAGATGCAAAAGGACTGAGAAATGTAGATCCTGGCTAGGCAACAACAATTTTATTGTGGAAAGGGAACAGGAAGCTTCAGTATACCCCAGACATCTCTGCCACGTGATCATTTCAACGACCGATACAACTCACTTGTTTGTTTATTTTCCAGCTGAAGAAGAGATCACTTTTTCAAGAATAGAGACTTCTAAGAAATCTGAAATATTTTCTGAAAATCTCAGGTACAGTCATCTATAATTGTTTAGAAAGTAGAGCATGAACAATTGGCATTAAATTCAGACCATTGTTAGAATCATTTGTTTGGTCAGTACTCTGGCTCTTTAAGGCACAAGTCAGAGGGTTATGTTTTAAGTCTAATCAGTCATTATGTAACTGAGCAGGATCGTGGTGGGTCCTTCCCAAGACAGACCGTAGCACCTCACGACACCCCATGTCCTCTGCTGTATGTAACTCCTCTCTGAAAATACGTAGATAGTAGTATCTGATTCATACTTCCTGAGTTATTTTACAGATGCTAAAACCTACCAAATGGAGGAAATCTACATTAGATTTTCTTTTATTTTTCTGTCCACACTGTGTGGCATGTGGGATCTTATTTCCCTGACCAGGGATGGAACCTGAGCTCCCTGCACTGGAAGCTCAGAGTCTAAACCACTACACCACCAGGGAAGTCCCTACATTAGGTTTTCTTATCTTGCCCTTTTATTTGTTTTAAAAGATAGTTTCATATCAAATCCTATCTATATCTACAAGTTATTACTCCTATTTATTTCTGCATTTGGACAGTTCTGAAGAAATAAGAGAAAAGATCTTGAGTTTCTTTGATAACATTATAACAAAAATGAAGATGTCTGAAGATAATGTCATCCCTTTGGAATCGTGCCAGTGTGAGGAGATCCTAGAGATTGTCATCATGCCTCTGGCTCACCATTTTCTTGCTTTGGAAGAAAACAACAAAGCCTTATATTACTTCCTAGAACTTGTGTCTGCTTATCTCGTCTTGGGTGATAATTATATGGTAAGCTGTTTCTACCCAGATCACCTCCATCCTTGAGACAAATTACAGATCAGAGAGCCAGAAGGGAAGCTCTAGTTTTTGTTTTGTTTTGTTTTGTTTATTGCTTCGTGTTCTTGATTCCTGCCAGTAGCCTCTTACTTTGAAAATCAAATTGCTCAGAGGGCAAATGACCTGAGACTGAAGAAAGTCAGAACAAACCGCAACTACCATTATACATTATATTGCCACCTTTAAAAACTTGCTATGGATTGTCTACCTATATGAGACTCTGGTCTCAACTCTTCAGTTTCAGTAGAGACTTCCTCAGTAATGTCCCAGATGCATTTGCCCTCTGTCTTCCCCAAATATCTGTCAGCACAATACCTGTAGGTCTTTGAATAAGAACAAATCTAGTTTTACTCTTGTGATCTATGAAGGGGCTCACTCACTTTGGTTTTCATGTAATTTGTGCTAAGTTATCATACATACCTTTAGGCTACCAAAGCACTAGTGAATGCTTCTCCAGGATAACTGTAAATAAGTTTCAGGGCAATACGCCCTTAGAAATGTGGGGATTTGATACATATAATTAAATGAAAGAATTCATTGTTAAGTTGGGAAGCCCTGAACTGAATAAAGATAAGCAGGTTTCTATACTACCAATATTCAGAGCCTTTATATGCTAAGATGCACAGAAATCTCCTGGAGGGTTGGGCTAGGACTGGGACATATTATTTCTCTTAAACTTATTTGACCTTAGATCACTTTTCATAGAGTAGCTGGCTGGACTAAGCTTCCATGAACTCATTTGAGGAAATGTCTTTCTGGGCCTTGCTTCATCTGACTTCCAGCCAGCTTCGGGAAAAGCTTCCCACACCTGAGTAGCCGTGGTTGCCACCCTTCATGCCTGCACTGGTGGACCCATCCAGATTTTATAGTGTGGCCTAATTAACCCCTACAACTTAGATTTATATAAGATTTTTAAATTAAACTATTAAAAATGTCAGTAAGCTCTGGTTCTCAAGTATTTTGAAGGAAAGCCTTCAAAATATAATATGTATTTTATACACATATGTGAAGAAGAGGGTGATGTGGCCAGTGAATCCCAGAAAGAGAAGGTTTAGGTAGCCTTGGGGGCCAACTTGCTGAGCCTGTGCTCACCCTCCTCTCACTCTACAGGGAGTGATGAATGTTCAGGAAAACAATGATTGATTGGAAGCAGAGCCTAGAGCAGGGTCCCACAATGTGCCATTTGCATCCCCCTCTCCCAGCATAGAAACCTTGTCTCCCTTTCAGCCTTCTACACATACCACTTAGACTGCATGAGACCTGGGGACGTTGTCTCACCTTATTTTACTCTTCAAGTCTGAGCTTGCCTTTGTGTTCACATGTGCCAAGACTCTCTTAATGATGTTTCATTGAAGATGAAGTGACAAAGGTTGTTAAGGGCCTTAACTTTCTCTTCTACCTCCCAAAGATGGCCCTGACCAGAAAAAAAAAAAATGGAAACAGTCCATGATTCATTCCATAAGTAGAGACTGGCCTTCATGGATGTGGGGATGGTCTCAGGAGCCATGAGAACATGGTTGGAAATAGGGGAGCTGGGGATGGAATTACTCAAAGAGGGAAACTGCCCTGGGGAAAACTTCAGGTAAGATGTCTTATATGACAACATGAAGAAAGAAGGAGATTTCTAGATTCATCTTCTAGAATGAGAGATTCAGTGACCAAGATGGACATGAAGGTGATATGTATCTTCAGCAGGAACTTTCTCCACCCCTCCTTTCTGATCAGGGGCTAAAGGTAGAGATGGAATCAGGAGCTGGAGTGGTCCTGACTCTCTTCCTCCAGTGGAGTTTGGGGCAATGGCCCCTGTGGTCCTGATCACCGTTGACTCAACATTTTCTGCTCCTTGTGCTGGTTGCAGGCTTATCTATATTTGAATGAGGGAGAGAGGTTGCTGAAAATTCTCAAGAAGGACAAATCTTGGAGTAAGACTTTTGAATGGGCTACCTTTTTTACCCTCAAAGGTCAGGTAAGAAATTATTAGAAACGTGATTAACCTGTTATTTATCACTGGGGCTTTATATAGAAGAAGTCATAGAAGTCATCCCTATACTTTCTACCTCCTCCTCCCATCCTCTGCCACAGATCTTTTCCAAGACTCCAGGATCCCAAGCCCTGGGACTCAAACTTCCTTACCATCACTTTCTGCAGCAAGATCTTCCTTAGCCTCTCAGTGACAGCTTTATGAAATATTTTTTGTAACAACCTCCAAAAAAGGGACAGGAATAAGTAAACATTTTCTCAGAGGTAGATTATGAACAATGAGGATGCAAAATCCTAGTCATTCAACCATCCTTCCACAGATATATCCAAGAAACATTTCAGATTATGCCAAGCACAGGAGGATTTTGCTCCTGGGCTTTAAATTACTTAAAAAAAAAAAAAAATTCCTAAATTAAGTATTTTTGGAACATATAAACCAAGCTTGGAATAATTGCCTTTTTCTTTCCTTTCTTCCCCTTTCTTCTCCTTCTAGGTCTGTTTCAACATGGGCCAGATGGTGCTTGCCAAAAAAATGCTGAGGAAGGCTCTGAAGTTCCTCAATAGAATCTTTCCTTACAACTTAATCTCCTTGTTTCTCCAGACTCGGGTTGAAAAAAACAGACACTTTCATTATGTGAATCAGAATCAACAGGCCCAAGAGAGCTCACCTCCAGGGTAAGGAAAGAGCTGCAGAGAGCTAGGGGTCTCATCTGACTCTGCAGAAGGAGAGAGACCTGCACATAGTCCAGCAGTCCCCAAAGAGCGGGCCTCTAACGGGCGCGAGGAGTCCAGGTGGCTTGCTAGTGAGGGAGAGGTGGCGGGCTCCCAGGCCAGGGCTGGGTTGCCTCAGAACAACTTAACAGGCAGCTTTTGCCAAAGGAGTTCAGGTGACAAAAACGTAAAGGAGCCCTTTGCAAGATGAGCTCCAGTGCCTCCCCTACTCGTCTCACCCACTAACCCCTTGACCATCCATGTTTCAATGGGAATCTGTACCACCTGTTCCTAGAGCCTCGGTCAAAGTCATCTTCCAATTCAGTGCTAAAACCCTGGGTATTGTCCCTGCCCCAGAGAAAAATGGCAGGTCCTGAAGACATCTGCTAAAATTCAAAATGGCCCATCCATTTTTGTATCTCCACTGATAGAAAATCTGTGGGTTACAGAGGGTAGCTATCGATCAAGATTATACCATTAAGATCTGTACATTTCAACATGTAAATTTTATCTATAAAAGAACTACAAAGAATAATGAGGTGGTGTAGAGGAGGGATACAGTGAGTAAAATAACAGATGCAATGATAATGTTGATAGTTGTTGGAGCTGAATGCTGGGTATATGTACCTCATATTTTTCTGTTTTATTGTGTATGTTTAAAATTTTCCACATCAAACTTTTTATAATATATTCTACCTACCTAGGAAAAGACCAAAAGAGGTGTCACCTAGTTGGGGATCTGGAGAACTGACAGATGATCTGTTCCACCCCGGGAGAGGCCGGTAGCAATATTCCTACAGGTTCTGCTGCTGCTGCTGCTGCTGCCAAGTCGCATCAGTCATGTCTGACTCTGTTCGACCCCCATAGATGGCAGCCCACCAGGCTCCTCTGTCCCTGGGATTCTCCAGGCAAGAACACTGGAGTAGGTTGCCATTTCCTTCTCCAGTGCATGAAAGTGAAAAATGAAAGTGAAGTCGCTCAGTCGTGTCTGACTCCTAGCGACCCCATGGACTGCAGCACAGCAGGTTCTGCCTGAGATACAAATACCTATGTCTATGAGCAAATGGCTGAAATCCTTTTGCAACCTCACCAAAAACTGCCTTCCCCAGTTTCCTGAAAGTGTTCTCTTGACTGGGGTAGGGTGGAGGGGGACAGGGTTGGAAATGAGGTGGAGCTGAGCCCCTTTGCAGGTTGGAATCGGGCTCCTGAGAATCTAAAGCCTGCTGCCTCAGAGGATGCCAGGGGAGAGAGGGGCAGGGAGAGGCTCAGTAGAGATCTCTCTGAGAGATAAGAGAGAATTGAAGTTTGGGTCACAGAGAGTTGTCAGATGAAATAAAGGATGCCTAGTTAAATTTGAAGTTCAGATCAATAATGAATGATTTTTTTGTTTAGTATACATTATATCACACAAGATACTTAAGGCATAGGCATTTTAAAAGAATTATTTTGAAATTCAGATTTAACTCAGCATTCTATATTTTCATTCCCTAAATCCAATAAGCCTAATATACAGCCCCATTTTGTAAAAGGAATAAGAAGTTCCTGCACAAGAGGAGTGGAGAAGGCAATGGCACCCCACTCCAGTACTCTTGCCTGGAAAATCCCATGGATGGAGGAGCATGGAAGGCTGCAGTCCATGGGGTCGCTGAGGGTCGGACAGACTGAACGACTTCACTTTCATTTTTCACTTTCATGCATTGGAGAAAGAAATGACAACCCACTCCAGTGTTCTTGCCTGGAGAATCCCAGGGACGGGGGAGCCTGGTGGGCTGCCGTCTATGGGGTTGCACAGAGTCGGACATGACTAAAGTGACTTAGCAGTAGCAGCAGCAGCACAAGAGGAGAAGGTGAAAAATTGATGATCAGGAAGAAAGTACAGAGCTTAAAATGCTCTCCAGTCAAAAGGTTCTCATCTCAAAAATAAGGACACAAAGAAATACCTTTAATGTCAGAGTTTCCATAGCTTCATCCCTGTTATAAGGGATTTTTACATTCTCCATGTTTCCTTAGAACCTTTAAAAAATAATTTCCACAACAGAATGAATGTCGTCAGTGTTACTGAACTGAGAGTACCTGGAGTTCTTCATTACGAATCTCTAGGATAGGGACTTCCCTGCTGGCCCAGGGTCTAAGACCCTGTATCCCAGTGCAGGGGGGCCTGGGTTTGATCCCTGGTCACGGAACTAGATCCCACATGCTGCAGCTAAACTAAGACCATGTACAGCCAAATAAATATTCTTTTTTTTTTTTTTTTTTTTAAGAATCTCTAGGATATCTTTATTCCTTCTCAACTTTACTTAAGATCTCTTTTTTGATAGTTATTTATAATTATATTTTGTTTTCTTGGCTTTGTTAAATTACTAATATTGTAGCCAGTTTAGGGTCCCATTTTTATCACAAACAGAAAAGATCGGGGGCTACATTATCAATTAAATGATTTGCGGAGGCTGAGACTGAGTCCCCAAACATTCTCGGTAGGTGGTCAGTCATCCTTTCCTTGAATAATTCCAGCACAGGAAGTTCACCATCTCCTGCAGCATTTCCACCCCATAGTCAGAATGTGTCTTAGTCCCTCTGGACTGCTATGACAAAGTGCCACGGGCTGGGTAGCTTATTAACAGCAGACTATTGCTCACAGTTGTGGAGGCCGGGAGTCTGAGGCCCTAGTGGCAGTACAGTGAGGCCAGGCCCTCTTAAGACTTCTTGTCATATCCACACTTGGTGGAAAGGCGCCAGGAACTTTTATAAGAGCTCTAATCCCATTCAAGAGGGTTCCGAGAATCATAACTTAATCGTGTCCTAAAGGCCCCACTACTAATCCTGTTACTTTTTAGGAGTTAGAATTCAAACTTGGGGGGATGAATTCAGACCACAGCAGAATGGATTTGTGTAAAGTACTCATTTCATTTGTTGAGCTAAGACCTAGGTCCTGACAGCAGTGTGTATAGGAAATGACACACTGGACTGGCTAGGCTGGAGGTGGAGCTGCAGTCCTGGCACTGTTACATTCTAGCTCTGTTACTTTTACTTAATTACTTAACCTGAGTCTCACTCTCTGCTTATGTAAAATGGGGTTAATTATTCCTTCCTTTATTATGGAGTCATCCTCAGACACAAATGAGATAAAATTATATAAATGTGCTTTTTAAATAATTTCACTTAAATGGCAGTGACCTGACAGGGGCCAGGTCTTATATATAACTAAATTATAAATAAATTTATAGATGTAAATAAAATGATTTACATCTGTGCTCTTACATATAAATAAATTATCTTAATTAATCATCACAAAGCATTATGGTTTCCATTGTGCAGTGGAGAAAATGGGCTTCATAAAAACTAATATGCATGTACAACAAGGTCCTACCGTATAGCACAAGGAACTATATTCAATATTCTGTGATATATCACAATGGAAAAGAATATTTTAAAAAATAATGTATATATGTGTGTGTGTGATTGAATCAGTGCTATACAGCAGATATTAACACAACATTTGTAAATCAACTGTACATCAATAAAAAATATTGCTTGCTGAAACTGAAAAAAAATTAATGTGCATGTTAATTTACATGTAGGGCTTCCCTGATAGCTCAGTTGGTAAAGAATCTGCTGGCAATGGAGGAGACCCCGGTCTGATTCCTGGGTTGGGAAGATCCACTGGAGAAGGGATAGGCTACGCATTCCAGTATTCTTAGGCTTCCCTGGTGGCTCAGCTTGTAAAGAATTTGCCTGCAATGAGGGAGACCTGGGTTCCATCCCTGGGTTGCGAAGATCCCCTAGAGAAGGGAAAGACTACTCATTCCAGTGTTTGGGCCTGGAGAATGTCCATGGGGTCGCAAAGAGTCGGACACAACATGTAAACTTAATTTTAAGTTTAATTTTAAGTTTAAGTAAGGGAAACAGGCCTCAAACTCAAGTCTATTCAGACCCCCACGCTGGTACTGAGGACTCTGCACCTGTGCTTCCCTCAAGTATGTTGGTGATGATACCTTTTTCTTTTGTCCCGTGTGTATCCTTTAATAGGAAGAAGAGGCTGGCACAGCTTTACCAGCAAACCACTTGTTTCTCCTTGCTGTGGCAAATCTATAGCTTAAATTTTTTTTTCCACTACAAGTATTATTGTCACCTGGCAGCTCTGATGCAAGTGAATACTGCACTGGAAACTCAAGATGATTTCCAGGTAGGTATTTTTATAGCTGCTTTTTATATATCTGAATCTCACTTGGAGAGAAAAGCCGGATGAAATCCAATCAAAATTCAAAATAATGAAGGTATAATAAAAGCCTTCCAGGCTGAATTGTTCTGCCGAGGCCCACAGTTGTCAAACATTTTGATCCCAGAATCCCCTTATACTTTTAATAATTGAGGACCTCAAATAGCTTTTTATGGGCTTCCCAGGTGGCTCAGTGGTTAAAGAATACGCCTGCAATGCAGGAGATGCAGGAGACATAGGTTTATCCCTGGGTCGGAAACATCCCCTGGAGAAGGGCATGGTAACCCACCCCAGTATTCTTGCCTAGAGAATCCCATGGACAGAGGAGCCTGGTGGACTGCAGTCCACAGGGTCATAAAGAGTCAGAAGTGACTGAGCATGCATGCAATAGCTTTTTATGTGGGTTTGTATATTTCTATGGGTTTATGTACTTTTATATGGGTTCATACATTTATATAGGTTGTATCTACTGATATTGCTATATGTGAAACAAAAACTGAGGTACTTTAAAAATATTTTGGGGGGACTTCCCTGGCAGTCCAGTGGTTAAGACTCCATGCTTCCACTGCAGGAGGCACAGGTACCATCCCTGGTCAAGGAACCGGAATCCTACTTAAAAAAAAAAAATTTAAAGAAAATAAACCAATGACACATGAATATAATGAGCATTTTCATTGGAAAAAAATGCTATTTCCCCAAACAAAAAATTTAGTGAGAATGGCATGTATTACATTTTTGCAAATACCTTAATGTCTGATTTCACAGAGGACAGGCTAAAATCTCAATCTGCTTCTATCTTCACTTCATTGTAATGTCACCTGATTCTCTCCTGGAAAACTCCACATGGTACACATAAGAGGATGAAGGTGAAAAAGAAAATGTAAAAGGATAATTCTTTTTAAAAAGATAAAATCATTCGTCCAAAGGTTAGGACTCTGTGCTCGCACCTCTCACTGCCTCAGCTCAATCCTTGGTCAAGGAACTAAAATCCCATAAGCTGCACAAAATGGCCAAAACAAAAAAATGTAAAAGAGCACACATCAAAGATTTTATTGAGCTCATTAAAATTAGTGAGAGAACTAGTAAGACGTTACAACTGGTTCCCAGGAGAATTTAATTTAAGAATGTATGCAAAACTAGTCAAGCCACAGAGCAGGAATAAAATCACTTATATTCCACCAAACATTTATATTTCTATGGAAAAGAATCATTTACATCACTACCAGTTTTCTATAGTATACAGAATTGTAAAGTAGCCCAATGACAGTGAAAAGCAGAGATTACCTTGGTAAGTAAGCTGGACAGGACACATTTTGATTTTGTTTTGTTTTATTTTGGCCCATTTCAAATTCTTTCACTATTTTTCCTGACCCAAATCTCTTGATGTTATGCGATTCGCTTTGATCTCTTCACACCCTGAGTTCCTAGAATGGTGTCTGCCATGTAGTAGGTACTCAACAAATATTTTTTTTGAATGAAATGTTTTACTTCTCCTTCATCCTTGGGGCTATCTCCTAAAAGTGTGGTGGAGTAAGGGGCAGGGAAGTCATAAAAGGGAAAAGTCAAAATTGGAAAGTGAATCAAAAGATGCTTGTTAACAACATGGCTGTGACCGAGGCCAGAAGAGGAGGGAAAATCTCCCCTGGGTGTTCAAAGCAGATGAGGTGCTCTGTGTAGGATAACAGTGAGAAACAGAACGGGTACCAGGAGAGTAGTTTCCAGGGCTTCCCCAGTGGTCCAGTGGTTAAGAATCTGCCTGCCATCGCAGGGGCCATGTGTTCAATCCCTGGTCTGGGAAGAGTCCACATGGAGCAGAGCCACTTAAAGCCCACGGGCCACAGCTACTGGAGCCGATGTTCCTAGAGCTTGGACTCCACAAGAGACGCCCCGGCAACAGAAGCCAGTACACTGCAACGTGGAATAGCCCCTGCTCACCACAGCTAGAGAAAGTGCGCACACAGCAACCAAATGTTCATAAAGACAAAAAATAGTAGTAAACAATACAAGAAAATAATTATTTAAGAAAAGACCGAGAGAGAAGTTTCTAGGACTCTACAATGTATCTGTAGTGTGACTACTAGCAAATCACATAACCTGTAGCTTTATATTTTCCTCATAAAGTGAAGCAGTTGGCCTCAATTCTCTTGGTCCAAATCGGAGAAGAACTAAGCTTTATTACAGATTTGATTTTTCATTTGCCCAGCAATTCTCTTTCTCTCACCTCCCCTCCCCGTTTCCTCCCTACTGGCTGCATTATCTTGAAACTCGTTCTAAACGAGGAATAAAGGAATTCCCTAAATGCCTCCAGACCATTCTACCATGTGAGGTTCTGTCTTTCTTCTCTTTGTATTTTTCAAAATAGTTTATATGTATTCTGAGCTTTGTGGGAGTTTGGGTGTTTTTCTTTTTAGTAGTAAACTGTGTCTGTAGAAGGGACTCTCTTCAGCCTTCTCTAAACATTTCTATCTTGGAGTAACTTTATCATTTTTAAAGAGCTGTTTAAAGAGTAACAAACTTCTCATACATCTTCCAATTAAGTTCAGAACTAATCCTTACTTTTTTTTTGAAAGCAAACAAAACCAAATCAACCTTTCTTTATTAAATAACGAAAGTAATACATGCTTGTTATAACACTAAATTAAACATCACAGAAATGCATAAAATAAAAAGTTCTTCAAATCTTTCCTCCAACTGCAACAAATAGGTAAACTGCTTTTTACAATTTGGAATAAATCCTTCCAGGCCTTCTGGTATGCAGTCCTATATCCACATATATAAGCGATGGCATTTATTTTTCACAAAAATTCAAGTTCTTGTATTTTGTCAAGGACTCTCTATGGGCAAAAGGGGCCATTGAGCTTGTCTTATATAGTTCATGTTTAATGCATGAACTCATGCATTAAACTGCAGGAACTCAGCTTAATTTCTGTATCTAAGCCCATGGTTTGGTCAAATGTCCAGCTCCATTCCAAAACTCAATGAATCCATGTTTACTGGCAGATATTGGGTGATATCCTGGTCTTTCTGCTTTGGGTTCCATCTAAGTCTTGCCCCATCTCTCCTCCTTTCCTCCACTGCTGCCATTTCAGATCATTAAGGCCTACCTGGACTATTCGCTGTACCAACATCTAGCTGGCTACCAGGACGTGTGGTTCAAATACGAGGTCATGGCCATGAAGCAGATCTTCAACCTCCCCCTGAAACGCGAGGGCGTTGAAATCATGACCTATGTGGCCGATAGGCTTGGTTACATCAAACTCCTAATGGGTCAGTTGGACTTGGCCATTGACTTAGGTAAGGGCTGGCTGGTCAAGAAAGGGCATGCAAATACAGGTAATAACCAGAACTATACTGGAATTGTTTTGTTCCCAGGTTCTCGAGCCCACAAGATGTGGTCATTGCTTCGGAATCCCAATAAACACTATCTGGTCCTCTGCTGGCTTTGTAAATCCCTCTTCTTGAAAAACAGGTATTTATCTCAAGGAACTTTCCAAAATGAGAGGAAGAAAGATATACTTATGGAATGTTCTGGATTTACTTAACCCTGGCCATAGGATGGGGAAGGGAGTAGGGTTTACCAAAAGCTGGTGTAACCAATGATCACCACCCTTTGGATGTCACTGCTCTCTCACAGAATTCGTTCCCAGGCACCATGTCTACTCTGGTTGTTCTGGCCAGTGACTGGGCTAGACAGTCACCCCAGTGTGTGGGGATCAGGCCTCCAGCACTGCCAGGGGGCAGAAAGGGAACACTCTCATAGGAGAGGCAAATGCCCAGAGAATAGCCAAGACCAGAGGCCCAGGACAAGTTGGTCTGACTCTGGCCACCCTCATAGAGAGGTCTATGAAAGAACAATTGAACAGAGTCAATTTGAGATTTAGGAGTAGGTTTGAAGTCTGTT
The DNA here is from genome assembly GCF_055505025.1 of Bos grunniens. NCBI lineage: Eukaryota > Metazoa > Chordata > Mammalia > Artiodactyla > Bovidae > Bos > Bos grunniens. The sequence goes on along the minus strand of NC_141167.1, from coordinate 121,162,932 downwards.
TCAGGATTGTATTTGGTTCTGCATTACTGGGCAGGACTGAGACCAGAACTGAACTTCCTTCTCTCCCCCCACCATTTTTTAATCCTACCACCTTTTTTTTCCATAGGTACAAGCAGCTGATCCAGGTTCTGGGGTGGCTGTGGGATCTTTCTGTAGCAGAAGACCACATCTTCAGCAGGGCGTTTTTCTATTTTATTTGCTTGGATATCATGCTTTATTCTGGTGAGCATGACCTTGGAATTTATGAGAACTGGGGATCCAGGGGACTCATGTTGGTGTGGTGTGGCAGCGGTCAGGGCAGGAGTATTGAGACCTGTGGGTTTCTGGCTGGAAAGACATACAGGAAAGGGAAGGGGAGAACCTGGTGTTATGAGCTAAGGAGCCATCTAGAAAGTGCAAGGATTATAAAGGACCAAGAAGAAAGAAAGTTTAGAATTTAAGCTGCCAGTTAATGTGTCAGATCATTCATCATGCAGTGATAGTGATCGTGACCGATGGTGTCTTACTATGTACCTTCCACTAGCATATTTAATTTTTAACAGGATATACTTAGCGATTTCATGCTTTAAAGTGAAGGACAGGGCTGCTAATGCTAAGGGTTTCATTCACTGGTAGCTGTTGGTGATTTGGAAAACTAGTTCTTCTCTGATAATCTTCAGGTTATACCAGGCAGGCAGTGTGCATATTAAACCAGAGCTGGCAACCTGGGCATTCTTTTTCCCACCTGTATTTTCAAAAGGGGATGCAGCTATTGCTGCCAGCAGGGGAAATGTGGATGGGAAGATTGAGAAGTCCCAGGCTGCACTGAGGCTGATTCCTTAGATGCAAGCAGGGAGGTTGGTTTAACTCCCACTTCTGCCTGGTTGACACTCTGTACTTGTAAGTGATATGCATAAACTTCCACAAAAGCAGAAACTCAGCAAACGCAGGGTAGTGCGGCCACCTGGTTGTTGCAATCTACGGGGCCCTTTGGACTCATGAAGGAATCAGAGATTGAGACCTCTCCTCACAGTGGGAACTATTCTGGGAGTTACTAGGCCAGAAAGATGATGATACCCCTCCACTCTCAATCTACCAGCCAAGCTCTCCTGTTTCTCTTTTATTTAAGGCTTTGTTTATAGACCCTTTGAAGAGTGTTTGCAATTCATACACCAAAATGAAGACAACAGACTCCTCAAATTCCAAAGTGGAATGCTCCTGGGACTTTACTCGTGTATCGCTATCTGGTAACACTGTGTTGCATAACACTAAATTGCCAAATTTGAAAATGTTGGATCCTGGAAGACTTCTATGAGATTTGCTAAAAAGAAAGGGAAAGTAATTTTTAACACAGATTGAAGGTGACAGAGCAGATTTACTCAGAAAGGCACCTTGGGGATTACCTAGTTCATCCCCCTCAACCAAGGCCAGAACAGTGATACTACTTAAATTGTATTCAGTGAAACAAACACTTATCTCATACAAAGCATGTTGTGTTAATACAGAGATCTATAAGAAAAGAGTACTTGCTTCTGAGAAGTGTTGGGATTTGAGGGAGACTAATATATAGCACACTCACCCCCTCCCCACCCCCAAGATGGAATCGTAATCACTGTTGATAGAGTCCATGTTGGAGGACATGGCTTATGTCTGCAGAGAGGTGAGCTTCTTGATATTGAACCTCAGGATTAGACTTCCCTATCAGCAGTAAGAAGTTCTAGAAAACTCTGCCCCTTCTCCACCTCATTAAGGCAGGTAGTACCATGCTACCTGTGTGGGCACCAGGCTCTCACTGGGTCTCAAGATGAAAGAGAGCTGCTGCTGCTGCTGCTGCTAACTCGCTTCAGTCGTGTCCGACTCTGTACGACCCCATAGACAGCAGCCCACCAGGCTCCTCTGTCCATGGGATTCTCCAGGCAAGAACACTGGAGTGGGTTGCCATTTCCTCCTCCAATGCATGAAAGTGAAAAGTCAAAGTGAAGTCGCTCAGTCGTGTCCGACTCCTAGTGACCCCATGGACTGCAGCCTACCAGGCTCCTCCGTCCATGGGGTTTTCCAGGCAAGAGTACTGGAGTGGGGTGCCATTGCCTTCTCCAGAAAGAGAGCTACACCTGCCTAATTCCTGTCCCAAAGTCACCAGCCAGCTAAGTCACTCCTTACCACTGGAGGTGTGAGTGAGGCAGGGAAAGAAATGGAGAGTTTTGCACCAGTCGTGCTCCCTCACATGGAAGGATGCTTCAGGAGGGTGGAATAAGCAGGCCTCCTACCCCATTAACCCATTAAGCCATTAACCGGCTAAAGCTTCATCTTTTAACCCATACATTTTAAACTCAGTAGGGCTGCAACTATGACCTTAGCTTCAAGGAAGTAGATTAATAGTAAGGCTCCAGAACATTAACTAAATTACTGCCACAGCCATCCCCAAGACTTAAAAGTTATTCCCTATTCCACTTCCCATCTCAAATTATATAAGCAGTCATGTGGGCTTCCCTCATAGGTCAGTTGGTAAAGAATCTGCCTGCAATGCAGGAGACCCGAGTTCAATTCCTGGTTTGGGAAGATCTGCTGGAGAAGGGATAGGTTACCCACTCCAGTACTCTTGGGTTTCCCTTGTGGCTCAGCAGGTAAAGAATCTGCCTGCAATGCAGGAGACCTGGGTTCAATCCCCATTGGGAAAATCCCCTGGAGAAGGGACAGACTATCCACTCCAGTAGTCTAGCCTGGAGAATTCCATGGACAGGATCCTGGCAGGCTACAGTCCATGGGTTTGTAAAGAGTCAGACATGACTAAGCGACTTTCACACACACTTCCCATCTCAAATTATATATGCAGTCATGTAGTCCAATATTTAGAGATTTTATGATGTTAAATGACAATGCAAAGACATTCCTATATAAAGTGCCACAGACTAGAGCAGTTTCATATTCAAATAGAAATCTCCTTTTATTATAAAACTCATTGGGAGAAATTAAAATCCAAAAATTTGGATTTAAAATTTAATTTAATTTACACTTTGCTAGCTAAAGTCTAAAGTAATAGAAGTCCAAAGTCAAATTAATTTGCACATGTGAGTTAAAGTTCAAGGAATCTAAAATTCAAAAATCACCTTAATTTCTTATTCTACTCTATCTTCCCTGAGGAGTTCTTGCAACAACTGTAGCTTAAGACAATACTGCTCCCACTTTATGGGCATAAGAATCATCTGGAGAGTCCATTAACTCAGATTTCTGGTCCCATCCCCAGCGTGTCTGATTCAGCAGATCTAGATTGGACCAGAGAGCTTGCATGTCTAAGAAGCACTCGGGTGATGCTGACGATTCCTTTCTATGGTCCACACTTTGAGTAGTGTTAGCCTAGGCTCTCTCTCTTTAGAATCTCTCTCTTTGCTCTGTTTCACTTTTTGAAATTTTTTTCCCTTGGCCACATTGCACAGCTGGCAGGATCTTAGTTCCCTGACCAGGGATTGAATTGGGGCCCTCAGCAGTGGAAGCACAGAGTCCTAACCACTGGACCACCAGGGAGTTCCCTCATTTTTTAGAGTCAGAGAGTTAAATGGTACCTAATATTATCCAAGTATTCCCCCCAATTCTATTAATTTCAAATCATCAAAAAAGTTCTATTCTGTCCCTGCTTCATATCAGATAATTTCCCCTGAATAGGCCAGTGGCAGGCTTCCAGAGACCCACATTCTCGTAGCTACACCTCTAGAGAGACTCATTTCAGAAAACCAGCCCATTCTAAGGGTGATGCAGATTTTTCTTATTCTTCTGTGGTAATATAGGTATGCCAGACTGCAGGAATGGAACAGCTTTCATGTATTTTCCAATAGAGCCAAAAATCTTGTGTCAAGAAGAACCCCAACAGCTCTTTACTGCATAAGCATCAGTAGGTATATGGAAGGACAAGTTCTCTACCTTCAAAAGCAAATTGAAGAACAATCAGAGAATGCTCAAGACGCTGGAGTTGACCTACTCAAGGTAAGGCCTCTTCTTTGGTTTCCAGGGTACTTCATACCATAAGTGGCTTTTTCTCTACCTTCTGTGATAATTATTTTCTCTGATTGTAGAAGTTCTACCTGTTTGTAGGGTAAGTTTTTGAAGGTAATTCTATCCCCATAATTAGAATATGAATTGCCTTACTTACCTTACTACCCAGAGATAACCACTTTATGCATATTGAGAAATCACTTTCCAAATTTTCTTCTATGTATGTGCATGCATTTCCATTTTTTAAAACTTACTACTAAATACGGTATATTTATGAATCATGCTCCTGCTCATGTTCAGTCACATCAGTCATATCTGACGCTTTGCGACCCTATGGGCTGTTGTCTGACAGGTTCCTCTGTCCATGGGCTTCTCCAGGCAAAAATACTGGAGTGGGTTGCCACGCCCTCCTCCAGGAGATCTTCCTGACCGAGGGATCAAACCCTCGTCTCCTGCATCTCCTGCGTTGGCAGGCAGATTCTTTACCACTGAGTCACCTGGGAATCTCGTCCCAAAGACAGAACAGGCTAAAAACACAATAGTTGCTATTGGGATTGCAGCAAAAATGAGTAAAGCATTCTCTTTGTACTTTAGGAGTTTGTGATTTCAAGGTGATGGAGGTGGGAAGCCCAGGATTGGGAGGGAGTTGTAGAGGTGGGGAGTAGAAAGAATGCTGCTGCTAAGTCCCCTCAGTCGTGTCCGACCCTGTGTGACCCCACAGACGGCAGCCCACCAGGCTCTGCCATCCTTGGGATTCTCCAGACAAGAACACTGGAGCGGGTTGCCATTGCCCTCTCCATTGTGTGAAAGGAAAAAGTAAAAGTGAAGTCGCTCAGTCGCGTCCAACTCGTAGCGACCCCATGGACTGCAGCCTACCAGGCTCCTCCATCCATGGGATTTTCTAGGCAAGAGTACTGGAGTGGCTTGCCATTGCCTTCTCCGAGTAGAAAGAATAAAAGAGCCCAAAAGAACACAAAATCAAACTTGGTATTTCCCGCTAAACATAGAGCAATACCTTTTACATGTGTTACTGAACCAAACTTGGGTTCATTCTCTCAAGTACAGTAAAGCTGATCTAGTGATACTGGGTTGTGATGAGGAAAAGTGCAGCCTTTATTGTAAGGTGCCAGATGAGGGGTCCAGGGCAGCTAATACTCAAAAAACCTGAACTCCCCAATAGGTTTCAAGGAAGCATTTTTAAAGGCAAGAAGGAGAAAAGTCACAGGGTACGTGATTAGCTCATGCACAGTTCTGATTGGTTGATGGTGAGGAAACAGAGCAGTGTCCCAGAGGTTACCATGATCAATCCTCAGGCTCCAGGAGGTCTGGGGGCTACATCTTGTGGTCATTAAGTAGTTAACTTCTTCCATCTGGTGGGAGTTTTAGCATCTATAAAACAACTCAGGAAATGTATAACAGGTACAGTTATCTAGTCACTTCAGGGAGGAACTAAAGAGTCTGTGGCTGCCATATGGCTGAGGTACTGTTTAAACTATTGTCAATTCTCCTGGCCTAACTGCTATTCTTGTCACTACACAGTCATATACTTTCAGCCATTAATTCTGGAGCCAGTCTTCTGTGACTCACTGGAGGCCTGGGAGATAGACTATATAGCTTTTCTACAAACAAGTGGAAGGCAGAGGATGTGGTGTGAATGGTTTGTTCTGGGAATGTCCCATAGGGTTGATTACATACAGTAGATGCTTAATTTCTTGAACAAAGAATTGATGGACGAAAACGTGTAACAGTTTAGTCAGGAAAAAATCTACATTTCGATCCATTTCTATGATATTGAAGTTTGTTGTTGTTGTTATTCAGGCGTGTCTGACTCTGTGACCCCGTGGACTGCATCACGCCAGGCCTCCCTGTCCTTCATCATCTCCTGCACTTTGCTCAAACTCATGTCCACTGAATCGGTGATGCCATCCAACCGTCTCATTCTCTGTCATCCCCTTCCCCTCCTGCTTTTAGTCTTTCCCAGCATCAGGGTCTTTTCCCAATGGGTAAGCTATTCCCATTAGGTGGCCAAAGTAAAGCTTCAGCTTCAGCATCAACCCTTCCAATGAACATTCAGGGTTGATTTCCTTTAGGATTGATTGGTCGGATCTCCTTGCAGTCCAAAGGACTCCCAAGAGTCTTCTCCAACAGCACAGTTTGAAAGTAGCAGTTCTTTAGTACTCAGCCTTCTTTACGGTCCAACTCTCACATCTGTACATGAACGTGAACGTGAACGTGAAGTCACTCAGTCGTGTCCGACTCTGTGTGACCCCATGGACTGTAGCCTACCAGGCTACTCTGTCCATGGGATTTTCCAGGCAAGAGTACTGGAGTGGATTGCCATTTCCTTCTCCAGGGGGATCTTCCCCACCCAAGGATCGAACCCGAGTCTCCCACATTGTAGACGGAGCCACCAGGGAAGTCCATCTGTACATGACTGCTGGAAAACCCTAGCTTTGACTATACAGACTTTTGACTGCTAAGTGATGTCTCTGCTTTTTAATATGCTGTCTAGGTTTGTCATTGCTTTTCTTCCAAGGAGCAAGTGTCTTTTAACTTCAAGCCTGTAATCTCTGTCCCCAGTAATTTTGGAGCCCAAGAAAATAAAGTCTGCAAATGGGACTGGATGCCATGATCTTAGTTCTTTGAATGTTGAGTTTTAAGCCAGCTTTTTCACTCTCCTCTTTCACATTCCTCAAGAGGCTCTTTAGTTCCTCTTTATTTTCTGCCATTAGGGTGGTATCATCTGCATATCTGAGGTTATTGATATTTCTCACAGCAGTCTTGATTCCAGCTTGTGATTCATCCAACCTGGCATTTCACATGCTGTACTCTGCATATAGCTTAAATAAGCAGAGGGACAATATACAGCCTTGATGTGCTCCTTTCTTTGAACCAGTTCGTTGTTCCATGTCCAGTTCTACCTGTTGCTTCTTGACCTGCATGTAGGTTTCTCAGGAGGCAGGTAAGGTGGTCTGGTATTCCCATCTCTTGAAGAATTTTCCAGTTTGTTGTGATCCACATGATCAAAGGCTTTAGTCAATGAAGCAGAAGTAGATGCTTTTCTGGAATTCCCTTGCTTTTTCTATGATCCAACGGATGTTGGCAATTTGATCCCTGGTTCCTCTGCTTTCAGTGATATTGAAGTAAATGAAATAAAAGAATAAGACATTGTCTTGTTGATGGTCAAATTGGCAGACAACAGAGAAGACATTAACATAACAGACATAACATAACAGAGAAGTCCTCTGAAGGACTCTCATAAACTTTCTAGAGAGCATTCTGCAAAATGCATCAATATCTTTAAAATATGCACATCATTTAATTCTCCTCCTAGGAATGACCCTGAGATAATCAGGTGGTAAACAAAAATTATATATATAAAGATGTTGATCTCAGATTTATAGTATTTAAAAAGTAGAGGGAAAGAAGTGATATGCCTTTCAAAATGCTGGTTATCTCTACAGGAGGAAATAGCAACCCACTCCATCATTCTTGCTAGTGAAGTCCAACGGAAAAGAGGAGCCTGGCAGGCTACAGTCCATAGGTTCACAAAAGCACTGGACACAACTTAAAATATATATATATATATGTAAATATATATGTATTAGTCAGAAATGGTATATTTAAACATTAAGACATTTTCACATTAAAAAATCTGAATTTCTGACTCTTTTAAAAATTGCAGTATCTGATGACTCTAAACCCCAATTCTAAGGGGCAGCTATTGTCTGGAACTGATGAAGGGCGGCATTTAGGTCATACTCTCTCCAGTATGACATAATTTCCTTGCTTCTTATCTTATCTTACCTCTTATTTATGTTTCTTACATGACTGTCAGCATTTGGATTTGTGAGATCTGATGTTAAAGAATCATGTCACTGGAAAAGGTTTACAATGTTGTGCTAAATGAGAAAAAAATATTTTGAATTGCTGTTTAGTATGATACCAGTTGTGGTGAGTATGAGTATGAGTGTGTGTGTGTGTGTGTGTGTGTGTGTGTGTGAGATAGTGCCAACTGACGTTGCAAGTTAGATTTTGTTCAGGGTTCTTCAGTTCAGTTGCTCGGTCGTGTCTAACTCTTTGAGACCCCATGAATTGCAATATGCCAGGCCTCCCTGTCCATCACCAACTCCCAGAGTTCACCCAAATTCATGTGTGAGTCGGTGATGCCATCCAGCCATCTCATCCTCTGTCGTCCCCTTCTCCTCCTGCCCCCAATCCCTCCCAGCATCAGTCTTTTCCAATGAGTCAACTCTTTGCATGAGGTGGTCAAAGTATTGGAGTTTCAGCCTCATCACCAGTCCTTCCAATGAACACCCAGGACTGGTCTCCTTTAGGATGGACTGGTTGGATCCCCTTGCAGTCCAAGGGACTCTCAAGAGTCTTCTCCAACACCACAGTTCAAAAGCATCAATTCTTCAGCACTCAGCTTTCTTCACTGTCCAACTCTCACATCCATACATGACCACTGGAAAAACCATAGCCTTGACTAGATGGACCTTTGTTGGCAAAGTGATGTCTCTGCTTTTCAATGTGCTATCTAGGTTGGTCATAACTTTCCTTCCAAGGAGTAAGCGTCTTTTAATTTTATGGCTGCAGTCACCATCTGGTGTGATTTTGGAGCCCCCCAAAATAAAGTCTGACACTGTTTCCACTGTTTCCCCATCTATTTCCCATGAAGTGACGGGACCAGATGCCATGATCTTAGTTTTCTGAATGTTGAGCTTTAAGCCAACTCAGGGTTCTTACTGAGGATTATATCTGTAGCTTGGAGGACAGCCTCGCAGATAGCTTTTGAGTAACTGCTCTGAGGAAGTAAGGAAGGGGGCAGGATATATAGGAGTTTTTTCCTGGGAAAAACATCAAAAGATTACTGCTAATCACAAAGAACAACATCACAAGTTAATGCTTTTAACACTTTTTTATGTATAGAAGATGCAAGGATTTGGATTTATTGAAATTATTCCTTAGATAGGCATCTAACTATCTATGACCAGTGTCCAAAGCACAAGACACTTCCTGTTTTTCTCAGGCACACCATTGGTGGGTGGCTGCAGTGACTAATGGCTTGATTCTTGTAGAACCGGGATGGTGGGCAACATTCCCTGTCCACAGCAAAGAAATAAAAATGTGTATCCAAATGTCAAGGTGTATATCCAAATGTCAAGGTGTATATCCAAATGTCAAAATAATTTTTTTTAGCTGTTAGGGTTATGAGTGATTCTTTTTTTTCCCTATCATTTTTTTTTTAATTCTGTGCTATTTGTTTTTCCCCTTTTCAGTGTTTACATTTTTTTTCAGTTGAGGTATAATTTTTAAAATTTTAAAAATTATATTCCTTTGGTAAATGAAAGAAAATGTCGCTACTGTTACTGAACTGAACTTGGGTCTGCTTGCTGGCACAGAGCAAAGTCAATTTACTGACACCAGGTAGTGGTGAAGGAAAGTACAGCACTTATTGCCAGGCCCAGCAGTGAGAATGGGTGGCTCATATTCAAAAAACCCAAACTCCCCAATGACTTTCAAGGAAAGGTTTTTAAAGGCAACATTTGGAGTGAGGGCTGCAGTGTACATGACTTTATTCTGACTGGCTGGTGGTGAGGTAACAGGGTGGTGTTTCACGAATGTTAATCATCAAGCTTCTGGTTCTAACCAGTCTGGGGTCTATGTCTTATAGTCAGCATGCAGTCAGCATCCTGTAGCTGGGTGAGGGTCTTAGTTCCTGCAGAAGAACTCAAAGATACGTATCAGATTGTCATGTATTTTCCTTGAGGAAGAGCTCAGACTGTTTTTATCACTGAACTATATTTTCTTGACTGGTTTTTTCCTACATTCCCTTACTTCCCTAATTAGTAACTGCTTGAATTTGCCCTTTGGAACTCAGGGAAGAGCTAGGAGACTGAAGCCTTTTTCTACAAACAAGAAACAGGGGACATAGAAGGGCTTTTGTACATGGGAGGGCCCTGTGGAGTTCACTCAGTTTCAGTCGCCTGCTTTCTTTGATATTCCTCAAGTCAAATTCTTGAGGGGAATGGGGCATGACAAGAAAGAGAATAAAGTTTTGGGTAAAGAAGTTAATCATAAATTCAGCGGGGGAACTGAGTTTCAGAGGGACTCAGTTTCATTTTTAAGAATGGTTGCCCTTTTGGGTTAATGAGCAGACCCATATCACATTCTCGGTTGGGGTAAGCCACTGGGGCCACTCTACTTGACTTTTATCATCTAATCTCCACTACTTTCTATGTATGTTTCAGTAATGTGCTTTTTAACTTGATTGCTTATACCCTTGAAATGATCCCAAATGATCTGAAATGGAAAAATCCTTTCAGTCAAGGATCCCTTTCTGATTCTGTTATGTTGCTTTTTCCTTTAGAACTTGGAGAATCTGGTGGCTCAAAACACCACTGGGCCTGTCTTCTACCCAAGACTCTACCATCTGATGGCCTATGTCTGTATACTAATGGGAGAGGGGCAGAATTGTGACCTCTTCCTGAACACAGCCTTACAGTTCTGTGAAACTCAAGGGAATGTGCTGGAGAAGTGCTGGCTGAACATGAGCAAAGTATGTAGCATCAGAGAGCAAGCTGGGGCAGACGCTCACAGGGGATGTTAAGGAGCCCAAGAAGCCCACTACCTGCTTTGGATTTCACTGGGTGTGGAAGGCCATCAGAGGCCTTTCTGAAAGGGATGACATATCCATAGGTTTGGTATTTGCACCTCCTCTTCCCCTTTCAGTTCTCATGAGATCCTCCCATCCTTCAAATTTAGCAATTTCTCTACCTTTTCATGGGGCTTCCCAGTTGGCTCATTGGTAAAGAATCTGCCTGCCAATCCAGGAAATGCAGGAGACATGGGTTTGATCCCTGGGTTAGGAAGATCTCTTATAAGAGGAAATGGCAACCCTGATATTCTTGGCTAGAAAATCCCATGTACAGAGGAACCTGGCGGGCAGCAGTCCATGGGGTCACAGAGTCACACACAACTCAGAGACTAAACACCGCCACCACCTTTATTCACGTGCATGTCTTGCCTCTCCTCGAGAATGTGAACAGTTGGAACACAAAAATCATTTAGTCTCCAACACAGTGCCTTATTATACTCAGTATTTGTTGAATAAGTAAATGAATTTTCTCCTCTATGTGTTAGAGTTATCCTAGTTTGGGTAGCAAAAGTCATTGTTCATTTTAAAAGCTCAGGTACATTTGACCATTTCTGTATTAGACCACTCTTGACCATACAAGCTGAGAAGCAGTAATGAATTCTGTGTTCTCTTTTTCTCCTCTCAGGAATGGTGGTACTCAAACTCTGAGTTAACAGGAGACCAATGGCTTCAAACACTCTTGAATCTCCCATCATGGGAAAAAGTTGTATCAGGCAAGGTAAACATACAGGATATTCAGAAAAACAAATTCCTGATGAGAGTTAATATTCTGGACAATCCTTTCTAACCTTTCATGAAAGAGAACAAAGATTTTAATGACTCATTCTCTTGTGATTATCCCTTATTAACTTTTCTGTATAGGCAGCATCTTCCAGGTTCCTGAATACTTCCTTCTGTTCAGACACAGAACCAGACCTCTGGTTTCTCCTCTGTCTGGAGGGTCAGAAAGGGTTGGCAGTGTCATGCTTTCCTTTCTTCCAGCTTTGCACAAATTCCCTTTGCCTTTAATGCTGTTTTAGCTTATCTTGTTTATTTTCAGCCCATGCAGAATTGTATCAGATCGAAAAATTTTAGTATCAAAATGATACATTTTGTGGCAGATAGGCTTATATGTAATCTATTAAACTAAAAACGGTTATTTTTAAATGTCCAGTGTTATGTCTTTTGTATGTTGCCCAGGATTAAAAAATAGCTACTTCTCTTCATGGTCTGTAAGGTCAAAATTTGAAAAGACACATCTTTGTTGTGCCTGACTGCAGCCTCCAAAGCCCCTCTGACTGCATGCATCAAGGATCTGTGGAAATACATTTTTCAAAATTGAAATACTAGCAATTTTGAGGTGGATGTCTTTATGTGCTTAGAGTTTACATATTTCTATATTTAGCAAAGTAATAGCATTTAACTTCACTTCCCAGATGTTGGAGAAGCCGTCTGTGGTCACTGTCTCTCTTTTGCACACAAATCGATTGCCATAGGCACCCTGTGCTCCGATGGTGTGCGGGAACACATGGAGATTCAGCCTCTCTCTGTGCTGCTGCAGTTCCCTCCTGTTGGTTCATTTCACAAATCCAGGTGGCCTCCGCAAGTAGGTGCCCGAGGAGATTTGTTGACTCTCTTCACCTTTCGATCCTGGAAGGAGGTTTTTCATGTCTGACTTTAATGGACACCTCAAATTCTCATAGGGATTTCCAAAGGCAGTGTGCCCTCTGAGCCTTCTTTTAACAGGCTAACGTTTCATTGTCCTTTAGCAAGAGGCAAAGCCGTGTTTTTCCTCCTGGTGATATAACTGAATTATAACCACTTAAGGAGGTTGGATAATACCAGTTGGTACTAGGAGTTTAGCCACAGAGGCTGGGTTCTGGCCTGGTGAAAAGGACAATAGCCTGGGAGGTCAGAGCATTGGGTTCCAACATAAGCTTTGCTTTAAGCATACTTTATTCCTGGGACTCATCACCTAACCTCTCTATTTCAGTACATGAGTATGAGTATCAAGTAAGACAGTAAAGATGAAAAGGCATTGAAAATCATAACATGCTCTATGAGTGAAAAAAAATTAGTATCATACATGGCTGATTTTAAGTAAATGCATCAAATATTAAGCTTCATTCAAATATCGTCCCCTTCAAAGCTATCGTCTTGAAAGTTGTGTCAACTAAAAAGATGCAGAACATGCGAGTTGAGAGTTAAGTTTTATTTGGGGCAAAATGAGAACTGCAGCCTGAAAGACAGCACCTCAGGTAGCTCTGAGGAACTGTTCTACAGCAGCAGTGGAGGAAAGTCAATATATAAGATTTTGGTGACGGGGAGTTCAGTGCAATGAAGTGCTAACTTTAAAAGAGGTTTTCTGCTAGTCACGAGGAGCTGATGTCACCACGAGGAGCTAAGCACTTCATTGCACTGGACTCCCCTCCACCAAAATCTTATATATTGACTTTCCTCCACTGCTGCTTTGGAACAGTTCCTCAGAGCTACCTGAGGTGCTGTCTTTCATGAAGGATTTAGTGCTTTTCTAGATACAAGGAGATACAAGGATTGGGATCCTGAAATCAGTTCCCAAAAATACCTCTCTAAAGACCTGTTCCACCAGTTTCTCTGGAGCACAGGGTGCCTCACTCTCTACCCTGAATTCCCTGCAGGGGTGTTGAAGGTCAGCAGATGCAGCAGCACAGGCAGATGGCAAATGCTCACGTGTTTGTTGTTCCCTTGCTGGCGAGTGTTCTTGGCAGGTGCCAGTTTGTGGTTGACTTTTGCATACTTGTCCCATGTGCTCTCTTATCACCTCCATCATTTTATGTATCATTCATCTTAATCATTCACTTATATACTCGTCCAGCTAACATTTTTTTGGACTAATCACTGTGCATTGGGCATGGATTAAATACCAGAGATTAAAATACAAAAATGTAAAAGACACAATTCTTGATCTTGGTGAGCTCATACATCCACTAGAGGAAACAGACATTCAAGTCAAACTCAGCCCATGTTAGTCGCTCAGTCATGTCCGACTCTTTGCAACCACATGGACTGTAGCCCACCAGGCTTATCTGTCCATGGAATTCTCCAAGCAAGAATATCAGAATAGGTTGCCATTCCCTTCTCCAGGGGATCTTCCCAACCCAGGGATTGAGTCCAGGTGTCCTGTACTGCCGACAGATTCTTTACTGTCTGCGTTACCAGAGAAGTCTGTGTTTCACTGTAGTTATACTACAGGTATGAACACAGTAAACAGCATGGTGGAGAGAGTTGTCTTTGTTCAGTCACTCAGTCGTGTCTGACTCTTTGTGACCCCACGGACTGCAGCACACCAGGCTTCCTTGTCCTTCACCATCTCCCGAGTTTGAGTTTGCTCAAACTCGCGTCCATCGAGTTGGTGATGCCATCCAACCATCTCGTCCTCTGTCATTTCCTTCTCCTCCCGCCTTCAACCTTTCCCAGCATCAGGGTCTTTTCCAATGAGTCAGTTCTTCACATCGGGTGGCCAAAGTATTAGAGCTTCAACTTCAGCATCCGTCCTTCCAATGAATATTCAGGACAGATTTCCTTTAGGGTTGACTTGTTTGATCTCCTTGCAGTCCAAGGGACTCTCAAAAGTCTTCTCCAACACCACAGTTCAAAAGCACCAATCCTTTGGCGCTCAGCCTTCTTTGTGATCCAGTTCTTACATCCATACATGACTACTGGAAAAATCATAGCTTTGACTACAGGGACTTTTGTCAGCAAAGTAATGTCTCTGTTTTTGAATCTGCTGTCTTAGTTCTGCCATTACTGGAAAAGGGATAGCCTACCCACTCCAGTATTCAGGCCTAGAGAATTCCATGGGTTGTGTAGTCCATGGGGTAGCAAAGACTCGGACATGACTGAGACTTGCACTTCATTTTCACTTTTTAGGTCTGTCATAGCTTTTCTTCCAAGGAGCAAGCAATTTCATGGCTACAGTCACCATCTGCAGTGATTTTGGAACCCAAGAAAATAAAGTCTCTCACTGTTTCCATTGTTTCCCCATCTATTTGCCATGAAGTGATGGGACTGGATTCCATGATCTTCATTTTTTGAATGCTGAATTTTAAGCCAGCTTTTTCACTTTCCTCTTTCACCATCAAGAGGCTCTTTAGTTCCTCTTTGCTTTCTGCCATAAGGGTGGTATCATCTGCTTATCTGAGGTTATTTATATTTCTCGTGGCAACCTTGATTCCAGCTAGTGATTCATCCAGCCAGGCATTTCACATGATGTACTCTGCATAGAAGTTAAATAAGCAGGGTGACAATATACAGCCTTGAGGTACTCCTTTCCCAATTTGGAACCAGTCCATTGTTCCATGTTGAGTTCTAACTGTTGTTTCTTGACCTGCATATAGATTTCTCAGGAGGCAGATGTGATGGTCTGGTATTCCCATCTCTTGAAGAATTTTCCACAGTTTGTTGTGGAGAGAGTAGCGCACACAAAATCCAGATGTCTCTGAAGACTTAGCTGAACTGCCTCTGACACAAAGTCATTTTGATTACCCTGTCCCTTCCAGAGGAGGGCAGAGGGCAAATGTGGGTGAAGATAGGTGAGAGTGTTAGAGAGAGCAGGTGCACACAGAGACAAGCATGAGCAATGCTGGCCTATAGCAGAGAGATGTTTGACGTGGAGCTTATTGGAGAGGTAAGCCCAGCAGCTGGGGGTCTGCTCTGCAGATGTTGTGCTGGACTAGAAGTGAAGTGCTGTCCTCCCAACCCCCAGCACATGCCTCTTCCTTTCCATTACATTTACCAGCACCTCCCAGATGAAGTCCTCCAGTGAAAAGCTGGGTGCTGGGTTCACCCACAATCTTTCATCCTCCAAAACTTCAAAAACGTCTTTTACTTTATTGGCTTGCCACCAAGCCAAAGCAAGACTGGAGGAGGTGGACAGGGGGAGGGTAGTCTGTTACTGGAAGTGTAATGACTTCCCCAGGACTGATCAAAGAAATCGAGAAGAGGAAGAACTAGGAAAAGACCAAAGTGCAAATGAGGGATTTTACATTTCATGTATCTGAATCCAGAGGAGCAGGCATCAGGCTTTACAGGAATCTTGAACTTGCTTTCTGGCCCGAGACTACACCACAGACTGACCATGTGACCTTTTCATTAGTTTCCTCACTTCTAAACTAAACAGGTTGTGACAGGTTCCCACCCCTCCCAGTCTGCCATTCCCAGCTCCTAAAAACAGGCTGGGCGCAGGTCCATCTTCTCTGCAGCCAGCAGATGGCAACATGAGCTCTTTTCTCTGGAGGCGGCCCAGGGAACCGTTTTCTGGTCAAGAGCCAAGCTTTTGTCTTCCAACCCACAGCCTCAGTCCTGAACACTTAGAACCATGTCAGCTTCCATGGTAGCTCTCTTCAGTATCTATAAGAAGTTTCCAGCATATGGTTCTAAGGAACATCACTTGAGAAAGTAGATTCTGGCTAGAATTCTTTTTAGGAGAAGGCAGATAATTTCATGAAGCTTCCAGGAAGAGAGTAATGAATAAGTGAAGATCTACCTTTTCTTTCTTTCTTTCTTTCTTTCTTTCTCCTTCCTTCCTTCCTTCCCATGAGCTTGTGAACTCTTCTCCCCACGTCTATGGCTTCTTACAGGGCAGAGGCCCTGTCCTCACTCCCTGTCTCCAGCACCATTCTCGGTGCCTGGACACACAGTCAGTGCTCAGCAAGCATGAATTAGTGAATTAAACAATATTTTCATTTGATCATCTTGAATTAATTCTTACAGGCACTCTTAGAAAGAGGAACCTAATATTTATTGAATTTAGTGTTTTTTATGTATGGGAAGATGCAAGAATCTGGGGTCTCTGAAAATTTTCCATAGATAAGTTTCTTAACTATCTAGGGGCTGATATCCAAAGCACAGAATGCTTCCTGTTTTCCTCCACCCTGAATTCCCTGGAGGCAACTACAGTGTCTAATGGCTTGATGCTTGTAGAACTGGAATGGCTGCTGCTGCTGCTAAGTCACTTCAGCCGTGTCTAACTCTGTGCGACCCCATAGATGGCAGCCCACCAGGCTCCCCCGTCCCCGGGATTCTCCAGGCAAGAACACTGGAGTGGGTTGCCATTTCCTTCTCCAGTGCAGGAAAGTGAAAAATGAAAGTGAAGTCGCTCAGTTGTGTCCGACTCCCAGCGACCCCATGGTCTGCAGCCCACTAGGCTCCTCCATCCATGGGATTTGCCAGGCAAGAGTACTGGAGTGGGGTGCCATTGCCTTCTCCTGAACTGGAATGGCAGGCAATATTTTTTTTTCCACAAATGTGGACCTGGGGCTTCACTGGATTGGTTCTCCCTACTGCCAGTTGCTAGCTTTGTGTCCATAGGCAATTTATTTAATCTCTTTGTGTCTCAGTTCCCTTGTTTATAAGTTGAGGGTGATACTAGTATGCACCTTATAGGGTTGATATGAGTTAATTCGGATGTATGCATCCAACATGTTGTTATTGTGTTAGTCGCTCAATCATGTCTGACTCTGCAACCTCATGGATTGTAGCCCACCAGGCTGCTCCGTCCATGGAATTCTCCAGGCAGCAATATGGAGTGGGTTGCCTTTGCCTTCTCCAGGGGTTCTTCCCTACCCAGGGATCGAACCCAAATCTTCTGTATCATCTGAGCCACCAGGGAAGCCCCAATTCTGTTGAGAGAACAGTCAGTTAAATTCAGAGCAATGAAAAACACTGCACAGAGTTTGCTGGAGAGTAAAAATAGAGGCATATACGCTAGCATGTCTTTAGAAGGTTCTAGGAAGCTTCCTGGAAGAGGAAATTGGACTTAGCCAGGTAAAGACGTTTCACATCAGGAACTGGTGCTGGAGAGGCTTGGAGGCCATGGAGAGCCTGGGTATGTCCACTTGGTCTGAAGCAAGGGGAGGTGTGTGAGTGAGCCGTAAGAGGCAGCAGGATCTGGATCACTTAAGGCCTTGTGGGCAGGCAGTTTACAGGCTGAGGCTGTACCCTGCCAGCTCTATGTCAGTGAATGGCTTTACTGAAGATGGACCACATTTCTGTTTTAGAAAAACCATGCTCTTGGTGGAGAATGGATTAGAAGCAAGCTAGGCCAGCATGAAGGCTGGGAGATGGTTGCTATTGCAAGCCTGGGATAGGATGTCCTGTGGTAATGAAAGGACAGTGAAGATAGAGATAAGGGCTCTGACTTGAAAGATATTAGAATAGTGGATACTGAAATCAGAGACTGGCTTTTCAAGGAGAACATTCAAAATGAACAAATACATAGAGAGAGGTTGCATAACCTAAGGACTGAAAAGTTTCAAACACTTGCCTGTTTCCCGTTGCTTACTGAAAGAGTATTATATTCACTTCCCGTTCCCGCCCACCCATCCCCAGCCTTTCAGCTCCAGCCTTTCAACCCCACCTAAGGTCACCAGTGACAGTTTGTCATCTCTGTTGATGGTCCCAGTTACTGATCATCATGACTCTTCTCTCTTTAATTCACCAGCTCATCATATTCTACCAGTGTCCTTTAGTGTTCTGCCTAATACTTCTCAGATCCCTCCTCCTCATCTCTATCTCTATTGCCAAGTTTGAGCTCACTCTGCTCACTGTATGATAGGCCAGTAAATCTGAGACGAGGTATTGGGATGAAGAAGAGACTTTATTGGTGAGCCGGCTGACCAAGAAGATGGCAGGCTAGTGCCTCAAAATAACCATTTTGTCAGGGCCTGATTGCCAGTTCCTTTTATGTATCAGAGATGAGAGGAAGTGAGGAAACAAAGTAAAAGGACTATTTAATCCTTGCAAATGTCCTCTAGAATGGCAAACCTCAGGCTGAGGAATGTGTTAGTTTTACTTCCTTACATTATGTATGCCTACAATAAGAAAAAAAGCAAGATGAGGGTTAAAGTCACAGAAGTAGATCCAGCACGAAGTGAAGTCACTCAGTCATGTCCGACTCTTTGCAACCCCATGGACTGTAGCCTACCAGGCTCCTCTGTCCATGGGATTTTCCAGGCAATAGTACTGGAGTGGATTGCCATTTCCTTCTCCAGGGGATCTTCCCAACCCAGGAATCGAACCCTGGTCTCCCGCATTGTAGACAGACGCTTTACTGTCTGAGCCATAAATTCAAAATTAACCTTTCCCAGTTACATTCCCACCACTGCTCAGAATCTGGTTCTGTCATCTCTGATGAAGCTCTGTAATAGCCATATAATTCACTGGCCTCTTAATTTCAGATTTCTATCCTCTACCAACTGGCAGCATAAGCTTGCTAAAAAGCAAATCCTCATTTGTTACTCCTCTACTTAAAATCCTATTTGCCTTCAGGACAACCTTCCAATTTCTTAGCCTAGAATGTGGGGCTTTCAAGACCTGTGCTTAGTCATTCGACTCTTTGTGACCCCATGGACTATAGCCTGCTAGGCTCCTCTGTCCATGGGATTTTCCTGGCAAGAATACTGGAGTGGGTTGCCACTTCCTCCTTCAGGGAGTCTTCCTGACTCAGGGATTGAACCCATGAACCTGCATCTCCTGAGTCTCCTGCATTGCAGGCAGATTCTTTACTGCTGAGCCATCTCCTGAGTCTCCATTGCAGGCAGATTCTTTACTGCTGAGCCACTGGAGAATCACCACACATTTATGCATGACTGACACAGGAGTTTCCTTAACATTGTTATTTCAATAGCCTAAAGCTGTTCTGTTCAAGACCTAGTTCTTCACCAAATCTGATGCTGCAATCACATGGGCCTAACTCCCACCCTGAAACTTTGGGTTGGTCCCTCCAACTGGAATGGTCTTTACCTAAGTCTCTCAGGATTCTCCCAGCTCGCTGTCGAATGTTTGTGGCCCTGAGTTGGGTTTATCAGTTCATCCTTATTGCCCAGACATTTATCCTTTCTCCTTGGAGCTGCTCGCATGTGACTGCCTGGAGCTCACTGTGACTGTGGGGCTGCCTCTGCTGAGCTTGTCAAGGGCAGGGATTCTGTCTCCCTCATCTTTCTATCCCCTTGGGGATACACTTGGTGTAGGGTCAAACATTAGAAGGCTGTCAGCATGCTCTGTCTTCACAGTTGCCTCCTAGTCGCCCACAGTGTGTGGGACACAGTAGGCACTAGTGAGCTCCGTCTTTCCACTGCAGAGTGGCACTGGGAGGCATGTTCATATTCCCACCCACCACACCTGGGAAAGGATCCGCCTGCAATGCCGGAGACCTGGGTTTGACCCCTGGGTTGGAAAGATCCCCTGGAGAAGGGAAAGGCTACCCACTTCAGTATTCTGGCCTGGAGAATTCCATGAACTGTATAGCCCATGGAGCCGGGCACGACTTTCACTTTCACACCTCTATAGGAAGAGAAAAAAGGGGTGTGGGGACATGACGTGAGCGTGTGTGTGTGTGTGTATAATCTGGCACAACTATTTAAAATGATAACTCTGGCGTGGTCTGCACTATCACCGTCCAGTAGAATTTTCTGTGACGAAGGAAATGTTCTCTCCCTGCACTGTCCTTCGCCACATGTAGCTAGTGAGCACTTGAGACTGAGGATCTGAATTTTAAATTTAAATTTCATTAATTTAAATTAATGGTCTCATGTGGCCTGTAGCTATTATCTTGGACAGTGCT
This sequence comes from Bos grunniens, assembly GCF_055505025.1. Lineage (NCBI taxonomy): Eukaryota > Metazoa > Chordata > Mammalia > Artiodactyla > Bovidae > Bos > Bos grunniens. The sequence continues at coordinate 121,142,725 of NC_141167.1, read as the reverse complement.
ATAAGAGCATTAACCTTAAAATGCCAAATCAGAACCACTGGAGACTGAGCTGGGACATTTCTATGACAGAGAATAACACCAGCTTGGATCAGAGGGTAATTATTACTTCATAAGAGACAATGTATCACTCCAGTTAAGCTAAACCTTTTATCAATTTGTATTAGGTTGGCCAAAGAATTTTGTTCAGGTTTTTGTAACATCTTATGGAAAACCTTGAAAAAAGTTTTTGGCCAACCCAATATTTCTCCATTTAATGTGATTCCAGGATGCAAAACTAATGCTTAATAAGAGATCACATGTTAGTCTAACGCCCAAGTCATACAGTGGTGAGGTTGCTTTACTGGGCCTTTGCCTCTGCAGGAAGGGATGGCATTCTGCAATGACTTTAATGCATGCTGGCCCATAGGGAGGAGGAGGCCTGAAGGGTGGCCCTTGGAGAGTCACAGTCTATGAGCTGGAAATTAATTGAAATAGAAAATTTATAACGAACCTAAATCTTTCACTTTCTCTCATGGTATTTTCAAGGGAGGACATGGAAGGAGGCCAGTTATTTCCAGCCCAGTGCTAGCTCTCCTCCTAAGTTTACTTCACTTTTCTCCCTTGGGCTGTTTTCTCTCTTGCCCAAGCCCATTCAGCCAACACTCAATCATGAGCTGAGCCTCCTGCCTGAGCCTGGCGTGTCCTGAGGTGCCCTGTGCCCGAAGAGCCGTGCCGCACCCTCCGTGGTGTGTGCGCCTTCCTGATGACACAGTGCTGGCGCACGTCCTTTCACACGGGCCCTTGGCGTAGCTGCTGCAGCTGCTGCAGGATACAAGCGGCGTGGCACTTGCTGTCTGCCAGCAGCCCCGTGCTCCACAGATGTTTCACATTCTTTGGGACCAAGATCCTTGAACACACTTTTCAGAGCTATTTCCCCCGCTGCCAGACCCACTTCCTTCAGCAATGACTTACATGTAAAAAAGATCAGGGCTTTTAACCAGATAGGAACACCCAGATATGTTATAAACAAAGTCTCCGGGGTTCTTCTGGGCCAGCAAGAGCAAGGACATCGCTTTGCAAAATGATCCATATTCCTCTGAGCCTATTGTACATTCTAAGGGAGGCCCTACAAAATAAGTTTAGATTTTATATTTCATTTATCTAATTGAAAGAAACTGTAATTAAAAAACAAAACAAAACCAAGGGACTTCCCTGGCAGTCCAGTGATTAAGATTCTACACTTCCACTGCAGGGTGTTTGGGTTTCATCTCCGGTCAGGGAACTAAGATCCCACGTGTCATGTGATGTGGCCGAGAAATAAAAAGCTTATGCAAAAGACAAAGTCCTCCCCTTCCTACAACCAATCCTATTCAAAGCAAGAGAAAGAATCCAGACTGAATCTAGATTCAAAACTCAGTCTCCATGGAGCCCTTATCAGGGGAAGGGAGACCTCAGGCCTTACGCAAGTTAACCTCAGCTGCGCTGTTCCTCCCTGACCCTATCCCCACCCCACCCCAAGCCCAGCAGAGCAGTGAGTCAGGTACACATGCCTGAAATTACTTAATGCCCCAAAGGGAGAAGTAACCACAGATGTATCAGCCACATAGCACTGGAGGGCAGCAATTGAAAACAAATGTGAGAATATGAAACCTGTCCAACTTCCTCTTCCCAGATGTTTGGAGATTAGAAAAAAAAAAAAATCCCTTTCTTACATTCTGGAATAAGAAAGGCCAGATCCATAAAGCCCACAGTGAAGGAATGGATGGATTATTAAATCCAAACCCTGAGCCAAAAGGAGACAATAGTTTAACATCCTATTTTCAGAAGGAAACAGATGCTGGAAGCAGCTGCTCTCCTAGGACTCTCAGAACTTGAAAGATCTGTACTTCCTTCTTGTAAACGCAGCCATGTCTCCTGGAGGTTCTAGAGCTCCTTCCTGCCTTCTGCCCCAGTTGTTTTTCTTATAACCTGACTCAGTCTGACTTGAGAGCAGCCTTCTGCCAGGATGTGAGGAGGGGAGGGGAGATGATCACATCTTTGGGCATTTTTTTTAAAGAGTCCATATGGACGAACACAATTATGTTACCACATGTGATAGACAAAACAAGACAACTGGTTGTACAACTATTTTTTTTTTTGGCCGCACAGCAAGCAGGCCAGCAACTGAAACCATGCCTCCTGAAGTAGAAGCACAGAGTCTTACTCACAGGACCACAAGGGAAATTTCAAAACAAGACAACTGGAAACAACCTAAATATCCAGAAACAGTTTACAACTTTATGGTACAACTGTTACCCCAAAGCTGGTTTTTCCTCTTGTTGGATGTCAAACCAATAGTTACAAACAAGCCAAAGATCAGGAGGAGGAAAGATTTATTATTACTTGCAGCAAGTAAGGAGAACATCAAGAATCTTTCCCAAAGTAGCATTTCCCCACTAGCAAAATTGGGGAAGTTTTAAGTGAAGAATACATACATACGCATGAAGGGGCTTGAGCAGAGGAGAGTTCAGCATAGAATTCAGGCAAGGAGGTTGACAGAGTCCAAGCTTTAGCTGATTGAAGTCAGGAGGGTCAACATCCTTCACCTGAGTGGGGCCCTTACTTCCTGCAGAACTCAAAGATATAGTGTTATGTAGGAGGAGGAACTGGAGAAGACAATGGCACCCCACTCCAGTACTCTTGCCTGGAGAATCCCATGGACAGAGGAGCCTGGTAGGCTGCCGTCCATTGGGTCGCACAGAGTCGGACACGACTGAAGCGACTTAGCAGCAGCAGGAGGAGGAACTAGAGCTCCCCTGGTGGCTCAACAGTAAAGAATCCACCCCCTAAGCGAGAGATGCTGGTTCAATCCCTGATCTGCAAAAATTCCCCCGGAGAAGGAAATGGCAACCTACTCCAGTATTCTTGCCTAGGAAATTTTCCCAGGGGCAGAGGAGCCTGGTGGGCTACAGTCCGTGAGGCCGCAGAGATTCAGACACATCTGAGCACAACTACAACCATGATAATAAATGACACACTCACAGGCACCAAGACAGTTCTTAGGCCAAGCGTAATTCTTGGGCTCTAAGATCACTGCGCATTGTGACTGCAGCCATGAAATTAAAAGACCTTCCATAGCTCCTTGGAAGAAAAGCTATGACAAACCTAGACAGCATATTAAAAGGCAGAGACATCACTTTGCCAACAAAGGTCTGTATAGTCAAAGCTATGGTTTTTCCAATAGTCATGTACGGATGTGAGAGTTGGACTGTGAAGAAGGCTGAGAACCAAAGAATTGATGCTTTCGAACTGTAGTGCTGGAGAAGACTCTTGAGAGTCCCTTGGACAGCAAGGAGATCAAACCAGTCAATCCTAAGAGACATCACCCTGAATATTCATTGGAAGGACTGATGCTTAAGTTGAAGCTCCAATACTTTGGCCACCTGATGCAAAGGGCCAACTGATTAGAAAAGACCCTGATGCTGGGAAAGATTGAGGGCAGGAGAAGAAGGGGATGACAGAGGATGAGATGGTTGGATGGCATCACTGACTTAACGGACATGATTTTAAGCAAACTGCAGAAAATAGTGGAGGACAGGGAAGCCTGGCATGCTGTAGTCCACGGGGTCTCAAAGAGTTGAACACAACTCAGCGACTGACCAACAATAATCACAACAAACCAAAAAGTGGACAGTGGTCCAATTCCCGGAAATCCCCATCCCTTCCCCCAAATAGAATAATCCTCCCACTCATCAGCCGATAAAAATACCCAGCCCTATAAAAACTGACAACCCCATACCCTGGAATCTCTCATCTTCTGAGACGGCCCATACTCTGTGGAGTGTGTATCTCCCTGAATAAACCTTTCATTTTACTATGACCTGCTCTTGAATTATTTCCGGCACAAAGTTAAGAACTCACGCATGACTGCTGTCCCAGGGACTCGCTGAGACCTGGGATGTGACCATCCTCTTGCACCCCATTCTCTTTCCTGCAACATTTGAAATTCTTTTATTTATTTATTTATTTTAAAATTTTATTTTATTTTTAAACTTTACATAATTGTATTAGTTTTGCCAAATATCAAAATGAATCCGCCACAGGTATACATGTGTTCCCCATCCTGAACCCTCCTCCCTCCTCCCTCCCCATACCATCGCTCTGGGTCGTCCCAGTGCTCTAGCCCCAAGCATCCAGTATCGTGCATTGAACCTGGACTGGCATCTCGTTTCATACATGATATTTTACATGTTTCAATGCCATTCTCCCAAATCTTCCCACCCTCACCCTCTCCCACAGAGTCCATAAGACTGTTCTATACATCAGTGTCTCTTTTGCTGTCTCGTACACAGGGTTATTGTTACCATCTTTCTAAATTCCATATATATGCGTTAGTATACTGTACTGGTGTTTTTCCTTCTGGCTTACTTCACTCTGTATAATAGGCTCCAGTTTCATCCACCTCATTAGAACTGATTCAAATGTATTCTTTTTAATGGTTGAGTAATACTCCATTGTGTATATGTACCATAACTTTCTTATCCATTCATCTGCTGATGGACATCTAGGTTGCTTCCATGTCCTGGCTATTATAAACAGTGCTGCGATGAACATTAGGAAACTTTTAGCAAGGTGAAAAGACAGCCTTCAGAATGGGAGAAAATAATAGCAAATGAAGCAACTGACAAACAACTAATCTCAAAAATATACAAGCAACTCCTACAGCTCAACTCCAGAAAAATAAATGACCCAATCAAAAAATGGGCCAAAGAACTAAATAGACATTTTTCCAGAGAAGACATACAGATGGGTAACAAACACATGAAAAGATGCTCAACATCACTTACTATCAGAGAAATGCAAATCAAAACCACTATGAAATTCTTCTTTTAAAAAAATCTTGAATATACAGGGAAAACATGTGTTGCAGAATCTGCTGTATGATTAGGCCATGCAAAATTGCTGTTCTCTTGCTCTCAGCACATCCCCTGCCCCCAGTCCCTGCCTCATCTATACCCTACTCACCTGACTGACGTTACCTCTTAATCACAGAGCCCAAGTGGAGTTGCCTGAGTACTTAGCTCCCACCTGCCGGGGACCAGCCCCGGCTGAACCAGGGTATTCGAAGGAGAGACGGCGTAGGCGAAGATCAGGAAACAATTGCTTAATTAAACGTTAATTAAGGATATAAAGAGTAATAGAATGAGGACAGCTCAGTAGGAAAATTCAGTGGAGAAAAGAGGCTGAGATAAGGATAGCTCAGTGAGGAAATTCAGTGTAGAAAAGAGGCTGAATAATTCAGCCAGAAGGTAAGAGAAAGAACGACATGGTGAGACCAAGTTTCGGTGAACAAGGCCCGCACTTTATTTTCCAAAGTAGTTTTTATACCTTAAGTTATGCATAGAGGATAATGGGGGAAGGGGTAGAGTCAGGCAGCAAGCCAGGCTTTCTTCCTGCAAACTTATCATATGCAAAAGCTTAGGTGATTTGCATCATCTTCTGGCCCAGAGGCCTGTTAACATTTTAAGACCTTTTCTTCAGAAAACTTATTTTTCTCTAAAGGTGATTGGTCAGGAGCCACCCTCCAAAAGCATTAGATAAAGTTGCATTCCTACAGCGCAAAGGTGTGGTGGGCTATAACAAGAAAAAGAATTAACTCAAGGGTCCCAGGTTACAAACATTAAAGTTACTATTTACACCAATTATATTAATCAATACACTGCCAGGGACACAGCAGGTAAGGGATATGGAAACTTAGCAGCAAACATTGGCCCAACAAGTGAAAATCCCTTCACCAATACAATTTCTAATCAATCTTTTAACTACTCAAAAGAATCTGTGTTTAGACAGTTTAGAACATCTCCTGCCTCTCACAGTTGGGAGGCTCTGAACAATCACATGTGGCCGGAAAACCTATTCAGGCAGGCTAGAGGATTTCCAAAGGAGTTTGTAGGTTAAACACTGTCACACCCAGGAATTATTAACTGGAGCTGTAAGCTAACTTTTTTCAGAGAGGTAGTGGGGGACAGCCCCCCGTAAAGTCAGAGGTGTAGGTGAAAGCACAAAGCAGAAAGTAGGCAGACTCTGGTTTTGGGGGTAGATTGCTCGAGAATTTCCAGGGAGACTCCTGAGGCTTGATCCCGCCTTTGCGTATGCCAAGCCTCCTTCCTCATGACCTTTGTCATGGGTGGAGTTCCTCACGCTGGCTACCGGCAGTGATAGAATTCCAGTTGAGCTATTCCAGATCCTGAAAAGTGCTGCACTCAATATGCAATATGCACTCAATATGCAATATGCCGGCTCCCGGCATCTCCCCCTTTTTTATTTCTTAAAACAGCCAGATGCAGCTCAGTCGCGAGCTTTTGAATGTTCTGCCGAAGAATCCTGACAATACAAGGAAGAATGATTATGAGAAGCAAAACTAGAACTAAAGATATTAGACAGAATGTTTTTTCCAGAAATAAAGTTAGAGAAGGTGAGAAAAAAGTCATTAGCTGCTCCAGCAGTGGTAAAATCCAGTCGACAGTGTTCCAGGGCCTGTATTTGATTATGAACTTTCCCTAAGTCCAGGCCAATGTCAGAGCTGTTCCAAACACCTGAGATACGATTTTTGATTTTTTCCCATTCATAATCTGTCTCGTTTACCTTTAAAGATGTCACGCATATCCACCGGTAATCAGCGTGGCAAGACAGAGCCATTTTCACTTTTAAAGCCTGTAACTCAGTCCCTATATGCATTATTGCCTCTTCTAAGGCATCTACTCTCATCTCCAATTTTCTATCTATAACTTCCTGTGTTGCTAGAGTTAAAGAGACATTTTTAGACATAGCATCAACATATTGGGCAGTATGCACTTGTTGAGTCAATGATATTGCTGCCACAGTAACAGAAGCAATTGCTGCTATTAAAGCTGATATTCCTAAAATAAGTAAGCCCACAAATCGCCGTTGTCGCATTAAATCTTGTAGTTGTTGTAACACGGCGAGGCTATAGTTAACATATCAATAAGTGGTTACATCATAAGATAAGGTGGACGTTGTAACACTACAAAGGAGCAAACATTATACTGAGGGTTTAAACAAGATGAGAGCACGCATTGTTCACAAGTCACTACATTGGGTCCACCAGTGAAAGTCACATGTACATTAAGTTTTCCAGAATCGTTGGTAAAGAGAAAAACATAAGGAGAGGGTAGACAAGCCAAAACAGAATAAGTAGAATTATTTTCTGGTTGGAGTTCGCACTGCAGCAGCCCCGTCGGTCCCGCCGGGATCTCGATGTTTATCTTGCCTCCCCTTCAGGCGGGCTCCTCTTTTGTGATCGAAGCTATGGGGGAACTGGATATCTGGGGGTCTGCAACATGGCGAATCAACCTGTCCTGGATCTAAATTGGAGAATCTGCATCCTGTGGAAAAATACAAGCACATCCTCGACCGCTAGTTAATAATGGGTCAGGACCCTTCCATTGTCCTGAGAGGAGGTCCTTCCCTTTAACTAATGGTTTTGCATTTAATTGCTCCAGGCATCAATGGCGAAGCATTGCAGTAGTTCCAGCCAGATCAGTATTTAGAATATTTATTATGAAAAGAGCATGTTGCAAGATTTGATGGGGAGAACTATACTTAAACTCCCCTTCTTTTAGTTTTTGAATTTGGATTTTTAATGTTTGATGCGCTCTTTCAACAATGGCTTGTCCCTGGGGATTATAAGGGATGCCTGTATTATGTTTAATTTGAAACTTTATACAAAATTCCTGAAAAGACTTAGACGCAGGAGCATTGTCAGTTTTCAGAGCTTTTAGCAGGCTCAAATATGAAAAACAAGTAAAGAGATGTTGTATTACATCTTTAATTGCTTCCCCTGTATGAGCAGTTGCAATAATAACATGAGAAAAGGTGTCTACAGGTAAAGAACAAAGGACAGTTTTCCAAATGAAGAGACATGAGTTACATCCATTTGTCAGAGTACGTTAGCTTTGAGACCGCGAGGATTAACTCCCATAGGTAGACTATTATAAACAGTGGGGCAATATAAGCAAGAACACACAATCTCTCGAGCAGCCTCTCTGGGAATTTGGAATTGATATCTTAAGGCAGTAGCATATTGATGATAAAGTAAGTGAGAGGCTCTGGCCTCCTCAATCACAGTAGCCACTGTATTTCAGGTTAACAAGTCAGCCAAATCATTAAAGGCATTTTAAGGGCCGGGCAATCCGGAATGAGCCCGAATGTGTCCAATGAAAAATATTTTATTTCTTTTCCAAATTTGTTGCTGTAATTTAGTTAATAAATTAAATATGGTAGTTTTATTTTCAGACAAAACCGCAGTTTTAATATGTGGAAACAACCCGACAATATACTGAGAATCAGAATAAAGGTTAAATTCCTCATCTGCAAACATAGCAAAAACCTTTATGACTGTTATTTCAGCGCTTTGAGCTGAAGTTTCCTGTGTTTTTAAAACCTTTTGGTGATTTTTAGTAACTATGGAGGCTTTACCGTTTGCTGACCCATCAGTAAAAACTATCTGAGCATTTGGAATAGGAGATTGTTTACATCTGACAGGAAAAATAACTGGATGTCTGGATATAAATTCAGCAAAACATGTGAAGGTAAATGATGCAAAAATTTTGACCAAAATAGTTTCTTATAACAATCTGCCAATTTTCAAACATTAGAAGAGCATCAAGTTGTTCCTTATTATATGGAATTACAATTTCTGATGGCTCTTTACCAAATAATTCAATGTTCCGCTTTTTTCCTTTAATATCAAAGTAGCTATCAATCCCGGATAAGAAGCCACTACAGTTTTAGTTTGAGCGGGAAGATGGACCCACTCTAGGGGGCTGTTTTGCTATAAAACCAATTTTTTGTCTGGCCACCCCAATTACACCTATGGGGGTTTTATTGCAAAGGAATTATCAAGCAGTTGTCAATTTAATTTTTAAAATTTTTAAAAATTTACATTTTAACAACATAAATTTAGAGATATGTTAATTTAGGTCTAATGTTTAGTTTAGGTCTCTATAAATTTAAATAATAAATGTATAACCTCCTTATCTCATTTTGGTATACAGATATACCTAAATGTAAAATGTATTTATATATGGCAACAAGTATAAACTTATTGACATACAATATATATAAATCAATATACTTGAATTAATCTTATAATTAATATATTAATTCATATATATTACAGCAATACAACACGCACACAGCCAGTACCAACCAACACAAACCAATGTACTGCAATAATACATGTCACACATATATAATTATACAGCATACAGCAGTGATAGAATTCCAGTTGAGCTATTCCAGATTCTGAAAAGTGCTGCACTCAATATGCAATATGCACTCAATATGCAATATGCCGGCTCCCGGCACCCACCCACTCTTCCTCTCCGCCACCCCCAGCTTGTGATTGTTTTCATCCTTAGGCCAGAATGGCTCCATCCAGCGGGGAAATATCTGCCCCAGGAGGCTATGAGGGACTTGCTCCTCCCCTGTTTTCCCTGGTAACGGATGAGCCAACTTGATGTCAATTCCCTTATAACCGTGTGTAGCCTCCCCTCCCTCCTGGTAGGAGACTGCTGCCTCATCTTGCCTGCAGGTTGGCTCCAGGACCTTGCTTTGGATGTGTCTAATTTCCTGTGTGTTCCCCTGTCCCATAAACCACTGGTATCGCTGTCGGTAGCTCCAGGCTGTTTCTTTGGTCTCGAGACTGGGCAACTACAAACCTTGCAAGCCTGCGAGGTGCACCCAACAACTGTCAAGGCAACCAGGAGGCCAAGGAAACTCCCGTGAGTGCTGAGATGTCAGGAAATAAGGACAGGGAGTGGACAGTTGCCAGTAAAATCCTGGGGTGGTCATGCACTTGCATGTGGGGCCCTGTGGTGGTTGTCCTTGATGAATGGAGGCTTCCAAGAGAGTACCAGAACTCACAGACACTCCAAAGGGTATTGCAGAGCTATTGGCCTCCAGTACACTGGGAGGAAAGAAGTTAGATGATAGGGCAGTGGCTGCAGCTGTGCACTGGCTCTTCACCACTGTGGCAAGAGCCCAGACACGCTGAGCTAGCAGCCAAGGCTAAGGTTAGGCATCTAGAGGAGGAGTTAAAACACAGGAGAAATGCTAGACGGGCCCAAACCGAAACTACAGACACATGAGTCGATGGAGGGAACAAGACGGGAAGTTAGAGACATTAGTCTCCATATGGCCTAGCTAAGAGGAGGCAGCTTCCCCAGTTCAGATGGTCATGGCCCGTTCGATTTGGGACCTCAAAGTGTGAGACTCCACTGAGGGCGCTGGTGAGGAAGAAGACTCGGGTGAGGCCATGGAGGTCTCTGTCTCAGTGAGGCCAGTAGCTAGCCCTGTGGTGACAGCGACATATAAACCAGATCAGCTTAGAGCACTGTGTGTAGGCAATGATTTGCTCCCATCCCTAGAGTGGGGCACACTGGCCACCCTCAGAGACTGTACTCGGACTGAGTGAGTTGAACTGGGTGACAAATTTAGGCCACTGATTGCTTGGTTGCTGTGTGTCTGGGATGTCAGTGGGGAAGGCATGATGTTAACTGACCAGAGTATGTTAATGATGGCCTCAGTGACTAAGCATGCGGCCTTCTAGCAGCACTTACATAGAGCCATCAATGAGGGCAAAGTAATTTTCCTGCTTTCTTGGGTAATGGCTGGCTGCCAGGCCGCCTGGCCCAATGCAGGGAATGTACCTCCTACTCCTCTCTGTTGGTAAATCATGGAAAAACTCGGATTCATTAAGAGAACCAGGTGTGACACACGCCATAGATGGCCAGCACTATTAGGGCCCAGATAATGAGTTATTCCGGAGAAGGCAATGGCACCCTACTCCAGTGCTCTTGCTTGGAAAATCCCATGGACCGAGGAGCCTGGTAGGCTGCAGTCCATGGGGTCGCTGAGCGTCGGACATGACTGAGCAACTTCACTTTCACTTTTCACTTTCATGTGTTGGAGAAGGAAATGGCAACCCACTCCAGTGTTCTTGCCTGGAGAATCCCAGGGACGGGGGAGCCTGGTGGGCTGCCGCCTATGGGGTCGCACAGAGTTGGACACAACTGAAGTGACTTAGCAGCAATGAGTTATTCACATCAGGCATGAAAAGCATGGCCCTCCAGTCTGCTGCTGGGCAACTGTCTGGGGCTCCAGTTTTCATCCTTAGTCCCTTAGTAGAGCACCCAGTTGCTAGGTGGTGCAAACAACAGTAGAGTTCGGAGAAATGGAAAAGGTATAGAACCAGAGGATCAGAACCATAATCCCTAAGAGGGAGAAGGAAGTAAGGCTCCTCCTTCCTCTTTCTGGGGACTCATCTGAGTAACTAGAAAACAGATGTGGGAGGACCTAGAGGTGGTGGGGCCCCTATAACCAAGACAGATAAGCAACCTGGTGCTGCATTAGCAGAGCTATGGCAGAAGCGAAAACCTGACCAAGTACCAGCTGAGCTATTGAACAACAAGGCCCTCCTTCTACTCCTCCAGAGGAAGAGGCCCTACCATCAGTCGTGGAAGGAATGTGTCAGACCCAAGGCTACTAGATTAGGGCATATGGTCAAGGTTCCAGAAAATCCCAGGTCACAGTAATGTAGGCTTCAGGGGAAGGTCCTGGTAATGTGGGTTTTGGCGAACCAGATGCCTCAAGTAGAATTAACCATTTGTTGGCATGTCCATCAAGTCAGTGATGCCATCCAGCCATCTCATCCTCTGTCGTCCCCTTCTTCTCCTGCCCCCAATCCCTCCCAGCATCAGAGTCTTTTCCAATGAGTCAACTCTTCGCATGAGGTGCCCAAAGTACTGGAGCTTCAGCTTTAGCATCATTCCTTCCAAAGAAATCCCAGGGCTGATCTTCAGAATGGACTGGTTGGATCTCCTTGCAGTCCAAGGGACTCTCGAGTCTTCTCCTCCGGGAGTTGGTAATGGACAGGGAGGCCTGGCGTGCTGTGATTCATGGGGTCGCAAAGAGTCAGACACGACTGAGCGACTGAACTGACTGAACTGACTGAAAGAATAGAAAGATTGTTTAGCCATGGTAAACACCAGGGCTGAATGGACATTAATATATAGAAACATCCACTGGCTCCATGGCCCCCTCTCTGTTGTTGACTGGTATAGGGGTGGAACAGTAGAGCAAAAAGAATATCATTCATGCCACAAACGGGGTAGCTGCCCCCACCCCTAATATGCAGTGTTCATAGTCCAATCCCAGAGTATATACTTGGGATGGATGTGATAGCAGGTCTCACGTTACAAACTAGAGTGGGGGAGTATTTCCTATGAGTGCAAATGATAAAACAGATTAACAGAAACTTTGTCAAAAGACCCTTATCAGATATTCTTAAGTATACAATAGAACTGGAGGAGATGAACTCTTGAAATCACACTCCCACTTGAGAAGGGCCTCTACACTGGACTGACCTATAGAAAAGACTGCTGCCCCCAAACGACATCCACACTAGCACAAGGAAAGAGGACAACGGAGACAGGCAACGGACCCCAAAATCCAGACCCAGCCTGTGAAGACCCGTCCTACGAATTCAATTGAACTTTTTTAACAAATGTTTCTCTCCCTATCAACACTGAAAGTTAGTGTTTACTTCTAAGTGTACCGCTGCCCTCAGTGTTCAGGATAGAAAGAGGATTCACTAGTGAAGCTGTCGCAGAGCAGAACTGCCGTGTAGCGCTGCTTGCCTTAAGTCTGCTGCTGACAGCACGTGCACAACGCGTAACAGTTCAGCGTAATTAATTAAATGTCTCTAAGCCTCTAAAATGTTCTCCGTTGACACGTCTCTGAGGTTGTCTGATTAGTTTTACACCACATGGGTAACTGGGTGTTTATGTGTGTGTGTAATATACAAAGGAGGCCCAGCACCAAGGGACATGCTGGACCCAGGGCGGGCAGCAACCATCAAGGGGCGAATGTTTTGGTCATCAATGCTTTCCATCGAAAGATTTGCAATCCAAAGGGGAAAATGATAGAAATGTTCACATATTAAGAGAAGTCATTCTGATCTTTACATAATTAAACTTTTGACTAACCAAAATAGCCAGTTTGTAGCCTATTAAACATTCATTGTACATCTGCTTTAACCATTAAACAAAAGTACATTTAAAATTCAAAATTATGCTATAAAAATCTTTGAGTGATATATAATTATTTGGCAAGGGATGTATCCATTGGGTCATACAACACTTACATAGGGCAAACATCTGTCTCCTTCAGATACAGCCATTGTGCAGCATGCTCAAGTTTTTCTGCTCAGGTCAAGGCGATTGTGTGTCATCTGTAGCCAATAGTGTTGCGTCCCCAAAATGACAAAATCACAAACTAAAGCCACCATTGTATTTTTAAAGTTCGGATTGTATCCAAGTTTCCTGACTTTTCCTCCCTCCCTTATTTTTTTCTATCCTTCCTTTTAAATAATTAAATCAAAGCTATTGCAAGAAAAATAAAAAATCAAAATTAACTACAGTTCAGGCATCCAAAGTAGAGCAGGATGGCTATATAGATGTGATTTTAGACATATTTCTGTATAACTGAAAACTTGATTTATCTGAACTGTATTATAGGCCAGAAAAAACCACAGGCAGGAGGGTATCATTTCAGAATATGGTTTCTACTTGTATTTTGCTTGACAGTCATGATCTCCCCTGTGCTATGCCTGTTAGAGGTCTTGCATTTCATCCTTAGCTTGAGCAGATAAAATCTATGCATGGAGTGGGCAGCAACAATGGCCTTGCTGCAAAATGAGTCTAATTGCTGGGTCTACAGCAAGCTGCCCTTGGTGTCTGCCTCTGGACTTCCATGGAAAATGGACCTAGGTAATGCAACCATGTGGGGACAGCTCACCATCTTCCTGTCCTGGAGCATGCCAGTATGTCAGAAGGGCACTTGTCAGTAAACAGTTGATAAGTTGCTTCAGTCGTGTCTGACTCTGTGTGACCCCAGAAACGGAAGTCCACCAGGCTCCCCAGTCCCCGGGATTCTCCAGGCAAGAACACTGGGATGGGTTGCCATTTCCTTCTCCAAGGCATGGAAGTGAAAAGTGAAAGTGAAGTCGCTCAGTCGTGTCCGACTCCTAGCGACCCCATGGACTGCAGCCTACCAGGCTCCTCCGTCCATGGGATTTTCCAGGCAAGAGTACTGGAGTGGGGTGCCATTGCCTTCTCCCAGTAAACAGTACTGTATAACAACTTTACACATTGCCAGGATTACTGCTCATAAAGGACCTCCCAGGTTATGTTGTGTGGAGTGGAGTCACCTGGCTCCCAGCCACACAAATCCAACTAGTGGGATTAACTGCTTTTTGTTTGGAAACACCTAATCAGCCCACTACTAATGGCACCCAACCTAATGTGGGGTGGCAGACCTGCGCTGTGACTGCTGACACCTGGCTAGGCCACCAGAATGTTTCCTTTAAAGCCAGGGCCTTCTTCCCCCTACTCCGTGGGAGTGGCTCTGGGCTTGTGGAAGCCAGAAGTGGTCTTCCCTTATAACTAGATAGGATGTCACTGCCCTGGACTTCCTCTCCAGTGACCACATGAGCAGTTAGCTCCAAACTTTGCCCACTTCCTGGAGAGCCGTTATGTTTAGCATGTCGGGTGTTTACTGTTAACCTGCTTTAGCTTCTGTTGTCTGTATTGTATTTGTGGTGTCTAGTTGCAGTGCACCTCTAATACCTGGCTCCAGGGATGTCGCGGATGATGCGTGGGCCAAGATTGGGAGTGTCTGGAGAAGGAAATGGCAACCCACTCCAGTACTCTTGCCTGGAGAATCCCATGGATGGAGGAGCCTGGTGGGCTACAGTCCATGAGATTGCAAAGAGTCGGACATGACTGAGCAACTTCACTTTCACTTTACTTTCAGCAGGGTGTGTAGAGGTGGAGAGTATAATCCACTCAGACCACTCAAGATGACTGTTCTCTTGCTCTCTGTACACCCTCTGTTGAACCAGTCCCTGCCTCACCTACCCCCTAACTCACCTGTTAACTCGCCCTAACTCTTTTTAAAAAAGAGGGGGTCTTTTTGGTCATCCTTTGCAGCATGTGGGACCTCAATTCCCCAACCAGGGGCTGAACTCACATCCCGTGCATTGGAAGGTGGAGTCTTAACCACCGGACTACCAAATAATTCCCCTGACTTCTCCTCCATCGTAGAACCTAAACAGCAACTGCCTACATGCTTGCCCACCCCTCATCCCCCAACTCCTGCCCCTAGCTAGTGATTGTTCTAGTCCTTAGGTTAGAACAGTTCCACCCTGCTCATTATCAAAGGGAAACACTTGTCTGTGACAGTCAACCCGAGGGGCTAGGAGGGATGTGCTTCCCTGCTGGTTTTCCTGGTAACTAGTGAGCAAACCTGAAATCAATTTCCCCTATAACCTATAAAGGTTATTTTTTTTTCTTTTTTTTAAAATGAATTAATTTAATTGGAGGCTAATTACTTTACAATATTGTGGTGTTTTTTGCCATACATTGACATGAATCAGCCACGGGTGTACATGTGTCCCCTATCCTGAATCCCGCTCCCACCTCCCTCCCCATTCCATCCCTCTGGGTCATCCCAGTGCACCAGTCCTGAGCACCCTGCCTCATGCATTGAACCTGGACTGGTGATCTATTTCACATATGCTAATATACATGTTTCAATATTATTCTCTCAGATCATCCCACCCTTGCCTTACATCTGTGTCTCTTTTGCTGTCTCACATATAGGGTCATCATTACCATCTTTCTAAATTCCATATATATGTGTTAAAATATGGTATTGGTGTTTTTCTTTCTGACTTACTTCACTCTGTATAATAGGGTCCAGTTTCATCCACCTCATTAGAACTGATTCAAATGCTTTCTTTTTAATAGCTGAGGTGGCTCAGATGGTAAAGCATCTGTCTACAATGCGGGAGACCTGGGTTCGATCCCTGGGTCTGATCCCTGGGTCCGGAAGGTTCCCTGGAGAAGGAAATGGCAACCCACTCCAGTACTCATGTCTAGAAAATCCCATGGAGGGAGCAGCCTGGTACAGGCTACTGTCCATGGGGTCGCAAAGAGTCGGACATGACTGAACGAATTCACTTACTTCACTTACTTAATATTCCATTGTGTTATATAAGCACCCTCCCTGCTGCAAAATTCTCTCCCTTTCCCCCTGGTAGCCACGGGCTGCTGCCTCGCCATTTGTTCCTAAATGCAGTTATCGATGTAATCACCCAGAGGAGCCAGAAGGGGGCCTGAGCCTGGAAGAGGGCAAGAGAGTGCGTGAGGTTTCCTTTCTAACACTAAGCCCGCTCCCTCAGGGCTGTCATCACCCTCGGGAATATGTATACATGTGTTTGGTTGGTATGTTCTTGTGCATCTTGGAAGTCAGAGACCCAGAAGGAGGAACTCAGCAGTACCTAATTCTACTTTGGGAGGAACCAAGAGAACCTGATTTTATTACTGCTGCCCTTGCACGCTTGGGCAGCATCTCTTTTTTTTTTTTTTTGCCACATCACACATGATGCATTCACAGGAGATTCACCCCTACAGGTGATCTTGCCTCTTCAAAAAAGCATCAAGTTATGCAAGCCAGGAGCTCGTTGTGAATCCACGTTAATTTATAAGTCACTAGAAAATGTTAGCGCTTTATCAGTAAGGTGTTATTTGTGACACAGCTCTCAACAGATAAAGTCACTATATTGTCTTCCAAACTGAAGTTAAGGCCCCTGGGCATTTTTCTACCACCTACACAACCACCTCCCTTATTTCAATGACATAACGCCTTTATCTGAATAAGTAAGGTAGATTGCTTTTGGTGAGAAAAGTCCCAGAGCAGAGTGATAAAGAAACAAGTCTTTGGATCAAATGGTGCCAGCCCCAGCCCTGTCTCTCTGGACCTTATTAGCTGAGTGACCTTGGGCAAGTTATATACCCTAAACCTGACATTGTCTTTTTTTTTTTAATGGTAGTATAGTTAATTTACAATGCTAATTTCTACCATACAGCAAAATGGTTCAGTTATATATTTTAACATTCTTTTCCATTATGGCTTATCACAGGAAAATTGAGTACAGTTCCCTGTGCTGTCCAGGGGGATCTTGTTATTTATCCATGCTGTATAAACCAGTGGGCATCTGCTGACCCCGAACCCCCTCCACCCCTCCCGCTCTCCTCCTCCCCCTTGGCAACGACATGTCTGGTCTCTGTAAGTCTGTTTCTTGCCAGGGACCAGCCTCGGCTGATCCAGGGTATTCGAAGGAGAGATGGCGTAGGCGAAGATCAGGAAACAATTGCTTAATTAAATGTTAATTAAGGATATAAAGAGTAATAGAATGAGGATAGCTCAGTGAAGAAATTCAGTGGAGAAAAGAGGCTGAAATAAGGATAGCTCAGTGAGGAAATTCAGTGGAGAAAAGAGGCTGAATAATTCAGCCAGAAGGTAAGAGAAAGAACGACATGGTGAGACCAAGTTTCGGTGAACAAGGCCCGCACTTTATTTTCCAAAGTAGTTTTTATACCTTAAGTTATGCATAGAGGATAATGGGGGAAGGGGTAGAGTCAGGCAGCAAGCCAGGCTTTCTTCCTGCAAACTTATCATATGCAAAAGCTTAGGTGATTTGCATCATCTTCTGGCCCGGAGGCCTGTTAACATTTTAAGACCTTTTCTTCAGAAAACTTATTTTTCTCTAAAGGTGATTGGTCAGGAGCCACCCTCCGAAAGCATTAGATAAAGTTGCATTCCTACAGAGCAAAGGTGTGGTGGGCTATAACAAGAAAAAGAATTAACTCAAGGGTCCCAGGTTACAAACATTAAAGCTACTACTTACACCAATTACATTAATCAATACACTGCCAGGGACACAGCAGGTAAGGGATATGGAGACTTAGCAGCAAACATTGGCCCAACAAGTGAAAATCCCTTCACCAATACAATTTCTAATCAATCTTTTAACTACTCAAAAGAATCTGTGTTTACACAGTTTAGAACATCTCCTGCCTCTCACAGTTGGGAGGCTCTGAACAATCACATGTGGCCGGAAAAACCTATTCAGGCAGGCTAGAGGATTTCCAAAGGAGTTTGTAGGTTAAACACTGTCACACCCAGGAATTATTAACTGGAGCTGTAAGCTAACTCTTTTCAGAGAGGTAGTGGGGGACAGCCCCCCGTAAAGTCAGAGGTGTAGGTGAAAGCACAAAGCAGAAAGTAGGCAGACTCTGGTTTTGGGGGTATATGCTCCAGAATTTCCAGGGGGACTCCTGAAGCTCGATCCCGCCTTTGCGTATGCCAAGCCTCCTTCCTCATGACCTTTGTCATGGGCGGAGTTCCTCACGCTGGCTACCGGCAGTGATAGAATTCTAGTTGAGCTATTCCAGATCCTGAAAGATGATGCTGTGGAAAGTGCTGCACTCAATATGCAATATGCACTCAATATGCAATATGCCGGCTCCCGGCAGTTTCTGTCTTGTACATAAGCTCACTTGTGTCACACTTTAGATTCCATATGTAAGTGATATTATATGGTATTTGTCTTTTTCTGACTTCACTTAGTATGATAATATCTAGGTTCGTTCACGTTGCTGTAAATGGCATTATTTCATTCATTTTTATGGCTGAGTAGTAGGCGATGGCACCCCACTCCAGTACTCTTGCCTGGAAAATCCCATGGACGGAGGAGCCTGAGCGACTTCACTTTCACTTTTCACTTTCATGCACTGGAGAGGGAAATGGCAACCCACTCCAGTGTTCTTGCCTGGAGAATCCCAGGGACAGGGGAGCCTGGTGGGCTGCCGTCTATGGGGTCGCACAGAGTCGGACACGACTGAGGCGACTTAGCAGCAGCAGCAGCACTCCACTGTGTACTTGCACCACATCTTCTTTATCCATTCATCTGTCGAGGGACATTTAGGTTGTTTCCATGTCTGGCTATTATGAACAGTGCTGCTATGAACATAAGGATGAATGTATCTTTAAAAATTATAGTGTCATGTGGGTATATGCCTAGGAGTGAGATTGCTGGATCATATGGCAACTCTATTTTTAGTTATTTGAGGAACCTCCATACTGTTTTCCATAGTGGCTGCACAAATTTATGTTGCCACCAACAGTGTGAGAGGGTTCCCTTTCCTGCACACTCTCTCCAGAATTTTTTATTTGTAGTCTTTTTAATGAAGGCCATTCATTGATGTGAGGTGGTATCTCGTAGTTTTGATCTGTACTTCTCTATGAAGAGTTGACTCCCGGAAAAGACCCTGATGCTGGGAAAGACTGAGGGCAGGAGAAGGGGGTGACAGAGGATGAGACGGTTGGATGGCGTCATCGACACAACAGACATGAGTCTGAGCAAACTCCGGGAAACAGTGAAGGAGAGGGAAGTCTGGCATACTGCAGTCCATGGGGTTGCAAAGATTTAGACACAATTTAGCAACTGAACAACAACAATTAGCAATATTGAGTATTTTTTCATGTACCTATTGGCCATCTATACGTCTTCTTTGGCATCACCGACTCCTTGGATGTGAGTGTGAGCAAACTGTGGAAGATAGTGAAGGACAGGGAAGCCCAGCGTGCTGCAGTCCTCGGGGTCGCAAAGAGTCAGACACGACTCAGTGACTGAACAAGAATCAAAAAAGGCCAAAAAGTGGACAGTGGTCCAATTCCTGGAAATCCCCACCGCTTCCCCAAAACAGTTGGAATAATCCTCCCACTTATTAGCCTATGAAAATACCCAGCCGTATAAAAACTGACAACCCTGTACCGTGGGGTTTCTCGTCTTCTGAGATGGCCCATACTGTCTGTGGAGTGTGTGTCTCCCTGAATAAACGTTGTTTCATTTTACTATGGTTCACTCTTTAAGTACTTCCTTCCAGTGCAGGAAATGTGGGTTTGATCTCTGGGTCTGGAATACCCCCTGGAAAAGAGAATGGCTACCCACTCCAGTATTCTTGCCTGGAGAATCCCATGGACAGAGGAGCCTGGTGGGCTACAGTTCAGGCAGTTTTAGAGTCAGACATGACTGAGCAACTGAGCACAGCATGTCTTCTTTGGAGAAATGTCTAGTTAGGCCTTCTGTCCATTTTTCAAATGGATTGTTTTTTGTTGTTGAGTTGTATGAGTTCTTTGTATATTTTGGAAATTAAGCCCTTGTTGGTCACATAGTTTGCAAATATTTTCTCCCATTCTGTAGGTTGTCTTTTAGTTTTATTTATGGTTTCCTCTTGATGGCATCACCGACTCGATGAGTTTGAGTAAACTCCGGGAGTTGGTGATGGACAGGGAGGCCTGGCATGCTGTGATTCATGGAGTTGCAGAGTCGGACATGACTGAGCGACTGAACTTGCTGTACAAAAGCTTGTTAGTTTGATTAGGTCCCATTTGATTATTTCTTTTGCCTTGGGAGGCTGACTTAAAAAACCTTTGGGATGATTTGTGTCAGAATGATGTAATTATGTTCTAAGAGTTTTATGGTGTCCTGTTTTTAAGTCTGTAAGCCATTTTGAATTCATTTTTGTGTATGGTATGAGAGTAAATAACTTCATTTATTTACGTGCAATTGTCTAATTTTCCCAACACCACTTGCTAAAGAGACTTTCCTTTTCCCATTGTATATTCTTGCCTCCTTTGTCAAAGATTAATTGACTGTAGGTGTGTGGGTTTATTTCTGAGCTCCGTATTCTGCTCCATTTATTCATGTCTATTTTTGTGCCCAAACCATGCTGTTTTGATTACTATAGCTTTGTAGTGTTGTCTGAAGTCTGGGAGGGTTATGACTCCTGCTTTGTTCTTTTTCCTCAGGATTGCTTTGGCAATTCTGGGTCTTTCATGGCTCCATAAAAAGTTTAGGATTATTTGCTCTAGTTCTGTAAAAAATGTCATGGGTAATTTGATAGGGATTGTATTTGTCTTTCTTATTTCACGTGTGGCCTTGCTGCACAGCATGTAGGATCTTAGTAGGGTGGGGAGCAACTCCCAACCCTGCAGTTGAAGCATGAAGTCTTATCTACTGGACCACCAGGGAAGTACTGTTATTCAAAATGAATTTACCCTTCTCCCACCTTTCTTTGGTAACCTAAGT
Organism: Bos grunniens; assembly: GCF_055505025.1. Classification (NCBI taxonomy): domain Eukaryota; kingdom Metazoa; phylum Chordata; class Mammalia; order Artiodactyla; family Bovidae; genus Bos; species Bos grunniens. Next base: position 121,121,685 of record NC_141167.1, on the reverse strand, counting down.
TTGCTTTCTATGTCTGAGTCCATTTCTGCTTTATAAATAAGTTCATTTGTATCATTTTTTAAGATTCCATATATAAGTGGTATTATATTTTCCCCTTCACTTAGTAATGATAATCTCTATGTCCATCCATGTTACTACAAATGGCATTTTATCTTCATTTTTATGGCTGGCTAGTATTCCACTGTATATTTGTACCACATCTTCTTTATCCATTCATCCGTCAGTAGACATTTAGGCCACTTCTGTGAACTGGCTCTTGTGACTAACACTGCAATGAACATTAGGGTGCCTGTACCCTTTTTAATTAGTTTTCACCTTTTGCAGACATACGTCCAGGAGTCGAGTTGCTGGGTCATGGACCTGACTTTAGATTTTAAGGGACTCCCGTACTGTTCACCAATTTATGTTCCCAACAACAGTGTAGGAAGGCTCCCTTTTCTCCATACCTGTTCCAGCATTTATTATTTGTAGACTTTTTGATGATGGCCATTCTGACTGGCGTGAGGTGATACCTCATTGCAGTTTTGATTTTCATTTCTCTAATAATTAGCAATGTGAACATCTTTTCATGTGCTTGTTGGCTATCAGTATGTCTTATTTGGAGATGTGTCTACTTAAGTTGTGCCCATTTTTGGATTGGTTATTTTTTTTTTAATTTATTGACCTATGTGAGATGTTTATATATATTAGAAATTCAGCCCTGTCAGTCACATCTTTGCAGACGTTTCCTCCTATTCCATAGGTTGTCTTTTTGTTTTGTTTACAGTTACCTTTGTTGTGCAAAAGCTTGTAAGTTTGATTAGGTCCAATTAGTTTATTTTTGCTTTTGATTGTATTACTCTTGGAGACGTATCCAAAAAAATACTGCTGTAATATACTGACTTTATCTTTCTAAAAGTGAGTTTGAGATTAGTACAACTAGCATTGACTCATAGTGCTAAACAGAGCAAGACATTTTTGGCATACAGAAAGTATTACTATCTAATAGCTATTATTACTACCACGTCACCTTCTCTCACCTCCACTGTGGCAAGATCCTTGAGAAGCTGTGTGTTCCTTATGCTTAGCACAGTGCCTGGCATATGACAGGATATAGATTTGTTGAATAGATAAATCCATCTATCCATCATCTACCAAGTCAACATTTATTGAGCAATTGCTAATTGCCAGACAATGTACTACACACTAAAGATGGAACAGTGAAAAAAACAGCTAAATTCTGGCCTCTCAATGCTTACGTTCTGGTAGGGAAAACAGATCAGCACATGTATGGTTTGACAGGGAGAAAAACAGCAGGGTTAAGGGGCTTAGAGAGAGCCAGGGGTGGGAGAGGTTGCGTTTTTACATATCACAGAAGGTCTCTCTGAGAAGGTGATATGTGAGCAGACACTTAAAGGAAGTGAAGGAGCAAACCACACAAATGTGCAGAACGTGCTTTCTAGGCTGAAGGTGCAAAGGGCCTGAGGTAGGCACATGGGTGGCATTTCTGAAGAAGAAGCCTGTATGGCTGGAGAGCGATTAAATTAAGGAAAGGCCTTCGATCTCTTCTTCACTTGATCTAAACTGAGCACACAACACAATCCAGTAATTGAAAAAGATGTATTAAAGTATTCACAAAAGTACAACAATTGAAAAAGAAAAATTAATGAACATGATGGGTTTTTTACCTGGCTGAATACAGTTCCATTGAAAAACTACAGAGAGCTTGAAATTTAAATGTTAAGTAATCCCTTGTAGGTACCCCCTTAGAAAAACCATGTGCAGTCTTAAGAGGCCTCATTCTGCCAAGAATCAGACATGAAAAGGACAGTCCTGCCATCTGGAAGCAGCCCCACTGTTGTCGTCTAGAGATGAGGATGTTGGGACCCAGGAGAAAGGGCCAAAAGATTCATAGGAGGTGGTTATGAGGAGTTTCAGAAAAGGCCCCAACCCTGAAGTGCTCCACCCCAGTGTGAGCAGCTCCCCGCAGACCAGTCAGTCACAGACCCAGAGTGGGAGGCTGGGGCCCTTGCCCACTGGAGGCGGGGAGAGGAGGCTCACAGCCGTGTTAGCAGAAGCGATAGCTGGTGCTCTGGGTGGGAGCTTCACAAACATGCAGAAAAATAGGGCTCTTGCTCTCAGGAGGTGTTAGGAATGTTCTATACATAGTAGATTCATTGGACGTGCTGAGAAAGGAGGAAAAGGAGAATCCCCTTTTCTCTGTTAAAAAAAAAAAAAGACTAAGAAAATACACACATCAACGCATACACTTGGTCTCCCCACAACGTATTTTCTTCTTCCTTGAAATCTTGGATGGCTGTACAATTCTCACAGTGGGAGGACCCACCAAGAGTGTCCTCATCCTGGCAGCCTGAAGAATGCTGACGTGCATCCCTCCCCTCACTGCCCCCGCTCCCCCTACACAAAAAGGTCTCCTAAAGGTTCCGGAGTTTTCACCATGGAAGCAGAGAAGGCCCAGGGTACAAGGCAAAGCTGGGCACTTTGCAGAGCTGCTCAGGGCGAGTGTTCTTCATCCCTCTTCCGCATGGGGCCTGTGGGCACAAAGGAGGGACAGGCAGCGCAGCCCAAAGGCCTTCCTCCCGCGTGCAACACAGACCAGACACGCCAGGCTCAGAGACGGCAGGCACGCGTGGCGACAAAACCCAGTCCTGCTGACATACATGTCAACAGAATGTGAGCTGGAGTACCATGGGATTCACAGCAGTCTCTCAGAAAATAAAAGACCGCACATATGGGGCAGAGTTTGTTTGTAGCTCATATACTTTTTCTTTGTGTAACCGCCTCCTAAACATCTTTAAATCTAAATTACTCTTTATTTCCTTAGAACTTGGCCTTCAAAGTCTCTCACAAAGAGAACAAGACCGGAAGAAAAAAAGGAAGCAGCTCTTAGGGGACCTCAAACTAAATGAGATGAAAACTAACATTACCTGTCACACCCATTTACCCCCCAGTGTGTTCTGGGACTATATCATCAGTATTTTCAATTTTAAATGAAAAAAATTCTTTACAAATCTAACTGTTTTTAACCTCAAAGTCCTTGAAGATATTATTATAGGAGCCAGGCTGCTGGAAGCATGACTGAAGCTTTATAAAGATTCTCTAGAGAGAGCTCTGCCATACTAGAGACTGGCAATCTAATTATTCCATTTCTGCCTACTTAGAAGGAAATGAAATTCTGCTCCTTCAGCTATATGGGGACTTGTTACAAGCACGAAGGACTTCAGCAAAGAATATACCATACCTTTTGCTCTCCAAATAGTACAGTACTCTTCAAGCCAGTCTGGGTTCTCTATTTCAATTATGTATCGATTATGGTACAGATCCAAAAGTACCTGGAAAGAAATGACTTCTGGCATTGATCCTTTGCTAATCTTGCTATGATGAATCCACAAATCGAGATGATATGCTACAGGGTGTAATTTTATAGTCTACGTAACACTGAAAGCAGAAAACTGCCCTGTATTTTAGAGAGAAAAATAGCAACAGAAATCACATGGTCTTCAAGTGGCATAGCAAATGGATGCTTTCTAAAAACAACTGCCAAACAGGCGATATACCCTGGGCTAAAGGCCATCCTGAACATGCTTCCATCACAGCATCTCCACTCTCCAACTACGATACACACAAAGGCGGGGTAAGCCCTTATAGTAAAAGGCCATGTCTACTAGAATACTAAAAGATCTGCCACTTTCCTCATTAAGGCAAACCACATCTAAACGATGGTGATAGGAATGTGTCTGAATTTTCTCAACTGTAAATGATCCTGAAGGGCAGTACAAAAACAGCAAGGCAATTTATATACACATAGAATCATACCGTCTCTTCATCATGCAACTGGCTCCTTGCACCAGGAAGATTAAATAGAACATTTATACACATCCTTTATACACATCTTTTTCTCCCTCTATGACTAAACATGTGCTTCTCCACGTTCTGGTTTCCAAGGCCACACATACTTATGGGCTACATTTTCTGCACAAGAGTCCAGTTTGGATTTGTTTATTGCTTAGGATATGATGGCGGTCTTCTCAATTTTTCCGAATGTCTGCGTACACCACAGACTCTGACTTGTTAATCCTGTCGCTGTGGTGTCCGCCAGAGTGGTCTAGCTGCGCATATATGACTGGGCCCTGGGGAAGAGAAGCAGAATTAGAGGTATGGAATTAATTAGAGGTATGGCCTTGTGAGGTGCAGGGACAGAAGCGATGATTAAAGTGATATTGTTAGGGTTTCAGAGCGAAGAGTCCCCCCTTTTGAATGTCTTCAGGAATATATGTTCCTTCTTAGGAACAGTATGTCCAGGACTGACTTTAAAACAAGATTGGGTATACTTGGTAACTGTTCAAGATGGTACATAGAGATTTGTCATACTATTCTGTCTACTTCTGTATCTGTTTTAAAATATCTATAACAATATAATATTCCTTCTCAAGAGTTACCCTTAAATACCTGTCACAGAATTCCTCAACTCTTGTAAATGGGATCAGAGTCTCAAGGACAAAGATGGGCCCTTCTGCCAACCCAAGACCCACTAAAATCATGACTTTAAGAATGATATAAGAAATCAACATATGCAGTGCCACTCGAAAATACAATCAATTTGAACATTTTATATAAATAAGTACTTTCACAACCCTTAGAGTCCCTTCCAACCCAGAGATTCTAAAACTGTAAACAACAGCAACTACCACAAAATAGCCTTCTTTAGGGGTAAAAAGAAGTTTAATATAACCCAAAGCAATTGCCCCAATCCAGGGAATCTCTCCTTGAATAGTCTACTACTGTACTTAAGTTTTCAATTTTGAAGTCATAAGATCAGTAGCCACAAGCATGTGGTTTAAAATAAACACTCTTGAAACTTCTATATGAATCTAGAATGGTAGATACATGACATATGCATTTGGCGAGAACCACAGAAATGCACAACACAAAGAGTGAGCCTTAATACAAACCATGGACTTTAGTTAATTATAAAGTTCTCTGTATTAATTCATCAACTGTCACAAAGGTACCACAGCAAGTTGTTAACAATCAGGGAAACTTTGGAGAGGAAGGAGTACATAGGACCTCTTTACTTTCTGCTAGATTCTTCTGTAGACTTAACACTGCTCTAAGACATAAAGTCTACTTTATAAGAAATAACTGAATAAACTAAAATAAACATCCTCACTCCCATCTAGGAGTCCTATACCCAGCGTCCTTTAATGCGTAGCGTGGGGTCCTGTGGAGTTCAGGCACTCCAACTTCCAGAAAAGGGATAAACCGAGCTCTGCTATGGTGCACCTGAAAGATGAGTTACACAGTAACACCGCTGGGCCCATCCGCACGCCAGCAGGGCTGGACCCATCCGCACGCCGGCGGGGCCGGACCCGCCCACACACCGGCAGGCCTGCAGCCTGAACTTCCGAGCATGGCAGTAGCACTGGTGAGCACTAGCCGTGTGGCCTCAGCCCAGGCATATTTTTGACCCCCCAAGCATTGCTGTCTTCATCTCTAACACGGCACTAGCAACAGTATTACACCTCTTAAGACTGCTGTAAGAATCAGATGATATCTACAAGTAAAACTTGAGCAATGTCTGACAGCATTCGAAATACATCAATCATTTTTACCATGAACATACTGTTACACAAATATAATTAAAAGCACACCAACGTTACCAATCAAACAAATCAAGCAAAGTCACTTTGTTTTTGGTCAGTGTGTGATACTTTTCATGGCTGTCACGGGTAATGCAACAGATCATGCTGTTAATGCTGAATCAAACTGAAACCCTCTATATTCATCTCAGAAAGCTGCCAGTTAAATGTGATTCTAAAAAATAAAAAGGTAAACAAACAAATGTTGTTCAAGTCATTATTTAAGGTGGTTTATTACATAGCAATAGGTAACCGAGACACTGTATGAGTGGGAAAGAGAACAGAGAAAGCAACAGAGGAAAATAACAGAATAACCTCTGAGTCAGTCAGTAAATATTAAGAAACTAGGAAGGTCTTTCATGTGAAACAGTATTATTGTCTTTCATGGCACGAGAACACAACAGTTTGTCGAAAGGAACTGGGAAAACACTGAAGGATAAAAGGAGCCCCTACTTACTGATGGGTTAGTTTCTCCAAATCGCTTCCTAGCGTCCTCACTCTTTACCCCTTAGAAGCTCTTTAGGCCAGCGGCTTTGTTAAATGCCTAGAACAGCCCCTGGCAGACTGCGGATGCTGGATGAAAGGTGGATGAAATAATGAATCTAGAGGAATTCTCACCAGCATTGGGGATTGGGAACCTGCCGGTGAATGTAGCTCAGTTTTGACTAGCTCTCTAAAGTCTGGTCCGAGGGAGATTTGGAAGCTGATGGTACCTCGAGTCTCTGTGGAACACGCCTCAGGACTTTGACAAGAAGTCAACCGTCTTCTTTGGCTAAGACCATTGAGGACTTCAGGAGAGGCCAGTGAACCAAGAACTTGGAAATGCACCTGCTGTATCGCTAAAACATTCACTTTGGGGTGTTTGAGAGTTAAAACAATATCAGTAATAACAGCTATGCTAACCTAGCTGTACTGTACATCCTGACACCTTTCCTCGTCCTCTATTTTTTTTTTTTTTTTGGTGCTGCCACAAAGAATTACAACAACCAAGTGAAAAATCACTCCATACATATATATTTTCCTCAACTATTTATTATACAAATAATCCTTACTATTAAAAATGTTTCAAAAAATTAATTGCTTGACCTAGGTTTATTCTTTTAGTTCCAGTTAGAAATGAAATTATCCCTGGACACTACCTGCATGAAATTTACTCTAATATAAAAACACAGTGGTGACCGAGTAGGGAGAAACTCCAGGAAGAAAGGGTTATGGAAGAGCAAGGAGACCTGTCTCTGAACACATATTAATGTCTTAGAAGCTATTATGTCCTGAATTACACTCTCCATAGCCTCTGTAGCCCTTCAGAATCTGAACCTGGTCCTCCAGGCATTAGTGGGATCACCCTTGACACCCTAACACAGATATCAAGATCTGCTTTAACCACATGCTCACTGACTGTTCACAAAACGCATTTTCAGTATTTATTTCACATCACCAAATACAGATGCGAAACAGTGTGTGTTGTGACATTTTTTGACATAAATGAAATTATCAAAACAAAGTTGAAAAGAACTGGATATAGGCAGGACAGAATAAGTATACATCTTAAGAGCCACACGGATCTGGGTCTAACACCAGCTCTGGCAGTAACTACTGACCTTGGGCAAGTGACTAAACGACAGTGGAGGAACTTACCTCCCAGGACCGCCGTGAGAACTAAATGAGACAATACAGGTGTTGTACTTCTGGAGACCTTACATATCTAGAGACTAACGTGACAAAAACATAACTTTCCCACTCACTGTCCTCCAAAAATACTTGCCCCCTGTTTTTCTTGGCTGTGCCATGTGGTATGCGGGATCTTAGTTCCCCAACCAGGGATCACACCTGTACCTCTGCAGTAGAAGCTTGAAATCCTAACCACTGGACTGCTAGGGAGTTCCCACTTGCCTTTTGTATACCAAGCTTTGTTTCCAGAAAAGGATCTAGAAAACCAATTGTCCCAAAGATAGACACACAAAGATGATTTGAAATCAATGTCATTCAAAACTAAGCTTTACAGAGAAAGATACTCCAAACTCCTAAGTAGTGCCTACCTGACACCCTTCCCAACACAACTGCCCACTTTGTTTGTGGGAGGAGTCCCCCCTGCCTTTTTTTTTTTTTTAATTAATTTGGAAACCAACTTTATTTGTGGCTGTGCTGAGTCTTCATTGCCACGAGCAGGCTTCTTCTAGCTGCAGGGAGCAGGGGCTGTTTGATAGTTGCGGGGAGCGGGATTCTCTCTGTAGTGGCTTCTCTAGGTGCGTGGGTTCCAGTGGTCGCGACTGGTGGGCACTAGAGCACAGGCTCAGTAGTCGTGGCACAAGGGCTTGGTTACTCTGTGGTATGTGGGATCTTCTCGGACCAGGGATTGAACCTGTGTCCCTTGTATTGGAAAGCGGTTGCTTAACCACTGGACCACCAGGGAGGTCCAAGAGCCCTAAATTGGTTCTGGTGTTCACTCACTTCACTCAGGTAATTTGACTCCACCCTCTCCTGCCCCCGGGGCTTCCCTTGTGCCTCAGCTGGTGAAGAATCTGCCTGCAACGCAGGAGCCCTAGGTTCAATCTCTGGGTTCAATCCCTGGATTTGGGAAGATCCCCCGGAAAAGGGAAAGGCTACCCACTCCAGTATTCTTGCCTGGAGAATTCCATGGACTGTATAGTCCACTGGGTCGCGAAAATCAAACAGGACTGAGTGACTTTCACTTTCACCTCTCCTGCCCCCCTTGCACAAGATGGCAAGAGGCATCAGCATGTGACCCACTCTGGCCAAGGGAACTAGGAGAAGTTTGCTGAGGGGCTTCTGGTAATTTTCCTTCATAATAAAAACCACCTGGGAGGAGATTCAGCTCTTCCTACAGGTGCCTTTTTTCATGAGCTGCCTCAAGGCATGGCAGTCATTTTGAGGTTGAGGGAAGGAGCCTGAGAACAATGTGCCCAGAGGATGAAAGAATAAGATGGAAAGAACTTGAGTCTTAAGGACACTACTGGACCACTGTTCATTAGTTTTAATGAACACAGAGGTACCCTGCTTTGGGGTCTCTTGTGAGTTCACAAATCTCTTACTGTTAAAGGTATTTTTAGTCAGGTCTTCTGTCACTAATCTCCCAATTATAACAAAAATAGTGGCCAAAGACAGATGAGTAATACAGCACAATTCATGCGCTGCCTGGCTATTATGTTTTCACCTTTTGTAAATTTCCTTCCTGGCGCACTAGTATTGTCTCTCTTTTGATAAAATAACATGGAGTTATTTATCCACTCAAATAGTAATGACTAATGCTATTAGACTCTCAGATGATGCCTGCAGGTAGAAAATGGAAGGCTTTGCTGATCAAGGAACATGTCTTGATAGACCCACTGGAAGAAAGTACTAAGGGATAGTTTGCAAATATTCCTGCCACGTGTCCCCTTCACACATCTGACTGCGTACGTGGATAGTGACTGCCTAAACCCGTCCTTATAAGGCACAGTAGACCGTGTTTGCTTGTGTGTTTGTGTGTGTGTGTGTGTGTGTGTTAGTCGCTCAGTCGTGTCTGACTCTTTGCAACCCCATGGACTGAAGCCTCCCAGGCTCCTCTGTCCATGAATTCTCCAGGCAAGAACACTGGAGTGGGTCGCCAGTCCCTTCTCAGGGGATCTTCCCGACCCAGGGATTGAACCCAGATGTCCTGTATTGCAGGTGGATTCTCTACTGTCTGAGCCACCAGGGAAGGCCACAGTGTACCATGAACCCTTATAATTAGCAAAGGAAAAATGAGAAGGTCGTTAGACACCAACTTGCCCTAACCCATTATTTAATAAGAAGGTGTTCAGACATCAACTTGCCCTGAGCCATTATTTCAAAGATTAAGGGAACGAATGCTGAAGTTAAATAATTCCCTGCAAGTTCACACCATTAGCTGGACCCAAGAGTCAATACTAGTTTGTAACACATGACTAACCCTTAATACACTAAGATGTCTATCTAATAAATATGAAGATTTCCTCAAGGTTGTTTGTTAGGATGTACATATAAAAAAGTTCTCCATATCATGGAAAAGCTTGAAGATGATCCCAACAAACCAGGAGCCTCTGAGGTTCTGTAGGGCAGGGACCAGGTGATAATCATCTCTGTGTTTCCCATGTTCAGCTAACATTGCATATATGCTGAGCGCTTAGATGTGTGTGGAAGTGATACATACAATGCAAAGATCAGGTTGTCAAAACAACTGCTACGTTTGGTTATGCTCAATTTATAAAAAGTATTTAATCTCATAAATTCCCTAATAAGATGAACATATTAGGTCAAGCCAGTTTTCTCCAAACAGAATCTGCTTCAGTCTGAATAACTGGAAGATAGAATATCAAAAGGATTCTGGTGAGAACAACTTCCATAAACTCCTCTGGTGCTCAGAGAGGTATTTCTGTCACACACACTGAGGGTGCCACGTGATGGTGAGTAAGAGCACACACAAGTGTCACCTGAGGCCCTCTGGTGCTCAGGAATTCTGTGGAGTATTTGAAGCAAATGTTTTAACCCCAGAATAGCAGCCCTTGTTTTAAGGTGACCACTGAATGAAAACCTAAATAAAACAAAAACTGGAAGATAAAGCTGCAAGGAAATCACAGTTCCAAGTCTCATGTTGACTGGCAAAGGCTTTATAAACTCCAGAATCAGGTTAAGGCAGAAAATATCTTTAACAAGTTGTACAACTATAAAATAAAAGATACATTATTACTTGATTAAAAATAACCAAGTAAGACAAAGGCAGGTAATGTCACTTAACAGAAACCCTGATTTGCAACATGTTCAGCATTATGTGAACCAAGAACTTCCAGATGTCCAGGCTGGGTTTAGAAAAGGAAGCAAAACGAGAGATCAAATTGCCAACATTCACTGGATTACAGAGAAAGCAAGGGAATTTCAGAAAACATCTATCTCTGTTTCATCAACTATGCTAAAGCCTTTGACTGTGTGGATCATGACAAACTGTGGAAAGCTCTCAGAGAGATGGGAGTACCAGACCATCTTACATGTCTCCTGAGAAACCTGCATGCAGGGCAAGAAGCAACAGTCAGAACCCTGTATGGAACAACTGACTGGTTCAAGATCGAGAACGGGGTCTGACAGGGCTGTCTGCTGTCACCCTGTCTGTTTAATCAAAACACTGAGCACATCATGAGAAATGCCAGGCTGGGTGAGTTACAAGCCAGAATCAAGATAGGCAGGAGAAACATCAACAATCTCAGATATGCGGATGATACCACTCTAATGGCAGAAAGGGAAGAGGAACTAGAGAGCCTCTTGATGAGGGTGAAAGAGGAGAGTGAAAGAGCTGGCTGAGGACTAAATATTAAAAACACTAAGATCATTGCATCCGGCCCCATTACTGCATGGCAAATAGAAGGGGAAAAGGTGGAAGGAGTGACAGATTTCTTCTTCTCGGGCTCCAAAATCACTGCAGATGCTGACTGCAGCCATGAAATCAGAAAATGATTGCTTCTTGGCTGGAAAGTGATAACAAACCTAGACAGTGGGTTGAAAAGCAGAGACATTACTCTGTGGACACAGGTCTGTATAGTCAAGGCTATGGTCTTCCCAGTGGTCATGTATGGTGTGAGAGCTGGACCATAAAAAAGGCAGAACAGCAAAGAACTGATGCCTTCAAACTGTGGTGCTGGAGAAGACTCCTGAAAGTCCCTTGGACATCAAGGAGATCAAACCGGTCAATCCTAAGGGAGATCAACCCTGAATGTTCACTGGAAGGACTAATGCTGAAGCTGACGCTCCAGTATTTTGGTCATCTGATGCACACAGATGACTCACTGGAAAAGTCCCTGATGCTGGGAAAGACTGAGGGCAGAAGGAGAAGAGGGCATCAGAGGATGAGATGGCTGGATGGCATCACCAGTACAATGAACATGAATTTGGGCAAACTCTGGGATCTGGTGATGGACAGGGAGGCCTGACGTGCTGCAGTCCATGGGGTCGCAAAGAGTTAGATACGACTGGGCGACTGAACAACAACTAGAGAGAAGAGGCTTTCGGGGACCTGCACTGAACACAAAGAAAATAACCCAGGAATCAAACTGTGGGGAACACTGAGGCTCTCCTCTCAAAACTGACCTGAGGTCCGGCTGCAAACACTGAAAAACGATAGTATAGACTGACCCAGTGCGTGAACTGCTTCCCACTAACCTCCAGAAAATGCCAGAGTCAGGACTGGGCAGAACCCTGGGAGTGTATTCACAAGAGAGCTGAGCCTGGCTCTGACTCAGGGACAGCAGGCACAGCAGGCTGGGGTCTGGATGCTGAAAACAGGGCAGGCGAGAGACGGCAGCCACTCCAGTCTTCCTGCCTGGAGAGTCCCATGGACAGAGGAGCCCGGTGGGCTACAGTCTATCGTCTCGCAAAGAGTCGGACACAACCGAGCGACCAGCACTTTCATTTTTGAGTGCCTTCACTATGAACAGACAACCAAGGATCACTGGGCATTTGAGGAAAGCTTCTAACATGAAGACAAAAACTGTAAGAGAAAAAAGGGAATTCAAAAGAAACAGTAACAGAAGAAAACATTTTTTAAAAAATCATATAAAACAAGAAAAAATTATACAGAGAGATAAGACAATGTATTCATGAAAACAAGTATGGGCTACTAGAATCTGAGAATAAGTAATAGTTCTTGAAAATTACTTGAACTATTACTATCTTCCTCTTAAGGAAGAATTTAAATATTTAATAAAAGTTGGAGGATAAAGTTGTAGAGATTTTCCAGAAGAAAATTGCAAAACAGAAAAAATAAGAAAGAACTGTTCTAGGAAATGATCCAACTCTTAACAGGAATTTCCAAAACAGAGAGTAAGAAAATGGAGGAGGAAATTTTCCAGAGAATAATGCAAGACAATATCCTAAGTGAAGGACATAGCTTCCAGATTGAAAGAGTCCACTGAGTAGCCAGTATAATGTATGAAATAATCCCACAATTTTATAAAATTTCAGAACACAAGGGATAAAAAAAGACGCTAAGAGAAGGAGAATAAAACTGGCCCTACACAAAGGAGGAGGCATCAGGACAGTATCAACTTCTTGGCGTTGGAAGCTAGAAAAATCAGCAATGCCTCAAAATGCTGAAGGAAAATGATTTCCAATCTGGAATCCCACCCAACCAGATTCTCAGTCAAGCTTGAGGGAGGAGAATAAAAACAATTTCAGACCTGCTGAAGACAAACATATTATTTTACAGTTTTGGAGGTCAAAAGTTTGAGATGGGTTTCACTGGGGTGAATCAAGGCATCAGTAGAGCTGCGTTCCTCCTGGGGGCTCCAGGGAGAATCTGCTTCCTTGCTTTCCCCACCTTATGAGAGCTGCTTGCATTCCATGGCTTGTGACCCCTTCCTTCATCTTCAAAGCCAGCAGAATAGTCTTCAAATCTCTGGCTCGGACCCTCCTGCTTCCCTCTGATAAGGACCCTTCTGATTACATTTGGCCCACGTGGATAATCCAGGAAAATCTCCCCATCTCAAGATCTGTAAGGTAACGATCTTGACATGTAACGTAACATATCCCACAGGTTCCAGGGCTTAGGATGTGGACATCTTTTAGAGGTCATTATTCTGTTTACCATACAAAGCCTCAACATTCGTATCTGCTGTGCATCCTTTCTCAAGAAGTTATGGAGGATATGTTCTACCACACTATGGGGATAAAGTAAAAAGGTGAGGATCTGAGGTCTGACAGAAGCGAGAGAAAGAAAATTTCTTGGGAGGGGAGGCCCAGGATGATTCCTACGCAGCAGCCTAAAGAACAACAAAGCCAGGAGATTTCAACAGGCATGTCTCCATGAATAAAATGAAACCAACAGAATATCTGATGTGTCTGAATGTGCTCAGAGTTTTTTGCCTGGAGAGTTTTGAGATGGAGTGCATTCACAGATAAGCACTTAGAAAACTAAGCAAATAAAAACCAAAATAAAGATGAGCTCTATGACAAACAAAAAAATAATTGTACAAAAACCCAAATGTATGCAGTACAACAGTGAGAAAAACAGGTATATGTAACAGTGAAAAATAACACCTGACCACATATCCATACTGGGAAGAAGCGTGTGGCCGTGTATATACTTGAAAGTGTATGCTGGGAAGAAGGGCTTGAAGGGAGGTGCTAAATTCAGTAATAAAGTTGCTCAGAAATATGAAGATAAATATCAGGGGAAAAATGGCAAAAAGAGAAACTTCCCTGGTGATATAGTGGATAAAAATCCCCCTGCTAATATAGAGAACACAAGTTCGAGCCCTGGTCAGGGTAGATTCCACATGCCACAGAGCAACCGAGCCCAATTACTGAGCCTACGCGCTGCAAATACTGAAGCCCAAGCGCGCTACAGGCTGTGCTCGGCAACAAGAGAAGCCGCCGCAGAAGCAGCCCAGGCATCACAACAAAGAGTAAAAGTGAAAAGTGAAGTCGGTTGTGTCCGACCCTTTGCAACCCACTGGACTGTAACCTATCAGGCTCCTCCGTCCAGGGGATTTTCCAGGCAAGAGTGCTGGAGTGGATTGCCATTTCCTTCTCCAGGGGGTCTTCCCGACCCAGGAATCGAACCCCGGTCTCCCGCATTGCGGGCAGACGCTTTACCGTCTGAGCCAGTAGGGTAGCCGCCCCTGCTTTAAACAGCCACAGCTAGAGAAAGCCCACGTGTTGCATCAAACATCCAGCACAACCAAAAATAAGTAAGTAAATAAAAATTTTAAAATAGCTACAAGAATGGAAAGTGTTCGGCTGCTATTTCTTAAATTTTTTTTTACTTCCCTTTCCTTCTCAGCCTCCAGTCAGGTTGCTTAGTGTTGTTTGCTGGCTTGCTACTGTAGTTCTGTTCATGGCTCCCAGTTTTTCTTTCGTGCTTTGCTTTGGTTAGTTTCAATTGCTTCTTCAAGTTTACTGAATTTTTCTTCCATAGTGTCTAATCTGTCATTTATGCCATCCAATGTTTTTTTCATTTCTAGAAGTTTCTTCCATTTTGGTCTTTTTTTATATTTCTATTTCTCTCCATATTATGTTAAGGTTTTCCTTACAACCTTAAGTTTATTTTTAAGATTTATAATATTTATTTTAAGGTCCTTGTCTATGAATTCTATCGCCTATGTCACTTCTGGGTTTGCTTCTATTGGTTGACTTTTCTCTTGACTATATGTTTTATATTCCCCCTTTTTTGTATGCTTGGTAATTTTTGACTGATGTCAGACATTGTGAATTTTTTTTTTTTTAACACCAAAAACCTTTGTCTTGGGGTAGGCTTCCCAGGTGGTGCTAGTGGCAAAGAACCCACCTGCCAGTGCAGGAGACATAAGAGATGCAGGTTTGATCCCTGGATTGGGCAGATCCCCTGGAGGAGGTCATGTAAACCTACTCCAACGTTCCTGCCTAGAGAATCCCATGGACAGAAGCACCTGAGGGGCTACAGTCTGTAGGGCTGCAAAGAGTCAGACATGACTGAACGGATGTAGCACATACACACAGCCAGTCAGACACTGGGAATTTTTCGACGGCAGGTGTTGGATTTTGTTTTTTGGTGTTTTTCTTTTTAAATACTTGAAGCATAATTAATTTACAATACCGTGTTAGTTTCAAGTGTACGGCAAAGTGATTCAGCTACACACACACACACACATACACACATATATACAAATATACTTTTTTGTACATATATGTGTGTGTGTGTGTGTATATATATACACATACTTCTTTAGATTCTTGGATTTTGTTATATTGTAAAGACTGGATTTTGTGCTGGCATGAACCTAAATTACTTTTACATTAGTTTGATTCTTTAAACGCTTCCTTTTTATGGTGGGTCCATAGCATCCATAATTTGGTGCTGATTTAGCCCTTACTACCAAGGTGCTAATTTAGTCCCATTACCCCAATGGCTCAGCGGTAAAGAATCTGCTGCCAATGCAAGAGACATGGGTTCAACCCCTGGGTCGGGAAGATTCCCCGGAGAAGGAAGTGACACCCCACTGCAGTATTTTTTTTTTTTCCCTACTCCAGTATTCTTGCCTTGGAAATCCCATGGACAGAGGAGCCTAGAGGGCTATAGTCCATGGCATCACAGAGTTGGATGCAACTTATGCCACTAAGGTGTGACCATTCTGAGAACTCCAACCAATACCCTGTACATAATGAGTTCTCTCCATTCTGCATTTGAGAACACAAACTATTTCCAGTCCTGGGTAAGTTTCAGGGCACTGTACAACCTACTGCTTTCCAGGCAGCTCTTCTCTGGCCACCAGGACCTGTCGCCCACACATCCACAAATCTGTATTTAGCAAAGACTCAAGGGGACCCATCGCGTCTTCTCTCTATACTGTTTCTTCTTCTCTGGCACGGTGTCTCGTAAATCCTAGCCACCCTGGCTTCCCCAGCTCAGGGGACAGCTGAGCCGTTTCTGTTTCCCCTCAGTACTGTAGTCTGGGAGATGCCTGGAGGAAGCCGGGACGATCACGGGGCTGCCTTTATTCCCGTCTCTCAGGAATCATGGTACTGCACAGCCTGTCTCCCAGTGTAGAGAATTCTTTCTTTCTTCCCCTACCCCCAGTTTGTTTTCAATAGAACAACTTCTACAGCATTTCAAGGGCAGAAGAAAAAGTTTCCAGGGCTTCTTTAGGTATAATGTCTACCCGTAACTTTAATGCCTTTATTCACAACCTTATTTCTATTCACAATCCAAATTAGTAAATTAGGTATCTGAGGCATACTATGTAAACTGAGAGAGAGAGACAGAAAGACACACAGACAAAAAGAATGAGAGAGACGAACAGACAGACTAGGAATCAGTAAGGTCCTGATGCTGTGAAAGAATATATGCTGCCTAGAAATCTAAGGTTTGAGCCCCAATTCTGCTGCTAACTGCTCTGTGCTTTTAATAGTTTAACATCACAACGCCTCCGTGTCCTCACCACATATGACAACTGCGGACTAAGACTATGGGGTAATTCTTCCACAAGACACTGTTATTCTTTTCTTTACTTCCTCTTAAATCCACCCCCTAATGCCTCCTCCTCAGAGCAAAGTTATAACTGGCCACATTCCTTCTAACACTTTCTATCCCAGAAGAACAGAATCAGTACTAAGCTCTGGAATTTCTGCCATAGCCACAATTATAGTTACATCAGCGTGGACAATACACAATATTAACCACAATGCTAGATTCCATGCTAAGTTCCAAATACAAGTTATTTCTTCTCTGTACTTTCTACAAAAAGCAGAAACCAGACTTTCCTGTTCATCAAGCCTACTAATTATTCAAGTAACTGCTTGCTGCTGCTGCTGCTGCTGCTGCTGCTAAGTCGCTTCAGTCGTGTCCGACTCTGTGCGACCCCATAGATGGCAGCCCACCAGGCTCCCCCATCCCTGGGATTCTCTAGGCAAGAACACTGGAGTGGGTTGCCATTTCCTTCTCCAATGCATGAAAGTGAAAAGTGAAAGCGAAGTCACTCAGTCCTTTCCTACCCTTAGCGACCCCATGGACTGCAGCCCACCAGGCTCCTCCGTCCATGGGATTTTTCCAGGCAAGAGTACTGGAGTGGGGTGCCAGTGCCTTCTCCGAATCCTAAATAATTCATACAAAATAACTTTTCTGTTTTATTATCAATACCAAAATTAACTTACTCCTGTGAATTTCATGGCTTAAGGTACACCTCAATATAGAATCTAGTTCACTAGCTTTAATTCTTTGAGCAATTAGGGAAGACGTGTTTACATCTGACATTCATCTCCTAATTTTGCTTGAGCCAATCTGTTAGTGGTGGTTTGGTGGAAACCTTTACTCAAGCCAGATTCTTTTCCACATACTTTCTTGTGTTCCTCCTAAACCAACCCCTACATTCTTCTCTGCTTCTCTTGCTCTGTCTTTCTGTTTCACTCTCTCACAGCTTAGTATTATTCTTTTCCGCATCCCAGAACACGACACAGCACCAAACTGCAGCGCATGGTACAGTGGGCAGACCGCAATCAGCTGTTACCTGGTGAGATCCAGAAGGCAGGCTCTTTACTAGACCCTCTGTGTCGGAGGGAGACTTCCGTGAAACCTGCTTAACTGGTGACACATTCTCTGATGTATTGCAGCTGATAAGTTGGCAATTTGGAGAACAAATGTAAAAAAAAAAAAAAAAATTAAAATGGAAACATAAAATATAGAAATGCAAGTGATGACAGATGAAATAGCAGATATATAAAAACAAAACTCAACAAAACAATGAGTATCAAAACAATCACATTTCTTGAAACTAATTTTTATCCCTGACACTAATTCTTCCAAGTCAGTGATGCAGCTCCAGGGGAGGAAAAGAAACCAATGTGGGATGACCACTTTGCCCCAGTTTACAACAATGATACCTGCTGAATGGGATTCTGGCTATACTATACATTTATCCTTTGGCTGCTTTGGCTTTTTCCCCTGTTATCATTTCTCCTTTGGCATACAGGTTTAAAGAAGCAAGCTATACTACCTTCTTGATAGCTATTCACTTTTGTGATCATCAAAGGCAAACCTCTTCTGAATGTGCTTCCAAAACAGATCCAGGCTTGTAGTCTTGGCTCATCTCATACCTTCGATTCCCTGGGTCCCCATTGTTTGTTTCCCCACCAATTCCACAACCAAACCAAAGAAAATCCAGGAAGTCATGGATGATAAGAAACTGTGGAATGCCATGTCACATGGGCTGAACTTTTTCAGGGGCACAGGGGGTTTTCAACAGCAAGGCCTATCTCATAAATAAACCAGGGAGAATTGATGCCAAGAGGTATCTCATTACAGATTCCTTGATGGGATGTGTTTTCAGCAGAGCTTAAATCCTTTATAATGTACTTTTAAAAAATCTTAGAAGTGTGGAGAGAATCACTTAAAGTGTCGTTATTAAGATCAAATCATAAAAGCATTCTGCAAACTGTGCTTTCTCTGAACCAGGAGGCTATACACCCCAAACCAAAATGGTTTGAGTATTCTAACACAAAGAGGGTCTAACTCAGTAATAATACAGTCTAAGTATTAAAAACGCACACACACACACACACACAGAGGCATCTTACATGAAGAACATATATGTTCAGATGACCATAAAACCTGACAACCCAATTTCATTGGGATGGTACACTCCACATGTTTCTAATACAGACACAGGACATATTTGTAGACAAACCATGATAGCTGTTGGGTTAGCTCAGAGATAGATGGTTAGTTGTCAACAAGGGAGATGGGCTGAATACACACACAGGAATATTAACAGCAACAGCCAGTGTGATTGGTTACCATGTGTCTAGTGGGAGTGAAGAGGAGACCCAGCCCTGTTATAGTCCCAAAGTGTCGTCTATGTCAGCTTTTCTTAAGAAGTGGAAGATAAGCAGGATCTGATCTTGGCACACCAAGGTAGAAAAGGCAGGAGAGGAGGAAAAAAAACAAGTAAGAAGAATAGCAGCATTCATGATGCCATGCAAGATTCTAAGGCACACTTTCCTGTGCTTTCATTAACCCAAAAGCATGAACTAAGATTGGCATGTCACCACCTGGATTAGTTTCATGTTGAAAACCAATGTTCCGGTTATGTTTCATCAAAAATTACTCACCATGCAAGGGAGCGAGTACAGTCAGCAAAACAGAAACATTCCAAGCAAGTGATATCTGAATTTGAACACTCAAACTCCTCAAAACACAGCACTCCTAAAAAGTAAAGCAGCAGAGCCCAAAGACAGAGGTCCTACCATCTACCAGCCAAGGAGTTCAGGGCATGCAACCCTCTCAGCTCACAGTCCCTTCATGCACTTGGGACACAGCCCGTGCTCATCAGCTGAAACCCAGCCTCACTCTCAGTCTTACCACACAATTTCTACAGAGCTTATATGGGCTAGCTGTCCAGCTGGAGTGGCAAAAAGAGAGGGTCCTTCAATTAGACACACATCCTCCGCTCAAATGTGTTATCTTTGAGAAGCCATAAACATAAAGAAAGTCTACTTTTCTTTAATGCTGGTGTATTTTGGTGTTCAACTCTTATTATCCCCCTTGGATGAGTCTAACCATGCATTCAAGAACAAGTCATAAACTACTTTTAAAACTACAAACAGGAAAAGTCCTGCATCATCACATCAGGTAGGAGTCATTTACCAGCACACTCTCCCCAGGCATTGTTATGATTATTACATTTACCTAATTGAAAAGAAGAACCTTGTAAGATTATTACCAAGAGATCGAATTAAACTCATACTGGAGCAAAAGATCTGTGGCTTAATAATACTAATCTCAGAGTGGAAGGTACTCAGAGAGCACAGACTACAGAGCAGTCCACTTCACCAAACCTAAGAAAGAAACTGAAACAGGTATTAGCATCACATTCCACGTTTAATAGCAGTCCATTGATCTCTGCTTGCCCACACAAAACACTTTCTAAGGAGACAGCTCAGTTCTGACATGAAAGTTAACAGCAACTAATTCTTCACCATTCTTTTTCCATACAACATATACAAGTTTTCACAAATTTTGACTCCTTCCCTCCAACTTTCCCCTCGAAAGCAGAGCTTCTTACCCAGCATAATCCCGTTTAGAGTTTCTCCTTCTATAGACGACAGCCAGAATCATGGTGATAAGCAGAGTGAGACCTAGGACCACGGCAGTAACTATACCCACCACTACCCAAACTGGAAATGCAGGCAAAATCTCTAGAGAGAAAGAACAACAAAATATGTTTAAGGTACATCGCTATAGAGAGAAGAAATGAAATTGTATTAAGTTAATAAACAAGTGTCTTCCTTTAGCAATTACCACACACTCTTTTATTATCCAAGTTATGATATTCTAATACCTAACTGGTGACATATGAACATTAACTGATAAAGAATGAGCTTCAGAACTCAACACATTTATATATACATAATCCCTCTCAATGCTCTAACTCAAAGAAAAGAGGGGTATGTGACTTTACCTCAATCTATCCTCCAACAAAGCAGACTTTGTCTCAAAGTGAGATCCAGAACCTGCATTTCCTGGCTTATTCTCCAAAAAAAGGTGAAGAAATAGCTATACTGTTTCTGCCAGTGTTAAAGCTTTCTCCCGAAGAATATTGTGTGTGAAGTCGCTGAGTCGTGTCCAACTCTTTGTGACCCCATGGACTGTAGCCTACCAGCCTCCGTCCATGGGATTTTCCAGGCAAGAGTACTGGAGTGGGTTACCACTGCCTTCTCCGGAGGATCTTCCCTACCCAGGGATCGAACCCGGGTGTCCTGCATTGTAGGCAGATGCTTTACTGTCTGAGCCACCAGGGAAGTCAGAATATTAAAATAATACTAATCTCCTTTCCCACTACCCACCACATGTAACTATAATGAATCTGGTCTTACTTCTAACTAACAATGAAAAATTCATACTCCTGGAATCTGATCCACATGCTCCAGACAGCAGGTATATAAATGGAGAAATTGAACACTTCAGTTGGAATGAGTTCCCTGACCCCCACAGATGTTTCGTAGAGCCACAGTCCATGGAAACAGGGATCATAACTGTATGGCAGAAATACCCCTTTCAAACACATCCTGAAACATAACTCTTAAGGGGACTGTATCAATACTGCAAAAATATTCAAGGAAGTACCTTTCTCTACAACATAGAGCCTAATGTGTCCTGGCTGGACAACAATGTCAGGAGGGTTTTTGACATCACAGATGTAGGTGCCATTGTGAATAAACTGCATATTTTCTATGTTGATTGATGCATCTTTCTTGTCAAGGTCTCCAGCCCAGCTGATTCTGTCCTTAAATGGTGGATAATTCCCAGCATACACTTGCCCTTGGGAGTAGTGGAAAAACTGCAATTAGAAAAAAGAACACATGAGCTATTCTCAAAGGCAGAAGTTCTAAACTCTAGTACAGGCATACTGTGAAGGGTTCTTTTTAAAAAAGACTTCATTTGAGGAGCTCCAATCAAGATTGTGGAGCAAGTACATGGAAAAAAGACCACATCCAGAAAGAAATGCCACATCATCAAGATGTGATGATAAAAGAAATGCCAAATCTCAAGCAACGGAACCCAAGCCAGACAGGGGTTTAGAAATCATGGAGCCCAACCCTCTTTCAGTTGAAGAAATAAACTTGTACACTGTCTCTAATCCTCTCAATACTCCTGTGATGTAGCAATTACCAGCCATATTTTTATAAATAAGGAGATTGAGACTCAAAGAACCCATTTGCCCGAGGTCACAATGATAACAGGTGGTAGATTCAAAGTCAGGACCACCTGATTCTTCAAAGCCAGTGCTCTGATGGACACCACGATTGAGCCCAGTGAATCCAAAAGTTTCAGCCTTAATTCACAAAGCTTACCATTAAGATACACGAAGGCATCAAGAAAAAGAAGCTGAAATATCACAGATCAGTTAATCTGGTGGGCTACCCCATTTTACTTATGTGTTTCCTACAGAAAAGTCATGGATATGTGAAAGGAACACAGCCCAGACAACCCAAAAGTCTCGTCTGCCTTTGCAGGTTCAGCCTTTAGCCCTTTCTCTTTGCAGTCTCATTCTCTCTGCAGACCTGCTTTTAGCAAAGGAACTCATTTCTCAAAGTAACTTTCTCAAACCCAGTCCCCTGAAAATAAGGTCAGGCCTGGAGGGTGGGGATCTATTTTCATATGTGGCTCCAATCTACACAGCTCTGCTGGAGGCCTGATGTCTTTGTTCTTATTCACCTATGGGGAAATTGTAGGGTTGGGGACAGCAATCAGCATTAGTCAACCACTGAGCTGTACTAGCAATCCAAACACAACATTTTCAGAATCTTTTATAGAAGCTGAAATCTCATCCATTGTGCAATCTCATCCATTCCTATGATTTAATGGCCATCTATATTTTGTTAACTTCTTAATCTCTCTCATCCATAGTACTCTCTGGAGCTCTAGACTCCTAATCCAACCACCTACTTACTTTAGCTTAGCTGTCCCCACCTTCCCGTTTGCCACCTTATCCTACAAACTCCATCTTCTACCTGTGACATCTTGACTGATGGCACATGCCAGTTTCCCAAACCATATATTTTGGAATTATCATTGATTCGTCTTTCTTCCCATTCAGTTGGTCTCCCAATTCTGTCAATTCTATTTCCTAAGTTTCTCTCTTCTATTTGAGTCCCACCAAGATTACCTGATTTTATGTCCTCATTATCTTGGACTGTATGACCTTTTAACTGGTCTCAAGTTCCTCTAATCCATCCTCCATAATGCTTAAATGATTACTAGAAAAAAAAAATTATCAAATATATACCCTGTGTTTAAAATAAACTAATGCTGATCAGGAACTATGAAGGGGCTGAGATTTTACACTCTCTGCAACTCAGCCATAGGTTCACAGATGCTGGCAGAAACACGAGACTCACGGGAAGTCTTTGTTCTCCTGTTAGAAGACCTGGACACAAAGAACCCTATTACTTACAAACAGCCAGCAGCATGTTTTTATCTGTGGCCCCTGCCCCTCAGAGTCCACAAGGACAGCGTGGAGGGACTAGGGTGGATGCTGTGCACACAGAGGCTCTGCATCACAGCTGAGGAGCCTCAAGCTTGGAAAACCCCAATTTTTTATAATGGGCAGTAAGCCCATCTGACCTTTGCCCCAAAGGGAGACATATTACTATCGTGGACAGTAAGCAAGCCTGTCTTCTGCTCCAGAAGGAGACACCCTCTCTGCCTGCTAAGACTAGTCACTGTAAAAGAAAGGCAGCCAAGGCCTATGCTTGCAAGATGGACAGAAATGTGAAATACCATGAAAAATAACATTCTGACACTCATAACCACTCTACAAGGTAAGATTCACCTGCCAGATATTTTGCAAGTGAGGAAAGTGAGGCTCAGAACCTTAGTGACTTACTCAAGGTCACAGGTCTTAAGAGACAGAATTCAAACCCAGCTCTGAATCAAAGCTTAAGGTATTTCTGTTATTTTAATGCCTCTCATGTCTGATCATATCTTGCCTGGCCCAAGCCCTTCACCCTGTCTTCTTTACCAGGAAATAAACCATAAGCTCTCAGCTTAGCAAGCAAGTCCTCCTGTCATCTGGGCTCTGCTTTCCTTTCTACCTCATCTACAGACATTCCCTGCCCTGTACTTCTGAAACAGTAATGAAAACGTACACTACACCCTTTCCCACTGCTGGGTCTCTGCAGCCCCTCCCTCATTAGACCTGATGCCTCTGAAACTGTTTTTGTCTCTGTGCTTCTCTGCACTTGGCACATCACTGGAACTGTATATGTTTGCTGAACTGTGCGATTGATAATGATTTGGTCAAACCAGTAAGAAAGAGTAACAAAATGGTAAAAAAAAAGAAACTCATACAAAAAAGAGACTAGATCTCCTTGAAAGTGAAAGTTAGTCACTCAGCCATATCTGACTCTGTGATTCCATGGACGGTAGCCCACCAGGCTCTTCTGTCCATGTAATTCTCCAGACAAGAATATTGGAGTTGGAAAAAAAAAAAAAAGAATACTGGAGTGGTTGCCATTTCATTCTCCAGGAGATCTTCCCAACCCAGGGATTGAACTCAGGTCTCCTGCATTGCAGGCAGACTCTTTATCAACTGAGCCACCAGGGAAATCAGATCTCCTTATCAACCAACATTTATCAAGCAAAAGCCAGTGATAACATTGTGAGGGACATCAAAAGTGTAAGATAGGTCTCTACCCTTAAAATGCTTCCATTCAAGATAATGAAGAGTAAAACTGTTCTAGTAAGGCACACTCTTTCACAGGAGTGGACAAGATAACATGGGCAGGTAAACAGGGAGGGCTTCCCTGGTGGCCCAGTGGTTAAGACTCAAAGCTTCCAGTGCAGAGGGCACTGTTTTAATCCCTGGTCAGGGAACTAAGATCCCAAATGCCTTGTGGCATGGCCAAAAAAAAAAAAAAAAAAAAATAGCTAAAAGGTCAAAGGAGGTATTTAGAGGGATCAGAATGTGAAGATGGGACAGAACTTAAATGGTAAGAGCTCAGAAGTGGAAAAACAAAGCATCAAGTTCTTTTTGCTAGACTGAAGGAGATCACATAGGAGAACATTAGTGGGGCTGGAACCCAGTTGTGAGGAGTTTTAGAATTCCAGACAAGAACTGTTCGCAATGGGAACCATGAGGATTCTGAAGAGGGCAGTGATGAGGCGAAAGAACTGTTTTAAGATGAGGCACCTGGTGGACTGCAGGGGTGGCTTGAAAGATGGATGGTATAAAGTGGAGGAATAACTAGGGGTGTTACTGCACTAGCCCTGGCAGAGTTTTTATCATGTAATGGACAGCAGAGAAGCAGGAAGGTTAACAAAAATCTAGATGCCAGATACAAAGTAGGAAGATCCAGCAAATGTTCTTATTTCTTGGTTGAGTGTGAGCAGTGGAAGGGAAGAAGCTATGGATCGGGAAGGGAAGGACAAAAACCCCACTAACAAAACACAAGATTAAAAAAAACAAAAAATCAGGTCCCTAGAAGAAAATAAATACCCAAAAACAACTAGCAGAGAAGGGAACATTGGGTAGAAAAGATGAGCTCAGTTTTAGACACGGGGACCCTAATTCCATGGACCAGAAAAGCCATCTTTGGTATTTTGGGCTTGATTTTACTTCTCTTGAAAATCTATAAAAATGAAGAGCATCCTACTCATCTTATTAACTGTGCACCAATATCTGGGGGTTAAAGCATCCTGTATCAGTAACTGAACATTCTGGAATTAACTATCATCAGATTGGTATGTAAGTATAAATTGATTAGCTAAAATATAGCATTAACCAGAAACACAGCATCTTCTTTTATTTTTTGGCTGCACTGGGTCTTTGTTGTGGCACATGGACTCTTTGTAGTGCCAACTACATATGGCATGAGGCTGCAGCACGCAGGTTTAGTTGTCCCCAGGCATGTAGGATCTTAGCTCCTCAACCAGGGACCCAACCCTCATCCCCTGCACTGGAAGACAGATTCTTAACCACTGGACCACTGGGAAAGTTCCCAGCATGCTCTTAATATTAAGGCTTAGGGTATGTAAACATGCATGGCCCACATGACAAGGATGAGAAGGCGATGGCACCCCACTCCAGTACTCTTGCCTGGAGAATCCCTTGTACGGAGGAGCCTGGTGGGCTGCAGTCCCTGGGGTCTCGAAGAGTCGGACACGACTGAGCAACTTCACTTTCACTTTTCACTTTCATGCATTGGAGAAGGAAATGGCAACCCACTCCAGTGTTCTTGCCTGGAGAATCCCAGGGATGGGGGAGCCTGGTGGGCTGCCATCTATGGGGTCGCACAGAGTCGGACATGACTGAAGCGACTTAGCAGCAGCAGTAGCAGAACTGCTCTTCAAAAGAAAGAGCATCTAGGTGTCTTTCTGATGATGCTTTACTTTCTATAGATTATGTCCCTCACTTCTAGTCTGGCAAAAGATATCAGTGGGAAATCATTACAAATTTAAATAATTCTTTGAACTCTGCTGGGTAAATCTGTGTGTTTAATTTTGCATCTATAGGATACATGTTTCACATTAATAACATGTTTACGGGAAGCAACAGAATGCCTCTGACTCTGTTTTCCCATGTTATATTTGTATGGGTTCCTGCTCTCACTCACTCTGGGACTCTGTTTTACCAAGAATCATACCTAACTGGACCCTATGAGGAAGTTAACTAAATCTGTAATCTCTGACTTTACCGCATCTTTCCTTCCTTCTAAGGCACAGCACCCAAGGGTCTCTCTTTTTATAAATCCTGAGGGACACAAGTCCACTCAAAGATTTGGAAATCAGGTATATACCCCAACCCAGTAGATACATGATAGATGATAGAGATATTAATATTGGTAACAATATCGATAAAAAGTTGCATTTAAGAGATGCTGAATTATTTTTTTTCCTGGAGCGTCTGAGGCAAGAAAAGGGCCTTAAAGTGTCACTGACTTATTTTGCAAGTGCCTAATTCAGAAGCCCTAGGTGTTCTTTGGAAGGAATGATGCTAAAGCTGAAACTCCAGTACTTTGGCCGCCTCATGCAAAGAGTTGACTCATTGGAAAAGACTCTGATGCTGGGAGGGATTGGGGGCAGGAGGAAAAGGGGACGACAGAGGATGAAATGGCTGGATGGCATCACTGACTCAATGGACGTGAGTTTGAGTGAACTCTGGGATTTGGTGATGGACAGGGAGGCCTGGTGTGCTGCGATTCATGGGATCGCAAAGAGTTGGACACGACTGAGCGACTGAACTGAATCAGAAGAATGCATCATTAATCACACTGGAGAAGTAAAGCATCTCATGAGGTCATCGTGACATGAGTCAGTATGGTCATTGTGACATGAGTCAGTATGGCCATCATCAAAAAGTCTACAAACAATAAATGCAGGAGAGGATACGGATAAAAGGGAATCCTCTTGCACTGTTGGTGGGAATGCAAATTGATATAGCCACTATGGAAAACAGTATGGAGATTCCTTAAAAACTAGGAATAAAACCACCATATAACACAGCAATCCCACTACTGGGCGTATGCCCTGAGGAAACCAGAATTGAAAAAGATACATGCACTGCAGTGTTCACTGCAGCACCATTTACAATAGCTAGGACATGGAAGCAACCTAGATGTCCATTGAAAGATGAGTGGATAAGGAAATCGTGGTACATATATATAATGGAATATTACTCAGCTATAAGAAAGAATGCATTTGAGTCAGTTCTAATGAGTTGCATGAACCTAGAGCCTATCATACAGAGTGAAGTAAGTCAGAAAGAGAAAGACAAATATTGTATATTAACACATATATATGGAATCTAAAAAGATAGTACTGATGATCCTATATGCAGAGCAGCAAAGTAGACATGAACATAAAGAACAGACTTTTAGACAGTGGGGGAAGGAGAGAGCAGGATGATTTGAGAGAATAGCACTGAATCATATAATTACCATAAGTAAAGTAGATAGCCCCTGGGAATTTGATGTATGATGCAGGGAACCCAAAACCATGCTCCATGACAACCTAATGGGGTGGGAAGGGGAGGGAGGTGGGGGTTTCAAGAGGGAGGGGCCATATGTATACCTAATTCGGATTCATGTTGATGTATGGAAAAAATCATCATAATATCCTCTAATTGTCCTTTAATGAGAGGATAATATATATCCTTTATATATCCGTAATATCCTTTAATTATCCTCTAATTAAAAAAATAAAAAGAACATCGTGAGATAGGACCCGTAGAGATCAAACAAGCATTCCTACCGACACTGTGGTGTCGGTTCCCTCTGGCTGGAAACTCCAGGAGACTGAGGTCAACGTGCCGGTTGTGTTAGTAGACTTGAACTTGCACGTCAGCTTCCCTTGTGTCCCATTTGCCACGAAGATTTCTTTTGGTGTATACACCTCCAAGGCCGATACACCATATGTCACTGGGGAGAGAGAAACAAGGACAGTTTAGGAGTAGGATTTATCATGAATACCACTGTGCATATTTATCTGAGGACAAAGAAAAGATAAAAGAACATTACAAACTATATACAGTAATCCACCACCACTGTATATTAGAGTCTGGGATTTTTGTTTTTTAGTAAGAAGACATTTTTACTAGTTCAGTTCCACCTAATATTTAAGTTTTCTTTTGAATTAACAGACCTTAATTTTCAGAGCAGTTTGAGGTTTACAGAAAGCAGGTAGTTCCTGGGACTTCCCTGGTGGTCCAGACGTTAAGACTCTGAGCTTCAGGCAAACAAAAAAAAGGGAGTTCCATATATTCCCTCTTGCTTCCCCCAAGTTCCAGTTTTCTCTATTGTTAACACTTTGCATTAGTGTATCACCAACATCCAGAATATTCTATAGCTAGAATCATATAGTTAATGTAGCCTTTTCAGATTGACTTTTCTCATTTAAGCTTCCTTCATATCATTTCATGGCATGACAGACCACTTCATTTTATTGCTGAACAATATCCTTTGTACTTAAGTTTCTCAGTTCATCTACTGAAGGACATCTCATCATGCTTCTCTGATGCTGTTTTTAATGATGCGGAGGCCATATTTTTAACTCTTTAAATGGTTCTTATATTCACCTCCTACATTTCAATTTATATCAGGTTGATCTTTTCTCATCTTCCATATTTAAACCAATTTAAACTGTTCTAGGTAAGAGATCACTTTATTTTAAAGCCATGTTCATTATGTAACACACTCTTTTCCTGTATTTAAGGGGAAAAAAAGCGTTACATATCTTGTGTTCATTAATGAAATCTTCCCTAACCATTGAATTTCAGTGTGTCAGATAACATGTGTACTCAAGAAATAACTAACCACATTGAGTCACATATTCCTCTCCTCATTGCATTTTTCAGTTAGCCTAAGCCCGGAAAGTAGTAATTAAAATGTCTTATCATTTCAAGATCTACAATCAGAGGCAACTGCAGGAATTATTAAGGACTGTTGCTAAGATAAAATAATCTTCACCTCAAAAGAAACTCTTTCATGGACTAAATGAAGATTAGAAAGAAACTAATTTGGCCTAAAAGTGGAAACAGAGTTAATACAGAAAAGATGAAAAACACCCATTTTCAAAATAAGATATTTTTTAAAGAAATATTTGGGAGAGAATCCCTATCTACAGTGTTCCAATTATTCTTAGAATGTAATAGATGAGTAGAATAAGGAAGGGTATTGTCACGCGGGACTGATGGTCATTTTCAGAATTTTTTCTTCCTGAGGTCTTTATGACTCCAGGCCAAGGAGAGCAGCAGTACTCCCCCATTCTCCCCAACTATCTTCCAAATGTTTATTCTCAGGACACAATGGACACTTTTGGCCATTCTTCTAAATAAACTGATAGCCACACTGAATCAAGTAGATTTTTTTCTGCTAAAGAGGGTGGATTATTATTATAGAGAACAACAGATTATTATTCGTGGTCCAAACCTCAAAACAAGACCTTCTTTTAAGCAAGAAGCAAACAAAAGACACCCCGTGCTATTGTGGGTAGGCAGAAAAGCAGCCCCAGGGCACTTGAGCTCAGAATGAAGGACAAAGCACAAGACGACAATCTGACTTACTCCAGGAAGCAGCACTGGTTTGTGACCCTTATTTACTCTGTGATTTTGACTAGTTTTCTCCACTGTGAGGAGCACTGCAAGGCAAGTCACAGTCTGTAAAATCAATAAATTAAGTTTCTCAACGATTTTCTCAAACAAAATCCCTGCTACAAGGTCTAGCTGCAAGAACTGTTACCCTGAGAAGTTATTTAAAGATGGAACTAGGCCAAGGGCCCAAGTTTACAGTCATGTAATTTTGACCAAAAGACCAACCAAATCCCTAAATGAGTTTTTAGACAATCTGTTCAAGACAGACAATTATGTCAAAACTGGTTAAAAAACAAATGGCTTTTTTTTTTTTCCAGCATGCAGCCTTTGGCAGCCTGGTTTATTTCATTTACTATTGTTTTTTTTGTTTTTTTTTTCTTTTTTTTTATTATCCAGAATCTACAGTTTATTTTAGAGTTCACTCTGCATGTTGTACATTTTATGGATTTACAAAAATGCACAGTGACATATATGCAAAAACAACAACATATCATCACTCTGGCTAATTTGGACATGTAGTTTTTAGAGTCAGGAAAATCAATTCCAACTCCAGCCAGTCAGCTAGTTGCAGAAAAATAAAATAACTTCATACATAGCTAGTTAACCTCCTCTTATCCCTGACTCTCTTTCTCTTACTCCTTTTGTAATTCTTAGAGATTCTGTTAGTCATAGGAAGAAACTCCCCAAACCTGGTCTCCTTATCTTCTTTTTTCCAATAATCTTGTCCTCAGGCTTATCCCAGCTACTAATTCCCATAAGCGTAGCCTAGATGGGGCTTCTCCGCCACGGCACTACTGACGGTCAGGCCAGATTAGTCTTTGTTGTGGAGGCTCTCCTGTGCATGGATGTTTAGCAGCATCCCTGACCTCCACCAGGTGTCTGAAGTATCTTCTCCCCTTCCAGTTGTGACAACCAACAATGTCTTCAGACAACCACAGATTTCCCCTATTCAGGGGTAAGTTGCTCCTGGTTGAGAACTGCTGCCCCAGATCCTATCATCAATACCTGTGCCCCCTCCACAATCTTATTTCAGGCTCTCTACCTCTGATCTTTCCAGAACATTTCCTCCAAAACCCTGATTTTATTGAATCCTTCAGCCACATTAAAACCCAGAATCCATCAGTCCTGCAACCCTTTTACAGTCTCATCCATTCTGCATCTCTACCAGGGCAGCTGATCACAGATGGAGAAAAGCACACAATCCCACTGACTGGGCTTCCCCTTAAACCCATGACCATTAACGTCAAACAGGACTCTTAATGGTGCCGAGCAATCCTCCCACATCCTCTCTCCGTCAAGGATCCACTTTCCTAAATGACTACTTTATGCCTTCTCTTTAACCTCAACTGGGGACCGCCCCCGCTGCTTCTGCTCAGCTAATGACTGTGCTGCCTGTTTCCGTGAGAAAACAGAATCGGAAGAGAAGCTCTCCGTGTCCCCAACCATATCCTACCCTCCCTCCGCCTGCATCTGTGGCCTGTCCTTCCTCTGCAGGAAATGTGTGTGCCCCTCTCCACTGTGCGCTGCGTCTCATCTCTCAGTCACCTAGAGACACTGATCTAGCAACTCTCGCTTTTTCTCCTGAGTTTTTCATTCTCTACTGAGTTACTGTCATCAGCCATAGAACTACATACATTTATATAGTATTTATTATTCTATATATACTATATACTTTAGCGGAAAAAAATCTTGACCCTGCATTGCCCCCCAGGTAGGATCTCTTTGCCCTCTTCTAATCTACAAATCTTAAAATAACTGTCCACAGTCACTGTACCCATCTCCCTCCTCCCATTTTCTCTTGAATAAACCCTGTTCAGACTTTCATCCCCAGCACTCCACTAAAACGGTTCTTGTTAAGAAATCCAATGACTTCCATGCGGCTAAACTGACAGTTAATTCTCAATCTCATCTTATTGACTGAACTACATTAGATACAATTGATCACTCCCTCCTTGGAACAATTTTTTCCCCCCAATTTGGTATTAGTATCTCATCCCTTTTGATTCTCTCATCAGCTCCTCCTTTTCTAGTCCCCTGACCTCTATATGCTAGATGGCCCCAGATCATCCCTCTGAACTCTTAAAAATCTTTTTTAATTTTGGCTGCACTGGGTCTCTGTTGCAGCCCAAGGGGGCTTCTGTTATTGTGGAGCTCAGGCTAGAGAGCACATGAGCTCAGGAGCTGCAGGACATGGGCTTAGTTGCCCTGCGACATGTGGATTCGTAGTTCCGTCCAGGGGTCGACCCCGTGTCCCCTGCGCTAAAAGGTGGATTCTTAACCACTGGACCACCAACGAAGCCCCTCACCCCTCTGACCTCTTATCTAGTCATTCTCTTGGTGACCTCATCTAGTTTCAGGGCTTTAAATATCTCCTAAATGCCGATGACTCCCGTGTACACACACACACACACAAACATACATATGCAAGTGTTTACCCAACAATGTCACTTGAATCTAACTGGCATCTTAAATTTAACAATGTAAAGATGATTCCCACTTCCAAATCTGCCCTCCACTTTAATAAGCGACAACTCCAGCCTTCCAGTGGCTGAGGTCAAAACTCTGGACACCTTTCTTTCTCACAATTTACCTCTAAGCCATCACAAAACATGTGTCTCCACTAAAAATATATCTAGAAATGGAGCTCTGCACGCTCTTCCAATGCTACCATCTTGGTCCATTCCACCATCATCTTGCACTTGGGTTATTTCTGTGACTTCCTAAGCTGGTTCTCTCTTCCACCCTCAGCCACTTAACTGCAGCCAATACACAGGTCAGAGAGATCTTGGCCTCTCTGATCTTATCACTCTACACAAAACGCTCCAAGGATTCCCCACATCAACCAGGATCAGGTCTGAGCACTCACAGTGGCTCATAGAGCCCAGGGTAAGCGAGCCCCGACCACCTCTCAGACTTCATCTCATCTCCTGCACTTTCCCCCAAACATGCTGAGTAGTCACCCCACCGCCTGGCCGTGCCTCTGCCTCTGCCCGTGGTGAGCCCCAGGACAGAGAACAGCGCAGATGAGGAGATGGGAAGTCGTCATGCATGAGAACGAAGAAGGGCCATCAGCCGAGAGAACTGCTAGGAGTAAGGTACTCTGCACAGCTGATCTCAGGGAGAAGTTTCAGCAGAGATTTACACTGCGTGTGGTAACATGCACATCAAAGAATCCCGAAGTGCTTACAGCAGTTTCTGATCAGCTGTGAGGAACCCCTTAGAAAGTTTCTCCTGTGTGGGGGAAGAGAAAGGAAAACATAGATCTCCTTCTCAGACTACATTCCATGTAGCCCAAGCCAGGGATGAATTCACTGGATTCTTAAACAATTGGAAATGGTTTGCTTTGTTCAGCCTTTTTTTTTTTAAAGTGACTAGGAGTATTATGGAAGTGCATAGTAAAATTATTCATAGAAGAGAGTTTTAAGGGGCTAGTTAAAATGGCTAAAGAATGCAAATATAAAGAACACTGAGATGTAGAGAAACTATTGTTCTAATCCACGTCATCCCATGTCACTGTAGACTGGACTCCCAGTCTGAATAAGACATTACATAGGTATTTTTTAGGCCTCAGATTTACGATTATGGAATAGTGACAAAAATCATTGTGAAAAGTATTAAAATTGTGGTTTAAAAACTCATTGCTAGGGGGAAAGGTCTCCTGCTGATTCCTGGAAAAACCTTGCCTCAGGAATAAAAACATAGAAATGAAATAAAAAGATTAAGTAATATGCACATGTTTTTACAACTGGCCAACTTTGTATTCTGAGTTACATATTAACTTACAGATAAACTTCAGAATGGAAACCAGAGCTGTTCTGATGTGCTCTAGGAAATAAATTTCTAAATAAACTGCTGCTGCTGCTTAGTCACTTCAGTCATGGCTCCTCTGTCCATGAAATTCTCCAGGCAAGAATACTGGAGCTGGTTGCCATTCCCCCCTCCAGGGGATCTTCCCAACACAGGGATTGAACCGGGGTCTCCTGCATTGCAGGCAGATTCTTTACCACTGAGCCACCAGGGAAGCCCTGTAAATGAACTATGTTGCCACTCAAATTTTCAATTTGAAAATATATTTTGAAGATCATTATCACTCCACTCAGCAGTGGGGTGATAATGATCTTCAAAATATATTTTCAAATTGAAAACACCTGCAAAATCATTTGACAAATAATCACAAAGTTGTGAAATCAACTTGCTAAGGGTCATTTCTACAGTAGTCAAATACAATACCCAAAACTTGATATTCTTCCATTTTGGACGGAAACCTGAGCAGTTTAGGGGGAAAGGGGGTACAAATACAGAATACAAACAACATCCATCACAACCACAAAGAAAAAAAGCAAATTCAAGAATGTTTGCCCAAAGAGCTACTCCTGATATGATCTATTTCAAATGATTGAAGTAATACAATGTCAATCATGTCTCCCAACTAACATGTCAATATGCCCTTTAACACCAGTAAACTCTGATACCACAAAATCATTTTAAATGCACTGGAGTAGCATTACTACGAACTAATTGCCTGGTTTAAAATAACAACGTTTTCACTGTTATTGTTGAAGCAATTCCTTGTCTTGTTAATGCTGGGTCCATGGGTCGTACCCTGGTTTGTAAAAACCTTACCCTTTTAACAAACACTGTTAAAGTTTTCCTTGAAATTGAAAGGCTTTTGTTTCGACATTTTTTTTTAAGCGCTTAGATGTTACCAGTATATTTTCCTCTTTAAAAGAGTACAATCAAGCAATCTAACAGCTTTCTGGCTTATTTCTTGTCTGCTGTTGGTCCACGGTGACAGTCTGATATTGTAATATATCCTAGCACAAGCATAAATATGACTTATTAAAACACAGTAAAAGAGAGGGACGAGAGAGAACACTGAACACAAAATTAAGACTAGCGGTCCTGACTGTAACAGGGTGGCCAGGGCAGGATGTGTGCAGCCCACACTACTGGTTGTGTTTAATTTCTTAGGCTAGGCAGTGAGGGCATGGGAGCTGGGGTTTGTTTGTTTGGGCCACACGGTCTGTGCAAGGCATGTGGGATATTATTTCCTTACCCAGGGATTGAACCCATACCCCCTGTAGGGGACTCTCTTAACCACCGGACCACCAGGGAAGTCCCCATGGGAGCTCGTTTTTAATGTGCACTCCGAAAAGTGTATCCACATGCATGCGCTCACGTGCGTGCACACACACACACACACACACACTCTTTCTTTTGTATATATTTTATTTCTCATAATAAAAACTGTTTATCTTTAAAGAGAGAAAGGAAGGTATCAGTAGGTATTTACAGATTACTTATTTAATTCCCAAATGCTCCAGTGAAAGCATCCAGCTCACGCTGCTCTCCCAGTGCGGCTGTGACTCCCTGGGCGGATGAAGGGAAGTCAACGGGCCGTGTGTGTCGGCAGAAACAAGGCCGGTGCCAAGTCAGAGGCCAGTCTGCGGCCAACGAGGGCGGCCTTCTGCCATGCATCACGGCTGTTCTGGCTCTGCCTCAGCTTGGTGGCACAAGGTAAGAGAGGCTACAAAAATATACTCTATTCAAGGAGCCATAAGTATTAATAAATTAAGCTATTCGTCAGGAACATGCAGTTATACTTCAGGCCACAATCTAAACAAAAGTGACTTCCTCCCCATGCCTGCCCCACAGGCTTCACCTGTGCTGCTTCACATCCTGCCTTTCCCCTCAAGGCACCCTCATCCTCCACAGGGGCCAGCTGCCCGCCAGGGGCTGGTCCTCCTCTGTTTACCAAGCCACGCCTGCCCATCAGTGTGCTGACTGTCTGAATGGTGAGGGGGAAATGAATAGATTAAAGAAATGAATCAGAGACCAAACTCGACTCATTTGAGCTCAGCCATAAAAAATTATACTTGCTTCACAAACGATGGCTTCAGCATAATGCCCAAGACAAAACTGCAGAGATTACTCAGGGTTAAGTTTGGAGGCTGACATCATCTTAGAGGAAGCTTAGATACACAGCCTCCAAAAGTCACCTTCCTATTTAGACGAGAAAATCCCAAAGGCAATTCATCTTCTGAAATGTTCAATTAAAAAAAAAAAAAAAAGTTATGTACTATCACTAACACACAGGATCACCAGATTCCCCTCAGAGTTGATTCCTTCCACTCACGATTGATGGTGAACTGGCCACATCTCTACCCTTAACCTTTTTGCACCAACAAAGACCTTTCTGTTTCTCAAATGAGAGATTCAAAAGGTCCTCAATCAGACCAGTCATTGCACTGATCACTTGATTCCTTAAAGCACTGGCATTTCTTGCTTGCCCTCCTCTATGTATGCACTGTTCATCTTTCTTTCCTTGCTACGGCTTTCCTTCTTTCAATCAACCATTATTCTTTCAAACCATGCTGGGACTCGGCTTCTGCCCTGAGTGGACTGACAGTCACGTGGAGACAAATGAACAAACATCTATAGTACAGTGGCAGAGGCACCTGGCCCGGCTGCGGGGATGTACCCAGAATGGCTTAGAGACAGAGCAGTTTCCACCAAAATCCAAAGTCTCCAATCAAGCAGTCAACACAAACGCCACAACCTGAACTGTATCTTCTGTGTCCAAATATTTGTCCAAAATTGTCAAAACATTTCTCAGTTTTTAGCAAGCAAGTGAAAATAAGACACTTTGGGGAAGAAATCAGATAATTTTACTTCTGACAGAGTATAGTGGACTAAATGTTCAGCATAAAAAACATGTTGTAAGCTCCGGAGGCATATCCATGGATAACAGAATAACACTCTCACATGCTCTGTATTTCCCAAGTGCTGAAATGGCAAAAGACCAAGCAAAAGGCCACTGTACTGTAAATCTATATTTCCAAACTCTCAAATTTATATTATTAGAAGGCCTACAATATATTAGAAGATATTTGATCCAAAATGTCATCTAAGCCAAAAAAGGCTAATACAAAATATTTTAAGAACAGCAAAACAAAAGTATGTGCCTATAGTTGATTGCAAGGAGGATATTCCTTGTCTCCAAAATAAGACAAAAAGAAAAAGAGCAACAGCAAACCACCACTTCAGTGCTCACTATGGGTTAAACATTATCAAACTCTGGTACATTTATTATTTTCCAACATCACTGTTGACTATTATCTGTTGGATGGAAGCTCAGAGAGGCAAAAAACTTGCCCAAGTGACTTATTCAGCAGTTGCAGAACCCTCCGATCCAAAGCCTAGCTCTGTTCACTACGCTATTTATCAACCTTTAACAAAGTCCTAATATTATTCAAACAAAAATTTTACAGGGAACCCCATACACAATGAAGATAGGGGTAGTTTTCATATACAAGTCAGACAAGAAGTACTCAAAACTTACTATAATAAATAAGTTCCAGAAGTAGAACACAACACAATGGTTCCAAACCTTGTTTATATTTTGGAATCACCTAGAGAGCTTTGAAAAATAGTGATGTCTATTGAAACAACGCTGTCTGATATTGTACCAATGGATATACGTCATTATACATTTATCCAAACCCACAGAATGTACAATACCAAGAACGTAAACGATGGACTTTGACTGATTATGATGTGTCGATGCAGGTTCACCCATTGTAATAAGTGTGCCACCCTGGTGGGGATGTTGATAACGAGGAAGGCTATGCACGTGTGGAAAGCAGAAGGAATATGGATACATGGCTACGTGCTCAGTTGTGTCTGACTCTTTGCGACCCCATGTGCTGTTGCCTGCCAGGCTCTTCTGTCTATGGAATTTTCCAGGTAAAAATACTGGAGTGGGCTGTCATTTCCTACTTCAGGGATCTTGCCAACTCAGGGATCAAACCCACACCTCCTGCCCTGACAGGCAGATTATTTACCATTGCACCCCCTGGGAAGCCCGGTATATGGTTATACAACCTCCCCATTTTTCTGTGAAAAATACAGTCTATTTAAAAAATACTGGTGCCTATGTCCTGCCCCTACTCCCAGGGGTTTTGATTTAATTAGTATACTTGTGGCCTAGGCATCACGATTTTTTAAATGCCCTCAGGGGCTTCCCTGGTGGCTGTGGCTCAGATGGTAAAGAAGCTGCCTGCAATGCAGGAGACCCAGGTTCAACCCATGGGTTGGGAAGATCCCCTGGAGAAGAAAATGACAAACCACTTCAGTACACTTGCCTGGAGAATTCCATGGATAGAGGAGCCTGGTGGGCTACAGTCCATAGGGTCACAAAGAGTCAGATATGACTGAGCAACTAACACACACACGGGTGATTCTAAACTTGTAACCACCATCCAACACACCAATGAGATGTTGGACTCTACTTACGATACTATAATAAAAAAGACTATGCTGAAGCAGATGAGCCAAGCCTTGCCTGGCATTTAATTGAATGTAGGCCGAAGCAAGTTGACCTGTAAAATACATATTAGTGTACATGCGTGGATCTGAAGCTTTCAAAAGATGTGGCAGTGCTCTACTGCACTGTTAAATGCACACTCACAAGTTTAAATGTACACATAGAAATTACAAAATCCTGCTTTATTCTGAAGAATGCACTCGCTGCAGGAGTTAACATGGTGGCAGTATCCAAAGTCCCCAAATTATGTATATAATTTAATGTCCGGCATGCTATTCCTTATTATTATTTTAATTGTTAAAAATATACTTTAGAGGGCTTCCCTGGTGGTCCAATGGCTAAGATTTTGCGCTCCCAATGCAGGGGGCTGGGGTTGATCCCTGGTCAGGGGACTAGATCCCACATGCTGCAACTAAGACTCAGAACAGCCAAATAAATAAATAAAATAATTACTTTATAATCTTTATATATACACACATATATGTGTGTATGTGTGTGTGTATATACATGTGTGCTAAGTTGCTTCAGTCATATCTGACTCTTTGCGACCCTATGGCTGGTAGCCAGTCAGGCTCCTCTGTCCATGGGGTTCTCCCCATGGAGAATAGGGCAGAATACTGGAGTGGGTTGCCACACCCTCCTCCAGGGGATCTTCCTGAACCAGGGATTGAACCCAGGTCTCTTATGTTTCCTGTACTGGCAGGCAGGTTCTTTATCACTAAGTCCACCTAGGAAGCCCTAGCACCACCAGGGAAGCCCACACACACACACACACACACATATATATATATATACACACACACGTACATACACACTTCAGAATCAAACAAAATGTACATCAAACATTTGGAAATTCTAAAGTACTGTTCCTGAAATCCCCTAGAAGTCTACTGATGAGAGCTTGAAACAACGCTTATCTGCTTGGTTTTTGAGAAATTCAGGTTTAAGTGTATAAAACCAGGGTCTACTACCATAGCAACCTGAAGCTGGACAAACAGACTAACCACATTTTTGTTTGTTTGTTTTTGTAAACTTTAAACATTTTTTTAAAATGTTGGGTGTGCCCGATTTTTTAAATGTTGGGGCACACCCAATTAACAATGTTGTGGTAGTTTCAGGTGGATAGTGAAGGGACTCAGCCACACATATACATGTATCCATTCTCCCCAAACTCCCCTCCTATCCAGGCTGGCACCTAACACTGAGCAGAGTTCCACGTGCTATACAATACGTCCTTGCTGGCAATCCATTTTAAACACAGCAGTGTGTACATGACCTTCCCAAAGTCCCTAACTATCCCTTCCCTGGCAACCATAAGTTCATTATCTAAGCAGACCAACCACATTTTAACCACACAGGGGGAAATGAATTAAATGAGAGAGGAAATATTCAACCTTTATAGGGCCACAGGTATGTATTGAAAGAGCTGATCTTACCTGGTGATTCTTTGGGCAGGTTCTGAATTAAATGCAAATTTGTCCATGCTAGTTTTTAATTTAAAACCCAGTTTAAAAGCTCCCTTATTTGCTTCCAAGCTTTTCAAAGCGACATCCTCCTTCTCCTGCTTTATATTTGGTGAGGGTGATTGCTGGTGGGCTGGTATTAGCTTGCTCTTGCTTCCTTCAACATGCCATGCAGCTGGCACATTTCTGGGCACCATTGGGAATGAGGCCACCTCTGAAATCCTACAGAATCCTGACTCCACCTAAACAGGACTTCAGGAAAAATCTCCCTGATCTGACCACCTCTTGCCCCCCACTACTCAATATTTCTTGCATGCCCCTCTACAACTGCAGTCTACTGAAGCTGCACTTTCAAGTGAGAAGCCAAAGCTTTTTGATACTTAGTCCTGCAATTGTCCTGAACTTCACTATGACTCAAGACTCTGAAAGAAAGAACCTCATCTTCTTTGCCCTGTGTGTACCCAACACCGGAGACAGTTCCTGGTGGTCACAAAGTTCTCAGGAACATTTAAGGAGTAAGCAGACAGGTTGCATTTTTAGGATGCCTATAATGTGAAGCTTTGGTTAATGAAACGTATAAGTACCCTTGAAAAAGAGAAGAAAGAAACCAAGTTGCCCTAAAATGGAAATCTAATTCCACTCAAACTCTCTGGCTCTTAGAAAAATCTGGCAAAACAGTTCAGATTAATTAGTACAAATTTACAACTCCCCAAAGAGTTCAAGTGTAAATGCTTACCCTTGGAAAAAAGTAAAATACAAGACAAGAATGAAAATATGTGCCCTCTTTCCTGTTGAGATTCAGGCTTTGTTAAAATAAAACAAAGACAGTAACATCAATTAAAGAACTGACTTATTATAGCAAATAAGTGCTAGGTTCTGCGGGGATGCAGTCTCATTAAATACTATGCACATATACAAACACACAAGAATGTATACAGCAAATATTAGACGCATACAGCATGCAGAGTCAGAGCATAAGGGAGGACACAGAAGAGCCCTCCAAACAAGGCTTACAGGCTGCCTGATCTGTATTTTATTTCCTGTTTATACCACCTTATCGTCCCTATAAAAGTTCCTATAAAGCATCTCCCTAAAGTAGCAAATAGACTACATGTAGTTAATTAAAGTTGAAGTTTGAGAAATGAAGAGGTCAGGGAGTATTTTAGGGAAAATATACTAGAGTTTTATCTAGAATGTTGAGAAGAATCAAGACAGATAGGAAAAGCACTTTGCAGAGACAGAAAAGCATGAGACACCGTTTCAAAACGGATTGTGTAGATTAGTTTGGCCAGAGTAGAAGACAATGTTATAGCTGAAAGGGGGGACTTCCCTGGAAGCACAGTGGAAAAGAACCTGCTCGCCAACACAGGGGACACAGGTTCGATTACTGGTCCGGGAAGATTCCACATGCCTTGGAGCAACTAAGACGGGGTTCCACAAGTACTGAGCCCAACTCCAGAGCCTGAGCGCTGCAACAAGCCGCAGCAGTGAGAGGCCTGAGCGCCACAGCTGCAGAGGAGCCCCGGCTCACCACAACTGAGAAAGCCCTTGCACAACAACGGAGATCTGGTGCAACCAGAAATAAGTAAAAGTACTGCAAAATAATAATAAAGTTGAAAGGGTAAGCTGAGAAGCTGGCACCTCATCCTGTGAGCAAATGGGCAACACTGCATATTTTTAAGTTGGGCAATAAGGTAAAAGTGGGCTTCTTGGCAGAGATGTGAAGAAACACAGAAAAATGAAGAAAAGGAGAGGCATTTTGAATATTTTCTCAAACAATTTTTGTTTCGTTCATTCTGCCCCCAACACTGGACAAAAAGTAGAAAAACTCCTCTAAATCTTTCAAAAGCAACACTACTACTAAAAAACCAAATTATTTTTACATTTTTTAACCTACAAATTGACTTTAGATACATAAAGGATATTTTTAAAAACTAAGAATTGTACATATATAATTTCTTTGAAATAATTAATAGTAAGGAATTCTACATAATAATTGGAGAAGGCACTGGCACCCCACTCCAGTACTTTTGCCTGGAAAATCCCATGGACGGAGGAGCCTGGTGGGCTACAGTCCATGGGGTCTCGAAGAGTCGGACACGACTGAGTGACTTCACTTTCACTTTTCACTTTCATGCATTGGAGAAGGAAATGGCAACCCACTCCAGTGTTCTTGCCTGGAGAATCCCAGGGATGCAGGAGCCTGGTGGGCTGCCGTCTATGGGGTCTCACAGAGTCAGACACGACTGAAGCAACTTAGCAGCAGCAGCTACATAATCATATTTGTCATATGGTTGCCAGTTTCAGTTTCTTGAGGTTATTTTTTGACAGCATAACCATTTTGATGAAAATCTTGCTAAAATGCATTATTTTTCTTCTATCTTCATAAAAAGATAACACAGTGAGTGAAGATTTGCAGAGAAACAATATTTACATAGTTGTGAAGCATTCCTCCACAAGATAGGTATTAATCAGAGGGGAAAAGTAGTTCCTTTACAGTGGAGAAATAGGGCAGGCACTGTGAAAATGCAGTGAAAGTGCCTGGTCCTAACCACTGGCCTTCATGCATGCCTGCTAAGGCACTTCAGTTGTGCCGTGACCCTAAGGACGGTAGCCCACCAGGCTCCTCTGTCCATGGGCTTCTCCAGGCAGGAATACTGGAGTGGGTTGCCATGCCTTCCTCAGGGTTGGTAGACTTTAGGAAATACACATTAAAGTATTTAAGGATAAAGGTGGCGCCGCCCACCCTCCACAGTATTAAAGGATAAAGTACCAACATTTCTGCTGTTTTTACACAGTTGAAAGATATACATACAAGGATTAAGAAAATGTAATAAAATATGAACATTTGAGATATCTGGTTGAACAGTAGACGGTATTCTTTGCATTCTTTCACTACTTTTCTGTAAGTCTAAAATTATATCAAAATAAAGATGAAAAGTGTGAAGTCAAGTGGGCCTTAGAAAGCATCACTACGAACAAAACTAGTGGAGGTGATGGAATTCCAGTTGAGCTATTTCAAATGCTGAAAGATGATGCTGTGAAAGTGCTGCACTCAATATGCCAGCAAATTGGGAAAACTCAGCAGTGGCCACAGGACTGGAAAAGGTCAGTTTTCATTCCAATCCCAAAGAAAGGCAATGCCAAAGAATGCTCAAACTACCGCACAATTGCACTCATCTCACATGCTAGTAAAGTAATGTTCAAAATTCTCCAAGCCAGGCTTCAGCAATATGTGAACCGTGAACTTCCTGATGTTCAAGCTGGTTTTAGAAAAAGCAGAGGAACCAGAGACCAAATT
Source organism: Bos grunniens (assembly GCF_055505025.1). Lineage (NCBI taxonomy): Eukaryota > Metazoa > Chordata > Mammalia > Artiodactyla > Bovidae > Bos > Bos grunniens. The sequence continues at coordinate 121,078,891 of NC_141167.1, read as the reverse complement.
GCCAACATCTGCTGGATCATGGAAAAAGCAAGAGAGTTCCAGAAAAACATCTATTTCTGCTTTATTGACTATGCCAAAGCCTTTGACTGTGTGGATCACAATAAACTGTGGAAAAGTCTGAAAGAGATGGGAATACCAGACCACCTGACCTGCCTCTTGAGAAATCTCTATGCAGGTCAGGAAGCAACAGATAGAACTGGACATGGAACAACAGACTGGTTCCAAATAGGAAAAGGAATACGTTAAGGCTGTATATTGTCACTCTGCTTATTTAACTTATATGCAGAGTACATCATGAGAAACGCTGGACTTGAAGAAACACAAGCTGGAATCAAGATTGCCAGGAGAAATATCAATAACCTCAAATATGCAGATGACACCACCCTTATGGCAGAAAGTGAAGAGGAACTAAAAAGCCTCTTGAGGAAAGTGAAAGTGGAGAGTGAAAAAGTTGGCTTAAAGCTCAACATTCAGAAAACGAAGATCATGGCATCCGGTCCCATCACTTCATGGGAAATAGATGGGGAAACAGTGTCAGATTTTTTTTTTGGGCTCCAAAATCACTGCAGATGGTGACTGAAGCCATGAAATTAAAAGACGCTTACTCCTTGGAAGGAAAGTTATGACCAACCTAGATGGCATATTCAAAAGCAGAGACATTACTTTGCCAACAGAGGTTCATCTAGTCAAGACTATGGTTTTTCCTGTGGTCATGTATGGATGTGAGAGTTGGACTGTGAAGAAGGCTGAGCGCCAAAGAATTGATGCTTTTGAACTGTGGTGTTGGAGAAGACTCTTGAGAGTCCCTTGGACTGCAAGGAGATCCAACCAGTCCATTCTGAAGGAGATCAGCCCTGGGATTTCTTTGGAAGGAATGATGCTAAAGCTGAAACTCCAGTACTTTGGCCACCTCATGCGAAGAGTTGACTCATTGGAAAAGACTCTGATGCTGGGAGGGATTGGGGGCAGGAGGAGAAGGGGACAACAGAGGATGAGATGGCTGGATGACATCACTGACTCGATGGACGTGAGTCTGAGTGAACTCTGGGAGCTGGTGATGGACAGGGAGGCCTGGAGTGCTGCGATTCATAGGGTCACAAAGAGTCGGACATGACTGAGCGACTGAACTGAACAGAACTGAAAGATGAAAAATAAATACATTACTTTGTTGAAATTTTGGCTTACTCTTTGGTAACTCAGGACTTGTGTGGACAGCAAGAACACTATTAATTTAGTTTTACCCTCTGGGGCCACTCAGATATGTAGGACTACTTGCCTCTATCCAGTTGCCTCCAGTCATGATTATTTTTCAACTTTTGTACGTTAAAATTTAAAAATTTTCTTACAATTATCATTCCAATCAATTGTCAGTATTGCTGACTGCAGTTTGCCTTCAGCATACCCTATTCCACCTCCTGATTAACTGCTCTAATCTATTACAGGCTCGGAAATTCATCTAGTTCATATTTATTTTACAGATGAAAAGACTCTAGTCCAGAAAGGGTAAGGAACTTACTGAAGGTATTCATTATCATCAAGAACAGAAAAAGGATTTGAACAATTCCAAAATACTTTTTGTGACATCATGCTAATTTGACTGGTGCATAAAATAAGAGGAAATTGTCTCTTAATAAAGAACTGTGTTATACTGAGGTCAGACTTGTGGTTACCAAGGGGGAAGGGGGAAAGAAGAGGGATGGATAGGGAATTTGGGGTTGGTAGATGCAAATTATTACATTTAGAATGGATAAACAAGGTCCTACCGTAAAGCATAGGAAACTATATAGAATCTGATGGGATAAAAAAAGAATGTATATGTGTGTACAACTGAGTCACTGTTGTACAGCAGAGATTGGCACAACATTGTAAATCAACTTTTCTTCAATAAAAAAATTTTTTTTAATTAAAAGAAAAAAAAAGGAACTGTGTTACAAGTAAGGCTCAGGAACTATAAGGTGTGGGCTTTATCATATTAGCTGTCCCTTGGCCTTTTTGCTTACCTTCAAATGGCCAGACAAGCCTTTGCAGATTATCAAAGTGTTGAGTACATTTCAAGATTTCCTCCAAACTTATTGTTTATTTAAAAAAGAAACCCACATGTTTCAAAATCTCCAGATATTTTATTGCTTACTGAATAGCTGGCTAAATTGCCCAAAGCTTAGATTATTATCCACCTATATTCATATACACAAGAGACAACAATGCCACAGAAGAGCAAAAGGAGGACATATGCTAAGTCATCTGTAAACAAATATAGTATAAAATGTATAACAAGATTTTAGAACACTCTGTTCCTCCAAAAGTATTTTTACAGATATTTTCTGATAGCTGAAAGAATCTTCCGCCTCCTGACTTACTGTAAACATCTAATGGAGTGAACGCTCTTGAAATAATTCCTTGGGATCACTCCCCTCAGAGGACTGGCATTTACTCAAAGGTTTCTGAATGATAAGAACTGCTTAGAACAACAAAGTCTGTCAAGTGGTTGAAACTGCCATTACGAGGAAGCTAGTATGAAACGTTTCAAGCCACAAGACATTTTGGAATAATTTCCAAACCCAAATGTTTATATAAACGTCCAATTTAATAAATCTATATAGGAAATTACCCTGGTATCATAAGAATGAGGAAGTTCTTTAGAGCTGATATGAAATAATCTCCAAGACATATTAAGAGAAAAAAGCAAAAGGTAGACACACCATATATAAAAATTAACTCAAACTTATCACTGACTTGAATGTAAGAACTAAAACTATAAGACAACATAGTTTTTAGGTATGGTAAAAGTATGAGTGACAAAAGAAAAATAGGTAAATTGGACTTAAATTAAAAATCTTTGTGCCTCAAAAGTATCAAGAAAGTCAACCCACAGAATGGGAGAAAATATTTTCAAATCAACTATCTGTTGAGGGACTTATATCTAAAATATACAAGTAATCCTTACAATTCAATAATAAAAAGACAGACTAATTAAAAGATGAGCAAAGAACTTGAATAGATATTTCTCCAAAAGAAGACATACTCAATACACGTGACCATTAAGCAAATGAAAAGATTCTCAAACATTACTAATAGTTAGGGAAAGGCACACAAAACCACAGTGTGATACACGAGGCGACGATCTTCGGTTTCTGAACGTTGAGCTTTAAGCCAGCTTTTTCACTTCCTCCTTCACCTTCGTCAAGAGGCTCTTTGGTTCTTCTTCGCTTTCTGCCATTAGGGTGGCGTTATCTGCATATCTCAGATTATTGATATTTATCCCGGCAATCTTGACTCCTCCAGCTTGAGCTTCATCCAGTCTGGCATTTCGCATGATGTACTCTGCATATAAGTTAAATAAGCAGGGTGACAATATACAGCCTTGACGAACTCCTTTCCCAATTCGGAACTAGTTCGTTCTTCCATGTCAGGTTCAAACTGTTGCTTTTTGACCTGCTTCTCAGGAGGCAGGTAAGCTGAGAGATGGTATTCCCATCTCTTCAAGAATTTTCCACTTTGTTGTGATCCACACAGTCAAAGGCTTTAGTGTAGTCAATGAAGTAGAAGTCAATGTTTTTCTGGAATTCCCTTGCTTTTTCTATGATCCAATGGATGTTGGCAATTTGATCTGTGGTTCCTCTGCCTTTTCTAAATCCAGCCTGGATATCTGGAAGTTCTCGGTTCACATACTGTTGATTACTGTCGCTATTCAAAAACAGTATAACAAGTATTGATAGGGATGTGGAGAAACTAGAACTCTACATTGCTGGGAATGTAGAGAGTGGGAATGCAAAGTAGTGCAGCCCTTTGGAAAATAAGCCTGGCAGTTCCTCAAATGGTTAAACATGGGGGTACCACGCCCATCACCTGATGAATGGATAAGGTGTGGTACATCCATACAATGGAATATTTTTCAGCCATAAAAAGAAACAAAATATTGATACATGCTGTATCATGGATGCACCTCGAAAACAGCCAAGTGAAAGCTGAATACAAAAGGCCCCATAGTATGTGATTCCATTTACACAAAATTTCCAGAATACGCAAACTCACAGAGACAGGAAGTAGACTGGTGGGGACTGGGAAACAGAGGGGAATGGGGAGTGACCACTAATGAATACAGGGTTTTATTATGGGGAATGAGTATTGTAAAACTGGATAGTAGTGATGGCTGTCCTATTCTGTGAATCATTAAACAAACAAAACAAAACACTGAATTCTACGCTCTTAAAGGGTGAATTTCACAGTATGCAAACAGTATCTCAGTGAAGTTGTTTAAAAAAAAAAAGAAGTTGCTGAACAATGTGTATGGAATGCTACTGCTTACAGATTTACTCACATTTCCATAATACATCGCTGGAAAGATACAATGTTAGAAAGCTAACATTGGCCTCCTCAGCGAGGGACCTGGAGACATAGGAAGATGATATAGGCATATTTTCCATTATGTATTCTTTTTAAACTTCTGAACTATGTCAATATAGTGCTATTCAAAATTTTTTATTAGAAATAAAATGGAATTGGAAAATGTTTTTAATAGACTGGCTCTTTCCACTGGCTTGACAATATAAAGCTGTATGCAAAACAATATACTCAAATGCTGTAGATGGTAATAAGTTATTAAAATGAGCCTTAAGTAACAGAAAATCAGTACAGTTTCCTTTTCTATCCTGTTTAATTCTGGGTCCATTAATTTCCCTTTTGGTATTCTACTGCTTTGTATCTCAGCGGCTCTTTGATGAAGTAATTTTCTGTACCTCTCTTAATTGAAAAGAAACCCAAACTTAAATTTCTTCAACTTCAGATCAAATTCCCGAACTTGTTAAAAAAAAAAAAAAAAAACAGCAAGATAACGTATTTTTTTAAATATACATATTTTATCGAAGTATAGTTGACTCACAATGTTTCAGGTGCACAGCAAGGTAATTTAGTTACACATACACACATATATTATTTTCCATTATAAGTTATTATAAGATATTAGCTCTAGTTCTCTGTGCTATACAGTAAATCTTTGTTGTCTGTTGCATATCTATTTTTTTAAATTAGAAATCTAGTATTCTATTCATACCAAGTCAAACAAGTAGAGTCAAAATGTCATAAATTTTTTAGCTAGGCAACAAATCATAAGTTTTCTGATTATATACATATATTACACATACTATTTATATATATGTATAGAAAAGCTTTTCTACTACACTTGATAAAGGCTTGAGAAGAACGTCAAAAAAAAAAAGAGATGGAGAAATTGGAAAACATAAACGAAGTGAAATGGGAACATTGAATATGAAATAGAAAAAGTAAAACAAACTAGATAAAAGATCATCATAGTCCAGTTGTTTTTCAATACAGCTGCTCATTAGCAACATATGTGGAGCATTGGAGAAAAAAAGTAGTATCTGGGCATTTGTGTTTTTCAAAAATTCCAAGATAATTCTGATACGCGTCTGGATTTTAAAAAGTGATTAGAGATTTCTCTATTACATGGTAGTTTTTATGATACAGATTTCTATTATTTACCTGTTAACCAATCATGATTCAACGGTATTGAGTAACAGTTCCTCATAATCACATAATCACAATGGTAAAAGATGTTTACTAGTTTTCACAATCAATAGCCAGACAAAAAAAAAAGATAATTACAAATGTAAGCCAAAATGAAACATGATTAACCTAACAATATAAAATAATTACATACAGTTTGAGGGGTCAAGGAGAGCGATGTGATTAAGTGGAAATGCATGCACACATGTTTTCATTTGCCCAACCAGTCTATGTTTTTTGGTTGGTGCATTTAATCTGTTTACAATTAAGGTAGTTATTCTCTTTTTTGGGGTCTAGAAGGTCTTGTAGGTCATCATAGAATCGTTCAACTTCAGCTTCTTCAGCATTACTGGTCAGGGCATAGACTTGGATTACTGTGATACTGAATGGTTTGTCTTGGAAATGAACAGAGATCATTCTGTCGTTTTTTGAGATTGCATCCAAGTACTGTATTTCAGACTCTTTTGTTGACTATGATGGCTACTCCATTTTTTCTAAGGTATTCTTGCCTACAGTAGTAGATATAATGGTCATCTGAGTTAAATTCACCCATTCCAGTCCATTTTAGTTCACTGATTCCTAAAATGTCGATGTTCACTCTTGCCATCTCCTATTTGACCACTTCCAATTTGCCTTGAATCATGGACTTAACATTCCAGGTTCCTATGCAATATTGCTCTTTACAGTATTGGACTTTACTTTCATCACCAGTCACATCCACTTTTTGCTTTGGCTCTGTCTCTTCATTCTTTCTGGAGTTATTTCTCCACTGATCTCCAATACATATTGGGTACCTACCAACCTGGGGAGTTCTTTCAGTGTCCTATCTTTTTGCCCTTTCATACTGTTCATGGGGTTCTAAAGGCAAGAATACTGAAGTGGTTTGCCATTCCCTTCTCTAGTGGACCACATTTTGTCAGAACTCTCCACCATGACTCGTCCGTCTTGGGTGGCCCTAGATGGCATGGCTCAAAGTTTCATCAAGTTAGACAAGGCTGTGGTCCATGTGATCAGATTGGCTAGTTTTCTGTGATTGTGGTTTCCAGTCTGTCTGCCCTCTGATGGAGAAGGATAAGAGGCTTATGGAAGCTTCCTGATGGGAGAGACTGACTGAGAAGGAAACTGGGTCTTGTTCTGATGCGCTAAATCTTTAATGCAATTTTATGTTGATGGGCAGGGCTGTGTTCCCTCCCTGTTATTTGACCTAAGGCCAAAATATGGTGGAGGTAATGAAGATAATGGTTCAGTTCAGTTCAGTTGCTTAGTCACGTCCAACTCTTTGCAACCCCATGGACGGCAGCATGCCAGGCCTCTCTGTCCATCACCAAGTCCCAGAGTTTACTCAAACTCATGTCCATTGAGTCGGTGATGCCATTCAACCATCTCATCCTCTATCGTCCTCTTCTCCTCTCACCTTCAATCTTTCCCAGCATCAGGGGCTTTTCCATTGAGTCAGTTTTTTGTATCAGGTAGCCAAAATATTGGAGTTTCAGCTTCAGCATCAGTCTTTCCAATGAATATTCAGTACTGATTTCCTTCAGGATGGACTGGTTGGATCTCCTTGCAGTCTAAGGGACTCTCAAGATAATGGTGACCTCCTTCAAAAAGTCCCACACACAAACTGCTGCACTCAGTGCCCCCAACCCTGCAGCAGGCCACTGCCGACCCATGCCTCTGGATTTAGAAAAGGCAGAGGAACCTGAGATCAAATTGGCAACATCTGCTGGATGATCAAAAAAGCAAGAAAGTTCCAGAAAAACATCTACTTCTGCTTTATTAACTATGCCAAAGCCTTTGACTGTGTGGATCACAACAAACTGTGGAAAATTCTTAAAGAGATGGGAATCCAGATGAAGCATAAGGAGGAATCAAGAGTTTTGGGAGAAATATCAATAATCTCAGATATGCAGATGACACCACCCTTATGGCAGAAAGCAAAGAAGAACTAAAGAGCCTCTTGATGAAAGTGAAAGAGGAGAGTGAAAAAATTGGCTTTAAACTCAACATTCAGAAAACTAAGATCATGGCATCCGGTCCCATCACTTCATGGCAAATAGATGGGAAAAAATGGAAATAGGAAGAGACTGTATTTTGGGGGGGCTCCAAAATCACTGCGGATGGCGACTGCAGCCATGAAATTAAAAGACGCTTGCTCCTTGGAAGACAAGTTATGACCAACATAGACAACATATTATTAAAAAGCAGAGATGTTCCTTTGCCAACAAAGGTCCATCTAGTCAAGGCTATGGTTTTTCCAGTGGTCATGTTGGACTATAAAGAAAGGTGAACGCCAAAGAATTGATGCTTTTATGGTGTTGGAGAAGTCTCTTGAGAGTCCCTTGGACTGCAAGGAGATACAACCAGTCAATGCTAGTGGAAATCAGTCCTGAATATTCATTGGAAGGACTGATGCTGAAGCTAAAACTCCAATATTTTGGCCACCTGAAGCAAAGAACTGACTCATTGGAAAAGCCCCTGATGCTGGGAAAGATTGAAGGTGAGAGGAGAAGGGGATGACAGAGGATGAGATGGTTGGATGGCATCACCAACTCAATGGACATGAGTTTGAGTAAGCTCCGGGAGTTGGTGATGGACAAGGAGGTTGCAAAGAGTTGGACATGACTGAGTGACTGAACTGAACTGAACTGATTACCATTTTCTGAATTGTTTTGGGTTTATTTTCTGTAGGACTTTTCCTTATGTTTCCTGCCTAGAGAAGTTCCTTTAACATTTGTTGGAAAGCTGGTTTGGTTGTGCTGAATTCTCTTAACTTTTGGTTGTCTGGAAAACTTTTGATTTCCCCATCAAATCTGAATTAGAGTCTTTCTGGGTAGTGTATTCTTGGTTGCAGATTCTTCCCTTTCATCACTTTAAATATATCATGCCATTCCCTTCTGGCCTGGTGAGTTTCTGTTGAGAAATCAGCTGGTAGCCTGATGGGAGTTCCCTTGTATGTTATTTGTCATTTTTCCCTTGTTGCTTTTAGTATTTCATCTTTGTCTTTAGTTTTCATCAGTTTAATAACTATATATCTCGGTATGTTTCTCCTTGGGTTTATCCTGCCTGGGATTCTGTGTTTCCTGGACTTGGTTGACTATCTCCTTTCCCGTGTGAGGGAAGTTTTCAGCAATTATCTCTTCAAATATTTTCTCAGGTCCTTTCTCTCTCTCTTCTTCTGGGATCCCTATAATGCAAATGTTGGTGTGTTTAATGTACCACAGGTCTCTTAGGTTGTCTTCAATTTCTTTTCATTCTTTTTGTGGCAGTGATTTCCGCCATCCTGTCCTCCAGGTCATTCATCTGTTCTTCTGCCTCAATTATTCTGCTATTGATTCCTTCTAGTGTATTATTCATCCGTTTGTTTGTTCTTTAGTTCTTGTGAAGTGAAAGTCGTCAGCCATGTCTGACTCTTGTGACCCATGGACTGCAACCTACGAGGCGCCTCTGTCCATGGAATTCTCCAGGCAAGAATACTGGAGTGCATTGCCTTTTCCTACTCCAGGGGATCTTCCCGACCCAGGGATCGAACCCGAGTCTCTAACATCCCTTGCATTGGCAGGTGGGTTCTTTACCACTAGCATCACCTGGGAAGCCCGCTGACTTAGTTCTTATAGGTCTTTGGTAAATATTTGTGCATCTTCTCCATTGTTTTCCCAAGGTCCTGGATCATCATCACTGTCATTATTTTGAATTCGTTTTCTGGAAGGTTGTCTACTTCCACTTCATTTAGTTATTTTTCTGGGGTTTTATCTTGTCCCTTCATCTGGGACACAACTTTCTGCTTTTTCATTGTGATTAACTTTCTGTAATGGGTTTTTGTTCTAGCTGCTGTGGGATTGTTGTTCTTCTTGCTTCCTTTGTCTGCCCTCTGATGGACGAGGTTAAGAGGTTTGTGTAAGCCTCCGGATGAGAGGGACTGGCAGTGGGAAAAATTGCGTCTTGCTCTGATGGACAGGGCCCTGCTCAGTAAAGCTTTAAATCCAATTATCTGCTGATAGGTGGGGTTGTGCTCCTTCCCAGTTAGTAGTTTGGCCTGAGGCGACCAAGCCCTGGGGTCTGTGGGCTCTATGGTAGGGTTAATGGCAAACTCCAAGAGGGCTCACACCAAGGGGACTTTCAGGCTGCCAGTGCCCATTGGCATCTAAGATTTTGGATTTTACTCACATTTGATTCTTCCCAATAATCAGTTCAGAACCTAAAACCCAAGATTCTCAGTGTAAAATAAGAGTCCAACTTACTTAAATTTAAAAATAAGAGTCCCTGACATTTTTCCAAAGAAGAAATGCAACAGGCAGATGAAAAGATGTTCAACATCACTAACCATCAGGGAAATCCAAATCAAAACCACAAAGAGACATCACCTCACACCTGTTAGAATGGCTAATATCAAAAAGTCTACAAACAAAAAATATTGGCAAGTATGTGGAGAAAAGGGAAGCTTTCTAACACTGTTGGTGGGAATGTAAATTGTTGCAGCCATTGTGGGGAAAAGTATGCAGGTTTCTGAAAAAACGAAAAAGAGAACTATCATATGACCCAGTAATTTCACTCCTGGGTATATATCCCAAAACAACAACAACAAAAGAAATACTAATTCAAAGAGATGTGTGCACCCCAAAGTTCCTAGGCGCGTATTTACACTGCCAAGACATGGAGACAAACTAAGTATCCAGCAACAGATGAATGGATGAAAACCATGTGAGACACACACATACAAAATAAAATACTCCTCAGCCATAACAAAGAACGAAAGTTTGCCATTTGCATCAACATGGATGGACCTGGAAGGCACTCTGCTAAGTGCAGTAAGTCAGAGAGAGAAAGACCAACACTGTATGATATCATTTATATGTGAGATCTAAAAAGCATAACAAGCTAGTGAATGTAGCAAGAAGCAGACTCGGACGCAGTGGTTAGCACTGGGGAGGCAGGAACGGCAGCGTCGGGTACAGGAGGGGGAACACAAACTACCAGGCGTAAGACAAACTCACGGACATACTGCACAGGGCGAGGGAGCCTACACCTTGTAATCACTGTAAATGCAAAGTAGCCTTTAAAAATGGTGCAAACACTGAGGAAACAAGAATTGAAAGAGACACGTGTACCCCAATGTTCATCGCAGCACTGTTTACAATAGCCAGGACATGGAAGCAACCTAGATGTCCATCAGCAGATGAATGGATAAGAAAGGTGTGGTACATATGCACAATGGAGTATTACTCAGCCATTAAAAAGAATACATTTGAATCAGTTCTAATGAGGTGGATGAAACTGGAACCTATTATACAGAGTGAAGTAAGCCAGAAAGAAAAACACCAATACAGTATACTAACACATATATATGGAATTTAGAAAGAAGGTAACAATAACCCTGTATACGAGACAGCAAAAGAGACACTGATGTATAGAACAGTCTTTTGGACTCAGTGGGAGAGGGAGAGGGGGGAATGATTTGGGAGAATGGCATTGAAATATGTATAATATCATATATGAAACAAGTCACCAGTCCAGGTTCGATGCATGATACTGGATGCTTGGGGCTGGTGCAATGGGACGACCCAGAGGGATGGTACAGGGAGAGAGGAGGGAGGAGGGTTCAGGATGGGGAACACATGTATACCTGTGGTGGATTCATTTTGATATATGGCAAAACCAATACAATATTGTAAAGTTCTCTGTGGGAGAGGGTGGGAAGATTTGGGAGAATGTCATTGAAACATGTGAAATGTCATGTATGAAACGAGATGCCAGTCCAGGTTCAGTGCACGATGCTGGATGCTTGGGGCTGGTGCGCTGGGAAGGCCCAGGGGGATGGTATGGGGAGGTTGGGAGGGAGGAGGGTTCAGGATGGGGAGCATGTGATTTTTTTTTAAAAGTAATAAAGAGAATTAAAAAAAAAAAAAAAAAAAAAGAAAAAAAAAAAAGAAGAAAAAGACAGAAAAAAAAAAAAAAAGAAAATTAAATTAAAAAAAATTAAAATTGTGTAAAGATAAAATTTTTTCAAAAAAATCACTAAAAAGAACCAGTTCCTATTTATTAAGCATCTCTCTAATAAAGTACAAAAAGAATGTCATAAAACTTAGAAATCCTTAATCATAAATATAAAGCTTAAAAAAAGTTTATTTGCCCTACAGTGACCCAGGCAATACCCAATATTTCAACATCAGTGTTAACCCACACACACTGGAGATGTTAAATGTTTCAGTGTTTTTAAAAGTACACAGGTCTCCCACACTGCAGACAGACTCTTCACCAACTGAGCCACCAGGGAAGCAATGCAGGGACCTAGGTTCAGTTCCTGGGTTGGTAAGATCCCTTGGAGAAGTGAATGGCTACCCAGTCTGGTTTTCTTGTCTGGAGAATTCCATGGACAGAGAAGCCTGATGGGCTACAGTCCACGGGGTTGCAAAGTGTAGGACACAACTGAACAACTAATACCTTAGTACAGAGACAACATTTTTGCTCCATAATATAAACAATAAAAAGAGCTTAAAAATATATTTGTAATAGAGAGAGAATCTGATGTTTGCTGACAACTTTCAAACTATTCCTAAGAGCAAGCTGAGAACATAGGTGAAACCTCCTTTGGAATAATGAAAAAAAGGGCTTCCATTGTGGCTCAGATGGTAAAGAATCTGCCTGCAATGGGGGAGACCTGAGACCCGGATTCGATCTCTGGGTTGGGAAGATCTCCTGGAGAAGGGACTGGCTATCCACTCCGGTATTCTTGCCTGGAGCTTTGGAGCAGATGGGAAGCTAAAACCCAGCATTGACACGCAGCACAGCTGGGAGCTCTGATGTCAGCCCCACCATCTAATCACAATAAAAGCACAGCCAGCCTTCTTTCCCTGTTATTTAAGCCACTTTTGGACTAGCTTAACAAGCCTGCCCTGCTCTTCCCAGAAAGCCTCAGTGCATGACTAACAAATCTTTTCATACCTTCTCATTTAGCATCGTCACTTTCTATATCTAAACCAAACTTGGGGGGTTCAGGTGGGGTGTCCATCTCACCTCTGGGGACTGATCGCAGCAATATTTATTCTTGAATTGATGGCAGCAGATTGTTATGATTTCACTCTCAATTTAAAGTAAATAAATTTAATGATACAAGTGGATAAAAATGTTTATTCACTGTTGTAAAGGATTCATAATAAGGACTTTAATAAGGCCTAATATGTAAACTTATTTCGGAGGGAGGAAGTGGGAAAACCATCTGTAGATGTGTAAGTTCTTACAGAATTCTTGGGGGGAATTCCCCGGCAGTCCGGTGGTTAGGATTTGGCACTTTCACTACCGTGGGCCTAGGTTCAATCTCTGATCAGGGCCAAGATTCTGTAAGCCACGTGGTGCAGCCAGAAAAACAAAGAACTCTTGGGATTCATTTAGACATACTTTCCAATGGATCTACTTCAAAAATTCTCCCCCAAGTAAGGTAATTTTTTAAAGGAGCTATCTACAATCTTTCCTGGGAAACCACCAAGTGGCTACGTGCTCTGCAACTCTGGCAACCAGAGCACTACCTGAAATGACAAGGACTAATGTGTAACCTTGGGCAAAAACCGCTTGGTGCCTCAGCTTCTTCTACTATATGTGCAGGGTTGCGCAACATGTCCAAATCTTTGCGACAACATGAACTATAGCACACTAGGCTCCTCTGTCCATGGGATTGCCCAGGCAAGAATACTGGAGCGGGTTGTCATTTCCTACTCTAGGGGATCTTCCCAACTCAGGGATTGAATCCGTGTCTCCTGGGTCTCCTGCATTGGCAGGTAGATTCTCTACTGCTGAAAAACCTGGGAATCTCTTCTTCTACTGTTCAGTTCAGTTCAGTTGCTCAGTCGTGTCCGACTCTTTGCCACCCCATGAATCGCAGCACCCCGGGCCTCCCTGTCCATCACCAACTCCTGGAGTTCACTCAGATTCACGTCCATTAAGTCAGTGATGCCATCCATCCATCTCATCCTCTGTCGTCCCCTTCTCCTCTTGCCCCCAATCCCTCTGAGCATCAGAGTCTTTTCCAATGAGTCAAGTCTTTGCATGAGGTGGCCAAAGTATTGGAGTTTCAGCTTTAGCATCATTCCTTCCAAAGAAATCCCAGGGCTGATCTCCTTCAGAATGGACTGGTTGGATCTCTTTGCAGTTCAAGGGACTATCAAGAGTCTTCTCCAACACCACAGTTCAAAAGCATCAATTCTTCAGCGCTCAGCTTTCTTCACAGTCCAACTCTCACATTCATACATGACCACAGGAAAAACCATAGATTTGACTAGACAGACCTTTGTTGGCAAAGTAATGTCTCTGCTTTTCAATATGCTATCTAGGTTGGTCATAACTTTCCTTCCAAGGAGTAAGCGTCTTTTAATTTCATGGCTGCAGTCACCATCTGCAGTGATTTTGGAGCCCAGAAAAATAAAGTCTGACACTGTTTCCACTGTTTCCCCATCTAGTTCCCATGAAGTGATGGGACCAGATGCCATGATCTTCATTTTCTGAATGTTGGGCTTTAAGCCAACTTTTGCACTCTCCACTTTCACTTTCTGCCATAAGGGTGGTGTCATCTGCATATCTGAGGTTATTGAGATTTCTCCCAGCAATCTTGATTCCAGCTTGTGCTTCTTCCAGTCCAGCATTTCTCATGATGTACTCTGCATAGAAGTTAAATAAGCAGGGTGACAATATACAGCCTTCACATACTCCTTTTCCTATTTGGAACCAGTCGGTTGTTCCATGTCCAGTTCTAACTGTTGCTTCCTGACCTGTATACAGATTTCTCAAGAGGCAGGTCAGGTGGTCTGGTATTCCCATCTCTTTCAGAATTTTCCACAGTTTGTCGTGATCCACACAGTCAAAGGCTTTGGCATAGTCAATAAAGCAGAAACAGATGCTTTTCTGAAACTCTCTTGTTTTTTCCATGATCCAGAGGATGTTGGAAATTTGATCTCTGGTTCCTCTGCCTTTTCTAAAACCAGCTTGAACATCAGGAAGTTGATGGTTCACATATTGCTGAAGCCTGGCTTGGAGAATTTTGAGCGTTACTTTACTAGCACGTGAGATGAGTGCAATTTTGTGGTAGTTTGAGCATTCTTTGGCATTGCCTTTCTTTGGGATTGGAATGAAAACTGACCTTGAATGAAAACTGACCTTTTCCAGTCCTGTGGCCACTGCTGAGTTTTCCAAATTTGCTGGCATATTGAGTGCAGCACTTTCACAGTATCATCTTTTAGGATTTGAAAGAGCTCAACTGGAATTCCATCACCTCCACTAGCTTTGTTCGTAGTGATGCTTTCTAAGTCCACTTGACTTCACATTCCAGGATGTCTGGCTCTAGGTCAGTGATCACACCATCGTGATTATCTGGGTTGTGAAGATCTTTTTTGTACAGTTCTTCTGTGTATTCTTGCCACCTCTTCTTAATATCTTCTACTTCTGTTAGGTCCGTACCATTTCTGTCCTTTATCGAGCCCATCTTTGCGTGAAATGTTCCCTTGGTATCTCAAATTTTCTTGAAGAGATCTCTAGTCTTTCCTATTCTGTTGTTTTCCTCTGTTTCTTTGCATTGATAGCTGAGGACAGCTTTCTTATCGCTTCTTGCTATTCTTTGGAACTCTGCATTCAGATGCTTATATCTTTCCTTTTTGCTTCTCTTCTTCTCACAGCTATTTGTAAGGCCTCCCCAGACAGCCATTTTGCTTTTTTGCATTTCTTTTCCAAGGGGATGGTCTTGATCCCTGTCTTCTGTACAATGTCACGAACCTCATTTCATAGTTCATCAGGCACTCTATCTATCAGATCTAGGCCCTTAAATCTATTTCTCACTTCTACTGTATAATCATAAGGGATTTGATTTAGGTCATACCTGAATGGTCTAGTGGTTTTCCCTACTTTCTTCAATTTAAGTCTGAATTTGGCAATAAGGAGTTCATGATCTGAGCCACAGTCAGCTCCTGGACTTGTTTTGTTGAGCTTCTCCATCTTTGACTGAAAAGAATATAATCAATCTGATTTCGGTGTTGACCACCTGGTGATGTCCATGTGTAGAGTTTTCTCATGTGTTGTTGGAGAGGGTGTTTACTATGACCGGTGCACTTTCTTGGCAAAACTCTATTAATCTTTGCCCTGCTTCATTCCGTATTACAAGGCCAAATTTGCCTGTTACTCCAGGTGTTTCTTGACTTCCTACTTTTGCATTCCAGTCCCCTATAATGAAAAGGACATCTTTTTTGGGTGTTAGTTCTAAAAGGTCTTGTAGGTCTTCATACAACCGTTCAGCTTCTTCAGCATTACTGGTTGGGGCATAGGCTTGGATTACTGTGATATTGAATGGTTTGCCTTGGAAACAAACAGAGATCATTCTGTCGTTTTTGAGATTGCATCCACGTACTGCATTTCGGACTCTTTTGTTGACCATGATGGCTACTCCATTTCTTCTGAGGGATTTCTGCCCGCAGTAGTAGATATAATGGTCATCTGAGTTAAATTCACCCATTCCAGTCCATTTGAGTTCGCTGATTCCTAGAATGTCGACATTCACTCTTGCCATCTCTTGTTTGACCACTTCCAATTTGCCTTGATTCATGGACCTGACATTCCAGGTTCCTATGCAATATTGCTCTTTACAGCATCGGACCTTGCTTCTATCACCAGTCACATCCACAGCTGGGTATTGTTTTTGCTTTGGCTCATCCCTTCATTCTTTCTGGAGTTATTTCTCCACTGATCTCCAGTAGCATATTGGGCAGCTACTGACCTAGAGAATTCCTTTTTCAGTATCCTATCATTTTGCCTTTTCATACTGTTCATGGGGTTCTCAAGACAAGAATATACTCTAATAATACTATCTACTTCATAGAATTATTACAAAAATGATATGAGTTAATATTTAGAAATGGCTTAGAAGAGTGCCTAGCCTATGATAATCTCCATATATCCATTTGATAAGCAGCTGCAAGAACATTTAGGTATATTGGTTCAATGTGATGCTTCTGGACTATCTATTAAAATAGACAATAGCCTCTCCTTTCTCTGAAAAATTACTGCATTAGTATGGAGTCTCCTTATTGCCAAATTCAGACTTAAATTGAAGAAAGTAGGGAAAACCACTAGACCATTCAGGTATGACCTAAATCAAATCCCTTACAATTATACAGTGGAAGTGAGAAATAGATTTAAGGGACTAGATCTGATAGACAGAGTTCCTGATGAACTATGGAATGAGGTTCGTGACATTGTACAGGAGACAGGGATCAAGACCATCCCCAAGAAAGAAATGCAAAAAAAGCAAAATAGCTGTCTGAGGAGGCCTTACAAACAGCTGTGAAAAGAAGAGAAGTGAAAAGCAAAGGAGAAAAGGAAAGATATACCCATTTGAATGCAGAGATCCAAAGAATAGCAAGGAGAGATAAGAAAGCCTTCCTCTGTAATCAGTGCAAAGAAATACAGGAAAGCAATAGAATGGGAAAGCCTAGAGATCTCTTCAAGAAAATTAGATATACCAAAGGGTTATTTCATGCAACGATGGGCACAATAAAGGACAGAAATGGTATGGACCCAACCGAAGCAGAAGATATTAAGAAGAGTTGGCAAGAATACACAGAAGAACTACACAAAAAGATCTTCATGACCCAGATAACCACAATGATGTGATCACTCACCTAGAGCCAGACATCCTGGAATTCAAAGTCAAATGGGCCTTAGAAAGCATAACTATGAACAAAGCTAGTGGAGGTGATGGAATTCCAGTTGAGCTATTTCAAATCCTAAAAGTTGATGCTGTGAAAGTATTGCACTCAATATGCCAGCAAATTGGAAAATTCAGCAGTGGCCACAGGACTGGAAAAGGTCAGTTTTCATTCCAATCTCAAAGAAAAGCAATGCCAAAGAATGCTCAGACTATCACAAAATTGCACTCATCTCACACGCTAGTAAAGGAATGCTCAAAATTCTACAAGCTGGGCTTCAACAGTACATGAATTGTGAACTTCCAGATGTTCAAGCTGGTTTTAGAAAAGGCAGAGGAACCAGAGATCAAACTGCCAACATCTGCTGGATCACTGAAAAAGCAACAGAGTTCAGAAAAACATCTATTTCTGTTTTATTGACAATGCCAAAGCCTTTGACTGTGTGGATCATGACAAACTGTGGAAAATTCTGAAAGAGATGGGAATACCAGACCACCTGACCTGCCTCTTGAGAAATCTGTATGCAGGTCAGGAAGCAACAGTTAGAACTGGACGTGGAACAACAGACTGGTTCCAAATAGGAAAAGGAGTACGTCAAGGCTGTATATTGTCACCCTGCTTATTTAACTTATATGCAGAGTACATCATGAGAAATGCTGGGCTGGAAGAAGCACAAGCTGGAATCAAGATTGCTGGGAGAAATATCAATAACCTCAGATATGCAGATGACACTACCCTTAAAGCAGAAAGCGAAGAACTAAAGAGCCTCTTGATGAAAGTGAAAGACGAGAGTGCAAAAGTTGGCTTAAAGCTCAGCATTCAGAAAACTAAGATCATAGCATCTGGTCCCCATCACTTCATGGCAAATAGACGGGGAAACAGTGGCAGACCTTATTTTGGGGGGCTCCAAAATCACTGCAGATGGTGACTGCAGCCATGAAATTAAAAGACACTTACTCCTTGGAAGAAAAGTTATGACCAACCTAGATAGCATATTCAAAAGCAGACATATTACTTTGCCAACAAAGGTCAGTCTAGTCAAAGCTATGGTTTTTCCAGTGGTCATGTATGGATGTGAGAGTTGGATTATAAAGAAAGCTGGGCACCAAAGAATTGATGCTTCTGAACTTTGGTGTTGGAGAAGGCTCTTGAGAGTCCCTTGGACTGCAAGGAGATCCAACCAGTCAATCCTAAAGGAAATCAGTCCTGGATGTTCATTGGAGGGACTGATGTTGAAGCTGAAACTCCAATACTTTGGCCACCTGATGTGAAGAACTGACTCATTGGAAAAGACCCTGATGCTGGGAAAGATTGAAGGTGGGAGGAGAAGGGGACGACAGAGGATGAGGTGGTTGGATGGCACCACTGACTCGATGGACATGAGTTTGAGTAAGCTCTGGGAGTTAGTGATGGACAGGGAGACCTGGCGTGCTGCAGTCCATGGGGTTGCAAAGAGTCAGACACAACTCTCGACCGAACTCAACTGATGGAGTCTAAATATGTTGGTCCCATGTACTTCGTGTGATTAGTAATCTCTCCAAATGGGCTCTAAGCACCTTGAGGCAGAGGTCACCCCCACAGCGCCCCACTGTGCCTGCCACGCACTTTCCATGCCACATCGCCTAGGTGTCCTCAGCAGTGCCTCCATGAGACATACTTTTTTTGAAAAGAAAAGTTTTCTAAAGTAGTCTCTAAGTAAAGAATGTTCAACAATCATTCATGCAGAGTCCACAGACAGAGGCCAACCTAACTAGGATCAGAGCAATGGAAAATAAAACACTCCGACTTAACTACTTTCAATCAGAAATCAGAGGCATTATTACCTTCATTTATTTACATTCTGCCTAGTAATATAAAGGAGCTCAGGTGGCTTCCTATAAATACATAGAGATATAACTATTAAATAAAACACAAAACTAGAAAAATATGCATTAAAAGATCAACATTAGGAGTAGGGTAATGGAACACTTCCACACAGCAGATATGGTCTATATACCGGCTAAAACAATGCTTTTCCCGGCCACCATCTATAGGGGGTGTGTCTTTAAGAACAACTTGGAGCAGTCCAACAGTGAGTTTTAAAAGAAGGCTCTCATGAAACTCCATTTAAAAAATGCCGATGACATCACACCACAACAGGATTCAAAGAAAACAACTGTGTAAGGAGCCAAAGCATGACTGTCCCAAGTACAAACTAAACCAAGGATAGGACATGGAACAGCTACGGAAACAGACCGACTGCATATCACTCGAACAATCCTTTACAAGCATCACTTCCCTTAACCGGCTCTTGAAAGAAGTTGTTTGGCGAAACATTTCTGGCTGTATTCTTAGCCAGTGTGGTCTGTGTTGATTATCAAAGGTAGATCCATATTCTTGACAGATCAAAGAACAAAGCAGGCTGATTATAAAAACCGAGGTGCCAAATCAAAGATCTCACCATGCATGGCCATCTCACACAGGGGTGGGAGATGAGCCATGGGATGCCCCTGGCAAGCAATAGCAGCACTTCTCTTAGAGAATGACTTTGGGAGAGGTCCAGTCTAAAGTACAAGTGATTGATCACACTGCCAATTCTAGACCATAAAGCACAGGCAATATAATTTTAGGCCAGGAACTTTCCATGGGACTTGCTAACAGTCACCCTACCTGGCCAGCAGCTACACAATTTGCAGGGCCCAAGACTGGGGTGGAGAGGGCGTGGTACTTGGATCAGGAGGGTAAGATGGCCCTGCTGAGTCGCCCACCTAACCCTCTCAGTTCAGTTCAGTTCAGTCGCTCACTCGTGTCTGACTCTTTGCAGCCCCATGAATCACAGCACGCCAGGCCTCCCTAACCCTCTAGGGTGCTGCCAACCTAGTGGGCAATGGAATGATCACCATGCTGTGCCACCCAAAGACACCCTAGGGCACGTGGGGCTGGAGAGTAGTGGGGCAAAAACCCATCCCTGGGAGGCAAGCAGGAGGCAAGCTTCCATGTGAGCTGAGGCTCTGAGGCCCATGCACACCCACTGTCTCATCAGACTTCACTTACAAAATATATATTCAAAGATAAAAATTATTAAGACGTTCAAGACAGTGACCTTGGAGCATTAAACCCCAAGTTCATATAGGGTCTTTCTGAGTTCAAGGCCCTGTGTGATTATGATAAGTCCCTGCCTATGAAGCTGCCTCCAACAGGCATAAAAAGATCTGCAAAATGTTCTTACAAAGCATCTGATTTTGAATGATAAGCCTGATCAACAAACTATCAACTGAATGAGTTAAAAAAGACATTCCTTGGTCACATTTACAATTCTCTACCATATCAAACATAGGACACACTGGTTTAAAGTTACCACCACCACTACCTAAAAAAATGACATATCTAGAGTTTTTGCACTAATTACAAAATCAAACTTATTATTCCTATTCTGACTGTGGTAGACTGATAACTGATTAGGGACTCCTTACCAAAATTCCTTTAAGCAATCCATGTATATTTATTTTAAAAGTTGGAAAGTACACTTTTCATTTGAAAGCTACTATTAATATATCAGCCCAATTAATTGTTATATTAATATAACAATTAATATACTCTTACGTTTATATTCCAGGCTTTTGACATTATGGAAAACAAGAATAATTTGATCAGACTAATAAGCTTTTTAAAAATTTTATTTAGTTTCGGCTGTGCTGGATCTTCATCGCTGCTCGGGCTTTTCTCTAGTTGCAGCGATTGAGGGCTATTCTCTAGTTGCTGTACGTGGGCTTCTCACTGCAGTGGCTTTTCCTGTTGCAGAGCACGGGCCCTAATGCACTTGGGTTTCAGCAGTTGCAGCTCCTGGGCTCTAGGGCACAGGCTCAATAGTTGTAGTACACAGGCTTAGTTGCTCCGTGGTGTGTGGGATTTTCCTGGACCAGTAATTGAACCCATGTTTCCTGCATTGGCAGGCAGATTCTTTACCACCTAAAATCTATTTTTTAGGAAAGCCCCAGACTACGAGGTTTTAAAACTTTTCAGGAAAATGATATGCAATTTATAATAGATCCTGGGAATTCCCTGGTGGGCCAGTGGTAGGACTCCCTGCTTTCATTGCCGAGAGCCTGAGTTCAATCCCTGGTGAGGGAACTAAGATCCCAAAAGGCGCATGGCAAGGCCAAAAATAATAATAATAATAATAAAATAAAATAGTTCTTGCCTCTGTAGAAAACAGAATTGAGAGGAATACAAGCAGAAACAGGTAAATTAATTAAGAAGTTACTGCAATAGTTCTGGGATAGAGCAATGGTAACCTCGACTGGCAAAGAGAAGATGGAAAGAGAAATGGACAATCAATAGAACTTCTTGCTAACAACTGAATATGAGAATAAAGAAAAAGAATAAACTAAGAGTAATGCCTGAGTTTCTGGTCTGAACACCCGGATAAACCAAGGTGCTATAAAGCTAGAGATTTAACTGGGGAGAAGGAACAGAAATCAACCCCCATTTTTGGAAATGTTAAGTTTGTGAAGGCTATGAGACCTCCAAATGGAGTCAAGTAGGGAACGGAAAATGCAGATCTGAAACTCAGAGGTCTAGGTTGAGTATAAATTTCTGACGTTATGAGCATACAACTGGTATTTAAAACCACAGAAGAAAATGCCATCATCTCATGAAATAATGTAGTAAAAGATGAGGGTCAGGCCTAAGTCTTGAGGAACACCACCACATAAGATCAGCTGCGCAGAGAGGGAAGATCCTGTCAAAAGTGGGTGAAAGGGAGCAGATTGTGAGAATGGAAGAAAACTAGAGGATGGGGTGTCAGGAAAGCGAAGGAGTGAGAGGGGGTCTTAGATAATGACTACAGAAAAGGCTCAAGAGAGCCTGGCAACTTGCAATGCACCAGTGGTGTGGGGGAGGCAGCTGGGAGAGCAGGTGGGAAGGGCAGAGATCTGTACAAAGACAGGAGGGAGTACAGACAACTTTTCAGAAATTTTGTTGAGAGCTGGTGTCTGGAAGCGTAGCTAGGGAGACTGTGGGACCAGGGAAGGATTTTTAAAGATTAGAAATTCTAGAGCTTGTTTATATTGTAATAAAAAGGATCCAAAGAGAGGCAATGACTAAAGCAACAGATCCTTGAAGACATGAAAGGAAATGATAGGGTTGGGGGTCAGTCAGTTGATTACAACAAAGGGACAGAAGGACAAGAGAGGCAGGAGTATTTAAAAGGGAATGATTGTAACAATGGACCGCAGAGTCCAAGCTGGAAACGGAGAGGAACAGCCAGGAAGTGACTAATGTAAATGAGAGAGTGAGAAAGAGTCAGAAGTCTTAATGAGTTCCAGACAGCATCGCAGGGAGACTGTCAGAAAGAGGTCATCTTGACGAACAGGATGAGGTTTGGAGTTGGTGCACTTTCTGGTGATGATAAGGCTCAGAGAAGACAAAAGGGTAAGAGAGATGGCCAGAGTAGGAGATGCTCAGAGTAGTAAGAAACAGCTCCTCAAGAGATGGCATGCACCTGGGGACCTCCTAAAGGTGACTGTGGTCAACAGGGATATGAAGAATGAAAGGGTAAATCCAGATACTCTTCAAGAGTAAGGGACAAACAAGTTCTCTGGCTGCATTCCCCAGGGACACAGCTACTTAATGGGCTCCCTGGAGCTTCGTAGGGTGTCACAGCAATGCTTATGGGAAGGCAGCACCTACTGAGAATTTCACAGCTCAATTTCCACGTTTGTATTAGGTAAATTATACCTTAGAGCTTCAGAAAGCTTTCATTTTTACTGTAAAAATTTTAAAATCCCCCTTGTTTCAAAACGTTTAACTAATGAACTTTAACAAAGTGTAGCAACATTCTACCAACCCTCAACGAATATATTCAACCAATACTTACTGGGTTCCCACTATGTCCCAGGCGCTTTTTAGATCTTAGGGAAGATTTATACTTTAGTGGGAAAACCAGGAAAGAATAAACATACAAGGAAGAAATAATATCTTTTCAGCTATCAACAGTAGGGAGAATACAAACTAGAGCAATGGAGATCAGCAAATAATGGGGTTAGTGGTTGCATGCGCCACTGCAAAGTTAGCTGACATGGGCGTTCACTGTGTTTGTGTTCATTTTTGTGTACTCTGACTTCTAAGACCAGCAATCTTTCCATTCAACATTAGTACACTAAATACCTTGAGGGGTATTTAGTTCCCTGGCAGTTCAGTGGTGAAGACTCCATGCTTCCAAGGCAGGGGGTGTGGGTTCGATCCCTGGTTCGGGAACTTAGATCCCACATACCACACAGTGCAGCCAAAAAATAAAAACAAAACACAAGTACCTTGAAATCTTGTATAGAACTGATTATTTCATTTTCGGCTGTGCTGGGTCTTCACTGCTGCTCGGGCTTCTCTCTAGTTGCAGTGTGCCGGCTTCTCACTGCCATGGCTTCTCTTGTTGCAGAACATGGCTTTAAAGCACAAGCTAAGTAGTTGCGGTACATGGGTTTAGCTGTTCTAAGGCATGTGGGATCTTCCCAGATCAGGTACTGAAAGCGTGTTTCCTGCATTGGCAGGCGGATTCTTTACCACTGAGTCACCAGGGAAGCCCCAGAATTGATTATTTAAAAAACAAAAAGGAAGGTCAATGAATTTGAAAGAAAAAGTATCGGGACTCCCCTGGTAGTCCAGTGGCTAAGAATCTGCCCTCCAATGCAGGGGATGAGGCTTCCATCCCTGGTCGGGCACTAAGCCTGCAGGCCACAGCTACAGAGCCCATGCGCTCTGGAGTTCCTGCGCCACAATTAGAGAGAAGCCCCGAGTCTCAATGTGTGCCTCAACTAAGACCCGATGCAGTCAAAAATAAAAATAAACTAATATATTTTTTTAAAAAAGAATAAGTATCCACATTCAATGAATAATGTTGGTCATCTGTAGAGTTATACACTCTGTATCACAGGCTCTCCGTCCAGGAAAACTTTCAAGATGCAGGAAATGCTCAAGGTTTCCAATTAAGGTTTTGAGGTTGTCCCCTCATGTCTAAAGTATCACTGTTAGCATGTGACAGCACTCTCCAGTGAAGGGAGTGACTCAACCAATCCAATGTGTCTGTCACTTATATGCCTAATCGTGGAGGGAGGCGTGTTTCAGCTCAATGACTAAAGCCATCATGGTCAACACATCCATTGAGTTGATCCTATAATCCCTGGGCACTCTTGTGGGGATAGTCTGTCTCTGCACAGGCAGAAAAATACATTAACAACTCAATCCACTTAAACATTCTAACACCCCAGCATTTATATACTCACCGAAACTCAATAAGCTGACATGATATCCTTATTGGATACAATGCTCTTGAGAGTTTGGTTAGTTTCTCTTCGGAGCCATATCACTGTCAAATGACTGCTCCCTAGATCTTGAAGTTCCAAGTTCTGGGAGGACCTACCTTCCTGTTTGCACTCACTCTCTGCTCTAATGTTTATAGTTCCCACATGGGATTCTGTTCAACAGTTCACCTGCTAGCCACTAAATACTTACCACTACATTCTAGGTAGTGTGTTAAGCAATGAAAACCTAAAGACGGATAAGGCACAGCTCTGCATTTAGTCAAACGATCCTATAAAAAGATAATGTTAGATAAAATGACAGAGTAGAAGCTTAGAGGCAGGGCACTTGGCCTTACTGCAGGATATCTGCCAGATGAGTTTGCACTTGAGATGGGAAGGCTACATAGAGGTAGCCAGGTAAATAAATAGGGAGAAGGGTAATCAACGGGCAGAGTGAACATACCATACAGAAAACCAAGGAGACAAAATAGTGAATCATGCAGAAACGCTGTAAACAAAGTGCAAGGAAGCTAATGGCAGAAGCTAAGGACCTAAGCTTATCCTGGAGATAATGGAGAGGGATGGAGGGTCTTAGCTGAAGGGCAGCACAATTAAGTCTGTCCACAAGAGATCCCTCTGGCAACACCTGGGAGGGTAGTCCAGAGGGGAACATGACTAGCATTAGGGAGACCAACTAGGAGGCTCCTGCAGTCATCTGGACTTAAAAAGATTGGCAGCTAATACAACGGAAAGAAGAGATGGATTCAGAAAAAGAAGGTGAACACTGGGAGGACTCCAGTTAAATCCATGGAGGTGGGGTGAGGAAAAGGAAGGATTCTAAGATGATGTTCAAGTTTTAGTCGTAGGTGTCTGAGAGAAAGGCAAACGGGACAGTGGGAAACTCTGAGACCATGGCCAGTGGACTGAAGCAGAGGCACAGTTTGGAAAGGAGAGACACATGGAGCTGAATTTTAAGAACAGGAAGTCTAACTTGCTTCTGGACATTCAGTGGGTAACAGTCTGCAGTTCAAAGAACTGGAGATATATTTGGGAGTCACCATTTATTTAATAAATCTTTATCAACTGCTTTATCTGCCAGATATGAATTGCAATAAAAAAAAAAAAAACTAGATGCGATCACTAAAGATGAGCATGATGAGACCAGCAGATGGCTGAGAGCAGAACCGAAGGAAAAATCAATATTAGGGCACAGGCTGGTGCTGGGGGAATGCTTAGAACAGACAGTGAAGAGAGATGAGAATCAGAAGTAATGTCACAAAGAAAAAGGAAATAAGATTAGAGCGGTCAACAATGTAAAGGAAGCAAAGAAGTCCAGAGAGAAAGACATGAAATAGGTCAGTTGATTTGGCAACCTCAGGTGTGTGTGTGTGTGAAAGTTGCTCGGTCGTGTCCAACTCTTTGCGACCCCATGGACTGTGTAGCCCACCAGGCTTCGCTCTCCGTGGGATGCTCCAGGCAATAGTGGAGTGGGTTGCCACGCCCTTCTCCAGGGGATCTTCCCAACCCAGGGATCAAACCCAAGTCTCCAGCACTGTAGGCGGTTTCTTTATTGTCTGAGCATTTATTAAGGTGTCAAATACATGACAGGAGGCAGAAGTCAGATCACATTGACTTAAGACGTGAGAAGTGCTAAAATAGAGCAAGGAAGAGAACTGTTTACAGTGAAGGGAAATCAACTATTTGAGATCTCCTCCTACAGCTTATCTTTCATAATTCATTACTGATATGGTGGTTAATTTTATGTGTCAACTTGGCTGAGCCACCAACTGGGTCAATAATCTTTGTTGAAAGACTATTGTGAATGTTTTTATGAAGGTGTGTTTTTTGATGAGATTGCCAATGAAACTGGCAGAGTCTGAGTAAAGCAGATTATCTTCCCTAAATGTTAGGTTCAGTCACTAAGTTATGTCAGACTCTGCGACCCCATGGACTGTAGCATGCCAGGCTTCCCCATCTGTCACTAACTCTGGGAGATTGCTCAAACTCATGTCCATTGAGTCGGTGATGCCACCCAACCATCTCATCCTCTGTCACCCCTCCCTCTGCTCCTGCCTTCAATCTTTCCCAGCATCAGGGTCTTTTCCAATGAGTCAGCTCTTTGCATCAGGCAGCCAAAGTACTGGAGCTTCAGTTTTAGTATCAGTACTTCCAATGAATATTCAGAGTTGATTTTCTTTAGGATTGACTGATTTGATCTCCTTGCAGTCTAAGGGACTCTCAAGAGTCATCTTCAGCACCACAGTTCAGAAGCATCAATTCCACAGCATTGTTTTCTTTATGGACCAACTCTCACATCCATACATGACTACTGGAAAAAACATAGCTTTGACTATACAGATCTTTGTCGGCAAAGTGATGTCTTTGTTTTTTAATACGCTGCCTAGGTTTGTCATAGCTTTTCTTCCAAGGAGCAAGCATCTTTTAATTTCTTGGCTGTGGTCACTGTACACAGTGATTTTGGAGCCCAAGAAAATAAAGTCTGTCATTGTTTTCATTTTTTCCCCATCTATTTGCCACGAAGTGATGGGACCAGATGCCATGATCTTCGTTTTCTGAAAGTTGAGTTTTAATCCTGCTTTTCACTCTCCTCTTTAACCTTCATCAAGAGGCTCTTTAGTTCCTCTTTGCTTTCTACCATCAGGGTAGTATCATCTACACTTCGCATGATGTACTCTACAGATGGGATTCACAGGTAGTGCTAGCGGTAAAGAACCTGCCTGCCAATGCATACGAGATGATGGTTAGATCCCTGGATCAGGAAGTTCCCCCGGAGGAGGGTATGCCAACCCACTCCAATATTCTTCCCTGGAGAATCCCACCGAGAAGCCTGGTGGGCTACAGTCCACAGGCTCGCCAAGAGTTGAACATGACTGACACACTCTGAACATGACACACTCTGAATATGACACATGCACACACTCTGCATGTAAGTTAAATGAGCAGGGTGACAATATACAGCCTTGACATACTCCTTTCCCAATTTTGAACCAATCTGTTGTTCCATGTCCTGTTCTAACTGTTGCTTCTTGATCTCCATACAGGTTTCACAGGAGGCAGGTAAGGTGGTCTGGTATTCCCATCTCTTTAAAAATTTTCCACAGTTTGTTGTGATCCATACAGTCAAAGGCTTTAGTGTAGTCAGTGAAGCAAAAGCAGAGTTTTTCTGGAATTCTCTTGCTTTTTCTATGATCCAACAGATATTGGCAATTTAATCTCTGGTTCCTCTGCCTTTTCTAAATCCAGTTTGTATATTTGGAAGTTCTTGGTTCATGTACTGTTGAAGCCTAGCTTGAAGGATTTTGAGCATTACCTTACTAGGATGTGAAATGAGTGCAATTGTACAGTAGTTTGAACATTCTTTGGCATTGCCCTTCTTTGGGATTGGAATGAAAACTGACATTTTCCAGTCATGTGGCCATTGCTGAGTTTTCCAAATTTGTTGGTATATTGAGTGCAGTACTTTAATAGCATCATCTTTTAGGATTTGAAATAGTTCAGCTGGAATTCTGTCATCTGCATTAGCTTTGTTCTTAGTAATGCTTCCTAAGGCCCACTTGACACTTCAAGATGTCTGGCTCAAGGTGAGTGACCACACCATCATGGTTATCCAGGTCATTAAGACCTTTTTTGTACAAACCTAGACAGAGTATTAAAAGGCAAAGACATCACTTTGAGGACAAAGGTCCATAGAGTGAAAGCTGTGTTTTTTCCATTAGTCCATGTACAGATGTGAGAGTTGGACCATAAGGAAGGTTGAGCACCAAAGAAATGATGGTTTCAAACTGGTGCTGGAGAAGACTCTTGAGAGTCTTCCCTTGGACTGCAAGGAGATCAAACCAGTCAATTGTAATGGAAATCAACACTGAATACTCATTGGAAGGACTGATGCTGAAGCTTAAGCTCCAATACTTTGGCCACCTGATGCAAAGAGTCAACTCACTAGAAAAGACCCTCATGTTGGGAAAGACTGAAGGCAACAGGAGAAGGGGGCATCAGAGGATGAGATTGTTACATAGCATCACCAACTCAATGGACATGGATTTAAGCAAACTCTGGAAGATAGTGAGGGACAGGGAAGCCTGGCGTGCTGCAGTCCATGGCGTTGCAAAGAGATGGACGTGACTTAATGACTGAACAACAACCCCAAAGTGGTGGAGACCACTGTGTGATTCATTTACTTAAAATATCCATGCGCCCATCCATTTATCCTGCTGGTCCTGTGTCTCTGGACAATTCTGACTAAAACAGATTTTGGTACCAAGGGTGCTTCTTTCTAGAACAGAATCTTAAGGATGAATTTTCTGAATTGGTTCTGGAATTTGGGGAATTGGCTCTCCACTCTGATTAGATTTAAAGCACTAATGACCATTTAGTAAAGAGAGCACTGATAGTCCCTGGCAAAATGTGGCAACAGAGATATACAAACCATCACCAATGAATATCCCTAATCAAACAGTTACAAAAGGAGGAGTTTGGGATGACCATGTATATAACACTTTTGAACATTTTTTGTCAAACTAATGAGGAAAATGATGTAGGTTAATTTGCTCCTATAGTCACTAGACAAAGTCAGAAAGAATGGGATGAGCTCAGGGATTCAAATTCCCAACTCAAGAGCTCATAAATGACCAGAAAACTTCTTCCCTGAAAGGGGTACTTATCTCCTATAGCCATAGAGCTGAGACTGCGAAAACCAAACCCAAACCTCTCATCCTGAGACTGGCTGGATTACACAGCAATTTGAATCTGCAACTTCACAGGTGCCTACTATCAAAGGTGGGGCGCTGAGCGTAATGAGGGCCATGCAGGAAGCCTGAGAGAGCTGGGCATGCGAGCCCCTACGACTGAGTTTCCTCTGCCAGGATAAGCATACCCCAGCCTGGGATTAACCCTGCTTTGCCCGGAAACATCAATGGACTCGCCTGAGGCAGCTGCCGTGAAAGACACTGAAGAGTGTCCTCAGCACCCAGCCCAACCACTCCTCTTTGGTTCTGGACTGATCACTAGCCTCAAGGCACAGAAGCTTCCTACAGGTACAGAGTATGACCCATGAAGAGATGCACTACGCTCCAAAAGAACTACTTGATTTTTCTAATTCACACAGATAGAAGAATCGATGCTTTCAAACTGGAGCATCGATTACAGAGCAACTCAAATTGCTCTGTAATCCAGCCAGTCTCAGGATGAGAGTTTTGGGTTTGGTTTTCGCAGTCTCAGCTCTGTGGCTGTAGGAGATAAGTAACCCTTTCAGGGATATGTTAGAAAAGACTCTTGAGAGTCCCTTGGACCGCAAGAAGATCAAACCAGTCAATCCTAAAGAAAATCAGTCCTGAATATTCACTGGAAGGACTGATGCTGAAGCTGAAGCTCCAATACTGTGGTCACCTGATGCAAAGAGCCGACTCACTGGAAAAGACCATGATGCTGGGAAAGACTGAAGGCAGGAGGAGAAGGTGATAACAGAGGATGAGACAGCTGGATGGCATCACCGACGCAATGGACACGAGTTGGAGCAAGCTCCAAAAGATGGTGATGGACAGGAAGGCCTGGCATGCTGCAGTCCATGGGGTCCCGAAGAGTTTGGACACAACTGAGTGACTGAATAACAACAGACAGAAATCCAAGGAACATGTGTAGAATGGATACTAAGTATGCAGAACAATGGTGGTAGGAACACAAAGCTGAATCAGGCCAAATTGGTTGATAAGAGCCCATTAAACAGATATTCTGCATTTAATGTTGCAATTCAAGAGCATTAGAAACAGCGCTAACAGTCTGTATTGGTCCCTTGGCTAAAACATGGGCCAAAAGTGGCCCACAGAAAATGAGCTTGAAATGCCGGATCTGCCTTGGTTTAATGAAGAGGAAGGGATTCAAAGGCTCAGGGAAATTGGAAAGTTAGAGGGAATTTGTCTTCTTTTTAATTAATTTTACTGTAGTTGCTCTACAATGTTGTGTTAGTTTCTGCTATAGCACAAAGTGAATCAGCTACATGTTTACATATACCCCCACTTTTCTGGATTTCCTTCCCATTTAGGTCACCACAGAGCAATGAGTAGAGTTCCCTGTGCTGTATGGTAGGTTCTCATTAGTTACCTATTTTATACATAGTATCAATAGTGCATATACATCGATTCCAATCTCCCAATTTGGATTGTCATTTAAGACAAATCACCCATCCCCAGGTCCAAAAGACATGCCTTTCTGAATAACTATGAGAAAAAAATTTGTGAGGAGAGCCCCAGCATCCTTGAAGAGTCCTGGGACCACTCTCAGTAGGCCAGAACTTACAGAGCGAACTGCTAACACTGATGTGATGTTCCCTAACGGCAATGGAAGGAACTGGATCCAAGTGGCAGGACTCAGCTGCCAAAGGCAAGTGCATTTCCATGGCAACAGCAGAGGGAAAGCAGTAGCCAGAATAGTCTGACTCAGAGACAGGCAGCATTGGCTAGTTGATCATAGTGTTCCTGGAAATGATATACGTGGGCAGCCCACCAAATTCTTATTTGATCTGTGTAAGCAGAAAAGTTCTAGGTCACATGAATAAAAGTCTAACTTGAATCATAAAAATAGAAAGTCACATCTCCTCCATCAATTCCCATACTTAAATCAGTTGAATAAAGACAAGGCCGCAGGGTCCAAACTAGCATAAGTTAAGAAATGAGTTTGAATGAAGGTGTTTTAAGTAGCAAGCCATTAGCTTTATGTATTAGATGTGTTTCAGGAGGTAGAATTTTTCAGATTTCACAAAATTAACACAACGCATATACTATATATTATACAACAGCCCCAGTCGGATGTAAGACAGCACCCCACAATCAAACATATAACATGTTTCTTTGGTGAAACATACGATTATTTTTCCAAGTGGATCACAATTGAAATAATCTATTACTAGTTCAGGTCAAATTCTGCAGCCAAAAGAGTATGTATCAAACTTAGGAAAAAACTTTCTGTTTTCAGAGCTTTTGGGATTTCAGAATTGCTGATAAAACTGTGGACCTATAATTTGAAATGAGAAATTGCCCCTCAGCATTTTCTGTTCTGAAATCCATATACAAATCAGCATCATCTTTGCTTATTATTAAAATATTCTCTAATTTCTCTAGTATATAAAGTTCATCAAGCCTTACCAGGGTTCTTCTATATTTGCATTCACTGGGGGTGGGGGTTTGGAATAAATTCCAAACAGATGAAAGTGATCCAGACCAAAAGTCCCTACGAGTTAAGAGACAAGAGCTGGAACTCCTGCTCGAGGCAGGCAGAAAGGCAGCGGGGCTACAGAACCTCTGCCAGTGGGGTGGAAGGGCCAGGAAAGATGCCAGTGAGGAGCTTTGGTTTGAACATTTTGAGCCTGTTTGGACATCCTGTAAGGCAAGCCTGCCAGGAGTCTAACTGCAGAAGGATCTGTACAGCTTCCAGGGAGAAACTCAGCCCAAGTGAGGAGGGAAGGCTTAGTGGCTTGGTCCACATGAGGGGCAAGGAACATTTGTGAGCCTTATACGGTGTCAGACACTTGGATAAATGGATTCATGCTGTGTCCTAGCCAGAGGGAGCAATACCAGAGTGAGAAACTACAAGAATCACACCATTCACAAGCCCTAGGGAGGAGTAGGGCACAATTCTGCATCAGCAGTGAGGAAGGCTTCAACATGGCAGCTTCGTCCTCTAGGTTGG
Organism: Bos grunniens; assembly: GCF_055505025.1. Lineage (NCBI taxonomy): Eukaryota > Metazoa > Chordata > Mammalia > Artiodactyla > Bovidae > Bos > Bos grunniens. The sequence goes on along the minus strand of NC_141167.1, from coordinate 121,046,712 downwards.
AGTCGGCAGCATCAAGGCACAGGGCTCTTGGCACAAATGTGACCACAGACACAGGACACTGGTGGATGCCCTGGGACAGTTAAAGGATTCTTTGCAAACATTTAAGACATCCTGGAAACCTCTGAAAAAGTGGTTAGAGACTTTGAAGCAGAAATTCTATAATAATGCAGCAAGTGAAAGTATTAGTCATTAGGACACTCAGTCATGTCAGACTCCTTGTGACCCCATGGACTACAGCCCACCAGGCTCCTCTGTGCATGAAATTCTCCAGGCAAGAATACTAGAGTAGGTTGCCATTCCCTTCTCCAGGGGATTGTCCTGACGCAGGAACTGAACCTGGGTCTCCTGCATTGCAGGCAGATTCTTTACCATCTGAGCCACCAGGGAAGCCCATAATAATGCAGAGTGGTTGCAAATATATGCTTTGCAGTTTTGAGTCCCAACTCTACTACACATTAGCGAAATGATTTTGCACATTACACAACCTGTCTGATTCTTAGTTTCTCCATCTGTAAAATTAATAAAAATAGTAATTACCACACAGAATTGTAAGGAGATGAAATAATGCATATAAATTGGTTAGCAAAGGCAAGGCACATGGTACAGACTCAATTAATGAGAGCAGAACAAAAGAAATAACATGAACTTAGTTTTATATCCAAACTTCTAAGTTACACTTGGTTGAAAAGAGAAAGATATATATACCTGTATCTATATCTAGAAAGATAATGGGTTAATTAATTCAAAATTTCCTCCTAACTACTCACTTTCTCTCTACCCTTCTTAACCATTTAGGAGATCTCAAATATTTGCATTTTAACATACTTTTCTCTTAGGAAGCTGAGTCCTTTACTTATGATTCCTAGCAATATCCTTCAGAGGAGGGTATATAGCAATTATGACCTGGATGTGAATAACTGTAGGAAACAGGCTGGTATAGGGTCATCCAAGTTCTCACTGAAGCTTAGCCTACAATAAAGCACCTTTATCTTTTCAAGTGTTATCTGGAAGAAGCACAGGGTTAAGTTTACATAACTGCATGCTGACGTTCAATGTTTGGAGAGAAAAGAATACATTTCTTAACTTTGATAAAAAGCATTTAAAAAATGACTTTAAATTGCACATAACAAACTCACCAGATCCCAAAGTATTATAGACTATCACAGTCTCAGTACAGACCATGTTCACTGCAAATTCATCAACATTTGTTTAGTTGATTACAGCACAGTACTAACAAGCTTAAGTCATGGATTTCATTCTATGGGTCAATCTCATCTACAACAATAAATAACCCAGGCTCAGCAAAGACATATTGTATCTCTAACCCCAATTAGTTAAACCCACAGGACTGGAAAAGGTCAGTTTTCATTCCAATCCCAAAGAAAGGCAATGCCAAAGAATGCTCAAACTACCGCACAATTGCACTCATCTCACATGCAAGTAAAGTAATGCTCAAAATTCTCCAAGCCAGGCTTCAGCAATATGTGAACCGTGAACTTCCTGATGTTCAAGCTGGTTTTAGAAAAGGCAGAGGAACCAGAGATCAAATTTCCAACATCCTCTGGATCATGGAAAAAGCAAGAGAGTTCCAGAAAAACATCTATTTCTGCTTTCTTGACTATGCCAAAGCCTTTGACTGTGTGGATCACAATAAACTGTGGAAAATTCTGAAAGAGATGGGAATACCAAACCACCTGATCTGCCTCTTGAGAAATCTGTATGCAGGTCAGGAAGCAACAGTTAGAACTGGACATGGAACAACCGACTGGTTCCAAATAGGAAAAGGAGTACGTCAAGGCTGTATACTGTCACCCTGCTTATTTAAATTATATGCAGAGTACATCATGAGAAACCCTGGGCTGGAAGAAGCACAAGCTGGAATCAAGATTGCTGGGAGAAATCTCAATAACCTCAGATATGCAGATGACACCACCCTTATGGCAGAAAGTGAAGAGGAACTCAAAAGCCTCTTGATGAAAGTGAAAGTGGAGAGTCAAAAAGTTGGCTTAAAGTTCAACATTCAGAAAACAAAGATCATGGCATCTGGTCCCATCACTTCATGGGAACTAGATGGGGAAACAGTGGAAACAGTGGCAGACTTTATTTTTCTGGGCTCCAAAATCCCTGCAGATGGTGACTGCAGCCATGAAATTAAAAGACGCTTACTCCTTGGAAGGAAAGTTATGACCAACCTAGATAGCATATTGAAAAGCAGAGACATTACTTTGCCAACAAAGGTCCGTCTAGTCAAGGCTATGGTTTTTCCAGTGGTCATGTATGGATGTGAGAGTTGGACTGTGAAGAAGGCTGAGCGCCGAAGAATTGATGCTTTTGAACTGTGGTGTTGGAGAAGACTGTTGAGAGTCCCTTGGACTGCAAGGAGATCCAACCAGTCCGTTCTGAAGGAGATCAGCCCTGGGATTTCTTTGGAAGGAATGATGCTAAAGCTGAAACTCCAGTACTTTGGCCACCTCATGCGAAGAGTTGACTCATTGGAAAAGACTCTGATGCTGGGAGGGATTGGGGGCAGGAGGAGAAGGGGACGACAGAGGATGAGATGGCTGGATGGCATCACTGACTCGATGGACGTGAGTCTGAGTGAACTCCCGGAGTTGGTGATGGACAGGGAGGCCTGGTGTGCTGCAATTCATGGGTCGCAAAAAGTCAGACACAACTGAGCGGCTGAACTGAACTGAAGAACTAGGTACAATGTATCACAGCTGTTGGAAATCTATTCAAGCCACAGGCTCTGACAGCAGATCAAAGGTATTACAAAAGATCCTAATTTCTTAGGAGACTCTGAGTTTGGACGGGAAGAAAAAAAAATAGAATTCACTGAAAGAGAATTTATCAGTGAAACCATCTTTCTCTTCTTGGATAAAGGCCTAATGGAACCAAGGTAAAGTTATAAATGAATAAACAATTATAGCAGCCCAAGTCAAGTGAAGTCACTCAGTCATGTCCAACTCTTTGTGACCCCATGGACAGTAGCCTACCAGGCTCCTCCATCCAGGGAGTTTCCAGGTAAGAGTACTGGAAGGGTGCCATTTCCTTCTCCAGGGGATCTTCCCAACCCAGGGATTGAACCCGGGTCTCCTGCATTGCAGACAGACGCTTTATTGTCTGAGCCACCAGGGAAGCCCTTTATATATGGCAGCCCACATGCATTCAAAAAGATTTTATAAATAGAAGCTTAACAGCAAAGATATAAAGGTCCCAGGAAAAGATGACAATTTCTCAATTTAGGCACTACAAATAGTCACAAAGGCAGAGGAACCAGAGATCAAACTGTCAACATCCACTGGATCATCGTAAAAGCAAGAGAGTTCCAGAAAAACATCTACTTCTGCTTTATTGACTATGCCAAAAGCTTTCACTGTGTGGACCACAACAAACACTGGAAAATTCTTAAAGAGATGGGAATACCAGACCACCTGACCTGCCTCTTGAGAAATCTGTATGCAGGTCAGGAAGCAACAGATAGAACTGGACATGGAACAACAGACTGGTTTCAAATAGGGAAAGGAGTACATCAAGGCTGTATATTGTCACCCTGCTTATTTAACTTATATGCAGAGTACATCATGAGAAATGCTAGGGTGGATGAAGCACAAGCTGGAATCAAGATTGCTGAGAGAAATATCAATAACCTCAGATATGTAGATGACACCACCCTTATGGCAGTGAAGAGGAACTAAAAAGCCTCTTGATGAAAGTGAAAGAGGAGAGTGAAAAAGTTGGCTTAAAGCTCAACATTCAGAAAACTAAGATCATGGCATCTGGTCCCATTACTTCATGGGAAACAGATGGGGAAACAGTGGAAACAGTGTCAGACTATTTTGGGGGGCTCCAAAATCACTGCAGATGGTGATTGCAGCCATGAAATTAAAAGACGCTTACTCCTGGGAAGGAAAAGTTATGACCAACCTAGACAGCATATTGAAAAGCAGAGACATTACTTTGCCAACAAAGGTCCGTCTAGTCAAGGCTATGGTTTTTCCAGTGGTCATGTACGGATGTGAAAGTTGGAATATGAAGAAAGCTGAGTGCTGAAGAATTGATGCTTTTGAACTGTGGTGTTGGAGAAGACTCTTGAGAGTCCCTTGGACTGCAAGGAGATCCAACCAGTCCATTCTAAAGGAGATCAGTCCTGGGTGTTCATTGGAAGGAATGATGCTAAAGCTGAAACTCCCAATACTTTGGCCACCTCATGCGAAGTGTTGACTTATTAGAAAAGACTCTGATGCTGGGAGGGATTGGAGGCAGGAGGAGAAGGGGACAACAGAGGATGAGATGGCTGGATGGTATCACCGACTCGATGGACATGAGTTTGGGTGAACTCTGGGAGTTGGTGATGGACAGGGAGGCCTGCTGCTGCTGCTGCTGCTAAGTCGCTTCAGTTGTGACCAACTCTGTGCGACCCCATACACGGGAACCCACCAGGCTCCCCCGTCTCTGGGATCCTCCAGGCAAGAACACTGGAGTGGGTTGCCATTTCCTTCTCCAATGCATGAAAGTGAAAAGTGAAAGTGAAGTCACTCAGTCGTGTCCAACTCTTAGCGATCCCATGGACTGTAGTCCACCAGGCTCCTCCGTCCATGGGATTTTCCAGGCAAGAGTACTGAAGTGGGGTGCCATTGCCTGGCGTGCTGCAATTCACAGGGTCGCAAAGAGTCGGACGCAACTGAGCGACTGAATTGAACTGAACTGAAGAAATAATAACAGGGAACCCCACTGGATAGGGTGATTGGAGAAGGCCTCTCTAAGGAAATGACAGTTAGGCTAAGGCCTCACTGATGAAAATGAGACAGCTCTGGGCAGTTCTGGGGACAGAGCACATCAGGGATCAAGTGCAAAGGACCTGAGACGGGAATGAGTGTCGAAGAGCAGAAAGATGGCTGCTGCCGCCGCTAAGTCACTTCAGTCATATCTGACTCTGTACGACCCCACAGACGGCAGCCCACCAGGCTACCCCATCCCTGGGATTCTTCAGGCAAGAACACTGGAGTGGGTTGTCATTTCCTTCTCCAGATTATGCATGCATGCTAAGTTGCCTCAGTCGTGTCTGACTCTGTGTGATCCCATGGACAGCAGCCAACCAGGCTCCTCTGTCCACAGGAATCTCTAGGCAAGAACACTGGAGTGGGTTACCATTTCCTTCTCCAAGAAAGATGGCAGCATGGCTTGGATATAGTGAGCAAGGGGCAAAATTTGAAGTCAGAGTGACAGGCAGAAGCCAGATCATGTAGAGATCTGTAGGCCACAGGAAGAAGTTGGAATGTCATTCAGGATGCAATGAGAAGCCATTAAGAATTTCAAACAAGAAAGCTACATGAACTGATTTGCATTTTTATAAAAATCATTCTTGCGGTTGTGTAAAGAAGGAACTAAAAAGACGCAAGGGGGAAATGGGAAGACCAGCTGGGAGACTACTGTTAACCACAGTAACAGCCAAGAAATGACAGTGATTTCGATCAAAAATCTAGGAGTAGACCAATCGGAAAAAAGTAGGTGAGGGAAAAAAAAAGTGGGTGAGTCCTAGAGGTATTTTGGAAATGGAAGAACTGAATGGATGTGGGGACTGAAGGATAGGAAGTTAATTACGGTGGATCCTAGGTTTCTGGGTTGAGCAATTAGATGGATGATGGTGCCATTTATTGGAGTGGGTGGTGCAAATTACTGAGATTTCTTCTTCATGTTCTGTGTATTCAAGCCTACCTAAAGCTTACCAAAGACATTCCAATTGCCAAATTCAGTGAATCCTTGAAGTGTTCACACTCTTCATCTAACACAGTTAAAACTCCCTTAAAACTTCACACTCTGTTTCCAAGACAGCACTCTTCTGGTTCCTCTCTTACTCGAGTCTCCTTCTCAGGTTCCATACACCCCAGAACTCTGTTCTTGGCCTTCTAGTATTTCCTTCAAGGACTCTCTCCCTTGCTGACCTCATCCAAGCAACCCATAGCTTTAACTACTACCCACATAAAGCCTCCCAGGTCCATATCTCCTTCCAGAACTTTCTTCTCACCCACCCAACTGAAACATCTACCCAACTGTCCCATTTCTATTGAGATATTTCAGCAGCATCTTAAACTCAACATATCCAAAAGTAACTTCATCATCCTCTTCCTCCAACACTCCTTTTCCCTCATCCCATATTCTTCATCTGTGAAAAGCATAACTTTGCAGAACTATGCCCAGCTTCCTAAGCATGAAACTTAGGATCATCTTTTAAGTCCACATCAAATCAATTTCCAAGCTCCATCAAATTTACTTTGTAACAAGTTCGTGGATATGTCCTCTAACAAGCTTGTGGATATGTCCTCTCTTCATAACTCACCATTTTAATTCAGGTCTTCAATCCTCTGCTCTTGTTTCTTACATAACACTCTGGTTTCTTCAGCCTCACATCATTCAAACACACCTTTCACATCTCAATAGTCAGAGAAATCCTTCACAGGCTCTCTATACCCTTAGGATAAAATTCAGCCTTATTAATGGCAAACAAGGTCCATTGGGATTTAGAGCCTCTGGCTGGGTCTCCTGCCTCAACTCCCACCATCTCTCTTATACACTCCAACCTCTCACCATGCTGACTGACCAACGGGTTCATTCATGAATCTGCATATACTGTTTTCTCCCAATTCCTACTTAATTCAAGCATCCCTTTCTTTTAGCAGTCTGAAATTCAGTCTGAGATGATGACTCTCCTCTGTGCTTTTACAGTAAACCATTAATGAAAGACTTCTATTGCTTATCACATTTTGTTTCTCCCACTGAACTGCAAATTATGTGAGGCCAGCGACTATCTTTCCTAGAATATTTTCGGTGCTTAGTACTTAAAAAACGATTAGTAAATGTTTGTGGAATAACTGCATCTAGATCAAACTTAAGAAGGCTTTCTGTAAAACATGAACTGCTGTGTATAGTATTCATGACAAGAAAAGGTAACCTGAAAGAAGAGACATTCAATCGTTTTCTAAAATTGACCAATAACAACAGCTGCTGACTTTCAGACATCAGCATTCATCTTCCATTACTGAAGAGCTAGCTATGTCCAAGGTATGTATTGATGTAATTCTGATGATCTTTTTGTATTCATATCTATTAATATTTATTTCTTCAGTTCAGCTACTTTTTAGTACTCTGAGTTTAAGATTTCTCTCACTGCTTTTGTCCTCAGTAAAGACAGAGGTCAGCTTCTCATGCATAATAATTCTGTCTGAATAAACAAGATTTCTGATACACATTAGTTTTAAGCTATTTTCTACTTGTTCACTAAAACAGGAATATTACCATCACCACCACCACCAACAAAAAACACATGCTCCTAACCATTTCCCCCCCTTCAGAAGAGACATTTATACAGAATGGATTGTCTTACATATACAAAGCATATCTTCACCTATCAACCACCAGAGAGTGAAGGGACTTTTACATTTATACTTTATAGCTCCTGAAGTCATTCATTAAATATTTTTCCTGGCTCCAAAAATTACATACAGGGCTTTTCTGTGAAAGTTATTATTGAGTTTTTCATGTTCAGACATAGTGATGCAACTGATATTTTTGCAAAACAAAGAAATGAACAAATCTCCATGGTTTCTTAGGAGCTGGCTCTCTTTATGACCATAACTTAACCACATTCTGAGACAGCAACAAGTTCACTGCTTAGAGCAACAATACACAAAAACGTTCTGTGGCAGACACCACTGCAGATGTCCGTAAAACAATTCATCCAATTCAGTAAATCCACCCTGAAGTGTTTAACCTTATATCTCACTTATGATATCTGGCAAAGGAAAAAATGTGTTTTTTTTTTTTTTACAAAGACAGATGTGCCTTTTAATATCCTATGTCTTGTCAAACTATGGTGACTATGTCTGGAATTATTATGGATTTCATGAAACTCTGTTAAGCCAGCTCATTCCAGTGGTATTTCAGCTCTTTGCACCCTAACCCAGAAGTAATGCTAATTTCTTCTTGGTGCTCTGCAGGTTACAGAGGTAAGATATGAAACTCTGGGGCCCTTCCATGTCCAAGACTTAAAAAACGGATTGGAGAGCACTGGAAATGGAACCAACAAGGTAAAACAAAAGTCGTTCAACAGGAAAACAAACCAACAAAGGCCCCACAGAAGAAAACAGTGCAACCTTCCGCCGACTCCCAAAGGTGGAGAATGCCAGAAGCCTGGGTTCCTGAACCGGAATCGGGCCTGGGCGACCCAGAGTCACCAAGCGGAGAAGGTGGGCGACTCAGCGAAGGCACAGTGCAGCCGCCCGCCAGGCCCGCTCCCCAGAAAGCCCCCCAAAATGACCAAAGTGGTAAATTCTCCCTGCCTCCTCTACACGCAGGGATCCAGGAAGAAGAAAGAGGCTCCGCGCCTCTCCAGCCGGTTGCGGGCCCGCACTCCCCGCCCGTCAGCTCAGTTCCCCAGGCCCCAGGGCAAGCAGGCCGCGCCCCCTCCCCACCCCTGAGCCCCGCAATCGCCAGGCCGGCCACCAGGTCCCGCCGCCCCCGCTCTGGCCCCGGCATCACTCACAGAGCCCGAGCGCCGCCGCCAGCACCGACCACAGACAGCGCCGGCGGTCTGGGGATGCAATCAGTGCTCCGGCCCCGGCGGGCGCTGCCATCGTCCTTCAGCCGCAGCCGCCGCGGCCCTGGGCCCCGGTCCCCCGGTTAGCTAGGCTCCTGGCCGAGGGCTCTGGACTCGTCGTCGCCGGTATCGGCGAGCAGCGCCACGCCGCGCTCCCCGCTCGCGGCCCCAGCCACAGCCTGCCAGCACTGTGCCGGGGCCTGCGCCCCGCGCTGGCCACAGCAGTCAGCTCATTGGCCTGCCCCGCACACTTTGAAGGACGCGATTGGAAGGCACCGACTGTCCGTCATTCCCTCTCTCCAGGCGGGGCCGCGCCATCTCGGTCCCACCCAGGACTCCTGCCAGCGGTGGAGGTCCCTGGCTGTCGGAGGCGACCGCCGCCGAGCCCTGTGCCTGCCTGCTTGCCTGCGTGGCTGTTCGCCCGTCTTCTCTGGCCTGCGCGCGTCTCCTCTGCGTTTCTGAGCGTCCAGCCCCCCGGATCTCTTCATTGTCTTTGCCTCCGTTTCTGCTCTTCTTGGTTTCTCTGAGCCTCACCTAGAGAAAAACCAGCAGTTCGTTTACACAATTAAAAAAAAAAAAAAGGAATGAGATGGGTAGAGACTTTTGATTCAGTCGTCCAGATAGAACACATTTCCCCTCTTGCCGTGTATCCCAAGTCTATTTTGCCTGGATTCAGATAATTTATGTGCAAATTGAGAAATCTCATAGCTTAAAAAGAAGTCTCCATCTTGTCTGACTTTCCTCTAAGGAACCCTTCCCCTCCCACTTATGGCTAAGAAGGGTTGGGAACTGGGAATTCTCTCCTGCTACCTGGAGCACGTGTGGATGGGGTTTTGCTTTTGTAAATGTCCCTCGATTTATCTAAAATCGGCAAGTTCCCCTCCTGACTCTGAAGTGCCATGCCTGAGCCGGCTCCAGTTGGTTAGCAGTGTCTGCCACTTAACTGGTTGCCCCAAAATTCTGGAAAGTGTTTGGAAGGGTCCTTATGAGAACACCCTAGGAAAGGGAGAAATGGAAAGGCAGGAGCACAAGAAAATGAGGGTGTAGGAAGAAAAGGAAGAGTCCAGGTGGGAGGCCTGTAGTGTGAGAGAAGGAAACAAGTATTAGACAATTAGGATGAGAGGGGGAGAAGAGCAGGGTGGGAGCACTCCCCTGCAGCCCCTCATTTCAGGGTTTTGTCTCAAGTCAATCTTATGAACAGCCTTCCCGATATTTTTGCTGTTTTAGCCTGCTAGCCTTGTAGTATGGCAGACTGATAGCAATTACCTTAGTCCCAGTGAGAGAAAACTAAACAAACAAGAAAACACCATTTCACCTCATTTCTCTGTCAGCAAGATCCTCATGAAGTGTTTTTGGAATGCCATATGTTGGAAAGACTACAAATGCATTAAATGAGAACCTATTGTGTGCTGTAGAATTAGAATATCCAGGCTTTACTCTCAAGAAGCACAGAGTCTACAGAGTCTACCAGTCAGTGTAGCAAGCAAGTACTGAACTAAAGTTTTTCTTCAGTGCTTGAAGAGAAGGTCGAATCAAGGAGAAATATAAGGCCAACAGGCAGTGATCCTCAAAGATATGTGTCATGTTAAAAGCTTCTCTGCTGCCCATGACACACTTCAATACAAATAACTTCCTCTTCTGAGAACCACTGGCCCACGAGGTGTCCAGAAAAGATGCATCAAGGAAATAGCATTTGAAGCGGATTTTATAGGCTGGATAAATTTTCACCAGAGAGAAACAGGAAAAGCGAACTCACAAATAAGAAAGCAGTACCAAGTGTAAGGATATATATATACGTATATATACATATACACATGTACATATATCAGTTCAGTTCAGTTCAGTTCAGTCACTCAGTCGTGTCCGACTCTTTGCGACCCCATGAATCGCAGCACGCCAGGCCTCCCTGTCCATCACCAACTCCTGGAGTTTACTCAAACTCACATCCATCGAGTCAGTGATGCCACCCAGCCATCTCATCCTCTGTTGTCCCCTTCTCCTCCTGCCCCCAATCCCTCTCAGCATCAGGGTCTTTTCCAATGAGTCAACTCTTCACATGAGGTAGCCAAAGTATTGGAGTTTCAGCTTTAGCATCAGTCCTTCCAATGAACACCCAGGACTGATCTCCTTTAGAATGGACTGGTTGGATCTCCTTGCCGTCCAAGGGACTCTCAAGAGTCTTCTCCAACACCACAGTTCAAAAGCATCAATTTTTCGGCGCTCAGCTTTCTTCATAGTCCAACTCTCACATCCGTACATGACCACTGGAAAAACCATAGCCTTGACTAGACGGACCTTTATATATGTACATATACATATATATGTATATAAAGAAAAAAAAAATCCCACCAAAAAAACCCAGAAAGAGAACCTGGTCTGTGAGGAAAGCTAATGAACTGGGCCTTGAACACAGCTGAAACTTCTGAGAAAACCCAGATGGTCAATTAGAAGGCAGTTAGATATGTAGGTCTGGATCCCAAGGAAGCAACGAGAGAGGTTACCATGAAACCAGAACTTGCGAGGGCGGCAAAGTGTTTCCACAAAAAACCACTATCAGATCATAAGTAGATTATAAATATTTGCTGAATGAATAGATGAATGAATGTTTATTAAATTAATCGAGAACAGTTACAAAGAAAAAGTCATGTGAGGTTGTTTCGGCCATAGTCCTTGCATTCTAGTTTTGGATCCTTCTATAGAGATAGTAAATGGAAAACAAACCAACCTTTGGATTTTCAATCACTATTGTGAACTTGAGAGTCTCACTTAACAAACCTCCTCCTCCTTAGGGAACCTGCTTCTACCTCCTGGAAACCCTTCTTCTCAGCTCAGTCAGTCCAGGCATACAAATCAGAATCAATTGAAGACTTTCCATCAGATGAGAAAAGTCTTTTTAATGGACTGTGTTACCTCTGAAAGGAATGGACTTCTTGGAGAGAATTTTCCCTACAGAGTCAGTAAGGAAAACCATGAGCAGTCTTGTCTGATAATAGATCTGTGTACAGATCCACTGGCCTCTCAGACTTCCTGCTTCATGTAGTATACAGTAAGTACAGTAAGGAGGCTTGGCCTTGGGATCGTCTCAGGGCTTTAAGTCTTCTCTTAATAGAGATCAGATAAGAGGCACCCAGGAGCAGCTAGTGCTAGCAAATACATATGGGCATAATTTTCTAGAGCTGGAATTAATGGAAAAAGTAGAAAAGACAGTGACAGGCACCAAAATTTCCAACATTTTTGTGATTGTAGTAAAATTCTCTTCCACTTCCTGTACTCTCAGTGGTATTCTCTCCTGCCTTGTAGTTTAAAATCTGTTGCCAGAGGAAGAATGGAATGCTGTCATCTGTGGGTGGTGATAGCAAGCCATTCCAGGAGCACTGAGATTTGATGGCTATCAGATAGAGTCAAAGATAAATCCAGGCCACACTGAGAAAGATTTATCTGGAGCTAAATCAGACGGACGAAGGAGCCTCGTAGGCTCCAGTCCATGGGGTCGCTGAGAGTCGGGCACGACTGAGTGACTTCACTTTCACTTTTCACTTTCATGCATTGGAGAAGGAAATGGCAACCCACTCCAGTGTTCTTGCCTGGAGAATCCCAGGGACAGAGGAGCCTGGTGGGCTGCCATCTATGGGGTCGCACAGAGTCGGACACGACTGAAGCGACTTAGCAGCAGCAGCAAATCAGTTTCATTAACATTTCTACAGAGACTGTCTCAATCCAGGATAGGGATTGCATTTTCCTAGGAAAGTTTTGAAAATCTGAAAATCCAAGTTCTAGTGCCTCCGGTGCCCCTGGTATCCCCGGGCAGAGAGGCACAAATTGGGAGAACTTGGTAATGCAGTCTTTAGGGTTTACTGTATAGAAGAATGTATCTCCAGCTTCTTCATTCACTGCGGCTGGGATAAAATGTTCCTCAAGGTTCTTTGTCTCCCTGTACCCCAATAGCACCTATGTACTACTTCTGCTTCACCTATGAGGGAAAGATGTGCTCTGGAGAGATATCACAGGCATTCCTCCTGCTGGGAGTGACATTTGTCACTGTGAGCTGGGCAACTGATATCCTGAGTTTTGTTACTGTCAGTCTTCCTATATCATCGTTGGGAGGGAAATGTGATAGTCTAGTGGCACTTGCAGAACAAAAGAGAAACCCTTGCAATCACTAGAGAAGAATAAATAGGAAAAATAAAAGCCCAAAATGATAATAACTTAATAATAAATTCAAGCGGGAAAGGTGAGTATAAAAACAGACCTCTTGGTAACTGTGGAGATGGAGGTTCCCAGAAAACAGAAGTGATTACATTATTTTACCTAACGAGTTATATTTTGGAGTTTCCTCATTTCCAGGAGAAATAGAAACTTCTTAAGTGTCCAGGACACATTTTTTTCCAGTTAGGTTCTGATGAATAAACTCTGCTGACATCTAGAACTAATGAATATTTTTAAAGGGTATTCTTATCCTCCTTGCTTTGGGACCTAAGAAGAACTGAAGACTCAAGTTAGGATGTTTTCAAATAAAACAAAAGGGTGGGGTCTGAATGTTAGAACCCCAGAACTATAATTTACTCACATGGAACCATAAGTAGAAAGTTAACAACTTAGAGTGTTGTTAACAGCACATGCTGCTGCTGCTGCTAAGTCGCTTCAGTCGTGTCCGACTCTGTGCGACTCCATAGATGGCAGCCCACCAGGCTCCCCTGTCCCTGGGATTCTCCAGGCAAGAACACTGGAGTGGGTTGCCATTTCCTTCTCCAATGCATGAAAGTGAAAAGTGAAAGTGAAGTCGCTCAGTCGTGTCCGACTTTTAGCGACCCCATGGACTGCAGCCCACCAGGCTCCTCCATCCATGGGATTTTCCAGGCAAGAGTACTGGAGTGGGGTGCCATTGCCTTCTCCATAACAGCACATAGTGCCTCTAAATGTCTGAGTGAATGAGCAATCGAATGAATAAACTGAATGAATGGTACATGAAATAAAATAAATAGGCCTATTTAGGATAGTCTCTCTGTCTACTTGTAGTTTCCTATCTGGTTATTTGTTAGAGTTACAATTCACAAATACTGATTGTCCAAGTACCAAAGTTTGTAGTTTTAAGGGATTTGGAACATATTGCAGTCATTCAGCAATTAGTCATTGAGCACCAGCTTTGCCAGCATAAGCCTCAAGACTAAGTATTTAAAATATAGGAAAAAAGCTCTTTTCTCTTCTCCATTTTCCTCTATGCGGTTAAATTTACTCCTCCCCATGTCTTTTCACAAGAATTTGAAGATCAAGCAATTTCTGACCAAGAACAAAAGCAGAATCGTTCCATTCCCCAATGGATTTGAATGAAAACTGGTAATAAAATCAGGTATAACTCCGAGAAAAGACACTGGAGAAGACCCAAGCTGGGCCTCTAAGGAGCCTCATTTACCCGTTGGCACTCATTTATGCCATGGCAAGGTCACTTGCACTGTAACTGAATCACAGAAGCGTGAACTCACTGCTGTCTGAACAGCTCATGGGAGAAACGAAATGTTTGACTTCTTGGTGTTTGTTCACTAGAGGTCCCTGGGGCTCAGTAATAAACATGTGAAACATTGTTTAGGGGAAAAAAAATAGAAATAAATAAAATATAGTTAAGAAACCATGCCTTAGAGATACTGGGACAACTGGACACCAATTATAACAATTGTTTGCCAATTATGTAGTAGAATTCAGTGCTGCTGCTAATGTTGATGTCCTCTAACAAGTAATGATTAGAAGAGGTAAGACTGCAACCCAGTTATATACCACATACAATTGGTTTTTAATTTGTTAAAGGATTTCTTTCTAAGAAGGTCAAAAGAGAGAATGAGAAACAGATTTTCCAGCTGAAGAAAACAGATAGAGTAAAAACACATAGATGGCAATACTCAAGGCTGGAAAGGTGGTGCTTTGAACACTAGGATAAAAGGAGTAAGCAAGAAACTGACGATTTTACTACTATTGGAAAGTGCAACATCCAGAACTCAGTAGGGGAGAGAATCTGGAACCTACCTGCCACAGGGAAATTGCCACACACTCACTGCAGTTTATCAGCCATAAATATAAATAAAATTATAAATACTCCACTGATAGTGACACCATTGTTTTCTTCTGTTACTGATTTTCAAAAATCAAGAGAAGAAGAAAATCCGTTTACACTAGAACGCAAAACAGCTGAGGAATATAAATACATGACAGTGAATAACCACTTGGAAACGCAGAAGTCAGTAGTTCTTCCTGCTTTTACGATGGCAGGAAGATTGCGAGAAGGACGGCTCGTTGGTCTAGGGGTATGATTCTCGCTTAGGGTGCGAGAGGTCCCGGGTTCAAATCCCGGACGAGCCCTCTCTTTCTTTTTTTCCTTCTTTGAATTAAATCCATTTCTAAAGAAATTAACTTTAGATCTATAAATATAATAAATACATATTGGTGAAAAATACAAAATTGAGAACTTTTGAACTTATAGCACACTTTAAGTTCAAATACCATTAAAAGACATAACCTGAAAACGTAGAAAGTTAGAGCAATGTGATGCTTTGAAAAGACTCATCCCATTCCTGCCAGTTCTAGAGTCGAGCACGTTCGCTGGGCATCTCTGGTGCCTACAAGTGCGACCTAAATCTGCTCACGCCCGCGCCCGTCCGCCTGCACCGCGACCGTGGGAGGCGGACTGCGCGCCCGCTCACCCGGGCCCGCCGACCCTCCGTGCCCCGCTCACGCTCGGAGTGTTCCGGGGCTGCCCCGGGGTCCGCACGAGGCGTGTCTCTTTTCCGAGCACGTGTGTTTCAAAGTGGTACAAGCATATTCATATCTTGCCCTCAGACGAAAAAGACCACATATTGTACGAATTGATCTCATTTGATCATTTACTTCGTGAAAAGTACTTTTTGGTCGTCTTGGTCAAGGTTTGAGCTCAAGGAACTAGAATAGTTTCATTTCGGCCCTTAAATGAGCCATATGGGGGGAAAAAAAGTCTTAAATTGTACCGCTTATGCAAGAAAAAAACCTGGGCTCGTCCGGGATTTGAACCCGGGACCTCTCGCACCCGAAGCGAGAATCATACCCCTAGACCAACGAGCCGCTCTCGGCAAAAACGCTCCCAGAGCCTCCCTTCAGCCTTATCCGACCGCCAGCTGCACCACCCGACCAACCTCGGCTGGACAATTTCCTCTCATTTCCCAGGTCTCGGGTCAAAACGTTTTCGCCACCCAGAGAGACGCCAGGAAGGGACGTGCATTTTTTCCCAGCGGGGTCGGTCTTATCTCCCGGCGCCTGGGCTCTGCGCCGCCGCCTGCGGCCATCCGCACAAGATCCCGGAAGCCGCCTTCCCTGAGCCAGGATAGCCCCTGGAAGGCGGGGGCGGCAGGGCGGTGGAAGCCGGGGCTAGGAGGGCGCAGGCAGGGCCCCTCGGACGTCTCGGACTCCGCCAGGTGCTCGCAGCCCAGGGTCCCCATGCCACCAGTTTCGCTACTTGCGGGGAGGTCCCGCCGCTCTCAGCTCAGACCAGCCTCAGAGCACTTGGCTGTGTGCAGCGTGCCTCATCCGCATTCCTAGCCTCTGCTTGGCCGCCGGAAGACGCTCGGCTGCCGACGACGCTCATGGGTGGGTGGAGCGGGAAAAACCTCGAGGAGCTGGCAAGAAATGGGAAAGGATGCACCTTATCCCTGCAAGGAAGTGTTGGGACAAAGAATTCTCAAAGGGGAGAGTATTGACAGATAACTTTTTTTCCAACGTTCATTTTGAGATCACGCACTCTTTTTAGAGCCTTGCATGTACTGAACACACTGCGTATCTGTAACAATCTGTCTCTCACGTACTAACCTCATTTCGCAGTTAGGTATTTCAGGCGACATGGCGAGGAAGTGGTATGGTAGGCACAGCAACTACCCAAGTCTTAGAAGGTGTGGTGGATGGGGAGGACCATGAAAGGGGCAGGGAGGGAGACAGAGTTAGGTGCCTTGTTAGCTTGGAGGAGTGGAGAAGGCAGTGTCAGTGGGCAGAAACTTAGACCTAGGACCACCTTCCCTTCATTTGTTCTTCATAGGGAAGAACAAATCTGATTCCATATTGTATCTGTTTTTGTTTGTTTTTTACTTTAATCTGTGTATTCTATTCGGAGAAGGCAATGGCACTTCCAGTACTCTTGCCTGGAAAATCCCATGGACGGAGGAGCCTGGAAGGCTGCAGTCCATGGGGTCGCTGAGGGTCGGACACGACTGAGAGACTTCGCTTTCACTTTTCACTTTCATGCATTGGAGAAGGAAATGGCAACCCACTCCAGTGTCCTTGCCTGGAGAATCCCAAGGACGGGGGAGCCTGGTGGGCTGCCATCTATGGGGTCGCACAGAGTGGGACACGACTGAAGTGACTTAGCAGCAGTAGCAGCAGCAGCAGCAGTGTATTCTATTGCTTTTGCTACAAGGTAATTACCACTTAAGCATTCTTGCCTGGAGAGCCCCATGAACAGAAGGAAAAGGCAAAAAGATGACACTGAGAGATGAACGTCCCAGTTGGGTAGGTGCCCAATATGCTACCAGAGAAGAGCGAAGGAATAGCTCCAGAAGGAATGAAGAGGCTGAACAAAAGCTAAAATAACGTCAGGCTGTGGATGTGTCTAGTGGTGGAAGTAAAGTCTGGTGCTATAAAGGACAATATTGCATAGGAACCTGGAATGTTAGGTCCATGAGTGGAGGTAAATTGAAAGTGGTCAACAGGAGATGGCAAGAGTGAACATCAACATTTTAGGCATCAGTGAATTAAACTGGGCAGGAATGGGCAAATTTAATTTAGATGGTCATTTTATCTACTACTGTGGGCAGGAATCCCTTAGAAAAAATGAAGTAGCCATCATAGCCAACAAAAGAGTCTGAAATACACTACTTGGGTGCAGTCTCAAAAATGACAGAATGATCTTGGTTTCCAGGGCAAACCATTCAATATCACAGTAATCCATGTCTATGCCCCAACCACTAATGCTGAAGAATCTGAAGTTGAACGGTTCTAGGAAGACCTAAAGAACTAACACCAAAAAAAGATGTCCTTTTCGTCATACGGGACTGGAATGCAAAAGTCGGAAGTCAAGCGATACTTGGAGTAACAGGCAAGTTTGGCCTTGGAGTACAAGATGAAGCAGGATAAAGACTAACAGTTTGGCCAAGAGAACGTGCTGGTCATAGCAAACACACTCTTCCAACAACACAAGTGAAGACTCTACACATGGACATCACCAGATGGTCAATACTGAAATCAGATTGATTATATTCTTTCCAGATGAAGATGGAGAAGCTCTATACAGTCAGCAAAAATAAGACTGGGAGCTGACTCTGGTTCAGAACATGAACTCCTTATTGCAAAATTCAGACTTGAAGAACATAGGGGAAACCACTAAGCCATTCAGGTATGACCTAAATCAAATCTCTTATGATTATGCAGTGGAAGTGACAGATTCAAGGGATTAGATCTGATAGAGTGCCTGAAGAACTATGGACAGAAGTCTGTAACATTGTACAGGATGCAGTGATCAAAACCATCCCCAAGAAAACAGAAATGCAAAAAGGCAAAATGGTTGCCTGAGGAGGCCTTACAAATAGCTGAGAAAAGAGAAGCAAAAGGCAAAGGAGAAAAAGGAAAGATATATCCATTGAATGCAGAGTCCCAAAGAATAGCAAAGAGAGATAAGAAAGCCTTCCTCAGTGATGAGTACAAAAAAAATAGAAGAAAACAATAGAATGGAAAAGACTAGAAATCTCTTCAAGAAAATTAGAGATACCAAGGGAACATTTCATGCAAAGATGGGCACAATAAAGGACAGAAACAGTGTGTACCTAATGGAAGCAGATAATAAGAGTAAGCAAGAATACACAGAAGAACTATACAAAAAAGATCTTCATGACCCAGATAACCACAATGGTGTGATCACTCACTTAGAGCCAGACATCCTGGAGTCTAAAGTCAAGTGGACCTTAGGAAGCATGACTACAAACTGAGCTGGTGGAGGTGATGGAATTCCAAGTGAGCTATTTCAAATCCTGAAAGATGATGCTGTGAAAGTGCTGCACTCAATATGCCAGCAAATTTGGAAAACTCAGCAGTGACCACAGGACTGGAAAAGGTCAGTTTTCCTTCCAATCCCAAAGAAGGGCAATGCCAAAATATGTTCAAATTACTGCACAATTGCAATCATTTCACATACCAGCAAGGTAAGGCTCAAAATCCTTCAAGCTAGACTTCAACAGTATGTAATTCAAAAAGTCATCTACTTCTTCATTGACTACACTAAAGCCTTTGATTGTGTAGATCACAACAAACTGGAAAATTCTTAAAGAGATGGGAATACCAGACCACCTTACCTGCCTCCTGTGAAACCTGTATGCAGGTCAAGAAGCAACAGTTAGAACCGGACAGACTCTAGCAACAGTTAGAACAACAGACTGGTTCCAAATTGGGAAAGGAGTATGTCAAGGCTGTATATTGTCACCCTGCTTATTTAACTTATATGCAGAGTACATCATGTGAAATGCTGGGCTGGATGAAGCACAAGCTGGAATCAAGTTTGCAGGGAGAAATATCAAAAGCCTCAGATATGCAGATGATACTATCCTTATGGCAGAAAGGGAAGAAGAACTAAAGAGCCTCTTGATGAAAGTGAAAGAGGAGAGTGAAAAAATTGGCTTAAAACTCAGCATTCGGAAAACAAAGATCATGTCATCCGGTCCCATCACTTCATGGCAAATAGATGGGGAAACAATGACAGACTATTTTCTTGGGCTCCAAAATCACTGCAGATGGTGACTGCAGCCATGAAATTAAAAGACTCTTGCTCCTTGGAAGAAAAGCAATGAAAAGCAAAAAGAAAAACCTAGACAGGGTATTAAAAAACAGAGACATTACTTTGCCAACAAAGGTCCATCTAGGTTTTTCCAGTAGTCACGTATGGATGTGAAAGTTGGACCATAAAGAAAATTGAGCGCCAAAGAATTGATGCTTTTGAACTGTGGTGTTGGAGAAGACTCTTAAGAGTCCCTTGGACTGCAAGGAGATCCAACCTGTCAATCCTAAAGGAAATCAGTCCTGGGTGTTCATTGGAAGGACCGACATTGAAGCTGAAATTCCAATACTTTGGTCACCTGATTTGAAGAATTGACACATTGGAAAAGACCCTGATGCTGAAAAAGATTGAAGACAGGAAGAGAAGGGGACAACAGAGGAAGAAATGATTGAATGGCATCATTGACTCGATGGATGTGAGTTTGAGCAAGCTCCAAGAGTTGGTGATGGACAGGGAAGCCTGGCATGCTGCAGTCCATGGGGTTGCAAAGAGTGGGACACGACTGAGTGACTGAACTGACTGAGCCACCAAGGAAACCCAACTGACATTATGAAAGTGAAAGTGTTAGTTGCTCAGTCATGTCCCACTCGGAGACACCGTGGACTGTAGACTGCGAGGCTCCTCTTGCCATGGAATTCTGCAGCCAAGAATGCTGGAGTGGGTTGCCATGCCCTTCTTCAGGAGATCTTCCCAACCCAATGATTGAATCCACATCTCCTGCTTTGCAGGCAGATTCTTTACCATCTGAGCCACCTGGGAAGAAACTGACATTATTGGTTTGTCTAAATACAAGTAATTTTTTCAAAACTTCATATATAACTACACCATCAAGGGCCAGAGTCATTACTGACAAGAGTGCCCAGTGAGGAATCCTAGCCCATTTCAACCTCTTCCTTCTACATCCTGTTTCCTTCATGGCATCTCCTTGACTGTGCCAGGGTGTTGCAGGTCCCATGGAGAGCCCAGAACTTTCCAGGAAGAGAAGTCAGTAATTCTCTTTGTTCCTGTTTTTGAAGTGGGTGGCTCCCTTTACACTGCGAGGCATTTAACACATTCATCATCTCTTCTTTCTCTGAGGAGGATCAAAGAACCACAGTTTCCTGCCCCATTTGACTGCAATTGTGGTTTCTCCAGAATTCCCATGGCTCTTCTTGACTCGGAGAGCAGAACTGGAGTAATGGTTTTCTCAGCCTCCATAGGCACTCTGATCATGACATCACTGGGCCTGGCTTACTCTAAGCAAGACTGGGAACTCAGGAAAATGTGTTAAACTGCCCCTAGACTTTCATGTACTCTGCTGTTCTTTTTCAATCCCTTCTAGAAGGTTTTCTAGAACAAACTCAATTCAAGATGTGATGACAAAGGTTTAAAATATTCTCTTTCTCAGGATATGCATTTTGACTGGGAAGACTAGAGGCAATGGAATCAGTTGGTAATTAAAACATTTCAGGCATCTGGTATCAGTGAGGGAGTTGTAGGGCAGTGATAAATGTTGAAGATAATCCTACTCCCGTCTGAAATCAGCTCAGTCATTCCTTACTTAATATTTATTGAGCGCCTATAACACATGAGGCACTGGCGCAATGGACAACACAGACACTGGCTTAACCCACTGGAGCTCCAGACTGGCTCTGGACATAGCAAACATCACACGAAAAATGAGACTATTTTCTTTGGTGGCTTCTGAAAACAAATTCTGTTTTATTTGGGTAGCACTTAAATTTTGCTCAGACTCTGTTTTGTTTTTCGTTGTTGCCTACCCAGCATCATTTCTTTTAGTAACAGCACTCTGCTTTAACCTTGAGGCACCCTGTTACTCCCATTCACGGTCCTTGAAGATGATAGAACTAACTCAACTAGGCCCTAACTGCAGGAGACAGCATGTGACCGAGGGCTGGCCCATCTGATCTCTGCATCTCCTTGTTCATAACGATCGGTTCAGACATGGGTATGTGATCCCCATGGAGCCTACAGAAAACCTTTGTAGGACTTTCCCCTACAGTTATTAGGAAACAATAAGCTCTTTCTATTGGGTTTGCAGGCTGGGAAGAGCCTACTTGAGACTATGGTCAACAGAAGAAAGCAGAGACCAGTAACAGACAGAGATTTCTGACATTGCTTAATTGATTGTATTCAGGTCTGTCCATGGATTGTCAATGTATATTATTCAGTGTATAGGCAAATAGAGAAAGGAGGAGGGGGAGAGAGACAGAGATTCATAGACATAGCTGTTTTGTATCAACCAGTTTGAGTTCCTTTCATTAGCAGCTGAAGGTCCTTATTCATTCAACTGCATTAAACTTTTACACCTCCAAGAGTACTTAATCAAAAGATGATGAACTATTTGTTCATCCATTCCTTTATTCCATTATCTAACATATGTTAATGATTAGTCAATTGGTCATAAGCTAAAACTGGTCTGGCAAACTGGATCCTTTTCAGGGTGACCTTGGTGAAGAGAGTGGAGTCCTGAGTCTCCGGGGTTTTTGTGGGTAGCTGGTTGGTTACCTAATGCTACATGCAGCTGAAACAGCATCACAGCCTCTTTTCAATACTGGCATATTCCTTCAAAACAGTCAGGTTTTCTTCATGCTCCCTCTCTGGAGAAAGGAGGAACACAGTGTAAAATTCAAGCTGGACTACAAAGGAATTGGAAGAATGATTCTGACTCTTTTCTTCAACCTTGCAGCTGTGAAGAAACAGTGTTTTCCTTCAACCTGTTAACGGAGCCTGAATGAAAGAAAGTCTTCCTGGCCTGGTGATGACTGTTCCACCTGAAACACAAACGGATTTCTTTAATCCCCAGTGTGAAGTCCTAGTCTCAACGATAGCGATGCATCGCTGAGTCACAGTGTTTCGAGAAGACAGAGCATTGAACACCCAGGCTGTAGCACCAACAAGGAACAGGGTCCTGGGTTCGCTTCATGGATTCCCCACCAGGAGTCACCAATAACAATGCCTGGGAATAGGGTCTCTATGTTCTCACAAAACAGATCAAATATGTGATTAACAGGGAACTGGTGAGACCTTTGATACCATCACACATGCTCCTTCAGTGTCACATTCTTGTCATTTTTATTGCTCCTTCATCTGCTACTGTAAGGTATGTAAGATAGAGTTTTATTTCTACATTCACATCCCATCTATTCCATTCCTTTTTCTAGTAAGGAAGAATGGCATATTTCCCCCTTTCACCACACACACCCACAGCCAAGCTCACATTCTCAAAACTCTTGCCTAGATATGTGCATGCATATATAAACAACCCAAAGACATATATAAATAAATCCATGTATTGTTTAGGGGGTATACATCTCTGTGAAGAGATTAGATAGGTAGATAGACAGATAGTATATAGATCTCAAAATAACTGACACACATATCTCCCAAACTCTGCTAAAATACAAAACTTATTATAGTATCAGTCTTCACTAGATTACAAGATTTAGAAGCTACATTCAATTTAAAAATAGTTTTTGAAAAAATGTATATATCAAATATTCATACTATTCTGGAGTTAGAAAAACTGTAATGAGGTGATAAAAACTGAGGTACCAGTGGTGAGATAAGGCCTTTTAGTCTGGAAAACTACTTTTTGAAGTCAGAGTAGATAGAGTATGGCCTAAGAGACCTCCAGAAAAAAGACTGCTCCAACTACCAAATCGTATGTTGAGATACTGAAATAAATCTGAATAAGGAGCAACTCTAAAGATTAGGATTTATTTGGACGAGTATCTTTCAGCAGGAGTGTGTGAAGGGGGGAGAGAGTACGTTAAGAAAGGGGTAGTCAGGCCCCCCGTTCCTAGCGAAGCTTCCTGTACTCTCTCAACAGAACGTTTAAGCAAGAGCTATTCAAGGAGAACAGGCCAACGACCCACTCCATCCCTCCGGAGTCGGGGAGGAGACCCTGGGTTTCCATTCAAGTCAGGGAAGGATGTCCTTATTATGTAGGTGGCACATCATGATGCCCAGTGCACTTCCCAGGAGATATCTAATTCATGCTCGGGGCTCCCCTTCTGGAAGCACAAACGTTATCTTCCCAGGATAAACCAGAGGGCAGGCACTGCTCAGGTATCACTGCTCTGCTTTCAGGAAGAGGAAATGAAGTGCAGACCTGTGAAACCTCTTGATATTCTTCCTCCCCAAAGGAGTTGCTGCCTGCCTCTGCCTCCTTGTCCCCTGGCAGAAGGAGATGAGCTGAAAATTCCTAACTAGAGAATTACCAGATGGGAAAGCTCCTGGTAAATTACCAGATGGGATAGCTCCAGATGGGGAGCTTCCCTGGTGGCTCAGACAGTAAAATCGTCTGCTTGCAATGCTGGAGACCTGGTTTCAATATCTGGGTCAGGAAGATTCCTTGGAGAAGGAAAATCCTGGAAAATTCCATGGATGGAGGAACCTCACAGGCTACAGTCCATGGGGTCACAAAGAGTCTGACACAACTAAGCAACTTTGCTTTCACTTTCAAAGCTCCTGTCGCTGGAACAGACACATATTTTTAAATGTTTCAATAATTATCTCTTCTAGTCCAGTGTTTTCAAAATTGGTTGACCAGTCAAATTTGGACCAAGCTGAAAGGTTGTTTCAGGGTCTCCATACAATTTCAGGTCTTCTGTAACTTACAGGATGTATATTTCCAGTGATACTACTTTGATTCTAGCCACCTGAAATGAATTTTTACTTACATTTGAGAACTGTGAAAACTTAGGAATAATAAAAAGGCTATCACTTTATATAAACTCAATCTGATTAGCTAAATGCCAGTCCAGTTCTGAGGTCAGCTGTAGGGATATATGGGTGTGGATCTGGGCCCCACAGGTTGACCAGTATCCCTGGGGAGTTGTCAACAGAGCAAATTATTTTAAATAAGTTTTCTTAAAAAAAAGAAAAAAAAGTCCATCAAGTGACACAAACTCAAGCTGATCAAAGTCTTCTGCCCTCAGATCCACTCTCCGTCTGCAACGGTGTGGAGGTTGGGAAATGGCACCCTGTGTCTTCAGGCTGACTTCAGACTCTCAGCCCATCGTGTCCTGCAATGGCTTCCTTTGCTGCTACTATGATCCTTGCTGCTACTTTCAAAGACATGGCTCCAGCAGCTTCATCACTAGAAGCAATGTGCTCTTCACATTTTAGTGTCCTGGACAGGGGTGTTGTCCTGAGAGCAAAAGAGGAAGGAATAAATTAGGAGGAGAGTAGGGAAATCTGGACACTCAGCTTGTCTTCCTGGGGATGCTAAGTCAGGTAACCATAGTAATAGTGATTATAATACTATGTGACTGACATAGTTTTTCATACTCATCAACACATTTATTCCTCACAAAAGCAATATGAGTTTGGTACTTCTATTTACTCTGTTTTATAGGTGGGTTAATTAAGGCACAGAGAGGTCAAGTGACTTCCCCTAGGTCATAGAGCTAGCAAGTGGGGGAGTCAGGATTTAAACCCCGGGATCAGAGCTTGGGCTCTCAACAAGAACACTGCCTTTTCCTTGATGCTTGGCCTCCCATGTCCTCGCTGCCCTAGCTTCTCCCCTCATCACTCATTCCCTTTAATTTCATCATCCGGAAACACTGCTGAAGAATCAAAGAGAAAGAAGAAAAGTTCCTCATGAGCAGGAATGTATATGGGTAAAAAGGAGTTTCAGGTTCAGTTGAAAGTAACTGAAGAAACAAAGTAAGCAGCAGCCTGGTTTGGGGAGTGTGGAAGGAGGGGCTGCTGGGCCTGTGGGGCGCAGCTGGGACCATGTGAGAGCCTGGCTGGTGCTAAGCAGTCAGGAGAGGCCAGGAGGTGATGGGGAGGACCAGGTGCAGGCGTCATGATGCTGCCCAGAGGCTGAGAAGGGGCCAGGGCAGCCCAGCCAGCCAGAGGTCAAAGAATGGACGTGGTTTCTAGGGTGGGTTGCCAGCATCAGCTATTTCAGAGAGGTGAGGATGACAAGAGCAGAGACATGTCAGGTCTTTGGTGGATGGGAAGGCATGAAGGAGCTTCAAAGTCATTGGTAAGCGTGAGGGTCAGAAAGCAGAGTTGAGAGATTTATCTTTAGGATTAGAGATAAATGTTTGTAGGCAGAAAGGGGCGAGCTAGTGAGGTGCTAGAAATACAGACGGGTAACCGAACAGGAAAATCTTGGGCTAACCCCCTTGCTTAAAAGGCACACGTATGCTCTACAAATATCTTGTAGAAAAGTCCAGAAAATGATTGATACAGCAAACAAGAGGGGTAATCTTATCAAGGATAAAGGGCCTCTCCTCGGATTCACAGGGAAAAGAGACTCTTTGAGGGTGTGAGGCAGGTGACGAACAGGCCGGTCTTCCTTTTGGGTAAACAGGAGATGAGGTCATTTGCGAAGCAGGAGAGGAAGAGGCAGGCAGTGAGCTGGGGGGATGGGGATGAAAATAGGATGACAGAGAAGCCGTGAAGGGTGTCCCTGCAGAGGATGGACATGGTTCAGCCAGGTTGGCAAGAGTTTATAACAGATCCAGGCAGCATGGTTTTGTGCATTCCACCAATGACATTCAGGAGGTGGGTGTGAGAGTGACTGGACTTTGGGGATTAATACAGAAAACCAGAGCAGGTCCATGGTGAAACCAAGATTAAGGTGCAGAAGGACAACAAAAACATACAGAAGGACAGCTCATAAGTGACTGTCTCCAAGGGACAGGAATCATCCAAAGTCACAGAGCTCAAGTTGACACAAAGGATATCAGCTCTACTCATCAGAATAAACTGCTTCACAAAAGAACCTCTGTATAAATCCAGATAATTTATTTTGGTCTTCTCAAGCCTGGTCAAGGTTGGAACCAAAATACCTCAGGCAGTGGTGCCACAGGATTTCCCGGTGAGGACAATTATGATGTAGGCCCCTTGGGCACAGGCTTCCCCAGGGATACCATACCTGTCCCAGGTCTTTCCTGGATCAGGCAGAGGCAGCACACAATAAAGAAACACTGTTCTAGTACCACCCCCACCCCTGACCTCCACATCTAACCCCCATCTTCTTTGATTGGTAGAAATATATTGATCAGATCAACTACATAAGAATATACTCAATGTCAAAGACTGTCAAGAGGAAGGGATAAGTGTATGCAGGAATTAAAAAAATATATCTTTGTCCAAAATAACTGCAACTCAGCCCATCAAACCCAAATAGGACTGAAAATATGAACACTGAGTGATTTATGGTGATTTTGTCTACTAGAAGAGAAGGCACAAAGAGAAAGATGAGGGCAGAGATTCAAAATTCATTCTCACAGATCACAAAAATTTACTGTATAGCACAAGGAACTATATTTGCTATCTTGTAATAACCTATAATAGAGAAGAATGAAAAAAAAAGAACACAGATGTATATACATATATATGTATAATCAAATCACTTTGCTGCACATCTGAAACTAACACAATATTGTAAATCAATGAAAAAAAATCCATTCTCCATACTCCCATGTTGCTAGAATCTTGAAAATGAGAATTTATTCTGTGTACTATGTAATAAAAATTAGACAGCTTACCCAGTAATTTTAGATACAGGTCAGTTGGAAAATGATTCTAACATTTATTAATTTAGTTCATTAATTTATTAATTGACATTAATAAAATAGGCAAAGTAGGAGAAAGTCTTTGCTATGTCTTCCAGCTTCTATTTTACAATTACACTAGGAATCTGTAGACCATACCTTTTGTTTACCTTACCAAATTTTGCCAATTCTTAAAGAAGAGTAGATAAACTGAAAAGTCCCAGTGAATAGCATATTATTATTGGTTTGATTCAAGGGAAAAAGGGGAAGTTTGGATGAACAGTTTCTGGAAAAGACATTATTTTCCCCTGAGTCTTTTTGCTGTTCACTTGGCACCTCACACACATACCCGTATTTATCCCTGTATATTAAAGAATTTAACATACTAAATCCTCAAGAATTTTTTCAAGAAGTTATCATTCTTCAATTAAAATCTCCCTGGGAGTGGATGTGTGTTTGTTGCCAACACACACACACACACACACACACACACACTGTAACTAGTACAGTGTTCTGCACATAGTAAGGATATGACACATGCAATTAAGTAAGAAATGAGATGCTGTTACGCTCTTGTAAAGAGGTAGCACCTCGCATTTAAGTAATAAAAAAATGAAAATCTTGAAAATCAAAAAATCAAAAATTTTAAAGTATTGCTATTGAGGAAAGAACATTCAAAAGTTACATTAGGACCTGAACACTAACAATTTGGAGTATAAAAACACAACCACAAAGAAGCGGGGCTGGAAGGGTGTACACACGCCAGGCCTTATGTAATCTGGGCACAGTCCTAAACGACAGCTCTCAGATGGCATTTGAGAGCTACAGGCTCTCAGTCTGTTCAACCAATTTTGTGCTTATAAATTACTTCACCTATTTGCTTCAAGGATCTAGATATTAACCACTGAAAAAACCAAACCAAACCAAAAACACTGGCAGGGTTGGGGTACAGCGAGGGTGAGAGTCAGGGAAAGCTTGGCAGGGGCCCCCATGCAGAGAAGGGCCTCACAGAGGGTTTGGAATCTGTGTTTTGAGTGCCCTGGAAGCCATGCAACAAGGGGGAGCAGAGGTGAGTGAGTTGTCTTCCTCCAAAGATATGTCCAATCCTAACCCCCAGTACGTGTGCATGTGACCTTATTTGGAAAGGGGATCTTTGTAGACATACTTAAGGATCTCAAGATGAGACCATTCTAGACTTAGGGTGGGCCGACATCCAATGACTGGGGTCCTTATAAGAGAGAGGAGAGGGAGTTTTGAGGCACACAGAGACAGACCATGTGAAGACAGAGTCAGAGGTTGGGGTGATAAGTCTTCAAACCTGGGAATGCCAAGAATTGCTGACAACCATCAGAAGCTGGAAAAGGCAAGACAGGATTCTCAGGGTTGCCAGCAGTCAGCAGAAGTTAGGAGAAAGGCATGGAGCAGACTCATCCTCCAAGCCTCCATAAGGAAGCAACCCAACCAACACCTTGCATTTGGAGTTCTGGCCTCCAGAACTGTGGGACAACACATTTGTATTGTTTTTAAGCTGCCAATTTGTGGTAATTTGTTATGGCAGCCCTAAAGACATGAGTAATTTTAGAAATTACTAAAATCTAGAGTAAACACACAAGCACACCTCTTTGGTTGCTGTACAGAGAATGGACTATGTAGGCGGAAAAAAAGGAAGCAGGAAGTCAGATAAGAGGCTAATGCAGTCGGAGGCTGATGGTGGCTTGAGTGAATGAATGAACTGATACAAAGGGAAGGGGGAAACACTGGAGGGTGACTTTGTTGATGAGATTGTCGGGGTGGTGGTAGGGGATGGAACACAGAACTCTTCTTGTGGAAGGCTGGTCTTGCTCCTGAGGCATAGGTAGGTGAGGTTAAGGTACGCTTCCTGGGAGTGGTGGAAGGAGCTAGGTGAATAAATGCAGGCCCAGCAGGAACGAAGGGACTGAGGCACTCCCCCTACCCATGTGCAGTAGGAATCTAACCCCTGTGCGTGAATAGGTGGAACATAAAGTGTAGTAAAGCCGCTCAGTCGTGTCCGACTCTTTGCGACCCCATGGCCTGTGGCCTACCAGGCTCCTCCGTCCATGGGATTTTCCAGGCAAGAGTACTGGAGCGGGTTGCCATTTCCTTCTCCAGGGCATCTTCCTGACCCAGGGATCCAACCCAGGTCTCCTGCATTACAGGCAGACGCTTTTACTGTCTGAGCCATCAGGGAAGTCACATAGATGGAACATAAAGCCCCCTCTATTCATTTTGTGTGCTTTCTTTTTTAAAAATTATTTCATTTTATTTTTAATTGGAGTATAGCTTATATTAAAATTTTTTATTCTATTTTTTTATTGTAGTCACAAAACCTCCTTTAAAGGCCCAAATCAAAAGCTACCCTCACCCTGAAGCTCCACTGGCACTCTCCACATACAAATTGTTTTCCCCAACTTGTGCTCCAGGCTTCCCTAGGAGAAGCCCTGCCTTCTTTACTGCACCCTAAGGAATTGCTGGTCTCAGGTGCTAGACTGTGAGTTTGCTATGGAAGGAGAACCTCCTTTGCTCTTGGAATCCACCACAGCAGGGAGCCCAGGCCCGGACACTACATCAGGAGGCCTTGATGTGTGGGTCTCAGTCATACCTAGAAAGATGCCAGGACTGCGAGGCAGTGAGAGGCAGAGCATAAGACACACTTCCCTTTCTGTTGCTCCCCATCAGTGACAGCCTGTCTCAATCCAGCACCTGTGCTACTGCACACCTGGCTGACTGGTGACAGATATAAGGGGTAGGGCATGGGGAAAAGGGTGAGCTGGCCCTGCCCTGTCCTGGGGGTTGGGAGTGGGGTGGGAGGGACAAGCCGAGCTGCCCACCTCTGTCCTGGGGACCTCGCTGCTGGTGTCCGGCTGGGCGTGGGCTCCAGAGTTGGGGCTGCAGCCTGGCTTGAGGCTGGCCCCTTCATCTTGCTTTTCCTCGCTGGTCCCCTGCTCTGGGCTGTGGCCGCCCGCCCCTCCTCCAGGAGGGGGTTGAGGGGGCTCCTCCTCCACGGCTCCCTCCTCCAGCTCCTTTGTGTCTTGGCTGCTTTGTCTGGGCTCCTCCTCTTCACTGGCCACCCTCTCCTTCACCTCTGTAGGCTCTTCCGCCTGCTCTCCAGCCGGTCTCTCCTCTTTGGGGCTCCCACACCCATCCTCCACCTCTGAGCTGGAGGCTCGGGCTGGATGCTGGCCAGCCCCCACCTCAGAGCCCCCCGCAATCTTCTCCGGCTCCTGGGCTTCCCCCACGGCCCTGCTCTTCTCCTCCAGCTTCTCTGTCCTGCTGGACGTCCTCCTCAGAGGAGGGGATCCTGGGGCTTTGCTCTTGGCTGGGAACACCTCGTCCCCACTTTCCTCCTTGGCACCATTCTCCTGGGAAGGCTCCACGGCCCTGAACTCCCCCAGTTCCCCACAGTCTGACTGGGACCTTCGGAATCTCCGGGAGGGAGGGCGCCTTTTTATGGAGCCCCTTGTCCGCACCTGGAAGAAAGTGTTAAGGAATGGACATCTGTGAAAACGGCCAAGGCGAGGACGCATGTTCTTTCAATGCCAGTTTCACAAGCCCCACCTGAGGATCATTTGATTTTCCATGAGGATATAGCTATTTATTATAGGTAGAGCCCTATGGGATTATGGTATTATACAGTAACCTGCAGAATTGTTCGGAGAAGGCAATGGCACCCCACTCCAGTACTCTTGCCTGGAAAATCCCATGGATGGAGAAGCCTGGTAGGCTGTAGTCCATGGGGTCGCTAAGAGTCGGACACGACTGAGCGACTTCCCTTTCACTTTTCACTTTTATGCATTGGAGAAGGAAATGGCAACCCACTCCAGTGTTCTTGCCTGGAGAATCCCAGGGACGGTGTTCTTGCCTGGAGAATCCCAGGGACGGTGGAGCCTGATGGGCTGCCGTCTATGGGGTCACACAGATCGGACACGACTGAAGTGACTTAGCAGCAGCAGCAGCAGAATTTTTTCTGTGTGGATGAAGATAAAAATGCTTTCTATCCAATAAGAAAAGATACCCTAAGATTTTATTGGTCTGTAAAACATCAGTTTGGTGTCTAACTTAGCAATTTTATTCTCACATTTGTTCTATTTAATTGCCTATAAATAACCAGTTCTTTGAATGAGCTTTACCACCTTATAGATTTCCTCATAAATTAACAAGCTGAACAAAATCTCTATTCATATTAGTCATGTTTTAACATTTTGAGGATGCTACTTTGACAAAGGTAAGTGGAAAGTGTGTGAGACTCAGAACTAGGCCTCACCTTCGTCCACTGGACTTCATCAGAAGTTCAGTGGGCATGTTTATATCAGATGCCCTACTTTATTCACATGATCTGTCCTTTAAAAATTAATGTGCAAAGTAGGGACTTTTCTGATAACCCAGCAGTTAAGAGTGCCCCCTGCCAGTGATCCCTGGCTGGGAAACTAAGATGCCACACGCCACGTAACATTTTGCATTTGTCAATCCTAGTTTCGTCTCAGTGGTTTAGAATGCTATGCTGTGCTATGCTAAGTCACTTCAGTCGTGTCCGACTCTGTGACCCCATAGACGGCAGCCCACCAGGCTCCCCTGTCCCTGGGATTCTCCAGGCAAGAACACTGGAGTGGGTTGCCATTTCCTTCTCCAACGCATGAAAGTGAAAAGTGAAAGTGAAGTTGCTCAGTCGTGTCCGACTCTTAGCAACCCCACGGACTGCAGCCTACCAGGCTCCTCCGTCCATGGGATTTTCCAGGCAAGAGTACTGGAGTGGGGTGCCATTGCCTTCTCCGGGTTTAGAATGAGTGCTTGGTTTTAAAAGAGCTTCCCAGAAACTTTGCTGAGACCACAGAGAGGCTAGCCTGCATGCCATCAAGGCCTCAGTCCTCATGGCCTGCAGGGTTCAGAAATAATCCCATCTGCTCCCTTACTGCTGTCACAAGACCCAATATTAGGGCTCTCCCTGGGGTTCCTCTCTGCGCCCAGGGGTCTCTCCATTGTTCTGGGCTGAAGGATCCCTATTCTGCCCCCAGCCAGCAGGCTCAAGCCCACCCCATCACCTCTTTGTTTCCTTGGGCTCTACCTGTTTCTGCATATTTGATCTCTTTTTCTTAGATGGATTCTCTGGAAGGGTCCAGAAGATCCTGGTCTCACCATCCATAATTCTAAAGTCACATACATTTATTAATACCATTTCCTGGCATTGGAGCCCTTTAACTCTTAGCCTCTCCCTGGCTCTGGCCCAAATTTTCTGGGTGTATTGTTGGAGTGTATTGGATTGTATGCACCTCTGATTCCCTGATTCTTACCTCCTTCCAGTAGGGCAGGGATCTGATGAAATTACACACTGAGTACCAGGCAGCATCCACAGAAACAAGCCTTGTTACACATCTTTTTGCAAAGGAAACAGTTTGGATGTGTGCTGGGGTGTGTGAGCAGGCTAAGTCGTTTCAGTCGTGTCTGACTCTTGTGACCCTATAGACTGTAGCCCTCCAGGCTCCTCTGCCTATGGATTCTCCAGGCAACAATACTAGGGTGGGTTGCCATGTTCTCTTCCAGGGGATCTTCCTGACCTAGGGATCGATTCCGCATCTCTTACGTCTCCTGCATTGGCAAGCAGGTTCTTTACCACTAGCGTCACCTGGGAAGCCCTTTAACTAGGGCAAGATGTAGCAAAAATGATTTGAGCCTACTCGGGTCACTTGGGAGTATTCGAATCAAGTCAGGACAGGTCAACCTAGTGACCCTGTCCTCCTTTTTGCTGAGTCACTGCTTTTGACATATGTCTCAGCTGGGGTCAGTTGTGAATTCCCCCCTCTCTCTCCACAAAGGATGGAGAACTTGCTCCCTCCCCATGCCTGCCTTTCAGGTGAGGGGAGCAAGTTGCAGGGAGAGGGGATGAGAGAGACAGGCTAGGTAGAGGGTGATCTTAGTTCAGGGATCACTTGTCAGAAAGAGGAGACATATCTTTTGTTAAAAAGCACTCTGACCACAGCTAAGGTGTGTCCTCCTTTTTCCAGGACAACAGCAGGGTAGAGATAATTCAGTTTTGCCCAGCACCCACGTTTCCACAGACATTATAAACAAAGACATTACAATACTTAGGACCCAGACAGTACCTTATTGTAACAGGGCAGATGACTGCCTTCAGGAGGCTGGTCAAAGCTGACGGGCACCTCCTCTGGTTCGCTGGGCCGAGATCGCACTCCAGGGCTGCTGGGGGTGGAAGGCGGGCTGTGAAATGGTGACACCATGGCCTTGAATCCAGGACTCTTGGGAGAGGCCCCAGGAAGCAGGGCTGCTGGATCAAAGACTAAATTGGCCTGTTGGGAAAGATGAGGAATTTCAGGTAAGGACAGAGAGAAGATGGAAGTTCCTACTCTAGCATGTTGATTTCCTGGCCTTAGAACTGACTGAGACTAGGTACCATGAGGCTTTTCTTACTTCCTAACCAATTATCCATTGTCACAGCACGTCCTGCTCCTGGAAGACCTGCTTACTCTCTCTACCTTTTGCTACCTGGCTTACTCCAGCCTGCGTTCCAGAATGCCCAGGAAGTACTGATTTGATCTAAGAAAAATGCATGGAACAGTCCCAATTTATAGACAAAGAGGCCAAAATAGCAACTGCCAGGACTTGCAGGCACCAGGACCTCACACTAAGTCAGCACCTTCACCATCCTTCTCATCAGAGTCAGGAGCAGTTACCACTTACAGGATGTCTCCTCTTTGCTGGGCATGTGCAGTTTCCCCCTCTACCCTACACATTCAGTTTTGTTCCCAAGGCACAAATTAGCAAAGTGTTTAAGGAATCTGCTCTGGGATTCAAGCCCGGTCTCTTTGTCCCTCAGCCTCCAAGTAAGTACAGGGTCTTCCTCAGTAGACAACCAGAATGATGGACAGAGCAGGCCACCAAGCCCCTCCAGGGGGAGCTGGCAGTGCAGATGCAAGTGTGTGCCCCAACCTGGGCATCACAGTGCAGTTGAAACCAGACTACGATGAACCCTGAGGGCAAGCAAAGAGGAGGGGTTACCCAAAGGTAACCAGGGCCTAAGGGAGTCATGAGGTTGGTTGGGGGAGGAGGCAGGTGGTCCTAGATCTATCCGACTGCCTCAGAGAAAGTGCAGGAGGGATTGAATGTGAGTGCCCTGAGTCCTCTAGGATCATCTAGGGGAACGGCTCCTCCAGCTCTACCCTCTACGTTTCCAAATCATTGCCCAGCTGCATCGGCCACAGCAGGAAAGCCTGCAGCGAGGTCTGCTGGGAAGGGACCAGGCTTGAGGGCAGACGATGCTCTCCACGCAGACACATCTGACTCCAGATATCTACTCTTTCACCTGATAGCTGTGTGACCTACAGGGAGTTCAGTAGCATTTCCGTATCTTGGATTCTTTATTTGCTCAATTGACTGAGCCTGACCTTCAGAGTCTCTTATGCTCTGGTCCCATTACTCTCTCCTGTCATTATCTGACCCACACCCTCTCCCTCCAGACTTTCCTCGGTGTTACCCTCCTGTCAGCCAAGGCTCTGTCATCCTGAAGAGCTCCTACATGGTACTTTCGGACTTGCAAAGTATAGAACATTATACATGTTTAAGATGACATTAGTACTTCTATTGTGATTTTAAGGAAGAATTTATAATATAGACAAGATTGTGTCATGGTAAAATTAAAAATATAAAAGTTAAATAGTAACACTGTGAGCCCATGCCATGTCTAAAAGCAGCATATGGCAGGTACCAAGGGACAGGTTTGGACCCCACAGGCTGAGGGAGCTGATGTACTGGGACGGCTCGGAGGGCTTCCTGGCAGTGGGGAGGTTAACTGGGCATTAAAAGAGGTCTTCTTCCCCTTTCAATGTCAAGCTGGGAAATTCTCTCTGTAAGACTGCTCACAGGCTTCGCTGGTGGCTCAGTGGTAAAGAATCCACCTGCCAATGCAGGAGACACAGATACGATCCCTGATCCAGGAAGATCCCATATGCCAGGGAGTAACTAAGTCCGTGCATCACAACTATTGAGCATGTGCTCTAGAGCTGGGCAATTGCAATTACTGAGCACAGCTAGCTGATCCTCAAGCCCTAGAGCCTGTGCTCCACAGCAAGAGAAGCCACCTTGAAGACCCAGCACAGCCAAAAATAAATCAATAAAATTATATATTAAAAAATACTGTTCACAAATAAAGTGGGTCTTCTAGCCAGTGGAAAAGTTCTTTTAAAAAAATATTTTATTTTTATTTAATTGGCTTTACTGGTTCTCAGTTGCAGCATGCAGAATCTTTAGTTGTAGCTTGCCAGATCTAGTTCTCTGAGCAGGGATCCCCTGCATTGGGAGTGCAGAGTCTTAGTCACTGGATCGCCAGGCAAGTCCCTTGAACTTTGAATTACGAACTTCTCCAATGAAGAAACATCATAGTTTCTATCTCATCCAATAGAATATTTAGAAGAAAAATTGATCTGATGATGCATTTCTTAGTTCTTTTCCTACATAGTTCCAACAAAGTAAGGTTCCTAAGGGATTCGGCCAAATTATATACTGTTACTGACATTCTTCATAAGATTAAACCATTGGAGATCAAAACCTCATTCTCAGGTTTCCATGTTTCCCTAAGACACTTGTTAATGACCAGAAAAGGGGAATAAGACCAAAATTTCAAGGTACATAGTCTTCGTGATAATTTCTAGCAGTTGACTGAGGGCTGTGGTGGGCTGCAGGGAGGCGGAAGTAGGTGTCCTGCATTACACCCTTGACATCAAGGAGGGGGGTCTGAGTTCAGGGGTCCCTTGTGAGAGATCCCTGTGAGGTACATGAGAGCCCTGCAGCCTTCTATAGTGATGGGCAGCCCACCCCTTCCCTGCAACTGAGATGGAATCAGGGCTTTTCATGATGAGTTAAACTTCAGAAAGACTCTTTCTGATCCTTCACCAGGTAGGCTCATGACCCCAAACCAGAGGTGCTTTCCTTAACCCCAAATCAGGCTGGGGGCCAAATCTCTGGGCTCTCCTGTAGCTGGGAACTACAGAGGCTGTGACTACTTGTCCTGACACATCCCTAAGAATGGCTCCACAACAAGGTTGATGAACCAATTTCATTACTTGGACCCAGACAGGAGAATCCAGTGCAGGAGAGCCTTGCTGAGACTGCAGTGAAAGCTTGAGCATCTTCTACAGGCCTGACCCAGACATATTATGCTTGCTCCTCCTCTGCATTTCAGTTCACACTGTTCCCACACCAGGAGACCCTCCCTCCCTCCTTTCCAGCCACCCTTCTTAAGGACCAACTCAGGGAATAGGTGTTTCATAAAGCATTCGTCAATTATTCCTGACCACTTGACTTTCTTCTTGCTCTATAATTCTAGAGCAGTGGATCTCACCTAAGGCTGGGGGCAGGGGGATGATTTTGCTCCCATGAGACATTTGGCAATATCTGGGGGCATTTTTCTTTGTCAGTTTATTGAGTGCTGCTGGCATCCAGTGAAGAAGGACTGCTGCTAAAACACCTTGCAGTGTACAAGGCAGCTCCCTGAAACAAAATTACCCAGCCCAAATCATGCTGAGGTTAAAAAGTCCTGGTCTAGGGACTTCTTTGGTTGTCCAGGGGTTAAGAATCTGCCTTCCAAAGCAGGGAATGTAGGTTTGATCCCTAGTCAGGGAACTAAGATCCCACATGCCTCGGAGCAATTATGTCTATGAGCTGCAACTAGAGCAAGCCCATGCTGCAACGAAGACCCAGTGCAGCCAAATAATAATAATAAATTTAAAAAAGAAAAATCATACCAACTGTAAAAAAAAAAAAAAAAAAAAAGTCCTGGTCTAAAGCAGTAGGAGTCGGATAGTTACCCACAATTTAGATCTCTGGTATTTACTCTCCCATATGTCTTTTATTGTATCATATGTGAAAATCTTGGCTCCCCTATTGGCTCAGATGGTAAAGAATCTGCCTGCAATGCAGGAGACCCAGGTTTGATCCCTGGGTGGGAAAGATTCCCTGTAGAAGGAAATAGCAACCCATTCCAGTATTCTTGCTTGGGAAATCCCATGGACAGAGAAGCCTGGTAGGGTAAAGTCCATGGAGCTGTAGAGAATCAGACACAACTGAGTGACTAACACTAACCCTTGAAAATCTTGTCTCCACAAGATTGTGAGATCAAGTGCAGTTATATGCCCCATTCACACTCCTAGGAAAGCCAGGGGGCACAGTGGTGAGGGCATGCCAGGTAACTGGCGACAAGGAAGGACACGACGCTTTCCAAACAATGAATTTGGCCATAGTGGTGTGATGTCTAGCAACTGAATTTCAGCCCTGGATAAGGTTGAAGTGGTCTGTGGCTGCATTTACGCCTTGGAAAGGACTTGGCTATTCCTGGAGTGTTTCTTGCACTATCATGTCCTTTTCCCATAAGATATCCCATTCTCTTCAACCTCTGCTAGGTGCTGACATGAGTTCACATTTGATAGGGTCCTCATTTTAGTGGTTTGCCTTTAAGTA
The DNA here is from genome assembly GCF_055505025.1 of Bos grunniens. Classification (NCBI taxonomy): domain Eukaryota; kingdom Metazoa; phylum Chordata; class Mammalia; order Artiodactyla; family Bovidae; genus Bos; species Bos grunniens. The sequence continues at coordinate 121,009,286 of NC_141167.1, read as the reverse complement.
GAGCTTCCCATCGGAGAAAGCAATGGCACCCTACTCCAGTACTCTTGCCTGGAAAATCCCATGGACGGAGGAGCCTGGTAGGCTGCAGTCCATGGGGTCGCTAGGAGTCGGACATGACTGAGCGACTTCACTTTCACTTTCATGCGTTGGAGAAGGAAATGGCAACCCACTCCAGTGTTCTTGCCTGGAGAATCCCAGGGATGGAGGAGCCTGGTGGGCTGCCATCTATGGGGTCGCACAGAGTCGACACGCAGAGTCGACATGACTGAAGCGACTTAGCAGCAGCAGCAGCAGAGCTTCCCATCCTTCAGACATGCAAATGTTGGATAAGAGGTAGTGATAGGTAACCATTCTGGACTTACCTGAAGTTTCTCAATCAGAGGTGAGCTCTTCACTTTGACTTTAGGAGGGTGGTTTGCACTGGGCAGTGACTTCTATAAAAGCAAATGGACCAAAACAACCAAATGAGTAAGGTGAAGGGAAGTGGGGTTCTGGTTGGAGCCCAGAAGCCACAATTGGAATGAGAACAAAAAGTTGGTTTCATCACTTCACCGCTTAGCTGCAGGAGCTCACTTACCTCCTCGGGTACTAGGCACAGCAGGGGCCCCCTCCCCTCTCCCTCTTCTTGCCACTAACAAGACTACCTGACTCTATGCGCTGCAGCAAGCAGGACATCCAAACACAGGAGGCCTCCTGTTCCAGGAAGGATGCCTTCATGGTCATTATGAGGGAGCAGACTATGTCTGAGGGGGATAAGATCTTCAGCCCATGACCTTAACAATGTGGGAGAACAATTGGAGGGTTTTCAAACAGAAAGGGCAAGTGACTATCCATTCTGTTTGTCACAAATATCACAAGAAACCAGAGAGTTGGAGTGAAACCCGACAGAGGTATTATTGAAATCGTTTCCTTGAGCTAATAATATTTTGGGAAACCTCACCAATAGTGTTGTTTATAAACTATCATTTTCCAAAACACTGAATTTTCATTTTGATTAAGCAGACATTTATTGAGTACCCCCTACATTCTAGACATTGTGTTGGTTATATAAAAAAAGAACATGATTCTGTGAAAGTGAAAGTGTTAGTTGTTCAGTCATGTCCAACTTTTTGTGACTCTATGTACTGTATGTAGCCCACCAGGCTTCTCTGTCCAAGGGATTCTCCAGGCAAGAATACTGGAGTGGGTTGCCACTCCAGGGGATCTTCCCATCCCAGGGATTGAACCTGGGTCTCTTGCATTGCAGGAAAATTCTTTACCGTTGGAGTGTACCTGCCCTCTAAAAGCGGTCGATGTCTGAGACTTACATACACACGCACACACACACACACACATACACACACACACACATATATATACACATATGAATATATTTTCATGCATTGAAGAAGGAAATGGCAACCCACTCTGGTGTTCTTGCTTTGAGAATCCCAGGGACGGGGGAGCCTGGTGGGCTGCCATCTATGGGGTCACACAGAGTTGGACACGACTGAAGCGACTTAGCAGCAGCAGCATGCTATTAGTTAGAGATATTTTTGTGATGAATATATGTCAGGTTTCTTGTCTGTTATTGGATTTTACATTATCTAAAAAGATTGACTCCTGTTTTGTGTAAAGTCCTTACAGCTTGATTCTCGTTCCACAGGTGTATTGATCTTCAACGTGCAGGAATGATGACAGTGATGATGATGATGGTGGTGACGAAGAAAAGGAAATTGATGACTTCCATATTGTTGGACAGAGGCCAGAGCAGAAAAAAACACACAGGATTTTCCTACATTTGGGGACATTGCTTCTTGTACCTATACTCTAATTTACTTGAATTATAAGAAGAATAATACTGACTTCTTATAAACCTGAGATGTTTATTGAGGGAGATGACTTTAGTGATGGAAAGAGAGAGACTCACTCAACAGAACTCTCTGTGACCTTTTTTTTTAAGGCCCAGCACTGGGGGGCATGGTGCTGGAGTGGATCAGTCACTTGCTGGGACTCAGGAGGCCCCCTCCCAGCCCTTTCTGATGCTGGCTTTTTTCTGGGAGGGGAGCTGCACTGCAGGCAGGACCTTAGTTCCCTAACCAGGGATTGAACCCATGACCCCTGCACTGGGAGCTTGGAGTCTTAACCACTGGACCGCCCAAAAAGTCCCCAGTTGGCTTTGACAGGAGCTAGATGGATGCCCTGGCCTCAGCCTTCCCAGCCAAGACCCAAGCAGGCAAGTGGGTTGGAATAAGTGATTCTAAGGCCTCCTGCAGCTCTCAGGTGCCTCTGGCTCCTTGAGTTTGCATCATCAGACGTACTTCCAGAGTGGTCAGTCTTTCAAGGAGCCTTGTGGCCACTGTGAGAACAGATTTGGTTGTTCTTAATTTCTGGGCTTTACAGTGAAAATTCACATGAGCCAGTGTTTTTGAAGATGCCGTTCTAGAAACTGCAGCAACAATTGTGCGAACAAAACTCACTTTATGTAATAACTCCTCTCTTCCATAACTGATCATTATCTTCTGAAGAGAGTGAAATTCAATAAACACCACCCCTTCCTCGTAGGACAGTGCTGGGAACCCAGCTCATGCCCTACAAAATCCTTATTGATTTGAATTGACTTACTAAACAGGAAGAACCCAGGAGCCACCAGTGCAGTTCCTAGGAACGGCAGCAAGTGGCAGCATTTCCTTTACTGTTTAGCAGCTCCAGACAAGTAGCTGCCTCTCGCACAGTTGGAGGGATCAAGTCAACCTGACATTTCTCTACGTGTACGTATGTCCATATAGGACATTCTAACAGTGACTAGAATAATGACCAGGTTTTTCAGTCCTTCTCTGGGCAAGTGAGGCAGTGGCTGCATTAAAACACAGTATTGGGTGGGTCCTCCAGAGAGGGGTAACTCCAATACACCCTGGGGGCAGGGGCTGGCCTCACCATCTCAGGCTCCCGTAGGCATAGGGAGGGGGCAGGAATGAAGAAGAGATAGCAAGACCCCTTCAGCACTGTGCACTGGAAACCGGGAGGTAGCCTGACTGGGGCCTTCCCTGCAGGTCCCCAAGGCTCCCAGCATTAGGGCTTCTGCAGGCTGTACCACGGGAGTATGGAAGGATGATGGACAACAGCCTCCATCTAACCCAGCCAAACAAAGCTGGCTGCTTGTTTTATTTTTGTGTGAATTTCAAGGCGACAAAGAATCTTTGATATCTGGAAGCAATGTCCTTCACATATGCAAGCAGCCTGTCACCCCCAGGACTTTCCTTCTAAGATCCAACCTCCCATTCATTCAGCCCTTGGCTGAACAGACCATAACTGCTGGTGGTGGCCCATGGAATGAAACATGTAAACTTATTTCTCCCAGAGCCACTGAACTAACCTGGCTCACTCCACTTTTATCCAGGGAATAAACATCCCCCTCCAGCCCCCATGACTGGTTAGTGCTCTTGTCCCATTTTACAAAATAGGAAGCAAGCTCAGTGCAGTGCAGTGCCTTCTCCAAGGCCAAGTCCAGTCAGGGGGCAGCCTCACAGGAGGCTCCTAGTGGCCACAGCCTTGGCCTGTTGCCTAACACAGGCTCCAAGCCCAGAGGGCGGTCACGGGGAAGATGACCCTCAGCAAAGAGAAGTTGTTGATATGTATTTGGTCAGAATGTTGGCTGAGGAACCCACAAAGTCACAGAATCATAATGTGGGCATGTGAGGAGACCCCAAAAAAACAGTGTTTTTCAACTGTGCCTCTTGGGGATTCTCATCCCAGAAGATTTCTGTTCATTGTGTGTGTGGGGGGGGTGGGGGGAGGTGGGGGGGGAGGGTAGTATTTCCAGAGCACATGGGGCTGTAGACACCACCCCCTTCTTCATTCCACTTGACAGGGAGCAGCTCTTTCTGATTTATCTGATGGGCTTCTGCTTATATGCCTTGGCTTGACAAAAAGGTTTGAACATCATTGATATACTCCAGATGTTTCACTTTATAGGTGAGGAAAATGCAGACAAGGAGAGGCTCACCCAAGTCCATGTGGCTACCGTGTCCATCTGTCATCAAGATGCTCACCCCCAAAAAAGACAGTGGGGAAAGAGGTGTCACAGTGGATATGGGGACTGGACTATCTTTGGGTGGCTTGCTCTATTTGGGGAATTGGCCTCCCAGGCTGGAGGATAGAACATGCAAATCTGTTTCTGGTGGGGACTGCAACTGCAGTGAAGGTTCATGGGCTCCTGGGAGGGTGTGGACAAGTTACTCTCACAGTTACAATTAGATAAATAAGGGTAGGTGAACATGCAGGCTGGGAATCCACTGCTGGCTATGATCTATGATACCAGAGCCTGTATTGTGTTGGTAACATTGGCTATTTATAGCTGAGGGCAATGAGGCCTCCTGGGGGCTCTGGTTTTCTTCCAATGATCTAGAATAATAGCCATCCTGTACAAGATACCACAGAAACACTCAGTTATCTCATTGCAGTTCTACCTCATGTGAGTGCCGACTCTTTCCAGAAGCCTTGGGCACATGGAGGATCATATAAGTTAGACCTGAGAATCAAACATGACTTTCATGAGTCCTAAATCTGATGTGATGTGGTAATACTCTATGGCCCATTCTCTTGGCTGAAATGCTCAGGCTGTAAAAAATAGTGCTACTGTCCTTGAAAAATCATAAGGGAGGCTCGATAAGAGGGAATAGGAAGGGGCTTCATTTTCACAGTAAAGGAGCAGGAAACATCAAGAAAAGAAGGTTCATTCCTGAATCTGACAGGAGAAATTCCCTGCACAGCCTTTAAAGTCTAAAAATGTGAACTGAGTGCTTCTTTCCGTAAGAAGGAGAAAGCAAATCATAACCAGCATCTTTGGAGCCCCAGGGGCAGCAGCACTTACCTCCTCACCATTCTGGCCCAGCTCTACCTTGGAGGGGAACAGAGGGAGGGAGCAGGGCGGTTTCCTTCTGGTTGGTTTACTGGCGGGTGTCTAGAGGGAAGGGCGACAGACAGACACACAGAAAAAGAGAGAGAGCTAATCAGGCAACAGGGAGGAAGAGAAAGGAGTGGAAACTGGCTTTAGGAATGTTCAGGAATGTCTGATGGAGAAGAGAATGGAGGGAGGGTTGCACGTCTTTGCCAGTTAACTATCAAGTCACTCCAGTGAACTGTCTACCCATTCTGACTTTTAGCTCTACCCAGTGATCTCCTGCTGGCATCCTCTTTCACTTGAGATTCATCAGCCTGAAGCAACATTTCAAAATAACACTCGCATCCAGCTTCTGAGTACTGCCAGAGCCCTAGATCAGTACTCTCTCCTTCACCCTTTATAACATGCCTACCGTGTCTAGAAATTATGGACGGGTTTTTCAGATGGGAAATAAAACCGCAAAACAACACATCTAAAAAAGCATTCTCATTCTCCCCAAGGGGCCATGATAAACCTCCCCCAACACTGGGGTGCCCTTTCCACATTCCACTTCTAAGGAGCTTCTCAGACTGTAGGACTAGAGAAAATCTGGCCCAGATTTCTTCAACATTACAAAGCCCCCTTTGACATTGTCCTCTCCACCAGGATTCTAGAATCCTCTGCTAACCAGATCCCTTCCCTTTCTGATCACTGCTTCCTATCTGAATGCACTTCCCTGTAAGTCCTTGCTTCCCAGTTCTCTGTTGGAATCTACCCTTGCTCTGAATTCCTAGCCTCAGGGGAGGAGCCTGGTGTGGGGACTTCTTTATTCTGCGCCAGCACAGGCCTGGCACAGCTGTGCAAGATCTAAATCTCCATCAGTGGGTGATGGAGCTGGACGAGCCCTGGGCTCCAGAGCCCCATCTCGGACAGCAGGCCTTTCAACGCTCAGCCGCATGTCTGCTCCCTCCTGGCCAAAGTATAAGCCTCACTCTGGTGAGGAAAGACCCTGCCCAGGCCCAGCAGCATGGCAACATTCCTTGCATTCAGAGAGACCCCTCTCTGACTTCGCTTCCTAATTTGGTAATCACTAAACCTCCTCCCTCCCCCTGCTCTGGGCCTGACCCAGACTTCCCCTTCCTCCAGCCCCCTCCCAGGAGAGGGGCTCTGATGCCGCCTGACTCACCTCCTTTGCAGCGGCTGCCTGCTCCCTGAACCGCCCAGCCAACTGGGCCACCGAGGGGGGTGCAGAGTCGTCCACAATGGCGTTGGTCTGTGCCGGCCTTTCCTGGCAAACCAAGGGGAAGCCAAAGTTAACCAGAAAATACACACCTGGCACTCTGAGCATCAGCACAAGGGGCCACGCGAGATGCCTGCTATGTGACAGTGAGGTCTTCTCCCAGCGTTTTGCAATTGGCTTCTGCATCAGAGACTTTAGAAACTCATTCATCAACTGCATTTTGTATGAATACTTACAATGTCCTCGGCCCAGGGTGTGGCTCTGTCGATCTGGAAAGGAATTAAGTTGCCCTGGGGGTGGGCCGTGGAGGGCCCAGGGATCTGGGAGGCAGGACAAGGCTGGGGTCCTCATTCTACAAAGACCTGGCCTGCAGAGGGCTCTATCAGAGACACTGTCTCCCCTTAGTCAAAGGGAGCTTCGAAAACTGGAGGCTGGCAAAATGCACTGGAGAGTCCAGTGCATGATTGTATCTACTAGGATGAGCAAATGCCCTGGATTGAACTTAAAATTTTTTTTTTTTAATTTGTGGCTGTGGGGGGTCTTCGTTGCTCCATGAAGGATTTCTCTAGTTGCAGAGAGTGGAGGCTGTTTTTAATTGTGGAGAGCAGGGCTCCTCACTGTGGTGGCTTCTCTTATTGTGAAGCATGGGCTCTAGGGTGTGCAGACTCAGTAGTTGGGGTACAAGGGCTTAGTTGCCTTGAGGTATGTGAGATCTTCCTGTACCAGGGACCAAACCCATGTCCCCTGCATTGGCGGGTGGATTCTTAACCAATGGGCCACCAGGGAAGTCCTGGATTGAACTTTTGACAAGTATTTTTGCATCTTATTTCTCCTACTTGATTGAGTGCTTGGTCGTAGAAACGCTCAGAAAATATTTGTTGAACTAATAAACAACATGAGAGTCAAGTAGCATGGCAGATGAGAACCAGACTATCTGGATGTGACCACTGAGTTGCTCCATCTCCTTAGCTCAGTGACCTTGGGCAAATGACTTTCTCCTTCTGTACCTCGGTAGGGATAACAGTAGCATGTTGTTCACTTGGTGGTTCTGCAGATCAAATGATTTACTATGTATCTAAACTGTGGGGACAAGGCCCAGGACACAAGAGCTTCAGAAGCGTTGTTACTGCTACTTCTAAGAACCCTTGGCGATGACCTCAGTGAACCACGGTCACTGTTCACTCTCACGTGCCATTTGCCACCAAGGCTCATTCAATGAGTCAGCAAGCCCTGGAAACAGACACTTCACTTCTGCTTTATTACATGCGGCCTACAAAATCACCTGACTTTCATAATTTTTTAAAAATGTCCAGTCTTGGAAACATTCAGCTTTGATTTTTGGTGACCACGATGATGGCATTTTGCACACAGGCTGCAAACCTCTCCACTCTACCTTCTCATGTCTAGCTTGAAACTGAGAGAATCTGGGTAGCAGTTGCCCAACAAAGACATCTCTGTCTTTCCATGGAGCTCATGGCCTACAAGCACGCTCCAGCTGCAAACTGGCATCCCTCCACACACACACCCATGAGCATATGCACACACACATACTCTCACATACATGTCCTACACCCTCCTTTTTGTGCTGAAAGTGTCCCTGAGCTTTCTTATTTGAGTGCTCCCTCTGAAGGAAATATCACTGGTAATACCATGACGTTGTCCCATTGGAGCAGGAGGGGCAACCACCTGCCCCACACTGACCTCAGGTGAAGTTGAGTAAGTGTGGGCAGAACTTTGAGAAGAGGGCTTTGCTTAGAGATAGGAAAGAACTGCTGGACACGGAGCTTCTGATCTGTGAACAGGCTGTTCTAGAGGAAAAGGCAGGTCCCTGCTGTAAGTCAAGTTTATCCCCATTTCAGCCTAAATATCAAATACTGATTTCAAAAAAAGATGTTAAAGGATTCACCTCTCTTCAAGATGCCAGAATTCCCCACAGCGCTGGAGAAGGGTGTGGGGAGCCTCAGTGCCCGCCCTGACGTGTGCCCCACACTGGCCATGCCAGGCCTGGTCAGAGGTGAACATCATGTCCTCCTGGAACAATGGAGAGGCTCCAGGGACAGAGCAATTTATTAATTGAGCTGCTCCTGGCAAACATGCTGGGCCGGTCCGTCTGTCTGTCTCTCTGTCCGTTGCTATTTATTGCTCGCGTCCTGCTGACAGTGCACTTTACCTCAGCCGCGAAGGCGCCAATCACCGGTGGTGCAGGAAGAAACATTCCAGATAAAAATAGAGCTGAAGGGGAATCAGAAACTCCGCCCTAACTTCCCTTCTTGAAACCAGGCTTGGCAAGGGGTGAGAGAACTACAAGCCTTCTGGAAGGATTTAGGACTTAGAAGCTAGGTTGAAGGAAAGATTGTGATACGTCTGAATTTGCTTTCCTGGAGCCCAGTGAATGGGTTTTCTTTAGAATGTCTATGGACTCCAGAGCTTGTTGAAGCCTGGCAAACCCACTCACCACCAGCACCTCTCCAGATGCTGCTTCTCATTCTGTGTCGTGGAAGAGTGATTGATTGTTGCCTTCCCTCAGTCGGACAGAAGTTCAGAGAGGGCAAGTAACTTAGCCCGAGTCACACAGGAGAGGCCAGACAGAATAATCTGAGAAACACTTGACTCCAATGCCTAATAATCCAACAGCGAACATCAGTTAAATAGCCTAATTTGTGAAGGTGCTTTGAAAACTGTAAAGTGATATATAAATAGTAAATCTACTATAAGCCACTGGGTTACACGGGTACGAAGGAGCAAGCATGGCTTTGGGGATGGTCGGGCACTGTGGTTTAGCCTGTTTGAGGCTTTGCCCGGATTTCTGCCTTGCACATCTGGCAGCTACCACTACTGACCTCTTCTAGTGGTTCAACATCATGCCACCTTGGCCCCAGGCAGGTGAGCAACATTTTTTCCCTCTCTCTCTCATCTCTCTCAGCCCTGAGGCTGGTTTGGGAAGGTCATGCTCCTACCTTGATTGTTCTTAGATCTGAGCATTACTTTAGTGTCTCTGCCTCGTCCCAAACTTTCCTGGGACCCCCCCCCACCCCACCCCCTAAGCAGCATTCTTTCTCTGTTCCAAAGTTATCCATTAAGTATTGAACACAGAGTCAGGAACACAGAAAGTCGTCCTCAAAGGGTGCCTTCTTCCCCACCTCCCATCCAACCCAGCTTGTGGTGTCAGGGTCTGGGCCCCTGCTCTCAGAGTCACTGACACCCTCAACTCCACCTGCACCCACCTCCAGGTCTTGGTCACGGTTTGACCTCTGTGGATCCTTTCTTCCTGGGACCAATCTCCATGTCTTAAATCTATTTTCTGAACCCACTCCCACATGCGACCTGCTTTAGTTGACACTCATGCTTACAGATTGCAGCCCCCAACCCACCTTGCTGGGCCCAGAGCCTGCTGACCAAGCCCTTACTGCCACTGTTCCAGCCTGGCTCTGCCAGCAAGCTTGGAAACCACTCCAATGGTTCCCTCAACTTTGCTGAGGCCAGAAGAAAATCACCTCTGGAGTTTACTTTCTGTTTCTATGGGACTTTCTTCAGAGAACTGAGGAGCCCGTGTGTCTGGACAGCATGGAACTTCCCTCTCACTTTTGCCGTGATGAATAAATACAATCTGGATGCTGCCAACCATTCGCATAGTGGAAGCTTTGTGTACAGGACCAAGTCAGACTCTGCCCTGGCTGTGTCCATTTCCCCACCCTCCTCCTCGGCCCGGGTCTAAGTTTCTACCAGTCTGTGGTCCACGGTTTAGGGTCACAAGGCACCAGGGGAGGCCTCATCTACAGCGTGGGGGAGAATCAGTGAGGGGGTCTGCCTGGAGCCCGAGGAACCCCTGCTCTTAGCTAACAGGAAGGTTGTCTTGCTCACCAGAAACAGGACAGACAAGCCAGAGCCTCAAAACATAAGGTATGCTCGCTTCTTTGCTCTTTTAGAACTGCAGTGGATCTTAAGGTCACACCCGCTTCCAACTTACATCATTTTAAAAGGATCAACAGACAGTCTCTTTGGGAATGCCACAGTGATTCCTTCGTCTTTTTGTATGCTTACCTTATCTGAACTCTTCAATTCACCACCATGTTTAACCATTGCCATTCGGGAATGATGGAAAGGACAATGGACTAGGAACCAGGCTGGCCAGTTTGACGCACCTACCTTACTTAGAGCGGCTGCTACGTGGGAGGAACTGTTCTTATAGCACTTGATACGTTTTTCTCTCATTCTCACAACACCTCTTCTAGAACAGAAAGTGGCCCAGAATTGCTAACTCATTCTTCAAGTTAGTAAGTGCTGCATTATCTGGATTCCAAAGATCTCCTTCCACACAGACACGCTTTGTTAACTCTAGCCCTTCTCTTTAAGAGCTATCTCATCAGCAAACACCTCTGTCCTGAGCTCTGCGCTCAAGCAGTGAACAAGACCGAGTTCCTGCCCTTAAGGAGCGGCTACGCCAGCGAGGGGCGCAAACAGCAAACACAGAGCAGAGAAACAAGTAAGAGAACTTCAGTGCCATGAAGAAGAGAAGATAGGATGCTTTATCTATGGGGCTGTGAGCAGCCAGCTCTGAGGAGGAGTCATCTGAATTTCCAGCTGGGAAAAAGGTGGAAAGAAAACTGTTCTGAGCAGAAAGCACAGAGAGGAACAAAGGATGAGGGACAGAGAAGTGAAGTGTGGCAGGGACCTATCGCATCCAAAATATGAGGAGACATAAAGGATGAGAGGCAGTCTGGGCCCCACTGCATGAGGCCTTGAGGATCATAGCAAGCAGTTTGTATCAGTATTTTATTCTGAGTGAATGAAACACCATTTGGAGGGTTTTGAGGAGAGATGTGACCTGTATTACATATCAAAAGGCTGCCTGTAGAGAATGGATGACAGTGGAAGCAGAGGGGCCAGGAGGAAGGTTCTGGCAGCGGTAGAGCTGAGCAGTGATGGTGGAATGGACCAGGATTGTAGCAGCAGGTGGTAAAAGGGGTGGATCTGAAGGTAAGACAGCTGGGAATTATTGATGCACTGGGTGTGGGAAGTAAGAGAAAAAGGGCAATCAAGGAGAACTCCCAGGTGTTTGGCTTGGACAACAGAATGCAAGGGATATTTTTTCCTGGGTTGGGGAGGGTTTGTTGGAGTAAGATGTGGGTAGAGGTCAGTAGTTCTTTCTTGGTCATGAACGTTTGAAATGTCTATTAGATATCCATGTGTAGATGCAGGGTGGGAGTTACATATACACCCAAGTCTTAAATTCAGAGGAGGTTTCCAGGCTGGAAACAAAACTTTTGAGAGTCAGTAGATAGTGATGGTATCTGAAGTCACTGAACTAAATACAATCAGAAGATATAGAGAAGAGGTCTAAATATAGAGAAGAGTCTCTGGAGAAGAGGTCCAGAGACTGAACTCCTTATTAGCACTGAGCTGCCTTTCATTCACAAAGGCGATGGGACTGCTCTTCTTATTCCAGGAGGAGCCTTGCAGACATTTTGGTGCAGACTGCAGACAGGCTGGGTTGAGGCCAGATTTCTCTGGCTTAGGTGAGAGAGGATCAGAAACCCTGAAATGCCATTGGAAGAGAAAGTCTTGCGTCCTGCATTCATGCAGCTGGGTCAAATATTCAGCACTTCTTGGGCATCTGAAGACACTGCATTGGAATAACAGTGACTGGGGAAGTGGGGATTGGAGGGGTGGAGAGCAGGTGAAGAAGAAGAAGAACAACTAAACAAGCCAGAAGAAGAGAAACAGGTACATATGAATGCTGATCCGCTATTTCACATTAAGGCCAAAAATATTCCAAATATTCCCTATCTCCCCACTTGTCAGCTTTAAGGATTTGAAAATGGCAAGTCCTTAGCCTCTGAAGTTCTATCCCAGGGAAAAACCCAGGTAGGATGCCCGGCTCATGCAAAGGATCCACAGGCCATTCCCCGGGGAGTGCACCACTCCATGGGTCCTCCAGGGCTTTCCCCTGCCTCCCAGGATGTGGTGCTACAGCCTAGGGGCCTGGACAGGGTTAAGCAACCCTGAGTCAGTGGACATCAGCCTGACTGCTTCAGTGGTCTTAGAAGCAGGGTAGCTCACAGTCCCCAGGGCCTGGCCAGCCACCCGGGTGGGGTCAGTGGGCTTGGTGGTGGTGGCACAGGCAGGGTTAGCCCAGGCACATTCCCAAGTAACAGCAAGGACAACAAAGCAATGGGAGACAGCCATTCATCCTGAATGTCATGATGGTCTAGGACCTTATCAGTGCAATCTGGGAGATAATGTATGTGAAATTTCTCTGTGAAACCTGTCAATTGTTGTATAAGCATAAGGATAAAAATGCATTTTGAGTCTTGTGGGGTTGGGGATGTGCACGGATGATATGACAGGAACAGAAAGAACAGCTAATTCAGAGGTAAATCAAGTCTTGTCTCTGACACATACTGGGGGTAGACCTTTCCAAGCCTCAGGATCCTTGCTGGTAAGTGAGATTATTAACATCCATTGGCCTTTCCTCCAACCCAAAGTGCCATCAGTTGGCCATTGTGTGTGCATGTGTGCTAAGCTGCTTCAGTTGTGTCCGACTCTTTGCAACCATATGAACTGTAGCCTGCCGGGCTCCTCTGTCCGTGGAGATTCTCCAGTCAAGAATACTGGAGTGGGTTGCCATGTTTTCATGGCAGGGGATCTTCCTGACCTAGGGATCGAACCCTCATCTCTTACATCTCCTGAATTGGCAGGCAGGTTCTTTACCACTAGCGCCACCCGGGAAGCCCAGTTGGTCTTTTCTCCAAAGCAAACTGCAACATGTGCCTGATGTCTGGAGCCTGCACCACCCTCCTCCCACTAACAGCAGGAGGTAGCCAATATCCTCAGAGTCCCTGCAAGACTCACAATCAGCCCTGTATGCAAGAGGCAGAGTGTACAGATCACAGGTAATGGTGCTGTATGTGGGGCAGTACAGCATACAGCTCAGGCTTCAATCCAGATTGCCAGGGTTCAAATCCAGGCTCTGCATATATGGCCTTGAACAAGTTACCTAACTTCTTTGTGCCTCAGTTTCCATCTGTAAAATGGGGAGACTACACCGAGGGAGTCCAGGGCGGTCATCTAGTCTACCCTGCCCTTTCATTCTCTCTGGGGCACAGGTCTCCCAGAGGGAAGCCCAGCCAGCTAAGATATGCTCCTTGCTGCTTTCTGCCATTCTTAGTTCATAAATGGGCAGCCATGAGTCGGTCATTGGCGGTCTACACTTAACAGATACTTAACAAGACAGATGGTTAACAGACATTCCTTTCCTGAGTTTTCAAACCATCCCTGAGAAACTGATGTGCATACTAACTAGCAATTAAGAAAAAATAAAGCTGACTGTAATTTTATGGCTTTTAGGGTCATGACCTAGGTCATGTCCCCTCTTCCTTCTCTCCTGCTTCTTCTGATTATGATTATTGCTATTATTTTATATGCTCTCCTATGACCTTAGGCAGGGAGCTCTCAGAGGCTTGCCAGTAAGGACACACTAAGTCCTGAGTATGGTTTTGGAGCTGCCCTTGCTCAAGACACATGAGCTAGCGAAACCTCAGCTTCCTCATCTGTACAGTGGGAAGAGCACCTGCCTTGACCTCCTCTAGGGATAGTTGTAAGGCTTCCGGGATGGAGTGAATGACAGCACACTGGAGAAGAGAAACACAGAGATGCACAGGATGGATACTGTGCACACCCAGAGTTTATGGCCTACTAAGGGACAGGGGTGATTAAGCAAGTATTTAAACTATGATCAGGGTCAGGGACTTCCCTGCTGATCCAGTGGCTAAGATTGCACTTCCAGTGCAGAGGGCCCGAGTTCAATCCCTGGTCAGGGAACTAGATCCCACATGCTGCAACAAAGAGTTCACATACCATGACTAAGACCTGGTGCAATCAATAAATAAATGATTTTTTTTTTAAGTATGATGGATCAGCCAGTGCAGAAGGCAGAATAGCCCCCAAAGATGTCTACATCCTAATCGTGGAATCTGTGGTGATGTTAGGTTACATGGCAAAGGGTGCAGGTGGAATTAAAGTTGTTAGTCAGTTGACCTTAAAGTGGGGCACTCCCCTGGGTTATCTAAGTGGGCCCAATGCAATCCAAAGTGCTCTTAAAAGTAGGAGAGGAGGGCAGAGGAGTCAGCATCAGAGTGATGGGATATGAGAAAGACTTGACCTACTATTGCTGGCTTTGATGATGGCGGAAGAGACCACATGCCGGAATGCAGGTAGCCTCTAGAAGCTGGGAAAGGCAAGTCTCCAGAAGAAAGGCAGCCCAGCCAACATCTTGATTCTAGTCCCAGTGAGATCTGTTTTGAACTTCTGACCTCCAGAACTATAAGATAATAAATTTATATTGTTTTGGCTGCAAAGTTTGTGGTCATTCATTGCATCAGCTATACAAAAGTAAACCAGGCAGTAAGTACTTGCTGACCCACTGTGGGCTCTGAGGTCTGGGCACACGGTGCTGAAGAAGAGAGTCCTGAGTCCATACTCTTGCTGGAGTTCACATTCCAGGGGAGACAGGCAGTGACCCAGTAAGTGAGTGCATGTTGGTGCCCTGAGTGGTCGGTCACAGGAGGCCTACCCAAGGAGGAGCAGACGGAGGTGACATTGAGTTCAGGATGTTGTGACTGGAGAAGGACAGGGTGAAAAGCATAACAGGGGCACCCAGTCTGGCTAGAGGTATCCAGGAGGGCTTCTAGAAGGAAGCCCCAACCTGGACAAGCTTGAAGGGTGGGCAGAGTTAGTCACTCTTCTGCTGAGGGAGCCACATGCGAAGGATGCAAGGCTGGGGCTCCTCACTGAACTACCAGAGGTCCCTAAGCCTGGTTCACGGCATGTGGCCTGAGGGGAAGATGAGGCTGCAGAGGAAACAGAGGCCAGAGCGGACCCTGTTTTCAGGGCCATGCTAAGTCATTGGAAGGCTTTTAGAAAAAGAGTAAAACAGAGGGTCCACTAAAATAAATGGATTTATTTCGATGGTCCCTTTGGCTGCAGCGTGAGAAATGGATGGGTCATTGCCATCGTCATGAAAGGTACGTTTATTTATTTGACTGCACTGGGTCTTAGTTGTGGCACATGGGATCGATCTTTGTTGCAGCATTCAGGATCTTAATTGCAGCATCTGGGATCTAGTTCCCTGACCAAGGATGAACCCAGGGCCCCTGCTTTGGGAGACTAGAGTCTTAACTACTGGACCACCAGAGAAGGCCAGCCAAAAAGGTTTTGATGAATAGGAATCTCTGGTCACTGATTTACAATTGCTACCTGTGTTGTATCATTATGATCACTTCTTGCAAATCTTCAGCAGAAGTTCTACTGAAAGCAGCAGCTTGTTGTATTTCTGGGTGCTTTTTAAAGGCAGGAGAGTGAGAATCAAGCATCTATGGCCCAGAGCTGGTAAAGAAATGCCTTCAAGAGGCAGAGTTTATTGATTCAAACACTAGTAGATAATGAGCCAGGGATTCACGGAGTGTTTAGGTCTCCTAGGCTTACAGGAAAATGGAGAGCAAGGATTCAGTAGAGGCAGAAAACTGGGACCAAGATCAGATAAGTTCATCTAGGAATTAAAAACTCTCTCAAGGATGACTTAGACATAGGGTTGGAGTCAACACTGTAGATCTCAAGAGTATAAGACCAGACAGAATGGTGCCCTGAACTAGGGGAGGGTCCATGGAGATCGAGAACATTAATAGGAACTTAAAAGCAACTTAGGAAAAAGGACTGTCTGGAACTAGTGACTGACCAGGTAGATGCAGAGAGGAGTCAAGATGCTGCCCAGGCTTCTGGCTCTGTCTGCTGAGTGGACAGGGGTGCCATCCACAGAGATGGTGAGCCCCAGTGAGAGCAGGGCTAGGAGGAAAGAGGCAAGAGGTGGCTAGAGAAGGAAAAGGTGCCAGAAGGGGAGAGTGATCACAGCAGAGGGTCCAGGATGGATCCTTGAAAGCTTGGGATTTTTGGAGTCAGATGAACCTGGGTTTGAAACTTGGCTCCTGTTACAAAGTGATGGCTGAGCTCGAAGACAGGCTGGGTGAGTGGAGGCTAGAAAGGAGATGGAGAGGGTCCTGGGATGAAGAGGAGGAAGCAGTAACTTCGCGGTTCAGGCAGGGTGCCTGCACCACCAAAGTTGTCTTCTCCTTCCAACTGTAGGTGTGCAGAGGGGAAAATCAAATTCAACCTTGTGAGCCTGGCAGCCTCAGAGCAGTTGGCTTTTGTTTTTGTTTTTTCTTTTTAGGGGAAAGGGGAAGAGTGTGAAAGAAATGCTTACATAGCTAGCTTAGGGGATTCAGGGGATTCACAGCCTAGGCCAACAAGTAAATCTACAATCCATCTGCTCTTCAGAGAGAATTCAGAGACTCCTGTCATGTGGTCTCCATGCTGGTTAGTCCCCTAAGAAGCCTGATTTCGCTGAGAGTCCCTCTGACTCCTGGGGTTTGCTGCAGACACCTGGAGGCCTCCTAATAATATCCTTCATGGGGGACCATTTCTGCTTCCCAAGCAGGAGTGACGTGTGAGTGAATCCTGAGGCCTGGGACATTTGTCCTTCATGTCCCAACAGAAAGCCCAAGCATTCCTTCTAAGATTAGAACAAGTTGCTCAAGGACAAGGGCCTGCGTCCCAGTTAGCTGTAGCCACTCCTATTACAGCGGCTCCTCTTCCTTCCCTCCCCTTCCCCCTTGCAGTCTGGAGCTGGACTCTTAGCAGGATGTCTCTTGGGATGCTCTGTGGGTTGGGTCACACTGGGCAGGGTGTAGTGCTGGGTTCTAGGCTTCTTTTTGTTTTGCCACATCTTGGATTCATTTATTCATTCATTTTTCCTGTACTCCAGGACCTGTGCCAGGATATACCAATGAACAAGATGATGCAGGTCTTTTCATAATGGAAATTGCAGTCTAATGAGGGCAACCGTTCAGCAACCATCATTATTTTTACTCCAGTTTATTGTTTCTTAGGGTGTACTCTTGCCTGGAAAATCCCATAGATGGAGGAGCCTGGTAGACTGCAGTCCATGGGATTGTGAAGAGTCGGACACAACTGAGCGACTTCACTTTCACTTTTCACTTTCATGTATTAGAGAAGGAAATGGCAACCCACTCCAGTGTTCTTGCCTGGAGAATCCCAGGGACGGGGGAGCCTGGTGGGCTGCCGTCTGTGGGGTCGCACAGAGTCGGACACAACTGAAGCGACTTAGCAGCAAACACTGCAGAGGGAAAGGACTAGAAAAGCAAGTGATAAGGGGATCTGACCCAAAGATGTGATGTTTAAACAGAGGTCTAAAAGATAAGAAGTGATCCAAGCAGTGTGTGTGTGTGATAAGGAAGGGAGGGGTACAGCCAAGGGCATTCCAAGGAGAGTTTACCCAAAGGCCTGGAAATGAGAAGAGCAGGATGTGTTTGGGGAAATAAAAGAAGGCCAATGTCTAGAACTCAGTGCAGTTCAGTCGCTCAGTCGTGTCCGACTCTGTGCGACCCCATGGACTGCATGTAGCATGCCAGGCTTCCCTGTCCATCACCAACTCCTGGAGCTTATTCAAACTCACATTCATCGAGTTGGTGATGCCATCCAACCATTTCATCCTCTGTCGTCTGCTTCTCCTCTTGTCTTCAATTTTTCCCAACATCAGGGTCTTTTCCAGTGAGTCAATTCTTTGCATCAGGTGGCCAAAATATTGAAGTTTCAGCTTCAGCATCAGTCCTTCCAATGAATGTTCAGGACTGATTTCCTTTAGGATGGACTGGGTGGATCTCCTTGCAGTCCAAGGGACTCTCAAGAGTCTTCTCCAATACCACAGTTCAAAAGCATCAATTCTTCGGTGCTCAGCTTTCTTTATAGTCCAACTCTCATATCCATACATGACTACTGGAAAAACCATAGCTTTGACAAAACGGACCTTTGTCAGCAAAGTAGAATGTCTCTGCTTTTTAATATGCTGTCTAGTTTGGTCATAACTTTTCTTCCAAGGAGCAAGCATCTTTTAATTTCATGGCTGCAGTAATCATCTGCAGTGATTTTGGAGCCCCCAAAATTAAAGTCTCTCACTGTTTCCACTCTTTTTCCATCTATTTGCCATGAAGTGATGGGACCTGATGCCATGATCTTAGTTTTTGAATGTTGAATTTTAAGCCAGCTTTTTCACTCTCCTTTTTCACTTTCATCAAGAGGTTCTTTAGTTCTTCTTCACTTTCTGCCATAAGTGTGGTGTCATCTGCATATCTGAGGTTATTGGTATTTCTCCCAGCAATCTTGATTCCAGCTTACGCTTCATCCAGCCTGGCATTTCATATGATGTACTCTGCATATAAGTTAAATAAGCAGGGTGACAATATACAGACTTGACGTACTCTTTTCCCTATCTGGAACCAGTCCGTTGTTCCATGCTGTTATAACTGTTGCTTCTTGACCTGCATACAGATTTCTCAGGAGGCAGGTGAGGTGGCCTGGTATTCCCATCTCTTTAAGAATTTTCCACAGTTGTTGTGATCCACACAGTGCATCAAAAGGCTTATCAAATACCCACAGTTTTGCAAGCTTGTTTCTTTCTGCCGTAAGCACAGAAACCGTGTGTTATTCATGTCCCCACCCCCTAGCCTATTACCATATTCAGTGTGCAATAAATAATGTCAAATGAATGAATGAATGATGCATCAGTAAACCAACACCAATGGGCTGACACTGTGAGGGCTTGATAAACATAGAACAGGGCCTCAAGGTAAAAATGGAAACAATGTGTCAGCCAGGGTTGGCTCTGGGCATACCAGGCTTGAATATTTTCATTAAGGTTCACTGAACTGAGCCAAGGTCACTGGAATAGTATAACTAGAGGGCAAAGAATGAGACCTTCCCTGATGAATCCACTACTTAAAAATCTGAGCCTCCAGTTTCTACTTGGAGCCAAGGAATGCATTATAATTTCATATTTCCCATCCCTGGGTATATCTGTCTTCTTTCAGACACATTTCATCAAGGAGCCACTGAGGCAGGGAAGGCATGGGTCTCCTATCAGTGTAGAATGGTACCTGCCCAGGCTGTGAAATCCACATCTTGCTCTGATCTGGATTTCACATAGCTGTAGCTGTGAAATTTCACATTTCTGTAGCTGTCCTCAGACACTAAGGCTGTCCTCCCCAACCTTGCTGCCCAGGGATGGTCCAGGCAGGAATCCATAATCTTTGGTATATCAAAGAGGCCCCATGCAAAGCACAAGAAAGGTTCTACCTGCCTTAGAAACTGACTCATTGGGATGAGGCCAAAAGGGTCCTGAAGCAGAGAGAAGAAAAGAAAACACCAGGCTGAGTTAAGTTGCTTTACTTGAAAAGTCTATTGGGTTTTATAGGGCAAAACAGCTGACTGGGAAAGGCCCGGGTGGGGTGTTGACATTCAGCTTGCAGATGGCCTGATCTCTCTCTTCCACCTGCTCTTCCCTCTGCCTGCTCCCTTTGGGCCTGGGACTGATTCATATTTGGGAGTGTCCCCTCCAGTCACTGACTGAGGGTCAAGGGTCAAGAGTCCCACAGGAGTCCGGACCTGCTGGGCTGCTCAGGCCCGCTCTGTTCAGCATCCTCCCCATACCGAGTGATTCTGTTTATACCTACTACCACTAATCAAATGGCTCTCTTTAGAAAGCCATTTCTAAAGAATTTTGAATTAGTTTGGTTTTGAATTAGTAATAGTAGTCTTCTGTATTGTATTTTCTTAACAATAATAAAGCGGATAACTTATTGAAAGCTTATTGTGCTGAACATGAAAAGATGTTCACTAATTACTCGGAGAAGGCAATGGCACCCCACTCCAGTACTCTTGCCTGGAAATTAGAGAAATGCAAATCAAAACTATAATGAGACATCACCTCACACCAGTCAAAATGGCTCTCATCAAAACATCCATGAACAACAAATGCTGGAGAGGGTGTAGAGAGAAGGGAACCTCCTTACCTGTTGGTGGGAATGTCAACTGGTACAACCACTATGGAGAACAGTACAGAAATTCTTTGAAAAACTAAAAACAGAGCTACCATATGACCCTGAAATCCCACTCCTGGGTATATAACCAAAGAAAAACATGGTTCAAAAGGATACATACAGCCTAATACTCACTGCAGCATTGTTTCAAATAGCCAAGACTGGAAGCAACCTAAATGTTCATCAAAAGAGGAATGAATAAAGATACACACACAATGGAATTTAACTGAGTCATCAAAAAGAATGAAATAATGTTCTTTGCAGCAACATGGTTGGACCTAGAAATTAGCATCCTGAAAGAAGTAAGTCAGACAGAGAGGCAGAAACAGCATGTGACATCCCTTACATGGGGAATCTAAAAAGACATGATACAAATGAACTTATTTACAGAACAGAAACTGACTCACAGACTTAGAGAATGAACTTAT
The DNA here is from genome assembly GCF_055505025.1 of Bos grunniens. Lineage (NCBI taxonomy): Eukaryota > Metazoa > Chordata > Mammalia > Artiodactyla > Bovidae > Bos > Bos grunniens. Next base: position 120,988,811 of record NC_141167.1, on the reverse strand, counting down.
GGTTGTTGGGGGAAGAATGGGGGAAGAGATAGTTAGAGAGTTTGGGATGGACAGACACATACTGCTTTATTTAACTTTTTATTTTCTACTGGGAAATGGGCAGAGGAGCCTGGTGGGCTACAGTCCATGGAGTCACAAAGAGCTGGTCACAACTGAGTAACTAAATAACAACAACATATACGATTAACAATGTTGTGATAGTTTCAGGTGGACAGCGAAGGGACCTAGCCATACAGATATATGCATCCATTCTCCTCCAAACTCCCCTGCCAGCAAGGCTGCCACATAACACTGAGCGAAGTTCCCCGTGCTATACAGTAGGTACCGGTTGGTTGACTGGTACAGGATGACTCCATATACATAACACTCTTCAAAAGGCAAAGCTATAATGACAGAAAGCACCTCACTGATCGCCTGAGACCAAAGATGGGGCAGGCGGTTGACTATAAAGGGTACGAGGGAACTTTTGAAGTGAAAGAAACAATCTATATTTTGATTGTGGTCTGTATCTGTCAATACTCATCAAATTGTCCTTTTAAAATAGGTGAATTTTATTGTGTGTAAATTTTATCTCATAAATGTGATAAACAGCTTTTGAAATAAAAAACACATGCTCAAAAAATAAAAGAAAAAAGGTTGAGGCACACTCCCACCGCATGAGGTCTTCTTTCATTTGCCCTAGGGGTAGGGGAGTCGGCTCAGTTCCAGGGTGCCAGCCCCATGGACCTCAAAGCATTGGCAAGAAGGCACCAAGGCCACAGGAGGCTGGCAGCCTCTTGCAGCTGCGAGGAACAGGCCACATCCAGCCATTCCTGTCCCGGGGCAGCCACCAGCACTCTGGAAGCAAGAATGCTGATGAGAGCACAGAATCTGGCACTTGACAAGTTCAGGTATGAATATAATTTGTGGGTTGTTGGGTTGCAGGTAACTGACTTAACTACTTAGAGTCTCATCTGTAGAATGTGGCTAATAACACCCCCTACAGAGTCATGACAATACTAAGAGAGTGTTTGATAGTTTGGAAAGATCCTCTGGAGTAGGAAATGGCAGCCCACTCCAGTATTCTTACTTGAAAAATTCCATGGACAGAGGAGTCTGGTGGGCTACAGTCCATGGGGTCTCAAAGAGTTTGCCATGATTGAGCACACATGCAGTGTGGGTCCAAACCCAAATCCTGCCTCTTACTCTGTGTGTGATCTTAGGCAAGACTTAGCTTCACTGAGCCTCAGTTTCCCCACTCATAAAATAAGGCTTATAACAGCACTTATCTCATATGATTGTTATAAACCCCAAATGAGATCATAAATGTGCATAAAGTCCCAGCACAGTGCCTGGTACATGGGAGCTTTCCCTTCCATCTTGGCTCTTGTTGTTACACCTAAGACACTGATTGTCACCCACTCAGTAGGTATTAGTTGGGACGTGGGCCCCCTTGCATACCTTGTAGGGTCAGCAGGCTGCTGCCTGTTGGCCCTGAGTAACTGCAAGGGGGCAGTAGGGACCTGTTGCTAAGTCATTTTCATTCCCATACTGTAGAACAAGTCTGCAGACCTGGTGGACTGGCGTTGCATCTTAATGTCAGAGGAATTTACAAATAGGAATTTTCTGAACCATACTAAAGGGCAGGCTGGCTAACTGAAGTGAGATTCTAGGTTCCAGCCATAAGTAGCCTAACTCGCAGGGCCGTTCATGTGTGGGATTTTAGTTGGATGTTTCTGGTATGTGGAGTTGGGTAAGGAGAAGTAAGACCAGTCATCAAAGGGAAGCCTACTTCTGGCTTCTGCAGGTGAGGAGAGTCCTGCCTTTCACCCAGACCCCTGCACCAAGAGGAGGCAGGACTCAGCCTCATGGCCAGAGTTTGAGGGTTGTGCCTGCCCCTGTAGGTCCAAGCCTAATCAGGGACCCTCAGGGGCTGGTGGGTGCATGAACGGCTGGAAAAGCTCTCCAGGGAACATGCTTGGATTCAAAGGATGCAGGAAGTGGGAAGAAGAAATATGTCTGGGCAGACATGTTTTGTCCTGCAAAGTCAGAAGAGAAGATCCAGATGAGTCATTTCAAGAGAGGAGCATTCTAGGGGCAGGGGAGGCCGCTGACCCAGCAGTCCGGAGAGCTGTGTGAACTCTCCACCCCTCTCTGCCCTTCTGTCTCCTCATCCCTAGGATGAAGAGCTTGCCCAGCATGCTTTCCAAGGCCCTTTGCAGCTGGCTAACTATTTTTTTTTTGACTTTAACATCACTAAGAGGAAATTGGGAACACTGAGGTTATCTTCCTCATGTGGATGAACGGAGGTGGATACCCGACTAAATTTAGGCAGAATCAGAGCAAACTCTGAAAGGAAGATCAGGAATCCCAAGTGATATTACAGTGATATTACACCCCTTCCCCCCACCATTTTGATACACAGCTCTATAAAGAACCCCATCCCTCTTTCTCTTGTCTCTTCCAAAGAAGATACTAAGAATGGAACACTTCCTACTCTCAAACCAGGAACCAAATGGTAATCCGATATAATCCCTTCATTCCGTATTAGCAAACTAGGGTTGGTAATTCTCTTAAAGAGAAGAGTTTTAGGACAGAGAGATGACAGGGCTCAAATAGCCTCGGGGGCATTTAGAAGCCAATAAAGAGCAAAGTGGGGACTTGCCTGGTGGTCCAGTGGCTAAGAACCCCCCTTGCAATACAGGGAACATGGGTTCGATCCCTGGTTAAGGAACTAAGATTGATCCCACATGCCACAGGGCAACTACAACAAAGACCCAGGCAGCCAAAATAAAAAATAAATAAAATAAGAGGAAGGTGAGTGAGAAATCAGTAACAAAGAACAATACCAAGCACAATCAAGGGATAAGGGCCAAAAGAAGCATAAACTGTAAAGGGGAAACTATATTAGCAGAGTTCAGGTTTTTCTCCAGGTTCACTGCTGCCCAGCTGGGAAAACCATAACCCTCATTTTGGTTTCCTCTGGAAGTCATACAAAGAAGGAATGAGTACAGGGATTGTTTTCTTTCATTCACACCCTTTGGCCTATTGCTTTTTTGCTATCCACACACCAAGGGCTCACCTCCTTAGTCAGCTTCAGAGCCTCACAGTTCTGAAGCAAGAACTAGGGGCTCTAAGAATACAACAGGCCAGCAGGAACACATTTGGAGTAGACACGGACCCCCTAAGGTGAGCGACTCTCTGGGGCCCTGAGGGGGAGGGGAGGGACTGTTTTTCTGGCAGGGGCTCCCAGGCTCTGAGCAGAAGTTCCTCACAGGAGACCCTAGAAAAATCCTCCTAGTATGGAACACAGAAATATGCAGGCCCCCAGCTCAAGAGACATGAGTACAAGGCCTAAGATACAAGTAAACCAACTTCCTCCTGCTCCCTCCTTATCAGCAATTGTACCGCCCGCCACCATATGCATGAAAAATCTCTCTCTGGACAATGGCCAAAGTGCTTCTCATGTAGAGATTTGAGCAGATAACTCACAAGATGGTTTGGTTTTCTTATGGACAGTCCAACAGTACTTTATCCCACCACTCCAGCACACCTATAAATTATACCTCTGAGCTACCTTTCAGCTGCCATGGCTCTTTCGGAGAGGGGGCTCCACTCTTAGTGGCTCCCAGGCCACATCACACAGAGAAGATCTGGGATTGCAGAAAGCAGGGAACACAGATGGCGCTCATTTCCACCCCAGGATCAGCATGGGGCTGATAGACCAGACTGGCCACTCTGGCTTGTCTGCTATTATCTTGCCGTCCAAGCACAGGCTGTTGTGATGCAATTTCAGAGGACTCATAGTTCCAGATCCATCTCCTCTGGACTTCATTTCCTCCACTATAAAATGGAAATGAGATCTACTACATAGGGTCATTATCATGATGAAGTGAAACATGCATGGGAAGTATCTTATCAGCCAATATTCATTGATCGATCATTCCTATTTAATACTTTCCATTGATTTCACCTAATGAGGCCAAGAACTATCTCACATTAGAACTTGTTTGGTAGTCAGCACCTTAAGTTAAGCAGAGATTTTGGTGGGTCCATAGTTGTAGGTATTTTAAAGTCAAGTGAGATTTAGGAAGATTCAATATTCCTACAGAGTCTTGGTTAAACAATTTAGTGAAGGCAGAAGGAAGTTCAGAACTGGACATGGAATAATAGACTGGATCCAAATTGGAAAAGGAGTACATCAAGGCTGTATATTGTCACTCTGCTTATTTAATCTATATGCAGAATACATCATGTGAAATGCCAGGCTGGATGAAGCACAAGCTGGAATCAAGATTGCTGGGAGAAATACCAATAACCTCAGATATGCAGATGATACCACTCTTATGGTGGAAAGTGAAGAAGAACTAAAGAGCCTCATGATGAAAGTGGAAGAGGAGAGTGAAAAAATTGGCTTAAAACTCAACATTCAGAAAACTAAGATCATGGCATCAGGTCCCATCACTTCATGGCAAATAATAGATGGGGAAATAATGGAAACAGTGAGAGACTTTATTTTTGGGGGCTCCAAAATCACTGCAGATGATGACTGCAGCCGTGATAATTTCAAGATAATTCCAAGATGCTTGCTCCTTGGACGAAAAGCTATGACCAAACTACACAGCATATTAAAAAGCAGAGACATTACTCTGCCAACAAATGTCCATCTAGTCAAAGCTATGGTTTTTCCAGTAGTCCTGTATGGATGTGAGAGTTGGACTATAAAGAAAGTTGAGTGCCAAAAAATTGATGCTTTTGAACTGTGGTGTTGGAGAAGACTCTTGAGAGTCCCTTGGACTGCAAGGAGATCCACCCAGTCCATCCTAAAGGAAATCAGTCCTGAACATTCATTGGAAGGACTGATGCTGAAGCTGAAACTTCAATAGTTTGGCCACCTGTTGCAAAGAACTGATTCATTGGAAAAGACCCTGATGCTGGGAAAGATTGAAGGCAGGAGGAGAAGAGGACAGCAGAAGATGAAATGGTTGGATGGCATCACCAACTCAATGGACATGAGTTTGAGTAATCTTTGGGAGTTGGTGATGGACAGAGAGGCCTGGCGTTCTGCAGTCCATGGGGTCACAAAGAGTCAGATACAACTGAATGACAGAACTGAACTGAAGGAAGTTCCTGAAAAATGAAAAGCAATCAGCCAACAATTTTGGAGGAGGGGACAGTTACGGAGAAATTAAGTCATGGTCCCTGTTCTGTTGAAGCTGACAGTTCAGCTGGGGAAACATGAAGCAAAAGTGGATCAAACACAAAAGCAAGTTAAGCAGACGATGGCACAGAAGCTGTGTGCATATAGGCATGATCGATGGCCCAGGGATCAGCCCATGCTGTAAATGTGGATGTGTCAGAAGACCCAGGAAGGAGAAGTGGTGGAGTAAGAATGGGGGCGGGGGGACTGGATCAGAAGGTGCTTACAGACAGTGCTCCAGAGACAGAATGTTTGTTCATATCCTCACTCTGGTCCTTGGGCAGGTAACCAACCTCTGCAAATTTCAGGGGCCTCATCTGTAAAGTGAGGATAGCAGTATTTGCATCATAAGCTCGGGTAAGAATCAAGTGAGGTATATAGTATTCAGTATAGTCTGGCACATAATAGTCCTCACTAAATGCAGTCTATTATTATATTTGAAGCCAAGGTATTTGGAATTTATCCTGAAAGGGTAAATCCAGCAAGGAGTTTAAAGGAAAACATTTGTCCTGAGTTCTTCCCATGCAAACCAGAACTGCAAAGGGACAGTCAGGCAGTGATGAAGACAATCTTTTGGAGAGAGGGTTGGACATTAAAGGGAGGGTGGGGGACCCAGCTCAGATGGCAGGAAAGAACTCTGTGATCCTAGGAGGTCCTGCGGCAGGGATATGGAGAGTTCAGGAACATGTATCCCACCAGAAAGAAGGACAAAATATAGAAGAGTGTTGGGGAAATGGATGGAAAAACTTCTATTTAAGGAGCAAATGGGGGAGGGCACTGGTGGGGAAGGGAGGAGAAGACAGAGGCTAAGAGCTGAGGACAGAAAAATTCCAGGCTGGTATCAGCTATAGAATCTGGGCAGAGAATGCACACGTGGTCTAAGGGGAGCCTGTGATAACAATTTCCAGCATGCTTTGTTAATTTCCCACACCTGCCTCTGGGGTTCATTGTCATTTTGAAGGCAAACTGAGATTAGTTAGCTGAAACATAAGGTGTAACAGCAAAGTATAGGGTAAAGAGTGTTAAAATGAAACATTTCCCTTTTTAACTAAGAAGAAATCCCAGAGGCTGATATATGTGTGCGTGTGTGTGTGTGTGTGTGTGTGTGTGTAAGTCCCTCTGCTAAAAACAAATCCTCAGGGGTAAAGAATTTTCCTGCCAATGCAGGAGATGCAAGAGACTGGGGTTTGATCCCTGAATTGGGAAGATTCATGAACAGATCCTGGCAGGCTCACAGGGTCACAAAAGAGTTGGACACGACTGAGCATGCGTGTGTACACGCACTATAAACAAAAGAAAAACTTTTGTAATGGCAAAAATACTATAAATGAAGTAAAAAGAAAACAATAGACCCAAAAAATTATTTGTAACACAGATGAAAAGGAGATAATATCTGTTATATAAAATCCTCTCACAAAATGATGGAAACAATATATAAGAAAGGATATAAATAAGCAAGGAATTCCCTGGTAGCTCAGCTGGTGAAGAATCTGTCTGCAATGCAGGAGACCTAGGTTCAATTTCTGGGTCGGGAAACCCTGGAGAAGGTATAGGCTACCCACTCCAGTATTTTTGGGCTTCCCTGGTGGCTCAGATGGTAAAGAATCTGCCTGCACTGTAGGAGACCTGGGTTTGATCCCTGCGTTGGGAAGATCCCCTGGAGGAGGGCATGGCAACCCACTCCAGTATTCCTGGCTAGAGAATTCCATGGACAAAGGAACCTGGTGGGCTACAGTCCACAGGGTCCCAAAGAGTTGGGTATGACTGAGCGACTAAGCACAGCACAGCACAAATAAGCAATTCATAGAAAAGCAGATTTTAAAAGCCAATAAACATAAAAAGATGCTCAAACTTACAAGTTTTCAGGCAAATGCAAATTAAATTATTAATAGCACTAAGATTTCTGTTTATGCGTATCAGATAGGCAAGGAGAGGGGAGAGAGGAAAAAACAGCCATCGCTCTTTGGGAAATGGGAAAAGGAACCATCGCAGATTGCTGGAGGAAATTGAGCTGTATGGCCTTTTAGGAAAGTTATCTGGCAACATTTAGATTACACAAATCTTTTGACTCAGCCCCATGCTCCACAGACATATATGCCCCAGTATATAAAGACATGGAGGTTGACTGCAACGCTGTTTATAGAAGCAAAACTCTGGAAACAAATTGAATACCCATAAAAGGGGAAATGTTTTGTGGTCCATTCACATTAACAAGCTATTATGAAACCATTAAAAAGGATGAATTAGAGCATTCCAAACTTCCATGAAAAATTGTAAAGTGAGAACAGTAAGATGCAGAGAAATGTGTATAATATGATCCTGGTTTTATAAAGCAACAACTAAACAATCTATCCCCATCTGTGTCTATGTGTACATATACCTATTCATCATATGTGTGTATAATGTATATGTAATAATTTATATGCGGGCTTCCCTGGTGGCTCAGAGGTAAGGCATTTGCCTGCCAATGCAGGAGATGCAGGTTCGATCCCTGGGTTGGGAAGATCCCTTTAAGAAGGAAATGGCAACCCACTCCAGGATTCTTTCCTGGGAAATCCCATGGACAGAGGAGCCTGATGGGCTACAGTCCATGGGGTTGCAAAGAGCTGGACCTGACTTAGCAACTAAACAGAAACAACGACAATACGTATAGTTAAAGAATATGAAATATCCTACAGAAAGGTATATATGAGGTTTCTGGAAGCTGAGGTGACGGGGAGGAGAGCTGATTTGGAGGAGGCAAAGCAAAAGAAAAACACTGCCTGTAAAAACTCAGCATGCTTGCTATGATATCAGTCATGTAAAATGGTGTATGTATATTTGAAAGAGTACATTAGAACTAATTCATAGGGCTGTCCATGATTATGTTATCAAGGAAAAGAAACCAAGTTGCCAAGACAGTATGAAAACCATCAAATTAAATTTTTTTTTTAATTTTGAAATGAGAGTTTCAAGCTTACTCACCAAATCTTTTGGGGAAGTCTGGTGTGAACAAATACTTGGAAAAAACTTTGTAGCAAGTTGTCAGTATTCTCAAAATATCAAAACAAGGGCTTGGGCGTTGAGGGACAGGACACATATGCCGAGGGGGGAGAAGGACGAAGTGAAGTTCCTAATTCCATAAATATATTGTGCCACTAGTTTGAAAACATGACCCTAAAGCTGTTTTTAGGTTTACTAAAATTTAGACCAATTTGCCCCATTTGTAATAGCTCCCCAAACATTTTTAAATGTTCTCTTTTTGCTATTACAAACTGCTCTCTGCTCAAGGAAATGATCAATCTGAAGCCAAAATGTCCCCTTCCATCTTAGCAGATACTCTGATTTTCTATAAAAGTCTTGGATGGCTCAGCATGGACTCATTTACTCCCTGGTGATAAGCAATGTCCCCTGGGGGCTTACGTATTCATTACTTTTGGAAAGGAAAAAGGGATCAGTAATCAATATTAATTGAGTGCTTACTATGTTCAGGGCATATCACAGACATAGCTCACTGAATTCTCAACAGTCTTGAGAAGTAAATATTATTAGCCCTATTTTACAAGGAAGCATAAAGTCACTTTTCCAGAGGCACATGCTGGTATACTGGAGTTGGGTTCACAACTTGGCCACTCTGACTTTTAGTATAACACAGACATCCTCCCTTCTTTGAAAGCTACTTCTACTCTAGATGTCAATGATGTAAATTCTGAGCAGGGGCTGCACTGTGAGAATGCAGCCTGACAGCTGGGAGTAATGACCTCTTTCGGAGTAGATGGAAAAGGGTATAAGACCCATTAAGGTCCTGAGTGTACTTTGCAACCTGTTTCCACAACCCTCTCCCACATCATTTGGGATGGGCCTTGCAAACCCTAGAGCCTTCAGAGACCAGGCAGGAAATGTAAAGGAAGGGGTAGGGGTTTGGGAGAAAACCCCTGCCTTCCCAGATGCTCTTCAGGTCGAGCCCACTGCCTGCATGGGTCACACGGAGCTGTTTTTCAAAGGATAATTCAAGGTCCAGCATCACTAAATGATCTGGTTTATCAAGAGATTAAAATCCAGATTTTTAAGTACCATGTATTTTGTTTTTAACATCAGTTCAGATAAAAAAGAAACGAAAACCTCATTTGGCCCAGAAGGCTACCAGTTTGCCACTTCTGATTTATGGGAAGTATGTTTTTATCGTATTCTACCTGTTTTCCTGGATAATCCAAGGAAGTAACTTCTGGTTTAATATATAAATTTGTTTTTACTATTTGTACATCATTATACCATTGTTCTTAATAATAAAAAGTATCAGAGGTATTATTACCTTCTCATTGAATTCTAAGGGGGCTTAGAAAACAAAACTCCAGATAGAATGAAAAGAGTTCACGTACCGCTCCTGCCCATCAGCTGCTACTAGACTCCTTAACCATCCTGAGCCTTAACCTCCTAGTCAACAAAACGGATCAGTAACAGCCAGCTCACAGAACAACTGGGATGATCCTAAAAGGCAATCTGTAAGAAAGCTCTTCAGTAAATGTCTGCTTCATTCCTTCTAAAAGACAGGTGTAAGGCTCCATAAATACTGTCAACCGAGAGAAACTATGCGCCTTACTAACGGTTTCTTCACTTGATAAAGGGATTTCTCATCATGTGCTTTTGTTGTGCATGAGACACATGATGATTTCCCTAAAATTTTAGTTTAGCATAACTTTTGGGGGATAAAAGCAGACAAGCACCTGCTCTGTGAGGCTGTCATAATTGGTTTGGAGATGGGGGAATTGTCCTACACGTGAGCAGTGAAGAGAAATTCTACTGGAGTTACCTAGCACCTCTGTCAATAAGGCCACAGTTGCTAGGCACTCAACAACCAGAGTTAACACTGAAAACCAAAGACTTCCTCTCCTCCTCTCTCCCAACAGTTCTGCTTATCAGTTGGTCTTCAGAGAGAGTCCTGCCTTGCACCACAGGTGAGCGGTGGAGAACGCAGGGCCAATTATGCAAGAGGCCTGTATTCACCCCACCTTGCCCATGGGGACCTGGATGTGGCGCATCCAGGCCAGAGTGGGCAGATTTTTTGGAAATCTCAGGAACAAAGCTGATTATGTCATGGCTCTACCCTTTCTGAGAGCAACACCACAGGAAACACCTGTAGACAGCAGGAAACTTGTGGAATTGAAAATATCTGACTGATCCCTAAAAAATAAATAAAAAAGGAAAGTAAAATGGTCTCTTATTTTCACAGGGAAAGCGAACAAGGTAATATCTGGTTTGAGCCATTTCTGCTCTGCAAAGCGCCTCCCTCCTACGGGCCACCCTCCCCAGGCAGACATAGGCCTGGACCACATGCTCTGATAGCCCAAGACATCTGGATGCCTAAGATTGTGTCAGTAGGGTTCAAGTTACCAGACTTGAGATTTCCTTTGTAGGAGGGAAGATTTGAGGAAGCTGAGCTCATTTCCTTGGGAGAGGGGTAGCCTCCGTCTAGTTTTGGACATAAAAGGCCCTTGTGCTCTTCCTCCACAGCCTTCCCAATCCCAGCAAGTCAGTTCCTCAGAGTCCTGAAGATCAAGGATGGCAGGCCCATTTGAAAAGGATATGATTGCTGAGCCTGCAGATTTAAGGGCGGTAGAGGAATTTCCCTGGTGGTACAGTGGATACAAATCCATCTGCCAGTGTAGGGACATGGGTTTGCTCCCTGGTCCAGAAAGATTCCACAGGCCTCAGAGCAACTAAGCCCTTGCACCAATGAGCCTGCGCTCTAGAGCTCGTGAACCTCACTGTGAAGCCTGTGCGCCCTGGAGTCAGCGCTCTCCTCCTGTTTCAGAAGCCACTGCAGTCAGAAGCCTGTGCACCATGACGAAGAGTAGCCCCTGCTCCCTGTAACTAGAGAAAGACCATGTGCGGCAATGAAGACCCAGCGCAACTAAAAACACATTTAAAAAGACCGGAAAGGTGGTAGAAGTAGGAAACCTCAGATCCTGCGCTCTCCCCTGCCTTATCACATCCAGTAAGTCACCAAGCCTCCTCATCTTTCTTCTAGCTCTATTTCCAGCCTGGCCTCTTCACTTCCCTGTGGTCACTGCACTTAAGGACCCCTATCATCTTGCCCTTGATTGTGGTCTCTTTGCCTCTGCTTTTCTTTCTCTTGCCCATTCTCCCTTCTTCTGCCCAAACAATCTGTCTAAAATCTGTCTTTGCTTGGTCAACCTACTATATAGTACCTACTACACAATCAAGGGAGAAGGCAATGGCACCCCAGTCCAGTACTCTTGCCTGGAAAATCCCATGGACAGAGGAGCCTGGTAGGCTGCAGTCCATGGGGTCTCGAAGAGTCGGACACGACTGAGCGACTTCATTTTCACTTTTCACTTTCATGCATTGGAGAAGGAAATGGCAACCCACTCCAGTGTTCTTGCCTGGAGAATCCCAGGGACAGGGGAGCCTGCTGGGCTGCCGTCTATGGGGTCGCACAGAGCCGGACATGACTGAAGCGACTTAGCAGCAGCAGCAGCACACAATCAAAACATCTTAGTATGGGACTTTTCTGGTGGAGCGGTGGATAAGAATCCGCCTGCCAAGGCAGGGGACACGGGTTCGATCCCTGGTATGGGAAGATTCCACATGAAGCAAAGCAACTAAGCTCACGTGCCACGATGAGCCCTTGAGCCGCAGCTGCTGAGCCCACGTGCTGCACTGACTGAAGCTGGAGGGCCCAGAGCCTGTGCTCCACAGCAAGAGCAGCCCCCACTCACCGCAACTAAAGAAAACCCACAACCAGCAGTGAAGACCCAGTGCAACCACAAATAATAAACAAAGGAATAATTTAAACGGAGTAGGAAATGGCAACCCACTCCAGTATTCTTGCCTGGAAAATCTCATGGACAGAGGAGCCTGGTGGACTACAGTCCATAAGGTCGCAAAGAGCTGGACACAACTGAGCAACTGAGCATAAATAATTAAAAAATAAAATAAAAATATACTATCATTAAAAAAAAATATCTAAGGCTCCTGTCCATCTTTCCTCCCTAAAAGATAAAACTTTTTCTCAATAAGAAAAGCCAATACTTAGTGAACATTTACTATGCACCAACTACTATACTTAGTGCGTAATAAAGATGATCTCATTGGATCTACCACCAACCAGCCAAGTGTTATGATTTTCACATTGTGGATGGAGGAATCTGAGCTTAAAGAGGCTAAATGACTTGCCCAAGGTGACAAAACTGTGTTGGACCCGGGATTCCAACCCTGGCAGTCCAGCTCCACATCACACTCTTACCTAGCATGAATTTGTCTGCAGCCCTCTAAACACACTATGCTTTTCCATGTCTCTGTGTCTTTGCATATCCTGTGACTCCACCTCAGATTCATTCATCCTTATTCTCTCTATCTGGATACCTCTTCTTCTCCATCCCAGGCCCAGAGTCTTGATCCCTCCTCCCAGAAGCTTTCATGGACTTTCATGGACCAGCCACGAAAACCTCTCTCATAACACTTCCCTTGCTACTCTGAGCTGTCTGCCCCCCTCACCAGAGTATGAGCCCCTTGAAGGATGTACCACAGCCTTCATCTCAACTTCCCCCTATTCCTAGCAGAGTGGCTAACATATAGTAGGTGTACAATAAATATTTATTGGTTTAAAGACATCAGCCACTGGAAAAGATTGAGGTTTTGGTTTCTGGATCAAGTCCCTGGGCCTTGGGGTCTCCATCTGTTAGATGAGACCAGCAGTCTGCTCAGCTCCTCTCCTTTATTTCCAAAGGGGGCCCAGATTCTTTATCCACTGGACCACAGGGAAGTCCCTGAAGCAGTTTATTTTTGGTTTTTTGGCTATGCTGGTCTTTGTGGTAGCATGTGGGTTCAGTAGGTGCAGTGCGTGGGCTTCGTTCTAGTTGCAGCACTCTGACTTAGTTGCCCCGTGGCATGTGGCATCTTGGTCTTCTGATCAGAGATCAAAGCCACATCCACTGTATTGAAAGGTGGATTCTTTACCACACTGGATCACCAAGGAAGTCCCCCAGGTTCTGTATTTTAGACACTCCATGTGACTCTAACATGTATCCATAGTTGAGAACCATGGCTTTGATCTAAAGAAGACTTAGTGGAGAGCCTTGCTAAGGGAAGTCACACCACATACTTATACATACTTATACATATGAAATCTGTGTAAAATAAACACCAGCAAACATCAAAGAAGATAAACTTCCAAAGCACGGAGAGAAAATACTGACTCAGAGTTATAATTTGGGAAGACACAAGACGTTGACAGTCAATTCCAAGATGTAAATTAACTTTAAGGTAACCATGCTGCTGCTACTGCTGCTAAATCGCTTCAGTCATGTCCGACTCTGTGCGACCCCATAGACGGCAGCCCACCAGGCTCCCCCGTCCCTGGGATTCTCCAGGCAAGAACACTGGAGTGGGTTGCCATTTCCCTCTCCAATGCATGAAAGTGAAAAGTGAAAGTGAAGTCACTCAGTCATGCCCAACTCTTAGCGACCTCATGGACTGCAGCCTACCAGGCTCCCCTGTCCATGGGATTTTCCAGGAAAGAGTATTGGACTGGGTGACCATGCACACTATTAAACTGGCAAAATGTTACAATAACAAAAAGCCAGAGCTGCCAGGATTGTGGGGGAAATCGTTCCCTTAAAAACTGCTATTAGCACTACACATTATTAATCCTACCTTCTCTTGAGTCAATAATCTAGGACTATGTAACAAGAGGACTTCCCAAGTGGCACCAGTGTCAGAGAACCCACCTGGAAATGCAGGAGAGGTAAGAGACACGGGTTCAATCCCTGGGTTGGGAAGATCCCCTGGAGGAGGGCATGGGAACCCCACTCCGTAATTCTTGCCTGGAGAATGCCATGGACAGAGGAGCCTGGTGGGCTACAGTCCATGGCATCACAATGGAACATGACTAAAGTAATTTAGGACAGATGGACAGATGTAACAAGATCTTGAAAATTCTTTATTCTATTTTTAGAATATATGCTGAGGAAATAAGAAATATGCAGCTTCTACAAAATCATCTATAGCACTGCTTTTCACATGAGGTGAAAACTTAAAAACCATCTGAATATTACAGTTCAGAGAATAGTTGAAGAAAATGATAGACTATAAAGGCAATAAAACAATGTTCCTGTTAAAAATGACAAATACTCAACCTTTCTAATACATGGGTACGTGCATGGGACACAAAGAGAAAAAGAACTGAGAAATTCACAGTGTTTTGTACAAAAATGAGAGTCACACAAATACACTTTGACAAAAACTTTCAGTGAATTTGGAAAGATGGGGCAAAAAACATTGTTCATCAGCTCTGAATTTGTTCACACTTTTTGTCATTAGAAAACGTGTGCTCCCAGCTGGGGTAGCAACTGGTCAGTCTCTTTTTATGGAGGGCAGGCCTGGTTCCAGTCTGACAACTGCTTGTATCTTTACCTAGTCCTCTTGGCTGAAAATACACTCCAGAATCTGGCCATGGTGAGGTTTCAACTTTAAAGAGGTTTCAACTAAAAGGAACATGGTTCCTTTTCAGCTCATATCCTCTCCTGTCCAGATGATAAGGGGGGAAATCACTGCCTCCACGAGGAAGGGACAGTGAAGAGAGATAGGAGCAGGGGTGGGGAAAAACTCCTCCCGGGACCTCATAGCAGGGCACCAGCCTGCTGTGGGAAAAGGCGCTGGTGGCAGACTCTCCAGGGAGCGGGGAAAACTCCCGAGGCCCACGCCTCAGGCACGGGTGAATCTGGGGCTGACGGCAGCCCCAGGATAACTGGGAGAATGCCTGTCAGAGGCTCAGCCTCTTTTTGCTGACCCAGCGATCTCAGAATAGAGGGTTGACAGGGAGTTGGTGGGTCAGGACAGACAAGGGGCCCTGCCATGCCCCACCCCTTCGTCTTGGCTGTGCAGCCCTGGCCCCCTAAATGAACTAGTGACTGGAGAGTAAAAGCCCCCGTATGACAAAACTAGGGATTCCCTGGTGGCTTAGAGGGTAAAAGCATCTGCCTGCAATGTGGGAGACCCGGGTTCAATCCCTGAATCGGGAAGATCCCCTGGAGAAGGAAATGGCAACCCACTCCAGTACTCTTGCCTGGAAAATCCCATGGATGGAGGAGCCTGGGAGGCTGCAGTCCATGGGGTCACAAAGAGTCGGACACACGACTGAGCGACTTCACTTTCACTTCATGACAAAACTACTCTCAGGAGAACAGGGAAGAGCAGGGAGGTTCGGGGCAGAGGGGCCAGCAGGAGCAAAGCCCTACAGGACTGAGGATACCAGAAGCAGCTCAGAATGGCCGGAAAACTCAAGTGTGGAGTCCACCGCATTGTACTGTGTTGGCAGGAGAGGTGATATGAGTTTATCTACCCAGAAGGTGACGGAAGCTGTGCCTGGGGTCAAGGCAGAGCGCAAGAGTAGGAGAGCCAGGCAGCAACACTGCCCACAGCGGGGTGCTTCTTCCTAGGACATGGCCCCAGGGCAGGAGTGAGGGAAGTAGCCAGGCAGGGAGCAAAAGGGCATGGGCTGGGTCTTCAGGGACCTTCAAGTTCCATTTCCTTCCCTGTGGCTTGGTGACTTCTACTGCAATTTTTTCCATCCTCACCCACAGCTGGAAGTAAGGCTTTAGGTCTGGGGATGTTGTTATATATTGGATTGTGTCCCTCAAATTTATATGTTGATGTCCTAGACCCTAGTACCTCGGGATGAGATTGTACTCTAGAACTGTGAGAAAATAGATTTCTGGGTTTAAGCCCCCAGTCTGTGGTACATTGTTCTGGCAGCCCTAGCAAACGAATACAGGCACAGGCTCTGGCCTGCAGAGGCCGCCTCGGGGCTGCGCCCCCACGCCTCCCCAGCCTATCATACTGTATATACTCGTGCTCATAGCTGGCAAGGCAAAGGCACTTCGACTCCTTCCCTACTGTATCAAAACTGCTCAACTTCACATAAGCAGAGTGACTGGCTGGGGTGGATTCTGGCCCTTTCCCCTCTCTGCTCTGTTAATTGGTGCCTGTGCTTCTAAAATTCAAAATGCTTCACTGGACAGGTGGAGTCCCTGTAGCTCCTGAACGTTGCCCTTACTGTGGCTGGAACAGAGCTCTTAGATGGTGGGCCAAGGCGGCGGTCCTCCTGGCATGGACAGCAGGTCTTTCCTTAGGACGCAGGGCCTCCAGCAGGTTCCTCGGGTGTCAGGCCAGGGACGGACCCACACGCTAGAGTCAGGAAGTCCTGCCCACCCCGCTGGTTTCCTCTTTGTAGCTTGAAATGCAGCCTCTGCCTCTGAGCAGAGTGATCTGGGCAGGGCCCAGCCTGGCCTTTCTGTAACAGCTGCACTGAGCTTCAAAGAAAAACCACAGGAAAGGAGGAAGCAGAGGCCTAAGCACAAGCACACGCCCGCTGACCTCCCATCCTTACCCTGCCTCATACACTCCAGAGAGCAGGCTTCTCTTTGAGACACCAAGTTATTAACAGATATTTCCCTGTGGTTTTCAAAACACAGAGGTGACAACACCTTGCATCTGTCCCATCCTTTATACCTCTTCTAAGTCCTTGACAATGAACACATTAACTCATTTAATCCTCCCAATAAGCCAGGCACGCAATAAGCCAGAATGATCATCCTGGTGAGGGCCCCAGATCTTCTGCTAATGATTCAAGACCCCACAGCAATTTCCACAGCAACAGAATTTGGTCCAGACCCCTGAACTCCTGTACCACCGTGCCTGGCTCCTTCCAGCTAGACTGTAAGACTCACTTGGTTCTCATCCAGCACACACACACACAATGTACCTGCATAGGCCCTGGGGACCGCACTGCCTTTTCCCTTAGTCTTCAGTTAGGACTCAGATGGAAAATTCTCAGCCTGTGAGGAAGGGTCACCCCTCAAGCTCCTCTTTCCCCCTCTGCCTCCGTGGTCCTTTCCAAACCCTACCTTGCCTGGTTGTTAGTCCAGATAACTGAACAGCCCCCAAAGGTCTCCATGTCATGCTCTCTCCAATCCATTCCCTGGGGACCATAGCCACAGTGAACTTTTTCAAATGTAAATCTGATCACCTAACTCCCTGTCCTCCACTGCATGGGGACTAAACCATGTGGCAATACAAAGTGTGGCTTTTGAGAGCTTGACCGTTCCCTGCAGTCTCAGCAGCCATGCCACATACATGTCCAGTTTAAGTGTGCCCGCCCTCCAGATACAGCTTCAAAGCTGGCCCGTTAAGCTCTCCCTTTACAACGGCACTGTGCCCCCAGAGGCTCTGCATGGAAATCCTGGTGCTTCCTGGATCAAGCCCTGGGGAGTCTTGGGCGGCACCCACTAAATCTAACTGCACTCCACGTTCTCCCTTCCCTCTTCAACACGGCCTCCAGCTGCAGCATCCTTCTCTCCTCTCTTCGGCTCTCCAGCTCTTCCTCATCCTTCCGACCACGCTCAGGCATCACCTCCTTTGGGAAGTCTTTCCGTCCCCTGAGTCACACCCAGATCTGTCTGCTGAGCACAGATTTATCAGCATACTTGACCAAACTATTGTAATCATCTGTTCTTCTGACTTTCTTACTAGACTGCAAGCTCTCTGAGGGAAGTATCCCAGTTTTATTCCCCTTTGAGTCCAGAATTCCCAGCATAGAACCTGACACAGTGGGCACGCCTGAAATCTTTATTAAGCAAGGGAGTGAGTGGCGATTGCTTCTTCTTCCTAACCCAGACCATCCTTGCCCATGATGGCGAGGGATTTCCTAGAAGCAAGTCCAATCATTGCTTCCTAGAGGCCAGCTCAAACAGGCTACTCTGCCTCCATCCTTGATCTGTAGGTGAAGTTCTGAGTGTCCCCTGGCTCACTCTGCCCTGCCCCCCTCTTGCTGGTATGTAATTTCCCCCTATCTGCAGCTGCTCCAGTAGGAAGTCCAAATGGTTGCTTCATTTCCCACACCCCTTTCCTGCCCTCCCCTCCTCCCTGCTAGCAGGGGCGGCGGGACCCGCACGAGTGCAGTGGGAAGATGGGGCTCTGGACTGAACCAGACTCCATGGGGCATTGTCACCTCATGCTTCCTTCCCGGCACAGCTCGCTTAGCCTGCAATTTATACACTAGGTACAGTGAGCGTCTGCAGAAGGAAGGCAGCCCAGGCTAATATGGTAGCATTTATCAAGAACCGTAAAAACATTCATATTCTTTGGCCTAATCATTTCACTCCTGGGAATTGCTTCCAAAGAAATAATCCAAGAGAAGAAAAAAAAGATACATGTACTGTTTATAGCCATGTTATTTACAATACGGAGAAAAGGAAAGCAAATGCCTTGTCCCAAAATAGCAAAACGATTAAACAGATGATAGCACATTTGTGTAACAGACTACCATGCAGACGTTTTAAGTGAAAATATGACTATATAGAAAAAGAAATAACATTAGGTAAAAAGATAGAGTACAGAGTTGCATAGACACCAATTACAATTTTTTAAGATTTACATATATGGCTAGAAATATTAGACATGAAATTGGAAGCAGTTATATTAAGTTAAATTGTCTTTTTCTCCCAGTTTTTCTTTTTTTTAATGATAAAGGGGGTAAAATTGAGGATGAGAAGGGAGCAAGAAAAAAACATAGTTGTGTTAGAAGGAAAGTTTTAATAATTTTACCTTAAAATGTTTAATATTAGCTTAAAAATAATCATTTTAAAACTAAAGAGAAACCCTTGAACACCAAGACCTAGGATTTTCTAAAAGAGACTTTTGTTGTTGTTGTTGATTGTGGCTTTATCATCATTTTAAAAATAAGAAGAAGAAAAGGCTTCTTTCAGACCTTTCCAGCATGAGGCTGTGGATGGGTCTATAAATTTTCTGATGTGAGACCTGTAACCTGATTGCCACTGAAAGCACTTAGAGGACCTTTACCTAATGGATTAATAATCCTGTTCCCTTTCCCTCCTTTCTCTGTACCTCAGGCACCACATCTGCACCTCCAGGTTACAGCCTAAAGCACTGAGGCCCATTCCCTCAAGGCCTCTGTTCCTGGACTGAGAGAGAGCTCGGGGAAAGGAGATGGGACCGCACAGAGTCCCGGGAGGACATGTGGGCAGGATAAAAAATTTCAAGTCCTATATTTGTGGGATACAGACATAAAGCCTGGGATTGAGTCTTTTCTTAAAAAAAAGAAAAAAGGACTAGGTTATGGGAAGCTTGTGATCAGCTAAGACTCCCAATACTTTGCACATGAACTGGCTCTTTGCTGTCATTAGCCATCCTGGGCTCCTCGAGCGCGAGGGACACCCACAGCGCCGTCCTTGGCCTGCTCCTCGCTTTGCCTTGGCCTCTCACTGTGCCAGCTGCAGAGACCAATCTGTGCAGAAGACCACTGAAGCTGTCTCAGCCTACCGCCTCTCCACGCGCCAGTTCTGAATTTCCAATTTGGAATGTCCTAGAAGACATCAACCTAAACACAGCCTCTCTCCTTCCCAAACCAGAACAATTCTTCTTTCTGAAAATGCAGTCACTCTGATCACTTTCTTTCTAACTCCCACCCCTATGGCAGCCTCCCAACAAATGCCAAATATGTGAATCTTTGCTTCAGTTTATTCTGCACTTTCTTTGCTTTTCCAATCTCAAGGCCCTGTCTCACGGGTGTTTTAGCCTCTCAACTGGTATTCTGGCCTCTCCAGTCTCCCATCCATTTATCCTACACCCTGGGGCCAGATGAACAGACCTCCAGTGCTTCTTTGATCCCAGGAGTCCCCCACTTTTCAAAGACCTTCAATACCACTGAAGAAAGCCCACGTTATCAACACTGTCTTTCTGGGCTGTGCACAGCCTGGTTGCATCCTCTCCCCCCTCCCATGGGCACATACCCAGGCACATGAGTGTACACATATGCCCACTTGTCACTTAGGGTACTCATAGCTCCCCACTCCCCCAACGTGTCCCATTAGCTGACCACCACCGTTACTTCTTTCTCCTTCACTATAGCTACCTGCTGAAAAAGAAAAGACAGAATTTTCTTGGTTTTCAGTGCACACTGTGAACCTCTCCCATGAAGCCTCCTCCAGCTGAGCATGATCTGTCTCTAAGAAACTCTCCCAGCCCCGTGGTCTTGTCACTTACATGACACTTCATATTGTGTACCTTGGGTTTATATAGATATGCATATCCCTTCCCCCAAACACTACCAAACCTTTAGCATTTTGAGATATCATGTTTATATCAGACTCCCTTTGAGGGTTCAGACAGCATCTTTCACACAGTGGTCCTGATAAATATACGTGGAATTGACTAAACAAATGAGTATTTCCAAGCCAGGTCTGTCCTACCCTGGTGCCTGACATTCCAAAGCTAAGCAGAGGACTTGAAGTTCATCCCTGTTTAATTTCATTATGTTGGTTTTGGCCTGGCATTCCATCCTATATAAATCATTTTGAACTTGAATATGTCATGTATCATATTAACTATCCCAGCTGTGGGTCATCTGGTTTCTTTCTATTTTTCATTCATTAACAAAGTTGTTTAACAAGCCAGGGCCAATGACAGAGCCCAGTGGCCTGACCCTGGAGATGCCCCTTGGGAAAGACCTGGGATTCAAAGTGTACTGAAGCTCCACTACAGGTAAGGTAATTCAACCTGCTCTGAGTCCATGTTACAAAAAAAAAAAAAAAAAAACACCCTCTGTAATACAAATAATTATTTTGGCAGGATGAATTCAGAGAAGGTTGAGCAACCTTGACTATTTGAGAAATCAGAATACCCTTGTTGGTATATGTTGCTTAGTTGCTAAGTCATGTCTGACTCTTTGCTACCCTATGGACTGTGGCCTGCCAGGCTCCTCTGTCCATAGGATTTCCCAGGCAAGAGTACTGGAATGGGTTGCCATTTCTTTCTCCAGGGGATCTTCCCTACCCAGCGATCAAAACTGTGACTCCCACACTGGCAGGTGAATTCTGAACCGCTTCCCTGGTAGCTCAGATGGTAAAGCATCTGCCTACAATGCGGGAGACCTGGGTTCAATCCCTGGGTTGGGAAGATCCCCTGGAGAAGGAAATGGCAACCCACTCCAGTATTCATGCCTGGAAAATCCCATGGACCAAGGAGCCTGGTGGGCTACAGTCCATGGGGTTGCAAAGAGTCGGACACGACTGAGCAACTTCACTTCACTTCACAAGCCACCAGGGAAGCCCTTGTTGGTATATGAAGGCACTCAATTCCTTCAGCCCAGCAGAAAGCTCAGGATATATGTCAGCTGAGACTGACGTTAGCTGAGAAGGGCTCTGCATGGTTCCCTTCTCAGTCTCCAGTCCCTGCAGGTGTCTTTGCAATCATGGCATCCCACCCTGTTCAGCTCCCTAGCAGGGCCTCTCATGCAGGTGTGAAAGGTGAGGACAGGTCAGGGAAGAGGTGACTAGTGAAAGAAGGAGAAAGAGGAAGGGAAATCACACTTCAGTTGGACTGTCTTTTTCCTACCTCCTCATTTCACCTGCTGTACCAGAGTGAACCATAGAATACACTTGCTGTCTCCCTTTCTTTGAAATGCATTTATTGAGGTAATGATGCTTTCTGCTGGCAGGCCTTGGGTGCCTGTGAGCCTGCAGCTTGGATTTGCTATTCCATGCCTAAGGCTCCCACAGGGCTGTTACCTTGGGTCTAGTCTGGACTTACATGGGTGCTGTTAAAGCACTGCTTCCAAACACCAACTGCATACAGGAGTCTGGAGTGCACCACCGGGAGAGGTGGCGTGCGTGTGCACTAACACCCCTCTACCCCCACGCTCTCAGGCTGGAGGACTTTGGGGGTTCTGTTGTCCATTCAGGGTGACAGTCAAAACCAAAAGAGGCCAATCTCTTATAGAAAGGCTGTTTATTCAAATGACAATCATTGCCCATAGAACATGTGCCAGGCACTGTTCTAAATGCTTTGCACAAGTACAGCTGGCTCTTCAATTCCACAGGTTCTGCATCCTTAGATTAAACCAACTGTGGATCAAAAATATTCAGAAAAAAAACTTCAGAAAGTTCCAAAGAGCAAAATTTGAACTTGCCAAGTGTCAGCAACTATTTACACAGCTTTTACATTGTATTAACTATTATAAGTAATCTAGAGATAATTTAAAGTATACAGGAGGATGTGCATAGATACAAAGAGTCGGACACAACTGACACGGCTGAATAATAACAACTACGCCATTTTATATACAGACTTGAGCATCCACAGAATCTGAGGGGCGGGGGTGGTTCCTGGAACCAATCTCCTGTGTATACTGAGGTATGATGTCATTAATTCACTTAGGCCTCGTAACAATCCAATCTAAACTAAAATGGACTAGAATGGGTGAATTTAACTAAGATGACCATTATATCTACTACCGTGAGCAAGAATCCCTTAGAAGAAATGGAGTAGCCATCATAGTCGACAAAAGAGTCCGAAATACAGTACTTGGATGCAATCTCAAAAGCGACAGAATGATCTCTGTTCGTTTCCAAGGCAAACCATTCAATATCACAGTAATCCAAGTCTATGCCCCAACCAGTAACGCTGAAGAAGCTGAAGTTGAATGGTTCTATGAAGACTTACAAGACCTTCTAGAACTAACACCCAAAAAAGATGTCCTTTCATTATAGGGGACTGAAATGCAAAAGTAGGAAGTCAAGAAACACCTGGAATAACAGGCAAATTTGACCTTGGAGTACAGAATGAAGCAGAACAAAGGCTATTAGAGTTTTGCCGAGAGAACGCACTTTTCACAGCAAACCCCCTCTTCCAACAAGAGAAGACTCTACACATGGACATCACCAGCTGGTCAACATCGAAATCAGACTCACTATGTTCTTTGCAGCCAAAGATGGAGAAGCTCTATAGAGTCGGCAAAAACAAGACTGGGAGCTGACTGTAGCTCAGATGATGAACTCCTTATTGCCAAATTCAGACTTAAATTGAAGGAAGTAGGGAAAACCACTAGACCATTCAGGTATCAGTTCAGTTCAGTTCAGTCGCTCAGTCGTGTCTGACTCTTTGTGACCCCATGGACTGCAGCACCCCAGGCCTCCCTGTCCATCACCAACTCCTGGAGATTACTCAAACTGATGTCCATTGAGTCGGTGATGCCATCCAACTATCTCATCCTCTGTCATCCCCTTCTTCTCCTGCCCTCAATCTTTCCCAGCATCAAGGTCTTTTCAAATGAGTCAGTTCTTTACATCAGGTGGCCAAAGTATTGGAGTTTCAGCTTCAAATTCAGGCTTAAATTGAAGAAAGTAGGGAAAACCACTAGACCATTCAGGTATGACCTAAATCAAATCCCTTACGATTATACAGTGGAAGTGAAAAATAGATTCAAGGGATTAGATCTGATAGACAGAGTGCCTGAAGAACTATGGACAGAGGTTCATGACATTGGATAGGAGACAGGGATCAACACCATCCCCAAGAAAAAGAAATGCAAAAATGCAAAATGGTTGTCTGAGGAGGCCCTACATATAGCTGAGAAAATAAGAGAAGCAAAAAGCAAAGGAGAAAAGGAAAGATATACCCATTTGAATCCAGAGATCCAAAGAATAGCAACGAGAGAAAAGAAAGTCTTCCTCAGTGATCAGTGCAAAGAAATAGAGGATAACAATAGAATAAGAAAGACTAGAGACCTCTTACAGAAAATTAGAGATACCAAGGGAACATTTCATGCAAAGATGGACACAATAAAGGACAGAAACGGTATGGATCTAACAGAAGCAGAAGATATTAAGAAGATGTGGCAAAAATACATAGAACTGTACAAAAAAGATCTTCATGACCCAGATAACCACAATGGTGTGATCACTCACCTAGAGCCAGACATCCTGGAATGCTAAGTCAAGCGGGCCTTAGGAAGCATCACTATGAACAAAGCTAGTGGAGGTAACAGAATTCCAGTTGAGCTATTTCAAATCCTGAAAGATGATGCTGTGAAAGTGCTGCACTCAATATGCCAGCAAATTAGGAAAACTCAGCAATGGCCACAGGACTGGAAAAGGTCAGTTTTCATTCCAATCCCAAAGAAAGGCAATGCCAAAGAATGCTCAAACTACTGCACAATTGTACTCATCAAGCTAGTAAAGGAATGCTCAAAATTCTCCAAGCCAGGCTTTAACAGTACATGAACCGTGAACTTCCAGATGTTCAAGCTGGTTTCAGAAAAGGCAGAGGAACCAGAGATAAAATTGCCAACATTCGTTGGGTCATCATAAAAGCAAGAGAGTTCCAGAAAAAACATCTATTTCTGCTTTGTTGACTATGTGAAAGCCTTTGACTGTGTGGATCACAACAAACTCTGTAAAATTCTTAAAGAGATGGGAATACCGGACCACCTGACCTGCCTCTTGAGAAATCTGTATGCAGGTCAGGAAGCAACAGTTAGAACTGGACATGGAACAACAGACTGGTTCCAAATAGGGAAAGGAGTACGTCAAGGCTGCATATTGTCACCCTGCTTATTTAACTTCTATGCAGAGTACATCATGAGAAATGCTGAGCTGGATGAAGCACAAGCAGGAAATCAAGATTGCTGGGAGAAATATCAATAACCTCAGATATGCAGAATTCACCACTCTTATGGCAGAAAGTGAAGAGGAACTAAAGAGCCTTTTGATGAAAGTGAAAGAGGAGAGTGAAAACGTTGGCTTGAAACTCAACATTTAGAAAACGAAGATCATGGCATCCAGTCCCATCACTTCATGGCAAATAGATGGGGAAACAGTGGAAACAGTGAGAGACTTTATTTTGGGGGGTTCCACAATCACTGCAGATAGTGACTGCAGCCATGAAATTAAAAGACACTTGCTCCTTGGAAGAAAAGTTATGACCAACCTAGACAGCATATTAAAAAGCAGAGACATTACTTTGCCCACAAAGGTCTGTCTAATCAAAGCTATGGTTTTGCCAGTGGTCATGTATGGATGTGAGAGCTGGACTATAAAGAAATATGTTTACCCATAGAAACAGGACATATATTCACCCCCTGACTTCTCTTTCAACTCTGCCTGCCCCTCTTAATCATACCTCAGAGCATGAAAAACAACTAAAATCACTAAAAACATTTTTTTATGCTTGCAAAGCAGCTTTTGTTTTAATCAGGAAGAACATCTCTGACAAGAGTAGTGTAAGTCTCAAGTGAGCCCTGAGTGAGCACAGATTAATGCTTTCTTCCTCAGCCTTCACATCTTGGTCAACCTGAAAGACACAACAGTCTAACTTCCAGACTAGCTCAAAGGTCATCTGCTCTGTGAAGTCTTCTAAGATTTCCCCAGGACCTGAATGATGTTCACGCAACATGTCAAGCTCTCTCATCACCTGAGGCATGCGGAAGGACTGCACTTCCTCCTCCCTGGGCTTGAGTTGAATGTGGTTAGTTCCAATCCTTTCAGGCCAGAGTCACAGCAAGGACAAGTCCTCCAGAACCCTTTCCCCATCTGCTGTGACAACTGACAATGTGCTTTATGGTAGCTGCTCTGTCAACCAGGGTTCCCGGAGGAGAACAATAACATTAAGCAGAGCCCCCAGGCATCGCTTCACAGAGTGAGAAACAGCACTCACTCTTTTCAGCCACTAAGACCATGGAATTGTCTTATAGCGACACTAGCTGCCTGGACTGCTACAGTCACCTGTCCTCACCAGTCCCATCAGACTGCCTTTACACAGAGCCTTTACAGGGCCAATCACACTGTTCTGTAATCATTGCTTTTCTTTCACCCCAGACTGTGCACATCTTGAGAGCAGGTACTGTGTCTTATAAACTCTCATCTGGTAACTGCTTAGTTGTGTTGTTTAGTTGCTGTCGTGTCCAGCTCTTTTGTATCTCCATGGACTGTGGCCCTCCAGGCTCCTCCGTTCATGGGATTTCCCAGGCAAGAATACTGGAGTGGGTTGCCGCTTCCTTCTCCAGAGGCTCTTCCTGACCCAGCAACCAAACTTGCATCTCCTTCATTGGCAGGTGGATTCTTTTTTTTTTTTTTTTTAACACTTTAATTAATTTTAGCTCATTTTATTTTTACTTTTATTTATTTATTTTTGGCTATGCTGGGTCTTTTTAAAAATTCTATTTATTTTTAATTGAAGGATAATTGCTTTACAATATTGTGTTGGTTTCTGTCATATATTAAGATGAATCAGCCGTAGGTATACATATGTCCCCTCCCTCCCACCTCCCACCCCATCCCACCTTTCTAGGTTGTCACAGAGCCCCAGTTTGAGTCCTACAGCAAACTTGCTATCTATTTTACATAAGGTAATATACATGTTTCTATATTATTCTCTCCATTCATTCCATCCTCTCCTACCCCGCCCCCTGCCCACCCCCAGTGTCCACAAGTCTATTCTCTGTGTTTCCAAAACTGGCAGGCAGATTTTTTACCACTGAGCCACCAGGCAAGCTGAAATGAGTCAATGGAAGAATGCATGAATAAGGTATTTGATAACCAAATATCAGATGAGAGCATATAAAATGTAATTCTATAATCTTGCTAGCCACAATCCTCTCTGAAGGTAGACATGATCCCAGATTGTCTTAAGTAGCTCTTCTCAACCTGCTGACACCATAGTTATCCCATGGGAAAGGGACCAGAGCAGAGAGAGATGGCCCTCACGGCCCCGTGGAGAGGAGCCCCGGCCCTGCAGACCCTCACGGCCCCCTGGAGAGGAGCCCCGGCCCTGCATACCTCCTCTCCTGACTGTGGCTCTGAGCAGAGAAGGCTCTGGCTGTCCCTCATGCCAGTACAGTATATACATATGTGTGTGTGTGGGCTACCCTAGAGGCAGGAAATTAGTCTCACGACAAGAATCAATGAATTGGCTGTTCATGGCAACCCAGTCCAGTAAGCTTGCCTGCGAAATGCCCTGGACAGAGGAGACTGGCGGGCTACAGTGCATGGGGTCATAAGAGTCGGACATGACTTGGGGACTCCACCACCACTATTCACCCCTAGGACAGTAGGGAGAGGAGTGTCACAAGAGAGCCGAGCAATAAGCAGGGATTGATCTGCCAAGCCCGAAGTCTCCTTCCCTTATAATGAAGAGCGGGCTGACTGCTGTCATGAGCTAAATGGTGCCCCCCCAAATATGATCACTTCCCAATCTCTGGAACCTGGAATTGTTACCTTATTTCATAAAAGGATCTTTGCAGATGTAGTTAAGGATTCTGAGATGAGGAAATCATCCTGGTTTATCAGTGTAGGTCCTAAATCCAATGACACATGTCCTTAAGAAGAGACTCACAGAGTAGAAGGTAAAGGGAACATGAGGCAAAGATTACAGTGACCATAGCCAAGAAAGCTGGCAACCACCAGAAGTTCTAGAAGGTGTGGAATGGATTCTCCCCTAGGGTCTCCTGTGACACCTTGGTTTCAGGTATCTGGCCTCCAGAACTGTGAGAGAATAGATTTCTGAGACCGCATTTGTGGTCATATATTATGGCAGTCCTAGCAAACTCACGCATCTGCCAACTCCACTGGCTTTAGACAGTAACCCAGAGTACCAGCATCCCTCTGAGTCTTCCATTCATTCCACATGGGCTTGGAATCATCCTTGTTCTTGTCCTCCCAAGTACATCAATTTAGGCTTTTGTGAAAAGATTCAGGAATGACTAGGCAGCAGGGGCCAAAGACTCCTCCAGAAAGACCCTTTGAGGGCATCATAGAAAGGAGGGTTGGAGGACAGGTGGAGTACTCTCCCTAGTGGGGTGGCACCCTCACGGACTTAGTTTAAGATCTCTTGGCACTTGTTGCTTAAGACAGTGATAATAATAGCTGTCCCTCTCTCTGCCCATCTCCCCCAACCCCTACCATCCCCCTATAACGGTGCTTGCCAGATAAAACCTAGAAACCAAACACCATCGGTATGGACTTGGAAAGCCTCAAGAAGACTATACACAGACATGCAGAGGCAATAAAGTAATTATGAACTTATTTAGACACATGGATCACACATGCCCTGTAGAAGGGAGGTTCCTGTGCTGGGAGCCAGAAGACCTTCATCTTAGTTCTGACTTCGCCACTAACTGACTTTAAGTGTGACCATCAGTATATCACTTATGTCAGTTTCCTCATTTATTTGGTCATGCCATACATTTTGTGGGATCTTAGCTCCCCAAACAGAACCAGGAATTGAACCTAGCCCCTCAGCAGTGAAAGCAAGGAGTCCTAATCGCTGGACCACCAGGGAAATCCCTCTTCATCTTTAGAATGAAGGGAATGAAAAAACTGCTATTATTCCTTCTTGCTCTCAAAACTCTAAGCCATAAAAATGAATGTTTATTTAAACTTCCTTTGTGCCATAGATGTTGGCACTAGTTTCATTCAGAAACACAAGTGGAGCCTTTCAGAAGCCTATCAGATGTGTAGATGAGGACTCGGAGTAAATCTGTACCAGACCTCAGAGGCCCCGAGCCTTGAGCTGCTGGCCTCCCCAGTGGCCTTGGGCTGGAGGAGAACTGGCCAGGCCAAGGGGCATGTGGTCTCCCTGTCACACATGCTGTGGGCACTGTGTGGGCAGCCAGAGCCTCTCTACTACAGGAGGAAGAGAACGGGCCATAGGATCCCACCGAGTGGGGTGGGTTCAAATGTTGGAACTTCTGGTAATCACCTTCCAAACCTTGGGCATATAATTTAATCATATTGAATCCTCAGCATCCTCATCTAGAAAACAGATGGAATAGGACTTTATGAAGATTGAAAAGATTAACTTATGTAAAACATCTGTATATAGAAGGTGTTCAACAAGTGGATTACCATGACAGCAAGCTTCAGGTTTCTCCTACACTGACATCAATATCAGTTCAGTTCAGTCACTCAGTTGTATCCGACTCTTTGTGACCCCAAGGACCGCAGCACATCAGGCTTTCCTGTGTATCACCAACTCCTGGAGCTTGCTAAAACTCATGTCCATCGAGTCGGTGATGCCATCCAACCATCTCATCCTCTGTCACCCCCTTCTCCTCCTGTCTTCAATCTTTCCCAGCATCAAGGTCTTTTCCAATGAGTCAGCTCTTTGCATCAGGGGCCAAAGTACTGGAGTTTCAGCTTCAGCATCAG
The DNA here is from genome assembly GCF_055505025.1 of Bos grunniens. Classification (NCBI taxonomy): domain Eukaryota; kingdom Metazoa; phylum Chordata; class Mammalia; order Artiodactyla; family Bovidae; genus Bos; species Bos grunniens. Next base: position 120,959,630 of record NC_141167.1, on the reverse strand, counting down.
TCTTCCCAATGAATATTCAGGACTGAATTATCAGTATGGATGCTGAGAAATGGATTTCGCACTATCCATCAAAACATATCTCGAAAGTAAGACAAGCGACGAATGTGAAGCTTGGCAATGTATTTCAGACATGGGGGGGCGGTGGAGGGGGTGGCCCCATCAAGGTAGGAGAACTGTCCATTTGACTCATGTGCTTGGAATAAATTATCACAGGTGAGGGTCTAGGGGTGAGGCCCCAAGGAAGCCAGAAGCCCTCTATGGCGCGTTGTGGGATGTAAATTCTCTGTGACCTCTGGTGTGGGTGCTTGGGTTGTATAGTAGCAGTCACAAGTCTTGACGTCTTGTTTCTGTTGCACTGTTTTGCTTGACCCAGCCTGAGCCGAGGCACGTGGCTGGCTGCTGCTCCTGGGCTCACCTCGGCTTGTGCCTGTGCTGCCGTTGGACAAAGAGGAAGGCTTTTTGGAGCACGCACAGGACGTGTGAGGAATGCAGGAGTGGGGCTGCAGGTGGAGGTGTGAACTGAAGGAGGGCTGTGGGGGCGGCTTTGGTTGAGTTGACCACAGGCATTCCCTTGGGGCCTGGGGTCTATTTCAAATTGGATTTCCGCCTCAGAGCTTTTAGGCGCAGGCCCTGGGCTTGAGTATGCTAATCGTTGGGCTGAAATCCCCTGTTAGCTGTGCACCCCTGGGGCTGCCAGGGAGCCTGGGAAGAGCCCCACTTGTAGGGGAAATCCCCAGTAGAGGAAGCAAGTTTTCTCTAGCTCCCATTAGAGACGCTGACTCTGAATGCCCACACACCTGAGAACTTATCTTCAATCTTGTACTTTTTTTAAGTTGTGTCCTATGTGTATATTTTGTTTCCCCAAATAGAACAGAGGTCCTTTTATGGCAGGAACTGTAACTTTTACTTCTCTATATCCCCCCTCTAGCTCCCCAACTTCAAATACCTTTACCTTGACTGACGCCAGACACGGACTGCTTGTCCTCACACGACGCTTCTAGCATCAGTCCTTTGCTTGCCACCCTCTAACTAGAAGGCACCTCCCCATTCTCTGCACTTGGTCAACTCCTCCCCATCCCTCCAGACTCCACGTAGAAGCCATCTCTCGCAGGAAGCCCGTCTGAACCCTAGGCTGGGTACGATGCCTCTCCTCTGTCCACGTGAATTCAAACCCCTTGCACATGCCTATAGGTGCTGGCCCGGCTCTTGGACGGGAGCTGTTCGGAGACCAGCAGGTGAGACATTCATCTTCCTCTCCCCACTGCCTGGCAGCAGCGGGGCCTCAGTGTATGTCTGTTGGACCTAATTAAAGAACTATCGTGTGTTGTATGCTATGAATTATTATCGATTATTGAAGATCTAGCTTAGGAAAGAGTTGTGACTGCTATCCCAAGGCCAGGAAGGCGGCTCTGATACAGCGCAAGCACGTTCAAAATGAAGGGCTAGGGACACCTTGGCTGAAGAGAATGTCCAGCTCCAATGTCTAGAACTTCTCAGTGCTTCCAGCCTGGGGGCCCCAACACTCCCCATTGAGTATTCGCTCTGATGGCATCTCAGGAGGCTCATTATAGATGTAAAGACCCTGAAAGCCCATCTCACCTCTCCTAGGGAGGTCCTGGGCCCCAAATGCAGAGGCCCATTCCCTCAAGATAAGATTTGACTCATGTAAGATGAATCTCATAAGCTCAGCAGTCATTTCCCACAATTCCCAGGAGATAGATATTCAGGAAACCTAAAAGGAAAAAGATGGAGAGCTCAATCCACAAAAGACAAGGGTATAAGGGCAGTGTCTGACTCAGGTAGATCCACTGGGTAGGTGAGCTCCTCTGCGTCCCTAGAGCAATAATACTGATGCTGGTGACCAAACCTTAGTACTGTGTTAGCAGTTCCATTATATCTTCTGCACAGAGTGATTAAAAACATCTACCTGACTCTGAAGGCCAAAATGAGGTGGATATTTATTTTGTGATGAAACCAACCATTCTACCTCTTAAGGTTTAGGCTGAGAGAAAAACTAGGTGAGAGAAAAACTGCAGCTTTCCAAAGGTTCAGTGCTGCCTAATTCCCTAGGCAGCCTCAATCTCTGTGTCTTGTTTCCTCCTTCACTATATGGCAGTTGGAGATCGTTTCATTCCACCCAGAGCTCTGAGATGTTTAGATTCTAATGAATTGAGTCAAGCTGGTCAAGCTGATTCTGCAAACCTAAAACTATTACTGTAGGATGGCAGATCTGCCTTCAGATTTCTCTGGAACCAAAACGTTCTCTTGAGGCCTTGATAAGATTGCCAGGCTGCTTAGTTTCCAGTGTTCAGATTTCCCACGGAACCGCACTCGCCAGCTTCTGGCTCCCCTGGCTGTCAGCAGATACGCTGTGGATTGGGCTCTGAAACCTGACTCTGCTCCGGGAATGTGTGCTCACCCCCTCCTGTGATAGCGCCTGGGCCCTTCCAGTCTGCCTGCTGGAACTTGCCCTGTCATTGTGGTCCTGGGAATGGAAGTGTCTATTAAGTGGAAGCCAGTGGTACTTTGAGGGTCCCACAGAGTGGGAGCCAGACAGGAATGTGGGGGGTACTTGGGCAGGCCTGCAAGTCCACTGAGCCAAGATCCAGCTTCCAGAGGCCAAGCAATCCCTTATTATGGCCCATCGGTCAGCAGCCAACATATGGCTCAGTGAGAGGGTGGGTCCAAAACCAGCGAAGGCTGTTGGTGAAACTGTGGGAGAAAATATTTAATGAAGTATGGGAACTCCCTGGTGGTCCAATGGTTAGGACTCCAAGCTTCCTGGCACAACATCCCCCCCGCCGCCCCGCAATATTAATGAAGTAAAAAGATATCATTGGAAAAAGTAGGTTACAAAATGAATACATTATATGTATCAGTATATACACATACACACATACCTTTCATTAGTAATACTGATAACCTGTGAGGATGACAAGATAGTCTGGGAGTACTTAACTGACATTCATCACTCAAGATCCAGTACATAATAAATGCCCAATAAATACTGAATAAATGGATGAATGACACTATCTAGAAAGGACTGTGGAGTTACCTCAGAGAAAAGGGCTCATTAACTCTGTCCATCTAAATTAGAAATTCATTACATGTTCAGTGGCAAAATTAAAACCGGTAGTACCTACAACTTATATTTAAGCAACTAAGAGTACTGGTGTTGGAGAAGACTCTTGAAAGTCCCTTGGACTGCAAGGAGATCCAACCAGTCCATCCTAAAGGAAACCAGTCCTGGGTGTTCATTGGAAGGACTGATGCTGAAGCTGAAACTCCAATACTTTGGCCACCTGATGCAAAGAGCTGACTCATTTGAAAAGACCCTGATGCTGGGAAAGATTGAGGGCAGGAGAAGGGGACGACAGAAGATGAGATGGTTGGATGGCATCACCGACTCAATGGACATGGGTTTGGGTGGACTCCAGGAGTTGGTGATGGACAGGGAGGCCTGGAGTGCTGTGGTTCACGGGGTCGCAAAGAGTCGGACACGACTGAGCAAGTGAACTGAACTGAACTGAAGAGTACTGGTTTGATTTTGATGTACAACGTCTCCAGCTCTTTCTTTACTATACACTTCTCCATTCTGAGTTCCTATCCAGAGCAACTTCACCTACCATCTCTTCTAGAGAAGAATCATATTTTCATCATAAAAGGCCTGTACTTCTCATGGGAGGCTGGACATTCCTGGTTAGAACAACCTAAACCAACATATCTAAACCTTGTTGTTGTTGTTTTAAATTGATTTTTTCCCATCTTCAACCATTTATTTACTCATTCAACAAGCATTTGAGTGCCATCAAGCACTAGATATATATGGCCCCTGTCCTTGAGGAATTTTCCAGAGAGAGAACCAGGTAAGCAGACAGTTACAGGTCTGTCTAGTACTCTAATTCAGTTTGAAAAAAGTGCCCTGAGTGTGCTATAGAGTCTGAGGGCATCTGTACAGGCTTCCCGAGGTGGAGATATTTGAGCTGCAGACTGAGAGGGGAAGAGTTCTCTGTTTCTGTTAATTCATTTATCGAGCAAGCTCGTCTCAAGGAATTATATGATTTAGGCACTGTGCAAACTTCTGGAGACCTAAAGACCAGTAAGAGAGTCGCTGCCTACAAAAGGCTTATTACAAACGTGTAAAAGCAGTACTGCCACTCTCCTTGGCATCTCAGAGAACCCTACTCACCTGTGCACCCTGACGAGCTCAAACACAGAAGTCATTTCCGGTTTCTTATATAACACATGGTCTTTATTCTTCCATTTCGTTCATTCTTGCTCTCTCAAAGTCACAATATGCCTGGACTCTCAGAGTAGCTCTTGAGTCTGGTTTCCTTGTTCACTCTATACACTGGCATTTTTGCCATATCATCCCTGCTACAAGGTGGATGCCATCTTACTCAAGACCACTTAGAGTTTCTTACTGTCCAAGGAGCAGAATCCAGGGCCATCCACTATCTGGCTTTGAGGCCTGCAGCTAGCCTCTGTCTGAATCCGAAAAAGGCATCCCTTTGGGGTACAGCTAGGCAAGGAGACTTTTTACAAAGCAAAGTAACCCTTTCTTCCAGATGGCTTGAATTCCAGCTCCCATTCACCCACTTGGGCAGGATCCACTATATACTTGGAGGCCCTGTGGTTTTTATCTTATTACTTTCTTTTTTTTCTCTCTCTGCTTCTTCACCTTCCTTTCCAGCCAACTGGCTTACTTTTCTGCACAAAGCTGGCATGTTCTCCGTGCATCCATTTCTTATGACTTCTCCTCCTCACCACCCACCTTTCTTTTAAGACTTCTTTTGAGTCTTACACAGAAATGCAAGAAATACTGAAATACTATAGAATTTAGGGTCTGCAAATGCCATACCTTAAGGCACTTTTGCATTTGAAAATTATGCACATGACAAGATTAGTCTTATTTTCCCTATTGGATTGTGAGCTTTTAAAAGGCATCTTTTCTTGTTTATTCCAGAGGGCTTAAAGAGGGTTGAAGTAATGATCGATATTTTTGATAACAGTAAAGTAACTTAAAAAAAAAAAGATTCCCCAAAGACTTCCAAAAGTTAAATGGGTTCTAGAGAATGAATGTTGAGTAAATCTTACTGCTGCAGCTGCTGCTGCTAAGTCGCTTCAGTTGTGTCCGACTCTGTGCAACCCCATAGACTTACTGGCCTGGTATAAATTACTAGTACTGGGAAGTAATGTAGCTCCATTTCTCATCAAATATAGTGGCATGTCTCAAAAGTGGGTTTCACCTCTCAAAAGAGTTTTACTCTGAGATTTTTCAGAAATTCCCAAATCCCACTCCTGGATATCATGTCCCACCATGAAAAAGTTTACTTCCTGGCTAAAGAAATGTCACTTCTCCAGTCTCTTGGTTTCCTCTTCACTTCCTTTACCAGTGTTAGCTGTTGGAGTGCTTTTTTCAGGCATTTTGACAAAAGAACTTTAAAAGCAGTCACTGCCAACCCGCAAATCCATGCCCTGTACAGACTCAGTGTGGACTGACACGCTTCCTGACTGGCCAGCAGTGCTCCTGTCTTGGCAGAATCCCCTATCAATGACTACACATATGTTTACAGACTAGGGGATCTTCTCTTTTCACCACTCACTTCTCTTTTCACCCCCTCCCCCACCACCCCACTTTTCACTTCCACACAGGAAGTTGCTCAGGCAAGTTTCAGGGCCTCTGCCACACACTGTTCCTTCCTCAACTGAAGAAGAAAGTACCTTTGGAAGGATTCCCTTGTGTCTTCTGAGAACAAATTTGGCCCTCTAACAGTAAGCAATTTGCTTCAAAGCCTAAGAGCTTTGCTCTTATCTCCCATCCAGTTCTGCAAGAGATTAAAGAGATCCTAAATTACACTGCACCTCTAGCTAAGGCCTGAGGCACCCTGTACTGTCAGAAGAGGAAACCAACTCTTAAAGCAACTTTGGGAACCTTCTTGTTCGTATGGGCATTCCCAGAGCCATCTGCCTTCTTGGTTCTGAAGCTGCAGCCAGGAAAGATCTTGTTGCTCTAGGCTATCTTTGAGTAGACTGGTGAACACCCACTGCTGGGTTTCCCTCTCACCCTTTCCCAACCCTAATCTGCCTGGAGTTTCCCCAGTTTACAGATGTTTCCAGAGGGCCCATCTTAGCCTCTGGCGGATCCCAGGGGCCCCTGCACTTTATAAAGACTCCCTGAAGCTGATCCCTGAAGACAACTGAGAGAGCTGGACACTTGACTGCAACTGCCCAGGACAGACCTATTGCCCACACAGAGAAGTCCCAGCGCTTTGCAGGCAGTGAGGATTGCTCAGAAGAGCCAACCTGAGTTCTGGTGTAGAGCAGTGACAGGGAAGAGTTAGCAGAACTGTGAATCTGGAGAGTGCTGACCACAGCACTGGGAGCAGCAGTTCAGCTTTTGAAAACGGGAATCACCTTTGCTTTCCTTCTTTTTAAAAGCAAGCCTAAATCTAGCTAAAATAGGCTTAGGGCTAAATGTCAGGTCTATTTCAAGGGGAAAATCCATGGGAGCCTCAAAATATGTTAAAGGCAGGGAGGAGGGGAATATACCAGCCACTCCTCCAGTGGAGGGTGGTTCCTGGATCCCACTGGCTGGAACTGTCCCAGGAAAACCCCAGGCAGAGCAGTGGTGGGCCTCACCCTGGAGCCCCCCACAGATATGTAGCCAGCACACCCCAGTGCATGCAGGGACATACAGGAAAGTCTCAAGTTTGATCAGAAATAGTGCCATTTGCCCATGAGGGGAGCTTTCCGGAAAGTTCTGAAAGATGTGACAGACAAAAGTGGGACCTGAGAAGCAAGAGGGCGACCGGACTTTTAAAAGCTCAATTTTCATCGAAAAGGGAAGCCCAAAGACGCTGTGCCTCAGGGTAACAGCTCTGTTTCTCTTTCAATATTCATCTCTGCAGATCCAGCGGCTTCTGATTTCTAAATCAGAAATTTTGCTCACACATTTGTCCATTTACAAAGTTTACAGCACCTAACTTTTTTTTTTTCTGAAGCATGTGAGTCCCTAAGCAAAATAGCTGAACCTCTAGAAAGGCCCCTCCCCTCTCCCTGAGGTCCTCCCGGCCGACCCCCTGCCTGCCGGGAGGGGTCCCCTAGGAAAGGCCGGGGGCTAGCCTCCGGAGTGCCGCAGCGCTGAGCCTCGCTCGTGCTCCCTGCTCGGACCCTGCTTGCGCGCCGCGGGATTCTTTACCTCCATGTCCTCCAGGTGCCGACTCAGCGCCGCCAGCGCGCGTTCGCTCTGTCCCGGGCTCTCGATCCCCGCTCAGCGCTCTGCTCCCGCCTGGACCGGGTTCGGCTCCGGCGGGCACAGCGCAAGTGAGCGGCTGCACGCCCGGCTCGCCCGCTGCAGGGCTGACTGCGGGCCGCCCCAGCCCCGCGCTAGAGAACGAGGAAGGAGGAGGAGGAGGAGGGAGGGGAGGGGAGAGAGAGGAGGCGGGGAGGGTGGGGAGCTGGGGAAGGAGGCCGGCGATCAGGGTTTAAATTTAGACACAAATCTAAACAGATACTGTCCCCTCCCGGGGCAGGACTCAAGCGAGGGAGCCACGACTCCATTAATCTGCCCAAACATGGGGATGGGACAGTCGTGTGGCCCCTCTTTCTCGTGAAGTTCCTCCAGGACCCGGGTCTTTGCTCGGTGTCAGTCCTCAACCTCTCTCTCCTTTAACATCTCTTCTTTCTTTTCGCTTGCCCTAAAGGTCACAGTGGTTCTCTCATTCTTTTTATCTCCCCTCTTTTCTATTTACTTCTTTTATGTACCTCTCTACCCCCGTCTCTCCTCATTTAAAAAGAAATTGCATTCGCCGCAAACCTGGTTTTCCCGGCGTTCCTGGGCGGAGAATGAGGACCCTCCCTGACGGATAAATGGTTCTCCCACTCCCCTCCTCCCCGTCCCTCAGAGACTGTTTAGGCAGTGCCTTCAACGCTTAAGTGTTGCAAACTCAAGTACCTCTCCGTCTGTCATCTCTCTTCCTCTCCACCTCTCAGTCGCACGTTTTCTGGAGAACTTTATCAGTCGATCCATCTCTCACCTGTATATCAGGTAGAGGAGGAGGAGAAAAGGAATCCAAGCGAAGTTTAACAGGCTCCCTGTAACAATCTGTCTTTGTCTCTCCCCAATTGGGTTGATGCATTTGGATTTGTGGAATTTCATCTCCCACAAACTGCTTGTTGCTAAAGGGCCTTTTTGGTGTTCCTAAGTGGACTCTAAGAAATAGAGCAAAGGGCAAGATCCCGAACATCCGATTCCCATAGGCCCAACATAGCAATCTTCCCCCAGGGCCATCCCAGCTCCCTGAGCAGCACAGACGCTGAAGATAACAAAGCTGCAAGGAAGGGACAGGGGAACTGAAATCTGGAGCAGCTTCTCTCTCTGCTACCAGTTTACACACTGGTCACCAGCGCTAGGTGCCCCTTCTGGATCTGGACCCCTCCCAGAGAAGAAAAGGGGGAAGCCCTCAGAGACCTATGAGTGTGAAGAGGATTGGCCCCCAGGGAGGCCTCTGTGTCTTTCTGCAGTGTCCTTGTACCCCACCTCACCCCAAACCCTCACCCAACTCACCCTGGGAAAGAGACAGTGGGCCAGGTAATCATGAGCACTGTGAAGAGAGATGTGGAAAAATGGGTAAAAGAATCCAGCTGAGAGTTTGCTCACACTACAAAGAACTGCCCTAATTCTGCTCTTTATCCCAGCACTCCCTGCAGACTTTCAGGCACTTAAAATTGTTGCTTTGGGTACCAGCCTTAGAAACATGGCCTCTTCCCTGCAGAATCTTCTAAGACTTGCCTTTCTGAAACACTGATAGCCCTAATGCCAGAGTGTTTTCTAGTTCATTTAACTTAGCCTAACCTTTATTTTTGGAGAAGGTAATGGGCACCCCACTCCAGTACTCTTGCCTGGAAAATCCCATGGATGGAGAAGCCTGGAAGGCTGCAGTCCATGGGGTTGCTGAGGGTCAGACACGACTGAGTGACTTCACTTTCACTTTTCACTTTCATGCATTGGAGAAGGAAATGGCAACCCACTCCAGTGTTCTTGCCTGGAGAATCCCAGGGACGGGGGAGCCTGGTGGGCTGCCGTCTATGGGGTCGCGCAGAGTCAGACACGACTGAAGCGACTTAGCAGCAGCAACAGCAGCAGCAGCAATCTTTATTTTAGAAGCAGATTGAAGGTTGAATTCCTGCTCTGCTAATTTCTAGCTGTGTTTTCCGAGACAAGTCACTTACTCAGTCTGATCCTCATTTGCCTCACCTGTACAGTTTAGTAGGCACTCTGAAAAAAGTATCTCCATCTTTTTTTTTTTTTTTTTTGAGTAGCTACTTTTATAATGCTTAGCCTCATGTACAAGCTCAAATAAATAGGGACCCAATATTTCTTTTTTCCCCAGGCATTCTAAGGTCCAGTGAATGGGATTCTACTCCCAGGAATTGATGGTCAGTCTCTTTCCATTCCAGCCACATAGTGGCAGAAGTGAGAGTTCGAGAGCAGAGTTGGCAGCAGGAAAGGAAGTTTCTTGGTACCTTGCAGTGCATACTTGTGCATATAATTTTTTTTCCCTTTTTTTTTCAAATGTGCAGGACTGAGTTGGTGATAGGAGCAGAGTCTCTTCTCATATTTTCTAACTCTGATTCATAGGGCCTTTTCCTTTCTGCCTCCATCTAGTCCTCCTTTCTGCTCAGAATGGGGCTGCCCCAGCACAGGCTTCTGGTTCACAAACAGAAGGGCGGAAGTGCCTACCAAAGGAAACCGTTAGGCTTAGATAGCATCACAGTCACTCAAGGTGACTTGCTGCTGCAGCCCACGCCCTGCTTGGGCCTTGCCTCAGTCACGTGAGAACCCATGACCACAATGCAGATAAACTTGGCCACCACCTTGCTCCCGGGTCTCAGAATGTGCAGGGTAGAATCCTACCCTCCATAGTTCTTTGGCTAGGAAGAGGCATTTATGAGAGGGAGCAGTGGAAATGGGGAGAGAGGGCTGAGGCCCAGAGCTGTTTCAGCAGTCCTGAGTAGGTAGGGGCTTGTGCTCACCTTTTCTTCCCCTGTGACCCCTCCTGAAGATCCCCAGAAGCCAGAATGGAAATAACCCAGGTGGTGAACTCCCTGTTTTTGATGGGTTCTCTGGGATTCTGACTTGGTGCTCCGTGTGCTGTGAGGAGCTGACAACCCAAGGGGAAGGGAAAGTGGCTCTGATGGGGTCGTTCCTCCCTGTCTCGAGGGGACTGGTCATCTCACAAGGACTCACTTCCTTTACTCTCCCTGCTTCACACACCCTGGTAGCCTAAATCAGCCAAGCAGCAAATAGAGGCCAGTGCAGAATGAAAACCAAGAAACACCAGAGCAGCTTGAGTAGGGAAGCCCATATTACTATCAAATAAATACTACCAAATGCATGTTACTGTTTGGTGAATGAATGAGTGGATAAATGAATGACTGAAGCAAATTAATAGGATTTTTGCCTTTAAATCAAAGGCAGAGCCTTTTTTCCATAGATGGGCCTTCAATGGGAGAAAAGACCTGGTGAGAGAAATGATCAAGAGAGATCGTGGAAGGGTACAAGTTATTTAGTAAACTCACTAGTTTTTAAGCAGAACTGCACAGAGCTGCAGTCAGGCCGTTCTCAGTGAGTGGCCGCACGGTGCTGCCGATTGTTGACTTTAAACACTGAGAGCGGGAAGCAAACGTCCTCTCAGAACTGTGAATACTCACTTCCAAATATATATACTTCAGCACTAAGTCCCGGGAATGTGGCAAAAATAAAACAAAACAACTCATTCTGCTGTGACTGTCAGTGAGGAACAGAACTGAATAAACTGAAATGAAAGCACCAAGGTTTGAGTGCTTTTATGAATTCAAGGAATGGTAATGGAGAGTCTCCCAGAGGAAGATAGTGGCATGTGAAAGGTAAATTGAAGTGGAAGGTAGCAGGGTAACAGCTGCGCCACAGGGAGGATGTTGATGTGTGGAGAGGACAGCCAGCCCGGGTTGGTGATTTCATGAGGAAGTGTTTTGACTAGCCCTCTGGGAATTGGAAAATTGATTACATAGGGCAATTGAGCAAAGAAATTGACGTGTAGAAGCCAATGGGAGACAAGATTCTCAGTGATAGTGAAGGGAGATACAAATATGCAAGGGGAGTGGGAACTGAAATGAACCCTATGGTATTGGATTGGAATGGGAGGTATTGGTGTGAATTCATGGTTTTCAATCTGTAGATACATATATGTGGATATAAATGTGTATACATACATACACACACATATTTCTTAGTTTGATCCACTGAGAGGACCAAGGAGAACTGATACCCCAGTAGCAATAAGTGAACAGAGCCCAGATCTTGGTTTCTAAATACCATTCTTCACTAAAGGAACCAAGGGTCCTTGGCTTACAAGGCTGGGGCAGGTAAAGAACAAGACAAGCCTGAAACATTTTGTGCTAGAAAATATGGAAGTGCTCAATAAATGAAAAGAAGATGTTAAGAATACACAGAAACCAGATTGCAGGGGTGGCTAGGACAATATTGGGATGATATAAGGATCAAAATAAACAATGATAGCAATGCATTGTTGTTGTGGTTGTGTAGTCACTAAATCATGTCCAACTCTTTTGCGACCCCATCGACTTCTGCCAGGCTTCTCTGTTCATGGGGTTTCCCAGGCAAGAATACTAGAGTGGGTTGCCATTTCCTTCTCCAGGGGATCTTCCTGATCCAGGGATTGAACCCATGTCTCCTACAGTGGGAGACAGGTTCTTTACCACTGAGCCACCTGCAAAGCTCCAGAAATGCATTAGACCCTTTAAATAAAATAAGAGTTCATAAGTCCACACTGATATAAACAAATAAGTGGATAGATAAGTGGAAGGTTCTTACAGCACAATGCTAACAAAGGTAAAAAAAATTGTCATATGACAACAATTATAGTTATAATAATTTTAGGTAGAAACATCAGTTCAGTTCAGTTCAGTTCAGTCACTCAGTCTTGTCCAACTCTTTGCGACCCCATGAATCGCAGCACGCCAGGCCTCCCTGTCCATCACCAACTCCCAGAGTTCACTCAGACTCACGTCCATTGAGTCAGTGGTGCCATCCAGCCATCTCATCCTCTGTTGTCCCCTTCTCCTCCTGCCCCCAATCCCTCCCACCATCAGAGTCTTTTCCAATGAGTCAACTCTTCGCATGAGGTGGCCAAAGTACTGGAGCTTCAGCTTTAGCATTATTCCTTCCAAAGAACACCCAGGGCTGATCTTCTTCAGAATGGACTGGTTGGATCTCTTTGCAGTCCAAGGGACTCTCAAGAGTCTTCTCCAACACCACAGTTCAAAAGCATCAATTCTTCGGCGCTCAGCTTTCTTTACAGTCCAACTCTCACATCAATGCAAAGAAATCGAGGAAAACAACAGAATGGGAAAGACTAGAGATCTATTCAAGAAAATTAGAGATACAAAGGGAACATTTCATGCAAAGATGGGCTCAATAAAGGACAGAAATGGTATGGACCTAACAGAAGCAGAAGATATTAAGAAGAGGTGGCAAGAATACACAGAAGAACTGTACACAAAAGATCTTCACAACACAGATAATCACGATGGTGTCATCACTCACCTACAGCCAGATGTCCTGGAATGTGAAGTCAAGTCGGCCTTAGAAAGCATCACTATGAACAAAGCTAGTGGAGGTGATGGAATTCCAGTTGAGCTATTTCAAATCCTGAAAGATGATGCTGTGAAAGTGCTGCACTCAGTATGCCAGCAAATTTGGAAAACTCAGCAGTGGCCACAGGACTGGAAAAGGTCAGCTTTCATTCCAATCCGAAAGAAACATCATTTGATGCTAAATCTAATGGGGTAAAAATGGGATGAGAAATAGGATTTTAATAATTTCAAATTATCTCCCTATAAATTACTCACTAATTACAAAGGGGAAAATGTAACTTTTTAGAGATAAGCCTGTATGTGTGCTCAGTCGCTTCAGCTGTGTCCAACTCTTTGCGACCCTATGGACTGTAGCCTGCCAGGCTCCTCTGTCAATGGGATTCTCCAGGCAAGAATACTGGAGTGGGTTCCTATGCCCTCCTCCTGGGGATGGTCCTGGCCCAGGGATTGAACTCATGTCTCCTGCATCACAGGCAGATTCTTTACCACTGAGCCACCCAGAGATAAGCCTAACAGATATCATATTAAGAAAGTGATCAAAGCAAACACCATCAGTGATGGGACAAATTGACATCACTTGTTACCTGATGGGATGCAATAAGAAGAGCACACCAGGACTTCCCTGTGCTCCAGTGGCTGAGACTCTTTCCCGCAGTGCAGGGCGCCTGGGTTCAATTGCTGGTCAGGGAACTAGATCCCACATGCTGCAACTAAGACCTGGCACAGTTAAATTAAATTAATTAATTAAATATTTTTTAAAAAAAGAAGAAGAAGACATCATCACTTCTGTGATACTCTGGCCCAAGGTGCATAACCTGAGTCTAATCATGAAGAAACACTGGACAAGTCAAATAGCAAGAACATTCCTCAAAGTGACTGGTCTGTGATCTCCAAAAGTGCCAGGGTCAAGAAGGTCAAGGGCAGGCTGGGGAAGGATTCTAGTCTACAGAAGACTAGAGCCACATGACAACTGGGTTGACCATGTGCTTCTAGATTGGCTCCTTTTACTATAAAGTATTTTGAAGGAATTATACTTTATATATATTAATACATATATCAAATATACTTTAGGCATCTTACAGTTTTGTCAGTCATATCTCGATAAAGCTGAAAAAAAGGGAAATCATTAGAATTGGCAAAACTCTAAGGGTCCTGGGTGAAGGATATATGGGAGTTTTTGGTACTAATCTTACAATTTTTTCAAAGTTTGGGATTATTTCAAACAAAAAAGTTAAGAAAAAAGGTGGTGGGGGTAAGAATTGAGCTCTTCTGTTTCTTTTTTCCAGACTGATTTGCTCCCCAGTCCCTTCATCATCTGTTCGTCCCCAACCCACCCCCAGAGATCCACAGGATGGGCCAGGGGACTGTTGACACTGGTGACAGAGAGAGAGAACAGGCAGAGAGAGACTAGCCTTTTGGAAAGACAGAGGATGGAGACATGACGTGGAAGATTATTCAAGGTTTTTTTGTACAGATCTCTTTGTGATGTTTCAGTGGTTGCAGCAGACACATGGACTTTTAAAGTTTTGGAGGAGAGATTTTTTTTTGCCTGTGCCCTGAGGCTTGCCCATAGGATCTCAGTTCTCCGACAAGACCAGAGATTGAACCTGGGTCAAGTCAGTGAAAGTCCGGAACTCTAACCACTGGGCTGCTAGAGAAGTCCCTGGAGGAGAGATTTAACTTTAAAAAAAAAAAAGAAAAATAGGACTTCTTTGTTGATCTTTGGTGATCCAGTGGTTATGCCTCTGAGTTTCCACTGCAGAAAGATGGGTTCAATCCCTGGTCAGGAAACTAAGATTCCACATTCCTTGTGGCAAGCCAATAAAAAGAAAAGAAAAATAACTGATTTTTTTTCTAGAAAGAAAGTGGGGTGATATTTATGGAAATAAAGGTGGTTTTCATTAAGTATTCATATCACAATTTCTTTGGGATATTTTTAGTAACGATGCAGTTTTGCCACAAGGACATTTACTAAAATGAATCAGTAGCTTGAATTGGACGGGAGCCTGTCCAAAGCTGGAGGTTACCCACATGGCCTTAAAATGAATATCTCTGATGATTCTACACTAATAAAGTGTGCTATATACTTTTAGCTCTGTAATATCCTGACATTACTCCCTGCAACCTCCCACCAATCAGTCATTGCCAGCTTGCATTTGGATTAGAAAACTATTAGATATAGTTCATCTCCATAGTTCCTAATTATTGTCCTTGCCTCCAAGCTTGACTCATCATCTCCCTGCATCTGTTTTCCACTCTACAGGGAGTAATCTTTCTGAAGATTACTTTGGAGGGTGCAACTCACACTCCTAACATGACCACGTTTTCCTCTCCAGCTTCTTCTCAACAGAGAACACCCAGGACCCCACACTTGAACTATCCTGATGTGCTTTCTGGTCCCCGAGAGAGCTCTTTTCTCTGTCTGGAACACATCCCTTGCTTTGCACAAAGCCCAGAGTTAACTCTTATTCGTCTTCTGTTTCTCAGATAAGGCTTCCTCCAGGAAGATGGTCCTGACCATCACCACATATCCCCAGTTTCCCGCCACCTGGAATAGAGGTGCTTCCTGTGTATACCTCATGCCTGCACTATTCTTGTTCTTGCAAGGATTAGTTTATACTTGCCTGCTTACTTTCTTTATCTTCCCAGAAAACATTAATCTTAAAGAAAGCACATTTCATTCTGTCTTGGTTAAAGTTCTAAGGTTGGTGCTGGGTTCAAATTTGGTGAGTTCACATGTTGGGTTCACATGTTGGATGAGTGAATGGATACTGGCTTCATGCAAAAAATATAGATAATCCATTTTGTAATCCAGTTCTTGAATGTCCACCTAAAAATACAGTATAAACATGAAAAGTTGTAACACAAAGGATAGCACAGAGATTTAAAGATTAGTGTGGAAACCAGACTTTCTGGGCCTACCTGTGACCTTGATCAAGTTACTTAATTTTGTTCCTGCTTCTCCATCTATAAAACGGGGCTAATGATAGAATTTACCAAATAGAGTTATAAGAATTAATTGGATCAATACATGTGAAATGCTTAAAATAATGCTAGTAAAATAGTGTGATGAAGGCTGGGTTGTTATTGTCACGAAGTAATAGTAGCAGCAGCTTTTTATCATAAAGAAATGATTGTAATCGGAGAGAAGTCCCAAACACAGCTGCCTTCACAACATAATTCTATGTTCATCTCTCAACTCCAAGTTATCTACTTGTGATTTTCACCTACTTTTTTTTTTTTGCCATACTACTCGACTTGTGGAATCTTCATTTCCCAGCCAAGGATTGAACCCCTTGGCCCTCAGCAGTAAAACTGCCAAGTCCTAAGCACTGGACCACAGGGAATTCCCAATTTTCACCTACTTTTAATAAATTTGTCTGCTGGATGTAGCCTCACTTGGAGGAAAGATTCATCTCTGTCTTATTTCTTCTCAGCTGTACTTTTTCTGACTGTTTTAGGATATTTTAAGTTTAGATTCAGTTCTGCATTTTTTGCTTGTACATGCCAAAAATTGAAAAAAAATGGTGGAAAGGGAATTCCTCACATCTCAATTCTGAATAAATTTCACTATCTTGAATGTGTTTCATTTTGGAAATCAGTTTTAAGTTCAGTTCAGTTCAGTCACTGAGTCGTGTCCAACTCGTTGCGACCCCATGAATCACAGCATACCAGGCCTCCCTGTCCATCACCAACTCCCGGAGTTCACCAAAACTCATATCAATCAAGTCGGTGATGCCATCCAGCCATCTCATCCTCTGTCGTCCCCTTCTCCTCTTGCCCCCAGTCCTTCCCAGCATCAGAGTCTTTTCCAATGAGTCAACTCTTCGCATGAGGTGGCCAAAGTATTGGAGTTTCAGCTTTAGCATCAGTCCTTCCAATGAAAACCCAGGACTGATCTCCTTTAGTACCGACTGGTTGGATCTCCTTGCAGTTCAAGGGACTCTCAACAGTCTTCTCCAACACCACAGTTCAAAAGCATCAATTCTTCGGCGCTCAGCTTTCTTCACAGTCCAACTCTCACATCCATATATGACCACTGGAAAAACCATAGCCTTGACTAGATGGACCTTTGTTGGCAAAGTAATGTCTCTGCTTTTCAATATGCTATCTAGGTTGGTCATAATTTTCCTTCCAAGGAGTAAGTGTCTTTTAAATTCATGGCTGCAATCACCATCTGCAGTGATTTTGGAGCCCAGAAAAATAAAGTCTGGCACTGTTTCCACTGTTTCCCCATCTATTTTCTATGAAGTGATGGGACCAGATGCCATGATCTTCGTTTTCTGAATGTTGAGCTTTAAACCAACTTTTTCACTCTCCTCTTTCAACTAAATAGGCTCTTTAGTTCCTCTTCACTTTCTGCCATAAGGGTGGTGTCATCTGCATATCTGAGATTATTGATATTTCTCCCGGCAATCTTGATTCCAGCTTGTGTTTCTTCCAGCCCAGCGTTTCTCATGATGTACTCTGCATAGAAGTTAAATAAGCAGGGTGACAATATACAGCCGTGACATACTCCTTTTCCTATTTGGAACCAGTCTATTGTTCCATGTCCAGTTCTAACTGTTGCTTCCTGACCTGCATACAGATTTCTCAAGAGGCAGGTCAGGTGGTCTGGTATTCCTATCTCTTTCAGAATTGTCCACAGTTTATTGTGATCCAGACAGTCAAAGGCTTTGGCATAGTCAATAAAGCAGAGATAGATGTTTTTCTGGAACTCTCTTGCTTTTTCCATGATCCAGAGGATGTTCGCAATTTGATCTCTGGTTCCTCTGCCTTTTCTAAAACCAGCTTGAACACCTGGAAGTTCATGGTTCACATATTGCTGAAGCCTGGCTTGGAGAATTTTGAGCATGACTTTACTAGTGTGTGAGATGAGTGCAATTGTGTGGTACTTTGAGCATTCTTTGGCATTGCCTTTCTTTGGGATTGGAATGAAAACTGACCTTTTCCAGTCCTGTGGCCACTGCTGAGTCTTCCAAATTTGCTGGCATACTGAGTGCAGCACTTTCACAGCATCATCTTTCAGGATTTGAAATAGCTCAACTGGAATTCCATCACCTCCACTAGCTTTGTTCATAGTTATGCTTTCTAAGGCCCACCTGACTTCACATTCCAGGATGTCTGGCTCTAGGTGAGTGATCACACCATAGTGATTATCTGGGTCATGAAGATCTTTTCTGTACAGTTCTTCTCTGTATTCTTGCCACCTCTTCTTAATATCTTCTGCTTCTGAATAGAGATCATTCTGTCGTTTTTGAGATTGCATCCAAGTACTGTATTTCGGACTCTTTTGCTGACCATGATGGCTACTCCATTTCTTCTAAGGGATTCCTGCCCATAGTAGTAGATATAATGGTAATCTGAGTTTCGTGACATTGTCCAGGAGACAGGGATCAAGACCATCCCCATGGAAAAGAAATGCAAAAAAGCAAAATGGCTGTCTAGGAAGGCCTTACAAATAGCTGTGAAAAAAAGAGAAGTGAAAAGCAAAGGAGAAAAGGAAAGATATAAGCATCTGAAGGCAGAGTTCCATAGAACAGCAAGGAGAGATAAGAAAGCCTTCCTCAGCGATCAATGCAAAGAAATCTAGGAAAACAACAGAATGGGAAAGACTAGAGATCTCTTCAAGAAAATTAGAGATACAAAGGAAACATTTCATGAAAAGATGGGCTCGATAAAGGACAGAAATTGTACGAACCTAACAGAAGCAGAAGATATTAAGAAGAGGTGGCAAGAATACACAGAAGACTAGACAAAAAAGATCTTCATGACCCAGATAATCACGATGGTGTGATCACTCACCTAGAGCCAGACATTCTGGAATGTGAAGTCAAGTGGGCCTTAGAAAGCATCACTATGCACAAAGCTAGTGGAGGTGATGGAATTCCAGTTGAGCTATTTCAAATCCTGAAAGATGATGCTGTGAAAGTGCTGCACTCAGTATGCCAGCAAATTTGGAAAACTTAGCAGTGGCCACAGGACTGGAAAAGGTCAGTTTTCATTCCAATCCCAAAGAAAGGCAATGCCAAAGAATGCTCAAAGTACCACACAATTGCACTCATCTCACATGCTAGTAAAGTCATGCTCAAAATTCTCCAAGCCAGGCTTCAGCAATATGTGAACCGTGAACTTCCTGATGTTCAAGCTGGTTTTAGAAAAGGCAGAGGAACCAGAGATCAAATTGCCAACATCCGCTGGATCATGGAAAAAGCAAGAGAGTTCCAGAAAAACATCTATTTCTGCTTTATTGACTATGCCAAAGCCTTTGACTGTCTGGATCACAATAAACTGTGGACAATTCTGAAAGAGATGGGAATACCAGACCACCTGACCTGCCTCTTGAGAAATCTGTATGCAGGTCAGGAAGCAACAGTTAGAACTGGACATGGAACAACAAACTGGTTCCAAATAGGAAAAGGAGTATGTCACGGCTGTATATTGTCACCCTGCTTATTTAACTTCTATGCAGAGTACATCATGAGAAACGCTGGGCTGGAAGAAACACAAGCTGGAATCAAGATTGCCGGGAGAAATATCAATAATCTCAGATATGCAGATGACACCACCCTTATGGCAGAAAGTGAAGAGGAACTAAAAAGCCTCTTGAGGAAAGTGAAAGTGGAGAGTGAAAAAGTTGGTTTAAAGCTCAACATTCAGAAAACGAAGATCATGGCATCTGGTCCCGTCACTTCATGGGAAATAGATGGGGGAACAGTGGAAACAGTGTCAGACTTTATTTTTTGGGTCTCCAAAATCACTGCAGATGGTGACTGCAGTCATGAAATTAAAAGACGCTTACTCCTTGGAAGGAAAGTTATGACCAACCTAGATAGCATATTCAAAAGCAGAGACATTACTTTGCCAACAAAGGTCCGTCTAGTCAAGGCTATGGTTTTTCCTGTGGTCACGTATGGATGTGAGAGTTGGACTGTGAAGAAGGCTGAGTGCCGAAGAATTGATGCTTTTGAACTGTGGTGTTGGAGAAGACTGTTGAGAGTCCCTTGGACTGCAAGGAGATCCAACCAGTCCATTTTGAAGGAGATCAGCCCTGGGATTTCTTTGGAGGGAATGATGCTGAAGCTGAAACTCCAATACTTTGGCCACCTCATGTGAAGAGTTGACTCATTGGAAAAAACTCTGATGCTGGGAGGGATTGGGGGCAAGAGGAGAAGGGGACGACAGAGGATGAGATGGCTGGATGGCATCACTGACTCAATGGACGTGAGTCTGAGTGAACTCCGGGAGTTGGTGATGGACAGGGAGGCCTAGTGTGCTCTGATTCATGGGGTCGCAAAGAGTCGGACACGACTGAGTGACTGAACTGAACTGAGTAACATTCACCCATTCCAGTCCATTTTAGTTCGCTGATTCCTAGAATGTCGACATTCACTCTTGCCATCTCCTATTTGACCATTTCCAATTTGCCTTGATTCATGGACCTGACATTCCAGGTTCCTATGCAATATTGCTCTTTACAGCATCGGACCTTGCTTCTATCACCAGTCACATCCACAGCTGGGTATTGTTTTTGCTTTGGCTCCATCCCTTCATTCTTTCTGGAGTTATTTTCCACTGATCTCCAGTAGCATATTGGGCACCTAGTGACCCGGAGAGTTCCTCTTTCAGTATCCTATCATTTTGCCTTTTCATACTGTTCATGGGGTTCTCAAGGCAAGAGTACTGAAGTGGTTTGCCATTCCCTTCTCCAGTGGACCACATTCTGTCAGACCTCTCCACCATGACCCGCCCATCTTGGGTGGACCCACACGGCATGGGTTAGTTTCATTGAGTTAGACAAGGCTGTGGTCCGTGTGATCAGACTGACTAGTTTTCTGTGATTATAGCTTCAGTGTGTCTGCCCTCTGACGCCCTCTCGCAATACCTACCGTCTTACTTGGGTTTCTCTTACCTTTACGTGGGGTATCTCTTCACGGCCGCTCAAGCAAAGCACAACTGATGCTCCTTACCTTGGACTAGGGGTATCTCCTCATGGCCGCCCCTCCTGACCTTGAACATGGAGTAGCTTCTCTTGGCCCCACTGTGCCCGTGCAGCCTCTGCTCCTTGGATGTAGCGTAGCCCCTCCCGGCAGCCGCCCCTGACCTCGGACGGGTGGTAGCTCCTCTTGGCCACTCCTGTGCCTACATACCCTGGCACTCTCGGTCGCTGCCCCTGAACTTGGGCGAGGGGTAGCTCCTCTCAGCCACGCTTCTGTGTGGTCCGTTGCAGCCGGTGCGCTTCTGTGTAAATTTTAAGTTCAGTTCAGTCTCTCAGTCGTGTCCGACTCTTTGCGACCCCATGAATCACAGCACGCCAGGCCTCCCTCTCCATCACCAACTCCCAGAGTTCACTCAGACTCACGTCCATTGAGTCAGTGATGCCATCCAGCCATCTCATCCTCTGTCGTCCCCTTCTCCTCTTGCCCCCAATCCCTCCCAGCATCAGAGTCTTTTCCAATGAGTCAACTCTTCACATGAGGTGGCCAAAGTACTGGAGTTTCGGCGTTAGCATCATTCCTTCCAAAGAAATCCCAGGGCTGATCTCCTTCAGAATGGACTGGTTGGATCTCCTTGCAGTCCAAGGGACTCTCAACAGTCTTCTCCAACACCACAGTTCAAAAGCATCAATTCTTCAGCACTCAGCTTTCTTCACAGTCCAACTCTCACATCCATACATGACCACTGGAAAAACCATAGCCCTGACTAGACGGACCTTTGTTGGCAAAGTAATGTCTCTGCTTTTCAATATGCTATCTAGGTTGGTCATAACTTTCCTTCCAAGGAGTAAGCGTCTTTTAATTTCATGGCTTCAGTCACCATCTGCAGTGATTTTGGAGACCCAAAAAATAAAGTCTGACACTGTTTCCACTGTTTCCCCATCTATTTCCCATGAAGTGATGGGACCAGATGTCAAGTTACACAGATGTAAATAATGCATACATTTAATGTACAGAAACTATGGTCTTTTTTCTGGTGTAGTCAAGGATTTGATCTTTTTTCCTAACTCTTAACACTTACTGACTAGTCTACTCGCTCTCATCCTGTTGTACTACCTCGTAACTTCTGGTGCCGAAGCCTTTTTCACGACTTTACCATTTTGGAGTACGTCGTTATTACATTTCCTATGCTCATACATCTACATTCAACTTTTCTGCTTTGTACAGTATTCGAGACTTTTTCATATTTTTCTCATCTTGGTGTCCCCAACATTATTCACTCTGTGAAGCCCACACAGTATCCTATCTTATAACCTTGTCATTTATCTGAGAAGGCAATAATTAATAGACCCTTAAAGGCAATAATCAAATAGACCTTTGAATCAGCAGTGCTTGCTAAGTCACTTCAGTTGTATCTGACTCTTTGCAGCCCTTTGCGACCATATGGACTATAGCCGGCCAGGCTCCTCTGTCCATGAGATTCTCCAGGCAAGAATACTGGAGTGGGTTGTCATGCCCTTCTCCACGGGATCTTCCCGACCCAGGGATCAAACCAGAGTCTCTTGTGTCTCCTGTGTTGGTAGGCAGGTTCTTTACCACTAGCACCACTTTGATGCAAACTAAATGCCAAATGTCCTGAAGCAGTGTAAAACTGGATTCTGTGAGGTCCTGAGGAAGGCCAAGAGGTCAAGGATGGAAGGTTCAAGGAGTGCCTTGGGGTATAGGAAGGTGCACTGACCTAAGTGTGCTTGGTGAGATAGAGTTGCTGGAGCTCTGGGTGCCTGGAAGGATCGCATGAGCAGAGGGCCCTTCGAGACTGAGGAGTGGCTGGAGAAGGACAAGAGGGTTTGTCAGGGGCCTGCTTTGACTGCTCTTCTCAGGTTTGCAGTGTCTGCTCCGACATGGTACACATTATCCCTTTAAGTGGGTATTAAATTTAGAATCCATCCTGGCCTCCTCACAGGGAGACTGCTGCCCCTGGAATCTTATTCTGGGAATGTTTTGTGCTTGGTATTTGCCTCTGCAAAAATAGGTGATATTTGCATCTTGAAGATGACTGACCTGAGCACAGTCGCTTCTGGTTTATATTTTCTGTTTCTGTTTCCTTTATTGTACATGGTGGGGATTTTAGGCGGCAAGAAAAAGAAATGGGGTTAGAGTGAGTAGGGGAAGAGACTTGACAACCACTTACCTACAAAGACTCTGTAGGCAGAGGGGCCAAGCTGAGGACTGGGGACTCCAGAACCCTACCACTTGTGTGCTTTCTAAAGGGCAAAGTCATTTAACCATTCTCATTTTCTAACTTGGTGAAAATTCTCATTAGTTACCCAAGGATGCAGCAAGGAACTCCTAATCAAAAACAACCATAAATCTAAGCCATAATGAAGTGGGTTTAGCACTCAATCTGGCCTTGCACAGATGAGTTGGCAATAAGGCAAAGGACGCAGGCAGCCCCTGCTGGAAGTCACACAGGGAGATGAATGTGTCTGCTGTGAAAGGCAGAATGGCGTGGGTGGTAGTGGTTGAGGAGTGGGGTGGGGGTGGAGTGGGGAAGGAATTTGCATCTCATGGCTTAATCAGATCTGAAAGCTAACATCCTGTTTTTCTGTAGGTTGGGCACATCAGTAGCTGAAAGCCTCTCTGACCACGACCAGGCTCAGGAAGTAAGTGTCAACAGCCTTGCAGATGGGAACCCAGCTCTGAATAACGGTTCCTGCAAAGGCGTTCTGCCTCGGTTCTGGCCAGGCCCCTGCACTCCCTCTACCCCAATTCTAGAACTCCAGACCTCACCCCTCCTCCCCAGAGACTTATCAACAGGAAGTTAAGTCAGCTGGAACACTCTGTTCCCTTGATAATTTTGTTTTAATTCTGCAGCTGTGTTTAAGTCTTCTAGAATTCTCTCTCTGGTTCTGTGTCTTGGTTCTGTTTGTTTGCCTGATGCTTTTTCTCTCACATCCATGTAACCATATTATGGTTACCATTAGGCTGGTAGACCAGAAAGAGAAGTAGGGTTGGTGAGAAGGAAATGGGGAGAGAGTGAAAGAAAGCACTTTAGGGACTGTAATACTAGCTGTTGATGAGCTAAGGAAGGTGACCAATTGCTCAGGAATCATTACTGAGGGGAAGCTGTAAATTCTGAGGAGGAATTCCTAAATCATGAATAATATGCACTGCCGGAGCCATTCCTTCTCATTGCTTCAGGGTGCTTATCTCTACTTCATATCAGAGTGAAGTGTGGGCATGTCTTCTCAATATTCCACAGTGCCTACTCAGCAGATGGCTTACCCACACTTATTTTCTCTTAGGAAGCGGTTGGTAAATAAACAAATGAAACTTCTCTCCTTCCTTTTATCCCAAGTTAGCTTAAAAAACCAAGACACAGAGTTCCCTGGTGGTCCAGTGGTTGGGAATCCTCCAGCAAACGCAGGCTATGTGGGTTTGATCCCTGGTCTGGGAAGATTCCACATGCCACCAGGCAACTAAGTCTGTCTGCCACAACTACTGTAGTCTTGGCCTCTAGAACCTGTGTACAACAAAAGTAGCCCCTACTCACCACAACCAGAGAAAGCCCGTGCACAGCAGTGAAGTCCTCAGTTCAGTTCAGTCACTCAGTCGTGTCCGACTCTTTGCGACCTCATGAATTGCAGCACACCAGGCCTCCCTGTTCATCACCAACTCCCGGAGTTCACTCAGACTCACGTCCATTGAGTCAGTGATGCCATCCAGCCATCTCATCCTCTGTCATCCCCTTCTCTTCCTGCCCCCAATCCCTCCCAGCATCAGAGTCTTTTCCAATGAGTCAACTCTTCACATGAGGTGGCCAAAGTACTGGAGTTTCAGCTGATCTCCTTCAGAATGGACTGGTTGGATATCTTGCAGTCCAAGGGACTCTCAACAGTCTTCTCCAACACCACAGTTCAAAAGCATCAATTCTTCGGCACTCAGCTTTCTTCACAGTCCAACTCTCACATCCATACATGACCACTGGAAAAACCATAGATAGCCTTGACTAGACGGACCTTTGTTGGCAAAGTAATGTCTCTGCTTTTGAATATGCTATCTAGGTTGGTGGTAACTTTCCTTAGTCACCATCTGCAGTGATTTTGGAGCCCCAAAAAATAACGTCTGACACTGTTTCCACTGTTTCCCCCTCTATTTCCCATGAAGTAAGGGGACCAGATGCCATGATCTTCGTTTTCTGAATGTTGAGCTTTAAGCCAACTTTTTCACTCTCC
Source organism: Bos grunniens (assembly GCF_055505025.1). Taxonomy (NCBI): domain Eukaryota; kingdom Metazoa; phylum Chordata; class Mammalia; order Artiodactyla; family Bovidae; genus Bos; species Bos grunniens. Next base: position 120,934,798 of record NC_141167.1, on the reverse strand, counting down.
TCTTTCACTGTCATCAAGAGGCTTTTTAGTTCCTCTTCACTTTCTGCTATAAGGGTGGTGTCATCTGCATATCTGAGGTTATTGATATTTCTCCCAGCAATCTTGAGACCAGCTTGTGCTTCTTCCAGCCCAGCGTTTCTCATGATGTACTCTGCATAGAAGTTAAATAAGCAGGGTGACAATATACAGCCTTGACGTACTCCTTTTCCTATTTGGAACCAGTTTGTTGTTCCATGTCCAGTTCTAACTGTTGCTTCCTGACCTGCATATAGGTTTCTCACGAGGCAGGTCAGGTGTTCTGGTATTCCCATCTCTTTCAGAATTGTCCACAGTTTACTGTGATCCACACAGTCAAAGGCTTTGGCATAGTCAATAAAGCAGAAATAGATGTTTTTCTGGAACTGTCTTGCTTTTTCCATGATCCAGCGGATGTTGGCAATTTGATCTCTGGTTCCTCTGCCTTTTCTAAAACCAGCTTGAACACCTGGAAGTTCATGGTTCACATATTGCTGAAGCCTGGCTTGGAGAATTTTGAGCATTACTTTACTAGCGTGTGTCTAGAAAATCCATATATAGATCTTCTTTTGCTAGTTGGTAATTATTTACAGTGAGCTATCATTTCAAATGCTTGCTAGTGTCTACCCAAATTTCATATTTCAGAATTAGTCCAGGAATTCTGTATTTTAAGAAATGAACTATATGAAGCCTGCAATGAACATGATACTCAATAATAAAAAACATGAAACTTTCTAAGATCAGAAACTAGGCCATTTTGCCCACTTTTGCCACTTGTATTCTACATAGAGTACTAGAAGTTCTTGCCAGAACAATTAGGCAAGAAAAAGAAATAAAAGGAATCCAAATTGGAAAGGAAGAAGTAAAACTATCTTTGTTTGCAGATAATATGATCTTATATGTAGAAAACCCTAAAAATCCCCCCAGAACCTATTAGAACTAATAAACAAATTCAGCAAAGTTTCAAGATACAAAATCAACACACAAAAATCAGTTGCATTTCTGTAACTAACAATGAACAATCCAAGAAGGATATTAAGACAAGAATTCAGTTTAGAAAAGTATAAAAAGAATGAAAATTTGGGAGTAAGCTTGGCCAAGGAGGTGAAAGACCTCTAAACCTATAAAAGTCCTGAAAAAGACCTGAAAACTATAAGACATTGCTAAAATAAACTACAGAAGACACAAATAAATGGAATGACATTGTGTGTTCATGCATTGAAAGACAATATAATATTGTTAAAATGTTTATACTAACAAAGCTATCTACAGATTCAACATAATCCCTTTCAGAAACTCAATGATTTTTGTCAGGAACAGAAAAAGAATCCTAAAATCCATACAGAATTTCAAGGGGCCCTGAATTGCCAAAAAATCTAAAAAAAGGATGAAGTTGAAGGCCTCATACTTCATCGATTCAAAACATATTACAAAGCTACAGTGAGGCGCAGACGTAAAGACAGACACAGACCAATGGGCCAGAACAGAAAACTCAGAAATAAACCTTTGTATTTATGGTCAAATGGTCTTAAACAGGATGCCAAGACTATACAATGAGGAAAGAAGAGTCCCTTCAACAAACGGTGCTTGAATACTCACATGCAAAAGACTGATGTTAGACTCTTACCTTATACCATATACAAAAATTAACTCAAAATGGAATAAACAGCTAAATTTAAATCCATAAAACTCCTAGAAGAAAACACAGGAGAAAAGCGTCATGTCATTGAATTTGGCAATGATTTCTTGGATATGACACCAAAAGCACATGTAATAAAAGCAAAAATAGACTAATGGGGCTACATCAAACTTTAAAACACTTTGGCACATTAAAGGAAACAATCAGCAGAGTGAAAAGGCAGTCTACGGAATGGCAGGGAAGAAAAGAAAATCATATATCTGATAAAGAGGTAACGTACAGAATATATAAAGAACTCCTATAACTCAACAACAAAAAATCAAGTAACCCAATTTAAAAATAGGCAGAGGACAAGAATAGACATTTCTCAAAAAAGATATACAAATGGCCAACAAGCATTTGAAAAGATGCTTAACATCATTAATCATTAGAGAAATGCAAGTTGAAACCACAGTGAGACATCACATCATACCTATTAGGGTGGCCACTATGAAAAAAACAAACAAACAAAAAATAACTAGTCTTGGCAAGGATATGGAAAAATTGGAACCCTTCTGCACCACTGGTAGGAAAGTAAAATGGTGAAGTCACTATGCAAAACAGTGTGGAGTTTCCTCAGAAAACTAAAAAAAGAATTGTCATCTGATCCAGCAATCCCAGAAGTATACACTTAAAAATAGTTCAGAGAAAAATAACAAAAAATAGAAAGAAAGACACAAAGCAAAAATGGTTAAGCAGGAGGAATTTTATTGTGTGTGTGTGCTTTACCAGAATTAAAACTTAAAAATAGAAAACAAAAAGTAAAAGAATGAATGCTTGAATAGTCCTAACCATAAATTACCTCCATCGATGCCACTTCTTTGGGTTTACTTAAAAGGCAGTCCTATGACTGAGTAAAAATTTCTTAAAAGTCAGATTTAGCATTAACAAAGAGGCATCAACGTCTATAACAACTAACCTTCCAGCTGTGGTCTCCAGTAGCAAAGATCACGAGCCAATTTCAGGCAATCACTCATGGGGATGTTATAAGGCATTCAAGTTCAGATAGGTTCAAACTGCTTGACTTTCTTAGTTTCCAGTGTGGAGATTTTTGGATTATAAACCGCAAAATTGGTCTGAGAAGTGGCAATGGGAGAGACAGAAGGCCCTATCTCTCTGATTAGACCATGAGATTAACTGCTGAAGCCACAGACTGAAGCCCTGTTTGAGTGGATAAGGTATAAAATAGCTATAAGGTATCTAGCTATAAGGTGTAAGTTGTGTCTGGTGGGCTGGGGAGAGGGCAGATTCATGCATTGAGGGAAGGGCAAGGAACAGATCTGGAAGCCAGTAAAGCCTTGGGAGGAGTGAGGGGAGAAGGGATGCTTAAGAGTTGGCAGCGCTACCAATCTTAGCACTTTTCGAAGTGGTGAACAAGATACGATGTGCCTCCTGATATGATGCAATAAAGAGGACACAGGGCTTTTCTCTTTTGCAAATTGCATCAGTCCCTGTTTAGCCAGCTGTTTTCCCCAGTAGCAATTAAAGAATCTGTTCTTCCTATTTTTTTCTTCTGAAAACATTCATGGCAAAATCCTTATCATTGCCAATTCAATATACTAAACTGAATGAAGCTGTCATGTACAGAAAATGAACATATAGCTTGCAAAGAAGAAATGGTTTATTTTCCAAGAACTCATTCTGAGATAGGGAAGGAGGGCATGCAACTTCCGTTATCATCAATCCCGCATTTGGAAATTGGGCACGATTCTGCAGGGCTGACATGAGGATTAATGAGGTCGTTTGCACAGAGCAGCTAGTGAGCTCTTGTTGCTCAATAAATGGTGACTAAAATAGAAGAGAAGGAGGAAGCACCCACATGTTCAAGTTTCTTCTTTATATCTTTCTGCTTCTTTCTACTTCCATCCCTTTTCTTCTTCACCTAACCTCCTAGTGCCTCAAGGGTCTCCAGAACCCTTCTGCTGTGGTCAGGACCCTGCTCAGGCACTCCATCTTGGATACTTCACTGCAGTCCCGAGGTGGGGAGTCATGGATGTGAGAAGTGCCTTCCAATGGGTACAGGGAGAGCTGGGGTGCTGGGGAGACTTCCCTGAGGAGTCAACACTGGCATTAAGGATGAAGACCCAAAGAAGACCTTTCCAGGCTGTGTGGTCAGCAGAAAAAAGTCAGAGGATACACAAACGAGTACATAGTCCGGAAGGAAAAGCAGAGTCCGGTGTGGTGGGATGGTGGAGAAAAACATGGGCTGGATTGAGACATGCTAAATATTTTGGACTTTAGTAGGGAAGGGAGCGACGTGGCACAGACGAACTATATAAAAAAGATCTTCGTGACCCAGATAACCAGGATGATGTGATCACTTACCCAGAGCCAGACATTCTGGAGTATGAAGTCAAGTGGGCCTTAGGAAGCATCACTGCTAACAAAGCTAGTGGAGGTGATGGAATTCTAGTCGAGCAGATCCTAAAAAATGATGCTGTGTAAGTGCTGCACTCAATATGCCAGCAAATTTGGAAAACTCAGCAGTGACCACAGGATTGGAAAAGGTCAGTTTTCATTTCAATCCCAAAGAAAGGCAATGCCAAAGAAGGTTCAAACTACTGCACAATTGCACTCATCTTGCATGCTAGCGAAATCATGCTCAAACTTCTCCAAGATAGGCTTCAAAAATATGTGAACTGTGAACTTCAACCATGAAATAAGACACTTATTCCTTGGAAAAAAAGTTATGACCAACCTAGACAGGAGACATACTTTGTCAACAGAGGTCTGTCTAGTCAAGGCTATGGTTTTTCCAGTAGTCTTGTATGGATATGAGAGTTGGACTATAAAGAAAGCTGAGTGCTGAAGAATTGATGATTTTGAACTGTGGTGTTGGAGAAGACTCTTGAGAGTCCCTTGGACTGCAAGGAGATCCAACCAGTCCATCCTAAAGGAAATCAGTCCTGAATGTTCATTGGAAGGACTGATGTTGAAGCTGAAGCTCCAATACTTTGGCCAATACTTTGGCCACCTGATGAGAAGAGCTGACTCATTGGAAAAGACCCTGATGCTGGGAAAGATTGAAGGCAGGAGGAGAAGGGGATGACAGAGGATGAGATGGTTGGATGGCATCACTGACGCTATGGACATGAGTTTGAGCAAGCTCCGGGAGTTGGTGATGGACAGGGAGGCCTGGCATGCTGCAGTCCGTGGGGTCGCAAAGAGTCAGATACGACTGAGCGACTCAACTGAACTGAACTGAGGAAAAGGAGCGACATAGCACAGGCTATTTTGTAGGGGTCAGAATTATATTTTATGAAGGTAACTCTGGCAGCAGAAGGAATCAGCGGCAATACGTTTGCAGAACAGCAAAGCAAGTCAGGAGATCCTGACCACATCAGCTGAGACACAGCAAAGACCTAAACTGGGGAGGAGGAAAGGGGTTGAAAAATATTACAAGGTTGATTTGCCAGGACTAGCAGGCAGGATAAATAGGAGGAGCTGAGAATAACAAATTTTCAGAGTAGGTTTGCCAGATTTATCAAACAAAGATACAGGAAAGATGTTCAGTGACATTTGAATTTCAGACCCATCAATGAATAATTTTTAGTATAAGTATGTCCCATGCAATAATTAATCTAACAGTTAAATTGAATTTCATCTGGCAACTCTGCACTTGTTAACAATTGAGCAATCGTATTTCTCATTTTCAACTGGACAATCAGCCTAGTGAAGAGCACCGTGTTTATTTCAGTGTCATGCATCACCTGTAGCACAGTTTATTCAATATGTTGTTTAGATCTGTACTAAATCCGCTCTTTAAATTTAGCATTATCCTATCTAGGAAATTGCCAGTTTAGTGGGTTTATTATTTTTTTCGATACTAACTAAAATAAAGGTATGGCTCTAAAATAATTTTTTATTCCCATACTACCTGAAACGTGCATACGTACTTTGGGAAATTCCAGTAAAGTAGAGAGAGCTAACCCTTGGCTGGTCTGACTCGTACCTGACCAGCCTTGAGCCACAATCTCTGTCTAGATGGGAGGAGGGTGGGCTGGTGTGCTTACAAACCTGCACTTGACTGTATTCGATTAGAAGGAGATGGACAGACTGTTGATAAGGAATGGGTAAGTGGAGACCGGAGCTCAGTCTACAGGAGTCCAGCAGGTCCCAGAGGCACATTTGTGGTTGAGGCCCCATTGCTTAAGAGTTGCATGGGGACAAGTCAGGGCTGAGAACTAAGCTGGAGGTTGTGTTGAGGAGTTACACACCCAGAGGAATGTCTCTTTAGAGGCTGTAAGCTGATATCCAAGAATGCTTGTTCTGGGATTTGGATAGAGACTGTTGATCCAGCTGCTTGTGCAATGTCTAATTGTTCCATATTTGTTAAGAAAGCTTCTCCTGATACTTGGTAGTAGTTCAGGTTGATGTCAGTTCCTGCGCCATCCAACAGAGAGGTTTTCCCAGGTTTCTTGGTGGAAACTGGAGCCACCAGAATTGGGGCATCCTGAACTCAAAGCAAGCAGCCACTCTTGCCCAGGTACCTCTGGCCCCAGATGTCGTGCTGAGAGCCCAGTGGCTCCCATCATGATTTCAGCCTTCAGCCACATCATGGCTGTTACGCTTCCCAAACACCGCAAGGCTCTCTTCCCTTCAACTTTCACTAATCCACTCTACTCGTAAAACGACTTCTGGACTAAGCCAGTGTTGCTCTGGACTTTCTCTGTGATCGTCAACGTTCAGGCCCCTTGGGTAGGGCTGATGTTTCTCTGTGTGCTTTCCCACAGTGGGTTGGTGAGACACGAGATGGTACCCCGTCTAATGCTCATGTGTCACAAGGCTGTTCTGTGGGGGGCAAGGCCCAGGGGCTGGGCGGGAGACTGTACGGAATATCTGTTATGTGCCAAGTTTTGTGCTAAGCCAACCTTTACAGTGTTCCATGAGGCAGGTGCCATCATCTTAATTTTACAGACAAGGAAACTCAGAGAGATTAACTTGTATAAGGCAGAAGAAGTAGAGGTAGAATTAGATCTCAGGCATGCTGATCTTAAGTTAGGTGCTCTTTGAATTATGCCACTTGAAATCATTTTTAGAAGAAGGGTAATCACTGTTTCAGTTTCAATACAATAAGAATTGGGAGGCACCTTCTGTATACCTAAGGGTGAGTGATTTACATCAGGTACAACCTACTGGTAACAAATCCTTCAGAATGCTCTGCTTTAACTCCCAATGCTGTTTTTTTTTTTTTTTTTTTTTAAATCACCCACAGACTTCTTTTTCATGACTACTGCTATTATTATTATTTTAAATATTTATTTATTTTACTATGTCTGGTCTTAGTTGCGGCTCGTGGAATCTTTTGATATAGTGCACGAACACTGTAGCTGCATCGTCCCATAGCATGTGGGATCTTAGTTTCCCCAGTAGGGACTGAACCCACATCCCCTGCATTGCAAGGTGGATTCTTAACCACTGGGCCACCAGGAAGTCCCCTCAAGTCTACTGTTATTAGATATACATACCCACATTAGTTAAGAATTAGGCTGCATAACAAAGAACCCCAAAATATAATACTTACATTTAGGTTTATTTCTCTCTTATATAAAATTCCAGATGAATAGTTTAGAGGTGATAAACTCCAAAATGGTTTTCTCAACTCTCACCATCCTATTCTGCATCTTTGCCGTCAGGAAGCAGGAGAGCATGCGCTTTCGTTTTAAGGCACTGGTCCCGAAGAGTGAACGTATCACTTCTACTACGTCTCCTGTTGGCCCAAACATAATTACATGGATGATCACGGCTACACGGGAAACTGAGAAATGTAGTTTTCAGCTGAGTTGTCACCCACGCGATAAGAATTTCTATTGCTATAGGAAAAGAGAATAGATATTCGAGAGAAGAGATAGATACCATCACAATAAGTTTAGGAAACTCTTGTATGAATTCATAGGTCATTATGTTTTCTTTAAGGAGTTTGGATTTAGAGTCAGATTACTTAGCTTAGAGCCACAACTCTGCCATTTAGGTGTGGTCTTGGTTAGTTGTGTAACTTTTCTGAGTCTGTTTTCCCCTCTGTACAATTAGGAAATGATAGTTGGCTGAACTCACTGGTGTGCTGCGAGGTACAAAGAAACACATCTTCAAGAGCTTAGGCTTCAAGGTCACGTGAAAAGTGAAGTGCTACTACATTAGGACACCCAGATGTGGTTTTCTGTGTTTTTTTTTTTTTCAATTGTGAACACTTGGTGCTAGCTCCCAATCTTGGTTTAGGGCAAAAACCACATATCTGAAATGTCTGTTTTGTATTTCCACTCACAGGGGACTACTTGGCGTGTTTTATTTGCTTCCCCTGGTTAGCCTGGCCCTCCTTGACCTCTCCTCGGGCACCTGGACTTTCACCCGTCTCTGGGGAGAGAGTCATTGCCTGCCTGCCCCACTGGCTCTTTCTGTGCTCTCATCACACGAGGTTGATGAAGGCCCCTGAAACTGACTCCTCACAAAGTGGATTTGGGTAGAAACCCTGGAACAGAACTGGGAGGAAGGAAACTAGCCAACAGCCCCCAGTGATGCCAGTCTGAACGGTTTCTCCCTGCCCTGTGTACAAGCCACAGAAGGCAGCCTTGGCGTTATCGGTATTCTGAGTTGACGTTGTATGTCAGTTTACAGTGTGTATCAGTTATAGCAGAACCTGTTCTTACCTATTAACCTCTAGACTCCAGGGTTCTGTCAAGAGCACACAATGGTCATAGCAAACACTCTCTTCCAAAAACAGAAGCTACAACTCTACACATGGACATCACCCGATGGTCAATACCAAAATCAGATTGATTATGTTCTTCACATCCAACGATGGAGAAGCTCTGTAAGACAGCAAAAACAAGACCTGGAGTTGACTGTGGCTCATATCATAAGCTCCTTATTGCAAAATTCAGGCTTAAACTGAAGAAAGTAGGGAAAACCACTTAGTCATTCAAGTAGACCTAACTCAAATTCCTTATGATTAAAAGTGGAGGTGACAAATAGATTCAAGGGATTAAATCTGGTAGACAGAGTGCCTGAAGAACTATGGATGGAGATTCATAATACTGTACAGGAGGTGGTGATCAAACCATCCCCGAGAAAAAGAAATGCAAAAAGGCAAGATGGTTGTCTGAGGAGGCCTTACAAATAGCTGAGAAAAGAAGAGAAACAAAGGCAAGGGGGAAAGGGAAAGATGTACCCAATCGAATGCGGAGATCCAGAGAGTAGCAAGGAGAGTTAAGAAGACCTTAAATGAACAATGCAAAGAAATAAAGGAAAACAATAGAGTGGGAAAGACTAGAGATCTCTTCAAGGAAATTGGAACTATCAAGGGACCATTTTATGCAAGGATAGGGACGATAAAGGACAGAAATGGTAATGACTTAACAGAAGCAGAAGAGACTGAGAAGTGGCAAGAATACACAGAACTATACAGAAAAGGTCTTAATGACCCAAATAATCACGATGATGTGGTCACTCTTCTAGAGCCTGACATCCTGGAGTATGAAGTCAAGTGGGCCCTGGGAAGCATAACTATGAACAAAGCTAGTGGAGGTGATAGAATTCCAGCTGCACTGTTTAAAAATCCTAAAAGATGATGCTGTTAAAGTGCTGCACTTAATGTGTTAGCAAATTTGGAAAACTCAGCAGTGGCCACAAGACTGGAAAAGGTCAGTTTTCATTCCAATCCCAGAGAAAGGCAATGTCAAGGGATGTTTGAACTACCATACAATTGTGCTCATTTCACAAGCTAGTAAGGGTTTGCTCAAAATCCTTCAAGCTAGGCCTCAGCAGTACATGAACCAAGAACTCCCAGATATATAAACTAGATTTAGAAAAGGCAGAGGAACCAAAGATTAAATTGCCAACATCCTTTGAGTCACAGAAAAAGCAAGGAAATTCCAGAAAAACATCTACTTCTGCTTCACTGCCTGTGCTAAAACCTTTGACTGTTTTAACAAACTGTGGAAGATTCTTAAAGAAATGGGAATAGCAGACCACCTTACTTGTCTCTTGAGAAATCTGTATGCAGGTCAAGAAGCAACAGTTAGAACTGGACATGGAACAACAGACTGGTTCAAAATTGGGAAAGGAGTACATCAAGGCTGTATATTGTTACCTGCTTATTTAACTTAAATTGCAGACTATATCAAGCAAAATACTGGGCCAGATGAGTCACAGACTGGAATCAAGATTGCCAGGAGAAATATCAAGAACCTCAGATATGCAGATGATGCCACTCTAATAGCAGAAAGAACAGGAACTAAAGAGCCTCTTGATGAGGGTGAAAGAGGAGAGTGAAAAAGCTGGCTTAAAACTCAACATTCAAAAAATGAAGATCATGGCATCTGGTCCCATCACTTCATGTCTAATAGATGGAGAAATAGTGGAAGTAGTGATAGACTTTATTTCCTGGGCTCCAAAATCACTGTGGATAGTGACTGCAGTCATAAAATTAAAAGACGCTTGCTCCTTGGAAGGAAAGTTATGACAAACCTAGACGGTGTATTAAAAAGCAGAGGCATCACTTTGTCAACAAGGTCCGTATTCAAAGTTATGATTTTTCCAGCAGTCATGTACGGATGTGAGAACTGGACCATAAAGAAGGCTGAGTGCTGAAGAACTGATGTTTCTGAATTATCCTGCTGGAGAAGACTCTTGAGAGACCCTTGGACCGCAAGGAGATCAAACCAGTCCATCCTAAAGGAAATCAACCCTGAATATTCATTGGAAGGACTGATGCTGAAGCTGAAGCTTCAATACTTTCGCCACCTGATGCAAAGGGCTGACTCATTGGAAAAGATCCTGATACTGGGAAAGATTGAAGGCAAAAAGAAGGGGTGGCAGAGGATGAGATGGCTAGAAAGCATCAACAACTCAATGGACATGAATCTGAGCAAATTCCAGGAGTCAGTGAGGAACAGGGGAGCCAGTCCATGGGGTCACAAGAGATGGACCCAGAGACGGCTTAACAACTGAACAACAATTTCCTTATGCTCTTTAATGAAGGAAAGAAGGAAGGAAACCTTTCTTCAACGTCTATTATGTTACAGGTACATAGACAACTTGCCAGCATTTATTTCCCATTCAACCCCACTGCCCACAGATATTATGACTTCCTTACTGTTGGAGGTTGAAAATCTACCTTGCCTAGTAATAACACAGTTATCAAGTGCAAGAGGCAGAATTTGAAGACCCAAGACCTCTGATGCCAAGTCTGGCTCTCATTCTACCACACTGTGATTATTTTTATTATAGTTGAATGTGGAAGGGTAGAAGCCACTCCAGCAGTCACTGGGTCCTCCCCAGAGTATAAGCATGACTTTGAAACCATTTAACTCAGATTGGGACTTGAACCCATGTCCTGGGACTAGAACCCAGCCAAAACTCACAGTCTTCCAACTGAGATCACAGGTTTCAGGACCTAATGAAGCTCAGGTTCTTGATGTCACATCGTAGAAAGAATTCAGTGAGAGACAAAGTGATAGGTAAGAAGTGGACTTATTCAGTAAAAAACACACTCCACAGACAGAATGTGGGCTACGACAGAGGGTGAGTGCAGCCTCAAAATGTGGTGTTATTAGCTTTCATGGGCTGGGAAATTTCATAGGCTAATGAGTGGCAGGATCAGTCCAATTATTTGGGGGGAAAGGGCAGGATTTCCAGGTGTTTGGCCACTGTCCACTTTTCTCTGATGGTTGACCTTGGAACTGTCATGGCAGCTCTAACTGTGTCATTTAGCTTGCTGATATGTTACAATGAGCTTATGCTGAGTGTCAAGGGTTAGTCAAGTTGACTTGTCTGCCATCTTGGACCCGTTTGGTTCTAATCAGTTTATGCTGTGCCCTTGGGCTATGTCATTCTTTCAAAGGTTTTGTCCTGTCCCTTTTCCTCCTATTTCAATTTCATGCCCATAGTAGAGAACCAACCAGTTGGAATGAATGGCATTTTCACCATTTGATCTTCAGCAGTACACCACCTAGTACCTGACATGAGTTTATTGCATATACTTAAGTCATTGGATTGATTTTTTAAAGTTTTAGTAGTTTACCTGAGATATAGTTCACATACATTTTACCCATTTAAAATGTACAATTCAATGGTTTTTAATATGTTCAGAGTGCAAGCACCACCACAATCTAGAATATTCTCATTACCCCAGAAAGAAACCTAGTGCCCATTAGTAATTACTCCCCATTCCCTCCTCCCCTCCTTGGATTGATATATTTAAAAGAAGCATAACTGAGTTGAAGGTAAAAAAAACCTTGCAAAGCCCCCACGGGAATAGGGTCTCTACACAGATAAAACAATCAAGCGAAGTCAAGGAAAGAGGTTTCCTGTACACAACTGTTCAGGCCTGGTTTCCTAGTAGAATCTGAGCAGGAGTTAACCAAAGTTCTACTGTGGCCAGTATGTGAGTTACAGTCACAGCCTTGAATCTGTGGCAAAAGCAGATGGCACTTCCAGCGGGCATTCCCCAGAGGAGCAATTTTCCATGAGGTATGTGCATGGCAACTAGCCATCCTGGGATTTCTGGCATGGTTCAGTTTCACGTCTTTGGTTCCAAAGTCCTTAGAATGGTACTTGTCCTGGTTGGGTAATGAGCCTTGTTTTTGTATATGGAAATTGCAGTTATTACAGGCACGTGGAAAGTGCCTTTTATTGCTTCCTGCTGGCAGATCAAAAGCAGAGGGGTTGGACCACCCCAGGGAAGCCTGTTTTATTCAGGGAAAGGGAGGGGCCTCGGGGCTCAGGAGTCATTTGTTATTCTGTGCAGGTCAGGAAACCCGGAGAGGCTGCTGATAGAGCCAACTGAGGCTACAGCCCGGCTGTGTCCTGAGAATTGGGTCCCAGAAAAGGCAAAGAAAATTGTAACAGGAAAGAAAAAAAGCAAAGGCAGAAATTGCTCTTTCGTTGCACAAAGGAAGGAGGTGACCCAAGGCCCCTTGTGACACAGGAAGAAGCATATTTGGAGAAGTGAGAGCCTCTTCTTACAGATCCCTTCAGATTAGAAGCCAATTATGGATTGCCTCGAGGAACGCACGGCAACCCACTCCAGTATTATTGCCTGGAAAATCGCAAGGACAGAGGAGCCTGGCAGGCTACATACAGTGCATAGGGTTGCAAAGAGCCAGGCAGGACTGAGCCACTAAGCACAGCACAGCATGGGTTGCCCCAGGACACACAAGAAGCTGTTTTGTGGTTCTGGTTCTTTCCTCACCTGGGTGAGGTCACTTGTGTAAAGGTGGCCTTCATAAGCATGTCAAAACCAAGCCCAAAGCCTATTTGTTTTCTAGGATCAGTCTATTAAGACCTGCCTCCCCATCCCCCGGGCCTCCCACCCTCCCAGCTGGTCAGGCAGGTCCCTAACGGTTAATTAAATCTTGAGTTAAGACTCAAGAGTCAGTCTCATCCTGCTTCCCTCATCAGCTCTGAAGCCCAGGGCACATCACTTCCCCTCTCTGATCTCTGCTTTCTCAAAAGAGGAGTAGAGAAGACTGACAGAAATATCTTATCCAGACAGACTGATTGCTCTGCCTTGAGGTGATTCAACTGATTCCACATTTAAAAACCTTGAAAATATTTGGATTCCTCAGTGCAGTAAAATCTTCATGATTCTGCACATTGCGTTCGTTAATTCACTCACTCAAACGCGTATTAAGCATCACTATATGTCAGCCATGCTAAGCAACAAAGCGATAACTTCTGCTTATTGAATCCCTACTATGTGTCGCAAGTTGTCAGATACTTTAGATTGATCATCCCGTTTAATCTTCCCCACAACTCTATGAGTTAAACTTTCATCATTAGGCTAAAAGGAGGAGCCTGTAGTAGTTCAGATGGTAAAGAATCTGCCTGCAATGCAGAAGACATGGGTTTGAGCCCTTGGTCAGGAAGATCCCCTGGAGAAGGGAATGGCTACCCACTTCAGTATTTTTGCCTGGAAAATTCCATGGACAGGGGAGCCTGCTGGGCTATGATCCATGGGGTCGCAAAGAGTTGGACACGACTGAGCGACTAACACACTTATTAGTCTACCAAGAGTTTAGGCAACTTTTTCTGGTTCACACGTCTTTGATTCTAGACACTAATCCTGCCATTGCATAGATAAATGAGATGTAGTGGGTTCTGATTTCAAGGATATTCCAACCAGCAGCCCTGTGGCCAGCTAGCAGCCTCTGAAACCCTTGACATTGTTCACTTGGTACATGGGATTCTCTAGGCAAGAATACTGCAGTGGGTTGCCATGCCCTTCTCAGGGGATCTTCCAGACCCAGAGATCGTCAAGCCTCTTACCTCTCCTGCATTGGCAGGCGCGTTCTTTACCACTAGCGCCACCTGGGAAGCCCTATGAGTTCCGCAGACCTAGTTTTCTTCCTTAGGAATGGCCATATCATGAATATTATAAACTGAAGAAATAGCGCCCTCTTGTGTCAGGAGAATAACACATTCGCACTCAGGAGAAAGACATTTTGAACAATCTTAAACAGAAGGCACTCACTCCAGTACTCTTACCTGGAAAATCCCATGGATGGAGGATCCTGGTGGGCTGCAGTCCATGGGGTCGCTGGGAGTCGGATACGACTGAGCGACTTCACTTTCACTTTTCACTTTCATGCATTGGAGAAGGAAATGGCAACCCACTCCAGTGTTCTTGCCTGGAGAATCCCAGGGACAGGGGAGCCTGGTGGGCTGCCGTCTATGGGGTCGCCCAGAGTCAGACACGACTGAAGTGACTTAGCAGCAGCAGCAAACTATGAAAGAGTGAAAAAGTTGGCTTAAAGCTCAACATTCAGAAAACGAAGATCATGGCATCTGGTCCCATCACTTCATGGGAAATAGATGGGGAAACAGTGGAAACAGTGTCAGACTTTATTTTGGGGGGCTCCAAAATCACTGCAGATGGCGACTGAAACTAAAAGACGCTTACTCCTTGGAAGGAAAGTTACAACCAACCGCGATAGCATATTCAAAAGCGGAGACATTTCTTTGCCAACAAAGGTCCGTCTAGTCAAGGCTATGGTTTTTCCAGTGGTCATGTATGGATGTGAGAGTTGGACTGTGAAGAAAGCTGAGTGCTGAAGAATTGATGCCTTTGAACTGTGGTATTGGAGAAGACTCTTGAGAGTTCCTTGGACTGCAAGGAGATCCAACCAGTCCATTCTGAAGGAGATCAGCCCTGGGTGTTCTTTGGAAGGAATGATGCTAAAGCTGAAGCTCCAGTACTTTGGCCACCTCATGCGAAGAGTTGACTCATTGGAAAAGACTCTGATGCTGGGAGGGATTGGGGGCAGGAGGAGAAGGGGACGACAGAGGATGAGATGGCTGGATGGCATCACTGACTCGATGGACCTAAGTTTGAGTGAACTCCGGGAGTTGGTGATGGACAGGGAGGCCTGGCCTGCTCTGATTCATGGGGTCCCAAAAAGTCGGACACGACTGAGCTACTGAACTGAACTGAACTGAAACTATGAAACACTTGGGGTTTTGTTGTTTTTATTTTTGCCTTCTTTGACTTTGAAACATGCTACATAACTCTTTGTAAATTACTAAGTACAAGGATCAGCAGGACAGAATGAAGGGACATGATGTTGGAATACTCCTTTGCTGGGGGATCTGATTGTCCTACATTAGCCTGGAAAATCCAGAACTTCTGTTTCAATATGAATATGATCTTTCTTGACATGTTTACATTTTTCCTTCATGTTTTCCCTACCCCTCCCATTTCTTTTCTCTTTTTTCTGTTTTTAACCTGCATTTGCTTTCCCCCGCTCCTTTCAACTCTCCCTACCTGTTCTTAAAAATAGTTATATTTGCTTATAAACAATACCACCTTTATTCCTCTTTTTATGGGATTTAAAAATTTTATCTGTTCTGTTTTTGAGTGTGTGTTGGGGGTGCCAGAGGGTATACAAAGAAGGAAGCACTGATGTTATATCAGTGCTTTAAGATTTAGAAGATCTGGATTTGTCTCCATCCAGTCATCCCTTCCAGCTCTTTCCATAAAGGATTAGCAATCACTTATTAAACATATATGCAATATATAGTTTGGAGAATACGATGAAGGAAAATTTTTGTAATCATACAAGGTCAGGAGGAAGATCTGCACAAAGTAACATACACCATAGAATCCTGTTGCTGCTGCTAAGTCGCTTAGTCGTGTCCGACTCTGCGTGACCCCATAGACGGCAGCCCACCAGGCTCCCCCGTCCCTGGGATTCTCCAGGCAAGAACACTGGAGTGGGTTGCCATTTCCTTCTCCAATGCATGCAAGTGAAAAGTGAAAGTGAAGTTGCTCAGTTATATCCGACTCCCATCGACCCCATGGACTGCAGCCCACCAGGCTCCTCCATCCATGGGATTTTCCAGGCAAGAGTACTGGAGTGGGGTGCCATTGCCTTCTCTGATAGAATCCTGTATGTTTGCTCAAATTAGGTCACAAGATATCTTATCATGGAATCTCTCAGAAACCGAGGAAAAAATAATCAGTGATTGTATTCATCATATTCATTAGATAAAACAGACGAATTGCTCTTTGGAAGTATTGTGTTGTCCGGTATTGAGGCCTGACAAATTCTCCCATGGATCCTCATGAGGAAAGGACCGAGTTACAGTGGGAAACACCCCTACAGCAGCCCTGCAAGAGCTACAGGAACACGTTTCCTATCTTTGTTTCTCATAACAATGTTCAGCGGGAGGCTGGTAGCCTAACTCTAGAGCACAGTTCAGTACAAAGAAATCCAAACAAGGGAGTAAAATGATATAATCCAAGTAGGCAATTCTCTGCTACTCTGGTACATTTTAAGGGTAAAATTTAAAACAGCTAAAAAAAAAAAAAAAAGAGTGAACTGCATGTTCTTTTAGGAAATCCATCACAGATATGATTTCTCTTGACTGGGGTTTTGGTAAAACTGAACAGAATGTCAGGTTGTAATCTCCAGGAAGAACCTGTGTTGTTGATAAAAGGAAGATATTGTGATTTTAATAACTGAAAAGGAAAAAAATCGAGTCTTTTAAAGAGCATTTAGGAGTAGATCCAGACAAGTGACTGACAGATATCCACTCCATCTCAGCAGAGAATGAATTTAAGAAGTATCTAGAAGCTGAAGCCAAAATCTCTATTTAAAACAGTTTGGGGTCTATTCCAGCTTATGAAAGAAACAGAGAAGCATAAAAATAATTCTCATATTATGGTGTGCCTAGCACATACTAAGAACTTGTTTAGAATTCTAAACTAAGATATTTGTTTAGAATCTTTAGAATCCAAAGGTTTTGATTCCATTGTTCTAGTCTGGGCTAATGAATCTACATTTTAAACTCAAGAAACAACTGAGACAGAGACATCATCTTAAAGAGGCGTTATGATAATTCTAGTTGGGGGGACAACAACTCAAAGCAGATGCTATGGACTGCTTGCTTGGACAAAAATCTCTTAGTAAAACACCTTGACTTACAACTATTTCAAAACCATAACTTCCTAGTAAAATCTGTAGGACAAATTAGTTCATAATTGTGTCCCCTGCCCTCCTTTCCCGGTAACTAAATGTTCTAACTTGCTGTTTAGAATGGCTCTGCTGCACTGTGCTTAGTCTCTCAGTCGTGTCTGAGTCTTTTCAACCCCATGGACTGTAGCCCACCAGGCTCCTCTGTCCATGGGGATTCTCCAGGCAAGAATACTGGAATGGGTTGCCATGCCCTCTTCCAGGGGATTTTCCCGACCCTGGTCAGTTATTACATCAGGTCAGTAATTAGATAAGTTAGGATAAGCTTTGGCTGCGTGTAATGGAAACATCACAGTGTCTTAAACAACTTGAAAGCTTTCTTCTGTCTCTCAGAAATGAGTTTCAGAGGTTGGCAGTGCTGAACGTGCACCATCCTCTAGAATGCTGGGGACCGAGCTCCATACATTGCTCTCATCTTTGACACGTGGCCTTTACTTCATGCCCAGGATGGTTGCTGCTGCTCCCACATGGTTCTACATGACAGCTGGCAGGAAAGAAGGGCAAAGATGGACGTAGTCCCTCCCTTTAGGAATTTTCTAGGTTGATACTCAATACATTTGCTTACATTTCAGTGATCAGAACTTGGCCTCATGGCCATATCTAGCTGCAAGGAGATGGGGATTTGGGAAAAGTAATCTTCATTTTGCATGGCCACATGTCCAGCTAAATTTAGGGGTTGATTACAAAAGGAAGAAAAATAAATGGATATTGTTTTTGCTATAGCCATTTGTTAATACAAATTAATACAAAGTTAATGTTATGAGCAATTCACATATGCAGGGCCATTAGAAATATACAATAAAAGGAACAGAAGAGCTAAAGGGCCAAATTAAGAGAAATTCATTTCTCAATGTTGTCTGAAGCCAGGTCTACTGTCAGCCACAAAATTACTGGATACCACCCTTGTTTCTAAGAGGCATACTTTCTCCTTGGTGAATAGTCTGAGAGAGCAGGATCAGTCTCTGGGAGGAAGAGGACAGGAAAATTAACGCTTACTGGGCTCTTCCTTTGTGCTATGGTATTTATTTATCTCCTTTAATTCTTAAGCCTCAGAAGAAACTTTACCTGCCACTGTAAGAACCATTAAGAGAATTATTTCCCCACTAAACAAGAAACTGCTTTAAAGATTCCTGGATGATTATGGAGACTTTAACATCTCAGACTCCTTGTTTCTTCAGCATGGATCATCAGAGCATGGAGTCCTCTGACCAGATGAGAAAAGATAGAAAATCCTGGAGTCCAGTAAGGTATCCTTGCTTGAGGAGCTATATAGTAACTTATCTTCTACTATGAAGGCAATCTCCCTCTCCCAGCCTTAGCAGAATAAAGGATAAAAATAAAGTATCTCTAACAGGTAAGGGAGAAGAACAAAATACACTGGCTAGAGCAAGTTAACTGGTGATAAATTCAACTAATTATACATAAATATGAATTAACATGCAAAGATGGCTATTAAACATGCAAAACTTCATTAAACTTTGTGGGAAATAGATGGGGAAACAGTGGAAACAGTGTCAAACTTTATTTTTCTGGGCTCCAAAATCACTGCAGATGGTGATTGCAGCCATGAAATTAAAAGACGCTTACTCCTTGGAAAGAAAGTTATGATCAACCTAGATAGCATATTGAAAAGCAGAGACATTACTTTGCCAACAAAGGTCCGTCTAGTCAAGGCTATGTTTTTTCTGTGGTCATGTATGGATGTGAGAGTTGGACTGTGAAGAAAGCTGAGCACCGAAGAATTGATGCTTTTGAACTGTGGTGTTGGAGAAGACTCTTGAGAGTCCCTTGGACTGCAAGGAGATCCAACCAGTCCATTCTAAAGGAGATCAGTCTGGGTGTTCTTTGGAAGGACTGAGGCTAAAGCTGAAACTCCAATACTTTGGCCACCTCATGTGAAGAGTTGACTCATTGGAAAAGACTCTAATGCTGGGAGGGATTGGGGGCAGGAGGAGAAGGGGACGACAGAGGATGAGATGGCTGGATGCATCACCAACTCGATGGACGTGAGTTTGAGTGAACTCCGGGACTTGGTGATGAACAGGGAGGCCTGGTGTGCTGCAATTCATGGGGTCACAAAGAGTTAGACATGACTGAGTGACTGAACTGAACTGAACTGATAGCCATTTGTGGACATCATTAGGTGAAAAGTTCAACTGTCAGTTGAAAGAAAGTGAAAGTGAAAGTTGCTCAGTTGTGTCTGACTCTTTGTCTATGGAATTCTCCAGGCCAGAATACTGGAGAGGGTAGCCTTTCCTTTCCCCAGGGGATCTTCCCAACCCAGGAATTGAACCAGGGTCTCCTGCATCGCAGACAGATTCTTTACCAACTGAGTTAGTAGGGAAGCCCATTGTCAGTTGCAGCAGTTCCTAAGTGTCAACATCAAAGCCATGTCGTCAGCCTCAGAAAAGAGCCTTTCCGATCTCAACACAGAGACTCATTCTTCCTCCTCATCTGAAAGAGAAAGCAATTCACATGATATACACTGTAAGAGTATGGATCAAAATCTCTGCTTACTTCCATCTGTCCTCTTTTGAAAATTGTACACATATAATATTAATATGTGCTTGTGCTAAACCCAAGCAGCATGGAAGAGTAAAAAGCTCAAGCCTCCTCCTGTTGCAACCCCCAGCCCCAATCCTACCAAGAGGTAGTCTTGGGTGTCATTTTGGGTATTTCTTTCTGAACAAGATTTATATCTCCATATCTCCTCCTCAAAATCGTTACCTGATTTATCAGGACACCATGTTTATCCTGACTTTTATCTTGCTTTGTTTCGTATCATTGTAGAGTTTACTGCTATTCATTGCAGTAATGCAGTGGGGGTCAGAGATGACAAATGTTAGAAGTTACAGGGGCTGGAGAAATCACAGTGTAATCCTTACAAGTTACTTCTTGTTTTGTGTTGAAATGTAAATAGGGCTGGGCTTGCTAATTTTTTCCCCACTGGACTTGAGGAATTGTCTTTAATTTTTAAAAATACTAAATTCATGTAAAAGTAAATATGTAACTTCTCTTGGGATCTTCGGTAATATAAACCAGGACATTCTCTTTTCTTGTGCTCTAGACAGTTTGAACTGTGGTGTTGGAGAAGACTCTTGAGAGTCCCTTGGACTGCAAGGGGATCCAACCAGTCCATTCTGAAGGAGATCAGCCCTGGGTGTTCTTTGGAGGGAATGATGCTAAAGCTGAAGCTCCAGTACTTTGGCCACCTCATGAGAAGAGTTGACTCATTGGAAAAGACTCTGATGCTGGGAGGGATTGGGGGCAGGAGGAAAAGGGGACGACAGAGGATGAGATAGCTGGATGCATCACCGACTCGATGGATGTGAGTTTGAGTGAACTCCGGGAGTTGGTGGTGGACAGGGAGGCCTGGTGTGCTGCAATTCATGGGATCGCAAAGAGTAGGACACGACTGAGCAACTGAACTGAACTGAGACAGTTGGTGATTTTGCTGACAGTTATCCAGACAGTGTTTTCATAGGTAACATCTAAGAGAATATGAAATAGAGGGAAAGTGAATCATCTTCCTTTTCTTTCTTATTATTTATTTATTTATTGGCTGTGCCTTGGAACTTGCAGGATCTTAGTTCCCCAACCAGGGATTGAACATGGGCTCCCAACAATGAAAGCCCAGAATTAAAAAAAAAATTTTTTTTTAATTTATAATTTTTAAAATTTTAATTGGAGGCTAATTACTTTACAATATTGTGGTGTTTTTTGCCATACATTCACATGAATCAGCCATGGGTGTACATGTGTTCACCCATGAACCCCCCACTCACCTCCCTCCCCATCCCATCCCTCAGGGTCATCTCAGTGCACCAGCCCTGAGCACCCTGTCTCATGCATCGAATCTGGACTGGCAATCTATTCCACATATGATAATATACATGTTTCAATGCTATTCTCTGAAATCATCCCACCCTCGCCTTCTCCCACAGAGTCCAACAGTCTGTTCTTTATCTCTGTGTCTCTTTTGCTATCTCGCATATAGGGTCATTGTTACCATCTTTCTAAATTCCATATATATGTGTTAGTATAAGGTATTGGTGCTTTTCTTTCTGACTTTCTTCACTCTATATATAGGCTCCAGTTTCATCCACCTCATTAGAACTGATTCAAATGCTTTCTTTTTAATAGCTGAGTAATATTCCATTGTGTATATGTACCACAGCTTTGTTATCCATTCATCTGCTGATGGACATCTAGGTTGCTTCCATGTCCTGGCTATTATAAACAGTGCTGTGATGAACATTGGGGTACATATGTCTCTTTCAATTCTGGTTTCCTTGGTGTGTATGCCCAGCAGTGGGATTGCTGGGTTGTATGGCAGTTCTATTTCCAGTTTTTTAAGGAATCTCCACACTATTCTCCATAGTGGCTGTACTAGTTTGCATTCCCACCAACAGTGTAAGAAGGTTCCCTTTCCTCCACACCCTCTCCAGCATTTATTGCTTGTAGACTTTTGGATAGCAGCCATTCTGACCGGCGTGAAATGGTACCTCATTGTGGTTTTGATTTGCATTTCTCTGATAATGAGTGATGTTGAGCATCTTTTCATGTGTTTGTTAGCCATTTGTATGTCTTCTTTGGAGAAATGTCTGTTTAATTCTTTGGCCCACTTTTTGATTGGGTCTTTTATTTTTCTGGAATTGAGCTGCAGGAGTTGCTTGTATATTTTTGAGATTAATTCTTTGTCTATTGCTTCATTTGCTATTATTTTCTCCCATTCTGAAGGCTGTCTTTTCACCTTGCTTATAGTTTCCTTTGTTGTGCAAAAGCTTTTAAGTTTAATTAGGTCCCATTTGTTTAGTTTTGCTTTTATTTCCATTACTCTGGGTCATAGAGAATCCTGCTATTATGTCAGCGAGTGTTTTGCCTATGTTTTCCTCTAGGAGTTTTATAGTTTCTGGTCTTATACTTAGATCTTTAATCCATCTTGAGTTTATTTTTGTGTATGGTGTTAGGAAGTGTTCTAGTTTCATTCTTTTACAAGTGGTTGACCAGTTTTCCCAGCACCACTTGTTAAAGAGATTGTCTTTTCTCCACTGTATATTCTTGCTTCCTTTGTCAAAGATAAGGTGTCCATAGGTGCGTGGATTTATCTCTGAAAGCCCAGAATCTTAACCACTGGACCGTGAGGGAGTTTCCCATCCTCCTTTTCTATCACAGTTTGGAGGGGCTCCAGTGGCATAGAAGATGGCAGAAGTCTTCAGCTGGGAATTGTGGAGTCTCCCACCATGGTCGCTGCAGACACGTCTGAAGAGGTCACTCTTTGAAAAGACTGTGGTTTCTTGGGGAGAGTCCTAGCATGAAGGGCTCTAGCAGGAAGCAGGGTGGACTATGGCCAATGCAGTACAGTAATCACGTCAGGTTTAGTTCACGTGCCCTGACGCTTATCTGCTCTGTTCCACCTGCTTCTCCCCATCACCCCAACATTCTAGCCCCTTCTCATCCCAGGACCTTGGCTACCTGCTCAGTGGACATCCTCCATGCTGCTACCGTCATCATCTCATGTCCGAACAGTGTCAGCTTCCTCAGCCTCCCCCAGGAGAGGGCTGGGCTTCGGCATGGCTTCCATCATATCCATCAGAGTAGTAACAGAGTCTTGATTCTTCCCAAATGCACTCTAGTTCTGTAGATCCTTGCACACTTTTGCATCCAGGAGAAGATCACACTGGAGGGAAGAGGATCTGACTTTCCCAGCAACTTCCCAGAAGGTCTGTGTAACTCGGCCCAGAAGCGCAGGGGAATTAATGCCCCATGCAGTGAACTTCAGGGGCTTCCCTGGTAGTTCAGCTGGTAGAGAATCCGCCTACAATGCAGGAGACCCCGGTTTGATTCCTGGGTTGGGAAGATCCCCTGGATGAGGGCATGGCAACCACTCCAGTACTCTTGCCTGGAGAATCCCCATGGACAGAGGAGCCTGGTGGGCTACAACCCATGTGGTTGAAACAAATCAGACACGACTGAGTAACTGAGCACATCACACAGCACAGCTGTGAACGTCCACAGTGGCAGCAGGAATGAAAGACCTGGCTGACATGTCCCTCTCCTCTCTTCCCCAGAGGCACAGTTCCGAGGCGCTGTGTTTCCACCTGGCTTGTCAGAGTGACAGTCTGCGTAATCAAGCAGCCGGCAGTCTTCCCTCATGCAGCGAGGGCAGCTAATCAGTGGCCACCTTGCATTTGCTTTCACTCCTTTCCTGCCCTTGTCTCCTGCCCAGGGACTTGCAATAAAGCTGCAGCATTGTTAGGTTTGCCTCCGGATTTTCTTCAAGGGAACATGGGCTAGGAGAGTAACTGATGATATTTGTTATGAGCATATGTGAGCAGTTCCCTGGAGGGACGGTTTAGAAATTTAGCAAAGAGATATAGTGTTGAATTCTGAAATACTGAATTCCAGGTAAAGAGTGACTTTTTTTTTTTTTAGTGTAAGTGTCTCCCAAATATTGAATGGGACATACTTGTGCTAAAAGAATTATTCGCAGTTTCTCTGAAATTCACCTTTAAATCTGCATCTTGTGTTAACCCTGTGTGAAGACTCTGAGAAATTCCTGGGAAAGAGGCTTTGCTGGGTTTGAGGTAAGGGAACAGTGTAGGCAAAACTCTATGAAGCTGTACAGAGAGTGAAACCATATAGCAAGAGTGTAAAATGTGAAGAGGGGGTGCAATGGGAGTCAGAATTGTGACACAGTGAAGAATCTTGTTCTTAGTTGCTCAGTCTCAATCTCATGTCCAACTCTTTGCAACCCCATGGACCGCAGTATGGCAGGCCTCCCTGCTCTGCGATATCTTCTGAAGTTTGTTCAAAATCATGTCCATTGAGTCAGTGATGCCATCCAACCGTCTCATCCTCTGTCACCTCCTTCTCTTGCCCCCAATCTTTTCCAACATCAGTGTCTTTTCCAGTGAGTCAGCTCTTTGCCTCAGGTGCCCAAAATTTTGAAGCTGCAGCTCCAGCATCAGTCCTTCCAATGAATATTCAGGCTTGATCTTCTTGCCGTCGAAGGGACTCTCAAGAGTCTTCTCCAGCACCACAGTTCAAAAGCATAAGTTCTTTGGGGCTCAGTATTCTTTATGGCCCAACTCTCACATCTTACATGACTGCTGGAAAACCATAGCTTTGACTATACAGACCTTTGTTGGCAAAGTGATGTCTCTGCTTTTTAATACACTGTCTAGGTTTGTTGTAACTTTCCTTCCAAGGAGCAAGCTGGCTGCAGTCACCATCTGCAGTGATTTTGGAGCCCAAGAAAATAAAATTTGTCACTGTTTCCACTTTCCCCCCTTCTATTTGTCGTGAAATGATGGGACCAGATGCCATGATCTTTGTTTTTGAATGTTGAGTTGTAAGCCAGCTTTTTCACTCCCCTCTTTCACCCTCATCAAAGGCTCTTTAGTTCCTGTTCTTTCTGCTATTGGAGTGGCACCATCTGCATATCTGAGGTTCTTGATATTTCTCCTGGCAATCTTGATTCCAGCTTGTAACTCCTCCAGCCCAGCATTTTGCATAACGTAGTTTGCATATAAGTTAAATAAGCAGGGTGACAATATATAGACTTGACATACTCCTTTTTCAATTTTGAACCAATCAATTGGTCCATGTCTAACTGTAACTGTTGTTTCTTGACCTGAATACAGATTTCTTGGGAAATAGGTAAGGTGGCCTAGTAATCTCATCTCTTTAAGAATCTTCCACAGTTTGTGGGAATCCACACAGGCAAAGGTTTTAGCATAGGCAATGAAGCAAAAGTAGATGTTTTTCTGGAATTCCCTTGCTTTATCTATGATCTGACAGATGTTTGTAATTTGATGCTGGAGACCCAGGTTCAATCCCTGGGTCAGGAACATCCTCTGGAGAAGGAAACAGCAACCCACTCCAGGACTTTTGCCGGGGAAAATTCCATGGATGGAGTAACTTCGTAGGCTACAGTCAACGGGGTCACAAAGAGTTGGACACAACTGAGCAACTTCGCTTTCAATTTCTCTTTGAATGGTTTAGGAGGAGAAGGGGATGACAGAGGATGAGATGGTAGGATGGCATCACCAACTCAATGGACTTGAGTTTGAGCAAGCTCTGAGAGTTGGTGATGGACAGGGAAGCCTGGTGTGCTGCAGTTCATGGGGTTGTGAAGAATTGGACACGACTGAGTGACTGAACTGAACTGAACTGAACGGTTTAGTGGTTTTCCCTACTTTCTTCAATTTAAGCCTGAATTTTGCAATAAGGAGCTTATGATCTGAGCCATAGTCAGCTCCAGGTCTTGTTTTTGCTGACTATATAGAGCGTTTCCATCTTTTGCCTAAAAAAATATAATCAATCTGATTTCAGTATTGACCATCTGGTGATGTCCACGTGTAGAGCCATCTCTTGTGTTGCTGGAAAACAGTAGTTGCTATGATGCATGTGTTCTCTTGACAAAACTCTGTTAGCCTTTGACCTGCTTCATTTTGTACTCCAAGGCCAAACTTGCCAGTTACTCCAGGTATCTCTTGAATTCCTACTTTGGCATTCCAATCCCTATGATGAAAGGGCATCTTTTTTTGGTGTTAGTTCTAGAAGGCATTATAGGTCTTCATAGAACCGTTCAACTTCAGCTTCTTCGGCATCAGTGGTCAGGGCATAGACTTGGATTACTGTGATTTGTGGTTTGCCTCAGAAATGAACTGAGACCTTTCTGTCATTTTTGAGACTGCACCCAAGTAATGCATTTTTGACTCTTGTTGACTCCGAGGGCTACTCCATATCTTCTAAGGGATTCTTGCCCACAGCAATAGATATAATGGGCATCTGAATTAAATTTGCCCTCTCCTGTCTATTTTAGTTCACTGATGCCTAAGATGTCAATGTTCACTCTTGCCATCTGCTGCTTAACCATGTCCAATTTAGCTTGACTCATGGACCTAACATTCCAGATTCTTATGCATTCTTGTTCTTTACAGCACTAGACTTTACTTTCACCACCAGACCATCGTTTCTGCTTTGACCCAGCCACTTCATTCTTTCTGTAGCCATTAGTAATGACCCTCCGCTCTTCCCCAGTAGCATACTGGACACCTTTGGATCTGAGGGGCTTATCTTCTAGTGTTGTATCTTTCTGCCTTTTCATACTACTCATGGGTTACTTGCGGCAAGAATAGTGGAGTGGTTTGCCATTCCTTCTTCCAGTGGACCACATTTTGTCAGACTCTTCACCATTACCCCTCCATCTTGGGTAGCCCTACATGGCATGGCTCATAGCTTCATTGAGTTATGCAAGTCCCTTTGCCATAATAAGTCTGTGATCCGTTAAGGTGGATAAGGGTCAGGTATCCAGAATATATAAAGAACTCTTACATGCCAACTTTTAAAAATGTACAAAGGACTTGGTCAGATATTTCTCCAAAAATGACATGCAAAAGACCAGAAATCACATTAAGAGTTGCTCAGCATAATTAGCCATCAGAGAAATGCAGATGAAAACTTCAGTGAGATAGTATTTCATACCCATCAGGATGACAATAATCCAAAATATGGAAAACAACAAGTGTTAGTAAGGATGCAGAGAAGTTGAAACTCACCTACGTCATGGGGAATGTAAATGGTGAAGCTGTTATAAAATGGTGACACTGTCTGGGATGCCTCAAAAAGTTAAACATGGAATTTCCATGCCTGTGTTCATGTGCTCAGTGTGTCCAGCTCTTTGTGACCCCATGGGCTTTAGCCCACCATGCTCCTCTGTCCATGGAATTTTCCAGACAAGAATACTAGAGTGGGTTTGCCATTTTGTACTCTCAGGGATCTTCCTGACCCAGGGATTGAACCCATGTCTCTTGCATCTTCTGCATTGGCAGGCAGATTGTTTATCACTGGGCCACCTTTATATGGCCCAGAAATTCCACTCCTAGGTATACACCCAAAAGAACTGAAAACAGGTACTCAAATCCTTGTACAAGAATCTTCATAGCAGCATTATTCACAATAGTTTAAAGATGGAATCAACTCAAATGTTCATTAACAGATGAATGGATAAATGAATTGTAGTCATATACACATATACACAAGCTTCCCTTGTGGCTCAGCTGGTAAAGAATCCACCTGCAATGTGGGAAACCTGGGTTTGATCCCTGGGTTGGGAAGATCCCCTGGAGAAGGGAAAGGCTACCCACTCCAGTGTTCTGGCCCAGAGAACTCCATGGACCATTAGTCCATGGGGTTGCAAAGAGTCGGACATGACTGAGAGACTTTCACTTCACTTCACACATATAGACACACAGAGGAATATTATTCAGCCCTAAACAAGAATGAAGCACTGATGTGTGCTACCATATGGACGGACCCTGGAAACACTTCTGCTAAGTGAAACAAGCAGTCACAAAAGGTCCTAGCTCATTGGATTTATATACAATATTCAGAATATGGAAATTCACTGACACAAAACAGATTGAGAGTTGCCAGGGAGAAGAGGGAATGGGGAACCAAAGTTTAACAAGTACAGGATTCTATTTGGGGGCAATTAAATCATCTAAGAATCAGATAGATGCAGTGCCTGACAACATGGTGAATTTACTAAATGCCACTGAATTGTTCGGTTTAAATGGTTAATTTTATGTTACAAATTTCACCTCAATTAAGAAAAAAATTAGTCCATAGGCAATGGTAAATAACAAAAGGGTTTTAAAGCAGGCAAATACCCCAATTCCTTGTACTTATATAGATTGCTGCTTTTTTTTTAGGAAATAGATTGTTGGCAATGGAGGCTGGAAGAGTAGAGATATTTAGTGGCAACTGCAATCATCCAAATGATGGTTGGCACCACCTTAACTCTTGTGCAAAGAATGGGATAGAGAGACAACTTGAGAGGAAGAACCAACATGACAAAGCGATAGATGAAGGAGCAGTCAGAGACAACTTGAGTTCTCAGGGTGACATGCTAACAGGGCACCATCTTACTGACTTACCAAATAGGAGCAAAGACAGATTGGGTGGTGAGTTTATTTTTTAGACTTAAAGTTGAGAGGTCTGTGAGACATCCAAGGGCAGTTACTAATTAGGAAGCTGGAAATACAGGGTTGAGAGTTTTTGCCCTCCTAATGAAGCTGTAGGAGAGGATGAGACTGCAAAGGGCCAGAGTCTAGAATGAGAAGGACAGAAAGCTTACAACAGAGCCTGAAGGAACTTCAAATATAAGGTTAAACAGAAAAGGAGGAGTAGGCAGAAGAGACCAAGATGTGTCAAAAAATTGTGAAAAGCCAAGGAGAGCAAAAACAGGGGGTCAAATGGAGACACTGCTTTGAGAAGAATGAAGTGGTCAGTTGTCTTGAATGCTTCTGAGAAGTGATGTGTCTACCAGATTTAGCAGCATGGTAGTAACTGTCAACCTTTCCATGGAAGGGTGGGGATAAAATCAGAATCACTAATTTGGGGAGTAAGAATTTGACATCTTTACTCTCTTGACTTCCAGTTCACCGCAGGGTTGTTCTGGATTCTATTCTCCGGAATTATCTTGGTACGGAGTCCCGCCAATGCTGCCTAAAGAGTCTGTGTGATGCAGTCCCTATGTAGCACTGCTGCTGCTGCTAAGTCGCGTCAGTCGTGTCCAACTCTGTGCGACCCCATAGACGGCAGCCAGACAGGCTCCCCCATCCCTGGGATTCTTCAGGCAAGAACACTGGAGTGGGTTGTCATTTCCTTCTCCACCTATGTAGCACAGCTGCTGAAGATTTTGCCTGTGATAACAAAATGTGTACTTCCTTTATGCTACCTCAGCTACTGATGTTGCTTCTTGATACTGACTTTCATCTTAGGTTCCAGTTTTCATGTCTGGAGAAAGCAGATTTAATGACAGTAGGATTGAGTTGCTAGGAAGATTTTCCACTCATCATTCCTCATTTCTTCCTGGATGACTTTCCTTATGACCCTCCCTCTTCTTAAAAGATAGCAGACACTTCCTATATTGGACATGGAAGCTATGGGCATTTTTGTCTGTGGTCCAAGGGTGCAATTGACCAGGAAACACATTAGCCTTATTTTCCACGTGGCATATGGTATGATTGTGGTTTCATTGCTAAATCATGTCCGACTCTTGTGACACCCCCGTGGACTGTAGCCTTCTAGGCTCCTCTGTCCCTGGGATTCTCTAGGCAAGAATTCTCTGGTTGCTGCCAGGGTCCAGCCCCGGCTGATCCAGGGTATTCGAAGGGGAGATGGCTTCGGCGACTATTTAAATATTCATCAAAGATATAAAGAGTAATAGAATGAGGATAGCTCAGTAGGAAAATTCAGTGGAGAAAAGAGGCTGAGTAGCTTGGTTTACGTGGGAGACCAATAAAACTTCAAGACAAGAAGCTTGCACCATTTACGTAGGCTGCAGGCATCCTTCCGTTCTCCCAAAGGAAAGGAGACACTGAGGCCTCCCCTGTCGGATCTTAGAAGCCCAGGCATAATTAGTAAGCATGGTGGGTTCCGCGCTCCAGATGGAGACTCAGCCAGAGTGAGAGAGAGTGACATGGGGAGATCAGTCTTTCAAGGAACTGATCACAATTCTTTTTTTCCAGAGTCTGTTTTTATACACTGAGATGTTATATAAAAGTCACGCGGGGACAGCAGTCCTGACTTTTATTAAAGTCAGGTGCTTCACACAAATGTATACAGAGGTCTTAGGGGTATTACATCATCTTCTGGCCAGGGGGGCCTGCTGACAATTTATGACCCTCTTCTTGTGACAGTGATCAGTCAACCAGACCACTTTTTTCTCCAAGGGTGATTATTCTTAAAACAGACGTCATTCAAATAAAGTTACATTCCTATAGGGTGAGGGTGTAGTGGGTTTTAGTTAAGGAAAGAATTTACTTGGCTTAAGGTCTAACGTGATTTATATCAAAGGTTAATACTTATTTCTTCTATATATTCATTAATGTGTGTAAGGGCAGGGGATGTGGAGACTTAGCAACAAACATTGGCTCAACAAATGAAAAACCCTTCACCAATACAATTTCTAATCAGCCCACTATACTTATACTAATAATTTTCTAACTTTTCTAAAGAACATGTTTTTAGAAGGTTTAAAGCATCTCATGCCTCTCACAGTTGGGAGGCTGTGAGCAATCACATGTGGCCGGACAAGCCTGTCAGGCAGGCTAGAGAACCTTCAGAGGAGTTTGTAAGTTGAAACACTCCTGTCATGCCCAGGAATTATTATTAACTGGAGCTCTAAGTTAACTCCCTCTCCGAAAGAGGTGGTGGGGGACAGCCCCCCGTAAAGTCAGAGGTGTAGGTGAGAGCACAAAGTAGTAAAGTAGGCAGGCTCTGGTTATGGGGGTAGATGCTCGAGGATTTCCAGGGGGACTCCTGAGGTTCGATCCCGCCTTTGCGTACGTCGAGCCTCCTTTCTCATGACCTTTGCCACGGGCGGAGAGCCTCACTCTGGGCCCCAACAGGTTGCCATTTCCTTCTCCAGGGAATCTTCCTGATCCAGGGATCAAACCCAGGTCTCCTGCATTGTTTCCCATTCCCAAGTGCTAGGGAAAAGGCCACTATTCATTAAAAATCCCCATTAATGGAGAGATGATTTATAATAAGTTTTCTCTGGGGGAAAAAAACAAACAAACAAACCATGATTTATAGCATGTGCCAATTTCCATGGTGTAAATACTTCTACCACATCCAATTTCAAGCTGCTGCAAGGTCACTGAATTCAGAGATAAGAGATGTGCAGAGTCAGCTCTAAGTGGTTGGTACAAACTGGCTCAAACACCAACATCCCTCTTTCTAACTTTAAATGTCTTCCTGGAAACTGGTCATCTTTTTTTTTTGGTTATCTTTTTCTCCTAATTTACTTCCAGAATTTATCATCAGATTTGATTTAAGAAGTGCTTAGGTAGAAGCTCCTCAATAAGCATGTGTGGAATGAATGAAAGAATAAATGGAATCATCATTGCTTGCTTCACTGACCTCATTCTACAGTGAAGGCAAAGTAGTTGGTTTGAAAGATACCCTGAATTAGAAAGGGCACTGCACCTCCAGTCAGAAAATTTAGGTTCAAGACGTGGCTCTGTCTTGTAATATCTACCTTCCTTAAGACAAGTCCCTTAATGGCTCTGGGCTTCATTTGGATCATCTACAAATGAGGCTAAGAAGAATCTGCTACAGAGTTGTTGCAAGGATCAAATGCAACTGTACACAGTAAAAATTATATGGTGCTATTTTATTGGTATCACTGTACAGAAGTATTTGAAATTTATAAAAGCTATGAATCAGTTTGTAAGGATATGCATCAGAAAGTAAAGTTTAATAAATGGATCTATAAATACAGGATCTATAGATACGGGTTTGAAAACAGATTCTACTAATTTTCTCTGTGACCTGAGAAATCACATCAATAAAATGGAGATAATAATACCTACTCCAAAGGGTTTTCTCAAGAATTAAAATTAAACAATATATCAGTCAAAATAGGCTGTTATGCTGTGGCTTCAAACAATAAAGGTTCATTGTTATTTCCCAATCATAATACATACTCACTGTGTTCACTGACGATGACCGTGCGATAGCAGGGATCTGCCCTACAATGTCCAGGTGGATTGAGCAGCCACAATCTGGAATGCTATCAGCTGCCTAGGTAGAAGGAAAGAGAGTCTTACACCAGTATGAAAATGATACACATCATTTCCACTTTGAGCCCCTTGGCCAGAACTAGTCAGATAACCCCACTAACCCCAAATTGGTCAGAAACTGTAGTTCTCCCTGAGATACTGCAGACAGACTGCGACCGTGAGTGGACAGCATAATGTATACTACAGAAGCGTACATGATACGCCTTGGCCCACTTAAATGTTCCTCCCTATCTTTTAGATATGAAGGAATAAGATGACTTCAATCAAAAAGCTTACATTTATTGGCCTCGCATACATTGTGTGAGAGAGTTCTCCTTTGCAGTTTTATGAATTTGGAGGGAAGGGGAAAAAAACCTACTAGTTTAAAAATGGGCCCCAGAATTTCTTTAGAAAAAATAGTGTATTTTATTTAACATAATGATTAAAAAGCCAATTTGGTTATGGGAAAATAGCCCCACAGCAGGGTGGCTGAACCTCAAACTAAATTACTGTTCATATTAAAGAGAAAAAAAATTAAAGTTTCTTGAAGCAGCCTGGGAAACTTTCTAGAAAAGAGGTTCAAATATTTAATTTAATATAATCTGCTGTGGTACATTGGAGAAGGCAATGGCAACCCACTCCAGTACTCTTGCCTGGAAAATCCCATGAACAGAGAAGCCTGGAAGGCTGCAGTCCATGGCGTGGCTGAGGGTCAGACACGACTCAGCGACTTCACTTTTACTTTTCACTTGCATGCATTGGAGAAGGAAATGGCAACCCACTCCAGTGTTCTTGCCTGGAGAATCCCAGGGATGGGGGAGCCTGGTGGGCTGCCATCTATGGGGTCGCACAGAGTCAGACACGACTGAAGTGACTTAGCAGCAGCAGCTGTGGTACATAGCAATGTAACTTCACCCCCAAATCTTCAACAAAAACCTGCTACACTTTGGGTTAAGTAGAGTTTGTAATGGAGTGGAAGATTAAGAGAAAGTGTTTTTTGGGTAAATTTAGGACAAAAGGAAGAAAAAGTTTCAAGCTACATCAAAAACTTAGCACAAAACTGTTATGAGTAATACAATCCCCTGAGAATACTCAGTTATTCTGTGAGGAAATGCTGAGTTTCCCAGCCCAGCAAGTGAATTATTTTAATTTAAATATTAAAGGGAAAAGTAGTCCCACTAAGTTGACAGAGATGCTAAGATTAAAAAAAATAGTATAGACCTCCATTATGGGTGACTTTCTTTGAGGATGCCATTGGTTAACATTTAAAAAATCATAATTGAAGTTGATTTCTTCAAGAGATATCAACATCTTATTAAGACAGATCCAGCACATGAAGCATTGAAATGAGTCCCTGCAGTTCTGTTATGTTGCAGGAAGTCAGGAATGTTTCTCCTGGGCTGTGGCTGGGCGCCAGCTCTGCATGTGTCCTTTGTCCCCAGGCATCCCTCTGCCTTCCTAGCAGTTATTCCACAACTCACAGCCCCTCCTGGGCATTGGAGCCAGCCCCACGGAAGGGGGTTAATTTACCTCCACATGTCATGTATTTGCCTCCTGTCAAATAAAATTACATTTCCTGAAATACAAGTGGAATTTTGAGTCGTAAATAAGCTTAGGTACGATGAACATGAGAAGACCAGATTTTTTTAGTATGAAAGGAAAATAAAAATGGAGCTGGTGTTGCTAAGAGAGCTCTCTAAAATGAGGCCATTAAGGAAGTGTGACTTATGCATGTCTCAGCTTGGATGGAATCTGACATTTTGACTTGATGATGTCATCCACAGCACCTGCCAGAAACTCAAGAAACTGAACTCTTAAATTTTTTGTGACATTTCAGCTTTTAAAAATATTTACCCATGCTTACCCAATGAAGTCCTAAGAGGATTTACTGAGAGTTAGAGCAGGCTTGTTAGTGGGAGCTGCTCCCCACAGATGCATGGCCAGAGGAGCACTGGCAGGGGAAGAGGCTGCCTTGGCCTCCCCATCAGACCTTGAGAACATGGCCAAAGACTTTAGCCTCCTTCAGCACGTTTGTTTTTACTTTCAATAAAAAATAATTCTGACTTTTTATTTATTGTAAATAATCCTCAGAAAAAAATTCCTTAAATTATTGTCAGTGGCTAAAGAAAAACTTTCTTCTACTCACCACACTTCTGACATCAAAAGTGTGTGTATGGGTTTCCCACATCAACTGCTGGCACCAAATGAGAATCCTACAATTCAATTCTGTCCTTCAATTCTGACACCAATTACTCAGAGCTTGCTCAGACCCCAGAGGTTAGGGGCTCAGTCCCATAAGCCTGCCCACCTCTTTAGATGCCAAATGCAATAGTGGACCCCCAGGTAACCGACACTTCTGTCCAACTTGGCTACAAATGGGAGGTTTCCGTGACTCCCTCAAGTGTGATACCTTGCTAGAGCAGCTCACAGAACTCAGGAGAACACTTACTTCTGTTTACCAGTTCATTGTTAGTGGTATAATAGAGGACAGAGATGAACACCCAGGTGAGGAGGTATGTAGGTCAAGAACGAGGTCTGGAGCACAGGAGCTTCTGTCCTTGTGGAATGTGGGAACCTCAAACCAACTTCATTGTTTAGGGTTTTATGGAGACTTCATTCTATAGGCATGATTGATTAAATCATTGGTCATTGGTGATTAGTTAGTTCAGTCTCCAGCCTCTTTCCCATCCCAGAGATCAAGGTAGACGAGTCAGGGATTAAATCAAATACTATAACAAAAGATGCTCCTTTCACCTAGTAAGTTACAAAGGTTTTGGAAGCTCTATGCCAGCAACCAGGTATGTATATGCTAAAAGTCACTTCGGTTATGTCCAACTCTGTACATACCAAAAGTCATTTCAGTTATGTCCAACTCTGTGGGACACCATGGACTGTAGCCCACCAGGCTCCTCTGTCCTTGGGATTCTCCAGGCAAGAATATTGGAGTGGGTTGCCATTTCCTCCTGCAGGGGATCTTCCTGACCCAGGGATCGAACCTGTGTCTCTTATGTCTCCTCTATTGGCAGGTGGGTTCTTTACCACTAGTGCCACTTGGGAATGGAATCAGGGCCAGAGACCAAATACATGTTTCTTGTTATATCACAATGGCCAAGAAATCACAAAGGAAATAAAGCAGAGAGGAAAATAACTGCAGGCTTCCTCCTCAACTCTTGAGGAGGCAAGAGACATAAAAATACCAAGGAGGGCATTCTCCCTGCTCACCCTTGACCTCTGGATGGAGAGAGGCGGTGCCCCTGCCTCCAGCCTGGGGCCTGAAGGAGAGCACCGCACCTAACTGGGTGCTGACCTGGTACTTGGGAATGACTTTCATAAAACCGTCGTCTGTTAGTCCTCTCACTAACCGCCACACCTTGGGCAAACTCCTTGACCCCATGCCCTGAGTTTCCTCAGTCATAAGATGGGGCTGATAAAAAGAGCTCATAATCCCTAAACCAAGAAACCTGGGGCTAGATAACTCATGGAATCCAGTTTGTTCAGAGCTGAGAAAGGAAATAAGGCATATCTTATATAAGAGAGTGGTGCAGCAGTGTCTGGAGCAGGGCCCTGAAGACCCCTGGAAGCAAGCACACTGTGAAAGACACCAGAGGACTGAGGGGTTTCCCCGGAGCCCGCACAGTCCTGCGCCTCCGCAACACATGGCCTTAGTCCTCTGCTGCTGGGCACGTGGTGCGTAACTAATATTTGCCATATTGATTACACTGGGATGGCTCTATAACTAAGGAACTGTCACTTGGGGAGCTCGGTTTCACAGGTACGCAGAGTGATCACAGCTTAGGCTACACTGTGGGACAGGGCATCCTCTCATTCCTGCCACTGAGAAGCGGCAGGGAGTGAGCTTACAGCCACCCTGCACTCCAGCATCAGGCTCTCCGTTTGCAACAGAGTTACTATGTGTCTTTAACACTCAAAGTCTCTTGAGAGCAGTCTGTTTGTAGAGGGCTCTGGTTTCTCACTTTCAAGTTATTTGTTTTTGAATAGGGCAATAGGAACAGAATCAGCTCTATAGTTTGAAGAGTGACCCAGAATTTTTAGGGGTGTGAGGGCACAAAGAAGGAAAGAATAAGTTCTTCTGATAGAGGCATGGAAATGTACAGTGGCATGATCTTAAACTGTCCTCCCAGTTAAATACACTATAGAAGTAAACTCAGTTAAAAACATTTAAAATATTTCACATGACTTAATCCTATATTTACTAATTCATTTAACAGTCAGCACTTGAGCGCCTACTGTGGACCAGGCACTGTTCTGTGCCCTGGGGATGCAAGGTGGAACAAAACAGACGAGGTCCTTGCTGTGTTCTGAATGGTTATGTCCTCCCCAAATTCACATGTTGGAATCCTAACACCAATGTGATGATGTTAGAAGGTGAGGAGGGCTTACTTGGAGAGGTGATTGGATCATGAGAGTGGAGCCTTCATGACTAGGATTAGTGCTCTTATAAAAGAGATTGCACAGAGCTCCCTTGCCCCTTCCACCATGTGAGGACACAGAAGTCTTTGATCTAGAAGAGGTCTCTTTTCTGATCATGCTGGTACCCTGATCTTGGACTTTCAGCCTCCAGAACTATCAGCAATAAATTTCTATTGTTTTTAAGCCACCCAGTCTGGTATTTTATATCAACAACCAAATGGACCAAGATAGTTCTCCTCTCTGAGAGTTTCCATTCTAGCAGAGAGAATGAAGTCATCTAATTATTCATTGTTGTAAGTAAGTGGTAGGAAGGCAATAAAGCAGACCGATGGTGCTAGAACTGACTGGAAATGACTGTGCTAGGTGGGGTGGTGAGGGAGAGTTCTGTGAAGTTATCTTTAACATTAGAGAAGAGTACGAAGAAGCTGGCTTACAAACTGCTCACTTAGAAGTAAGTTCTTGGAGGAAGGAAGAGCAAGTATAAAGCCTTCAAGCTGAAAAAGGCTTGAGATGTTTGGAGACCAACAAGGAGACATGTAGCTGGAGCAGGGTGAATGAGGGGAGGAGCTGTGGTTTGAGAGGAAGGCAAGGAATAGCTCAGGTAGGACCTGCAGGCTGGGCAAAGCAATGTGGATATTAAATGCAATGAGTGGCCGTGGAGGGTGTGAGGAAAGAAATAACCTGCTGTAATTTATAACAGACTGGTTCCAAATTGGGAAAGCAGTACGTCAAGGCTGTATATTGTCACCCTGCTTATTTAACTTATATGCAGAGTATATCATGAGAAACGCTGGGCTGGAGGAAGCACAAGCTGGAATCAAGATTGCTGGGAGAAATATCAGTAACCTCAGATATACAGATGACACCACCTTTATGGCAGAAAGTGAAGAAGAACTAAAGAGCCTCTTGATGAAAGTGAAAGTGGAGAGTGAAAAAGTTGACTTAAAGCTCAGTATTCAGAAAACAAAGATCATAGCATCTGTTACCATTACTTCATGGCAAATAGATGGGGAAACAGTGGAAACAGTGTCAGACTTTATTTTTGTGGGCTCCAAAATCACTGCAGATGGTGATTGAAGCCATGAAATTAAAAGACGCTTACTCCTTGGAAGGAAAGTTATGACTAACTTAGACAGCATATTAAAAAGCAGAGATGTTACTTTGTCAACAAAGGTCCATCTAGTCAAGGCTATGGTTTTTCCAGTAGTCATGTATGGATGTGAGAGTTGGACTGTGAAGAAAGCTGAGCGCCGAAGAATTGATGCTTTTTAGCTGTGGTGTTGGAGAAGACTCTTGAGAGTCCCTTGGACTGCAAGGAGATCCAACCAGTCCATCCTAAAGGAAATCAGTCCTGAGTGTTCATTGGAAGGACTGATGTTGAAGCTGAAACTCCAGTACATTGGCCACCTGATGCAAAGAGCTAACTCATTGGAAAAGACCCTGATGCTGGGAAAGATTGAGGGCAGGAGGAGAAGAGGATGACAGAAGATGAGATGGTTGGATGGCATCACTGACTCAATGGAATGAGTTTGAGTGAACTCCAGGAGTTGGTGATGGACAGGGAGGCCTGGTATGTTGTGGTTTGTGGGGTCGCAGAGAGTCAGACACGACTGAGTGACTGAACTGAACTGAACTGAATTTATAACTACTTAAGGAGCGTCAGAATTTTTTTTATAGTGTGCTCTGGTCTATGATTTTTCTTACATCCTTAATGGAATTTATAAGGAAAAACTTTTAAAAAATTTATTAAGGAGAAAATGGGATAAATGGAGGAAGTAGCATCAACATGTATACACTACCATGTATACCTGGTGAGAAGTTGCTATATAACACAGGGAGCCCAGCCTGGCACTCTGTGATGACCTAGATGGGTAGGATGAGGGGAGGGGAGGGAGGCTCAAGAGGAAGGTGATATATGTATAATTATGTCTGAGTTGCATTGTTGTATGGCAGAAACCAATACATTGTAAGGCAATTTTCCTCCACTTAAACTAAAATTTTAAAAAATTTATTTTCTATATTTTTGGCTGTGCTGGGTCTTCTTTGCTCCACTTGGGCTTTCTCTCTAGTTGCAGTGGCTTCTCTAGGGTGCACTGGTTTCAGTAGCTGGGGCATGTGGGCTTAGTTACTCTGAGGCATGTAGAATCTTCCTGGACCAGAAATCAAACCTGTGTCTCCTGCAATGGCAGGCAGAGTCTTATCCACAGTACCAACAGGGAAATCCAGGAAAAACTTTTTAAGGACTTTTAATACTCATTCCAGTTACTGAATCTATTATGCTAGTAGTCACCCAGGTTACTAACACTGCCTTCAGTCACAATTTAACTTCTAAAATCAAATCATCCCCCACATTATGAAACCTGTGATTGTTGGAAATAAGGCACTTGATCTAGAAAACGTGGATTTTGTTCTGTGCAAAAATATCCTGACATTATATGAATAAGTATTTATCAAATATTGGTTTAAGTAACTGTGTATGGAGCAAAATTTAAATAAGATAAGCCCTATATGCAAGCCACATAGTATTATATATGTCACAACTTAACTTGCATTTCCCATACTGCTTTTAGGGAAAATCTACTAACAAACAGCCAGGTCACTTCTATCACCCCACACCACCCCACACCCCCCTGCATCACTCCTGCACTTTTTTTTTTTGGCCGAATGGCATGCAGAATCTTAGTTCTTCTACCCAGGATTGAACCTGCATTCCCTGGAATGGAAGTGTAGAGTCTTAATCACTGGACCCCCAGGGAAGTCGCAACTCCGACACTGTTTTGATAAGTGAAGATTTTGATTCCGAGCCTAAGCCTGTCAGTGACTCATTGCAGAAGCAACAAGAGGAACATAAGAATGGGTGTTCTGAATTCAGTGTAGCGCCTGCTACTTTAAGACCTCTGACCAAAGCCTACTCACTCACCACAAGAGAGCAAGCCAGTGATTTTCCTTTGTTCCTAATGAAACTTTTACCTCCATAGGTAGCTTATGTTTGCCTAGGAGACAAACCAGGTCATGTTAACAGTAAACTCTAATTCTATGGCCCTCATCTCCACTCATGACAGTGGGACCTTTATTTCTCTCCAAGCTTCTCCCATCACCAAGATGTCTCTTGCAGGCTCACAAACAAATGAACGCAAACTCCACTGCCTGCTGAGGCCACCGTTGCCTGCCCTGCTTCATGAGGGCCCTTCCTCTGTTGTCAGCACCATTAGCTGAGCCACTTGAAAACGGCCACCGTTGTGTCAGCTGCTCCACTGCTGCCAAATGTTGTTGCCACCATATGTACTTCCAGTTTATGTGGCTGAGTTTCTCTTTTAGTCACTTTTCCCCTTTTCACTGTGTTCCGTTTCTAGACTAAGGCATGAGACCAGAGGAGAGTACAGAGCTGGACTGGAGGATAAGTATAACTTGTAGATGTTTTTCTAAATCCATAACTGAACACTAAGGTTATATAACTTCACCAACCCTAAACACCCGTCTTTCCCGGAACCTCTTGGAATTCATGCTCTGTCTTAATTCCCCCTCTTTGTGTGATGCGATGACACGCCAAGATAATAAAAAAAGTTATAAAAAAAGATTCTCGTTTCTATCTTGCTGGCCTTCTCCTTTTCTCCCTCATTTAGCTGCTTCAAGCGAAACCAGCTGCCCTGGTGTGAGCTGCCAATGGAGGGGCCCACATGGCAAGGACAGGGGGAGGCCTTTAGCCAGCTGCTGCTGCCGCCGCTAAGTCGCTTCAGTCGTGTCCGACTCTGTGTGACCCCACAGATAGCAAGCCCACCAGGCTCCCCCATTCCTGGGATTCTCCAGGCAAGAACACTGGAGTGGGTTGCCATTTCCTTCTCCAATGCATGAAAATGAAAAGTGAAAGTGAAGTCGCTCAGTTGTGTCTGACTTGCAGCGACCCCATGGAGTGCAGCCCACCAGGCTCCTCTGTCCATGGGGTTTTCCAGGCAAGAGTACTGGAGTAGGTGCCATTGCCTTCTCCACTTCAGCCAGGAGCCAGCAAGAAACTGAGGCCTGCCATCTAACAACAAAGGACTGAATCCTACCAACAACTGTGTGAGTGACCTTAGAAGGGGATCCGTTCCCAGCAGATCCCTGAGATGACTGCAGCCTGTGGAATAATCCATTTCCCCTACACAGCTGAACATGCCTGTCTCCCACCACGGGGTCTTCATGCTCCCTTCAACAACAGCTATCTTCCCAACACATCCTGTCTCTGTGCCCATGTACGTTCTAGGTCCTCTGCATAAAACCCTCCCCTTCCTTCTCTCTCTCCTGCCTTCTCATTGTCTGCAAGCTTCCATTTATCCTTCAAGTTTCAACTCCGATATAAAGCCTTCACTTGATGTAGGCCCGAGTTCCTTCTTCTAGTTTCCTTTGCCCCTTGCATAGTTCTCTACATAGCACTAATGACACTGAATTAAAATTTTTTTTGTATTTGCTTATCTGTTAATTAACCAGGCAGAAATTTTCCTAAAAGGTAGGGACAATGTCTATTAATATTTGGTATCTTAACACTTATTACAGTGCCCCCAGGGCTTGACTGACTCACTCAATGCATGCATACTTATGTAATGTATAAATCTAATACACAAATGCATAAAGAGAGGGAATTTTAGCATCTGGCAGGCAAAGTGGATGTATATCTTATCTTGTTATAGATACTCTCATTTGTACTCAAATTACTATGATAATGCTGTGAAAGGCTAACTTTTAGTACAAATTTTAATTTAATAATTTTCTTCTGACTTACAGATAACTTTCTTTTCCTATTTAATATTACTAAATCATTGAAATACTAGGAAGATTACTCTTCTAAAGCTTAGTTGATGTGCTTTTGATTAAAAACACTTAATTTAAAAGATGTTTGTTAATATGTCTTTTTATTTACCAAGCTCTATCTAGGCAGGTGGAAAACATGTCCTATAGATTGAGAAGCATCAATAATTATTTCCAAAATATCTGGGAAACCATTGTCAGTCAAATATAAGTGTGCATGAAAGAGTAAAATGTAAAACTTAAGGTAGTCAACAAAACGTTTGTATTACTGCTTTTTAAAGTCTGGGAATATTTGATTAAAGTGAGCGTAGATAATAAGTGTGGTAGAAAGGACATCTTCAGTTCAGTTCAGTCGCTCAGTCGTGTCCGACTGTTTGCCACCCCATGAGTTGCAGCACGCCAGGCCTCCCTGTCCATCACCAACTCCCAGAGTTCACTCACACTCACGTCCATAGAGTCGGTGATGCCATCCAGCCATCTCATCCTCTGTCGTCCCTTTCTCCTCCTGCCCCCAATCCCTCCCAGCATCAGAGTCTTTTCCAATGAGTCAACTCTTCGCATGAGGTGGCCAAAGAACTGGAGTTTCAGCTTTAGCCTCATTCCTTCCAAAGAACACCCAGGACTGATCTCCTTTAGAATGGACTGGTTGGATCTCCTTGCAGTCCAAGGGACTCTCAACAGTCTTTTCCAGCACCGCAGTTCAAAAGCATCAATTCTTTGGCACTCAGCTTTCTTCACAGTCCAACTCTTACATCCATACATGACCACTGGAAAAACCATAGCCTTGACTAGACGGACCTTTGTTGGCAAAGTAATGTCTCTGCTTTTCAATATGCTATCTATGTTGGTCATAACTTTCCTTCCAAGGAGTAAGTGTCTTTTAATTTCATGGCTGCAATCACCATCTGCAGTGATTTTGGAGCCCAGAAAAATAAAGTCTGACACTGTTTCCCCATCTATTTGCCATGAAGTAAGGGGACCAGATGCCATGATCTTCATTTTCTGAATGTTGAGCTTTAAGCCAACTTTTCACTCTCCTCTTTCACTTTCATCGAGAGGCTTTTTAGTTCTTCTTCACTTTCTGCCATAAGGGTGGTGTCATCTGCATATCTGAGGTTATTGATATTCCTCCCGGCAATCTTGATTTCAGCTTGTGCTTCTTCCAGTCCAGCGTTTCTCATGATGTACTCTGCATAGAAGTTAAATAAGCAGGGTGACAATATACAGCCGTGACATACTCCTTTTCCTATTTGGAACCCGTCTGTTGTTCCATGTCCAGTTCTAACTGTTGTTCCTGACCTGCATATAGGTTTCTCAAGAGGCAGGTCAGGTGGTCTGGTATTCCCCTCTCTTTGAGAATTGTCCACAGTTTATTGTGATCCACACAGTCAAAGGCTTTGGCATAGTCAATAAAGCAGAAATAGATGTTTTTCTGGAACTCTCTTGCTTTTTCAGTGATCCAGCAGATGTTGGAAATTTGATCTCTGGTTCCTCTACCTTTTCTAAAACCAGCTTGAACATCTGGAAGTTCACGGTTCACGTATTGCTGAAGCCTGGCTTGGAGAATTTTGAGCATTACTTTACTAGCGTGTGAGATGAGTGCAATTGTGCGGTAGTTTGAGCATTCTTTGGCATTGCCTTTCTTTGGGATTGGAATGAAAACTGACCTTTTCCAGTCCTGTGGCTTACTAATGAAAAATCACATGCATGGACATTTTCCTGCTGAAAGTAGAGATGGGCAATGAAATTTCTTAGTACCTGCTTGAGGAATTCCCATTTAGTAAAATTATTATTTTTTTCAGAAGGCATTAAAAGAAAACACCCAAAAACAGAAGCCAGTGGAAAGCATTAAATCTCAAAAAAGAAATTAAATGAAGCAAACTACAGATTTGCAGAAGAGAAAGTAGGAACAGAAAGAATGGAACAAAAGTAACAATCACTAAGATGACAATTAGGAATTACTGAGCATTTGTGATGTCTCAAGTACTATGCTGTGTATTTTCAATGTATTATCTCATTTAATTTCCACAAAAACCCAGTGAGGTAGGAGCTATTATTCCCCACTTTTAATGAGGAAGAACTCATCCTATCAAGGTCATAAATAGGTGGCTTACTCCAAAGCTAGCTCTTTTCACCACTTCACTAAGCAACCTAACATTTGAAATATGCATACTGCAAAGAAGAAAGTTCCTAAGCAATTGCAGATAGCCTGAGAACCTTCTACAGTTGGTATAGCTGTCCTGACACAATTCATTTGTCAACAGCATATCATGCGTGCCTGCTGGATGCCTGGCATTGTTCTCAGTGCTGGGATACTGCTCTTGAACTAGATGAAACTGGGACTGATAGTGACCCAGACAGATAGAGAAGGGTGACACCATGTAAAAGATGTTACACCTTTCACCAGGATGGAACCCAGATGAAAGGAGATTACTATTTCCCATTGGACCTATGGGAGGTGGGGATCAGTTCAGGCTGTTCAGAGATGGACAGAAAGTCCAGATGAGAAGCACTGGGATCCAGACACTCCTAACTAAGGGCTTTTCCTAATCCTCCAATGTGGAGAGTTTGATAATTAAGAGCTGAAGTACCTGTTGCTATTCAGTTGTCCTCATTTGCTAATTGTTGATTTATAAGGCTTTATCTGCAAAGCATTCCATCAAATATTGCTCATCAACTCGGTCATTCAAGAAATATTTATTGAGTGCCTACACTGCCTTGAGGATATGGAAATGGACAAGATAGACAACATTCCTGCAGCTTTTATTCTAACGAGGGAGACAATGAACAAATAACCAGCTATTATTAAATAAACATGCTAGTTGCAGAGGGTTACAAATGCCTAGCTAAATAAATATGTTGTTGCAGAGTGTTATGATTGCTATTGTTGGGAGGGGACAATTTCCCCTTTCCTCTCTCGGTTCTTTTAACTAGTTGAATAATTAAAATGATATAAGCCAGGAGACATAAGGAGCTTCCCAAATGGCTCAGTGGTAAAGAATCCATCTATTAATGCAGGAGACACAGAAGATGCAGGTACAATACCTGGTCAGGAAGATCCCTTGGAAGAGGGAATGGCAACCCACTCCAGTATTCTTGCCTGGGAGATCCCATGCACAGTAGAGCCTGGTGGGCTATAGTCCATGGGGCCGCAAAGAGTTGGAGGGACTGAGTACACAAACACACACATACACACACACACATGACAGGAGAAAACTTTAAGTATTACTGGGAATCCACATAGCATGAAAGATTCCAAAAGCTGTCAGGCTAACTGAGATCTATGTCATCTTGGGCTCCAAAATCACTGCAGATGGTGACTGCAGCCATGAAATTAAAAGACACTTGCTCCTTGGAAGAAAAGCTATGGCTAACCTAGACAG
This sequence comes from Bos grunniens, assembly GCF_055505025.1. Classification (NCBI taxonomy): domain Eukaryota; kingdom Metazoa; phylum Chordata; class Mammalia; order Artiodactyla; family Bovidae; genus Bos; species Bos grunniens. The sequence continues at coordinate 120,890,460 of NC_141167.1, read as the reverse complement.
CATATTAAAAAGCAGAGATATTATTTTGCTGACAAAGGTCCATTTAGTCAAAGCTATTGTTTTTCCAATAGTCATGTATGGATGTGAGAGTTGGACTATAAAGAAAGCTGAGCGCTGTAGAATCAATGCTTTTGAACTGTGGTGTTGGAGAAGACTCTTGAGAGTCCCTTGGACTGCAAGGAGGTCAAACCAGTCCATCCTAAAGGAGATCAGTCGTGAGTATTCATTGGAAGGACTGATGCTGAAGCTGAAGCTCCAAAACTTTGGGTACCTGATACAAAGAGCTGACTCGTTGGAAAAGACCCTGATGCTGGGAAAGATTGAAGGCAGGAGGTGAAGGGGATGACAGAGGATGAGATGGCTGGATGGTATCACCGACTCGATGGACATGAGTTTGAGCAAGCTCCAGGAGTTGGTGATGAACAGGGAAGCCTGGTGTTTTGCAGTCCATGGGGTCGCAAAGAGTCAGACATGACTGAGCGACTGAACTGCACTGATGTCATCCCAAACTAAAAAGAAAGGGGTAGGAGTCTGGGACTTCAAAGGAAAATAAGACAATTCACAGGAAAAGGAAAAAAAAAAATCAAACATTTGGTAAACAAATGTTTTCTGGGCCATAAACAACAGGACACAGACAGGAATTTAACAAACAGACTTTGTTGGATTCTGTGAAAGGAAAGTAAAAATGGAGTCGGTATTGCCAAGAGAGCGCTCTAAAATGGAACCAGGAAGGTATTAAGGAAGTGTGACTTATGCACACTTATGTAACTTATGTCTCAGCCTGTTTCAGCCAGGAAGGACTCTGACCTTTTGACCTGATGAAGTCATCCAAACACCTGCCAGAAACTCAAGATACTAATTGGACCCTTCCCCTAAAATGACTTGTGACAGTATCTGTTTGTTGCACATTTACCCTAAAATGACTGATTCCTTAGGGACAAATATTTTCTGACTCTAAAGTCATCATAATTCTCACTAGGCCACTATGAGGTTGTTACCTCATAGCCTTTTTTTGGCTTTAACAATCCCTGACTCTTTTCCTTAGAACACTCTTTCAGGGTAACCTAAATCTGTGTCTCCTGAATTGCAATTCTTAAAACTCCAAATAAAGTCTTTCCTTATTTGCAGCTTCCTGTATTACTTTCTGGCTGACAGCACTTCTCTGTCTACAACAACTGGTTCACCATACACTACAATTATCTATGTTGATAGCTCCTTCCTGGAACAAGTCTTCTAATTCTTGTAGGCAGTGAGGGGGAAGCTCAAAGTTTCTTCCTGAGTCTTTTGGGGCTTGACTGTTTCCAGCTCAAAATAATTCATTAGATTAGCCCGTATACTTATGGATTCTTATGGATATGCTTATTCTCTGCAGCTGTCACCACTGCAGAGAATAGAATAATAGGACAGAAATAAGACATCCTCCAGAATATTCAGAGAGCTCTTAACCAATTTTCTCTCAAAAAAGGATAACAGCTTCATCTTCTCAACAAAGGCTCTAATTACTAATTATGTTTATCACTGCAAATCAGTCTTGGCATTGTAATTCCTTTGAATTATCTCATGTTGTTCTATAGATATGAAGTTAAAAGGCATTAAAAAAAATCTTAGATCGAATGATGTAATCATATCAGAGCTTCTTGAATGGACCAAAGAAGTACCAACATTGTTTATTAGGGGAAAAAATGCCTCATGAATAAAATGATATTCTTCAAAAAAAAGAAAAAAAATTCACATGCCAAAGTGGCACATTTTGGGGTGACTTGTTCTGAACTACTACACTATAGAAATAAACAGGGTTGTCCAGTAGAGAGTAACCCAGGGAAGCATCTTAGGAAGAGTGGTCAAGGAGACACATTTAAGAAGTGACATTTGAATGGAGATCTAGATGTGAGTAGGTAGCAATTCTGGTGACCAAGGGAGGAGAATTTTGAGCAGAGCAGCCAGTGCAGAGACAGACACAGAGGGGAGGTGCTTCAAACTAGAGGGTTTCTTGACCGTATTATCATGCTCAGGTGCATGAAACCAAGTTCTAGGTATCTGTTTTGTAATGGGGGCAGTAATAGGGTTTACTGTTATTCCATCTACAACAATAGTGGTATAGCAATAAACAAAAAAACACTTGTGACCTTCTTGCAAAAAAATTATTCATATTCTGAAAGTTACAAAAGGCCTCTGTTTCACATGTTAGCAGAAAAACAGAATTTAGAGCCAGAAGATGTATCAGATATCATCTAATCCAACTCTTCCTTTTAGAAATGAAAACAGAGGTCCAAAAAGATAAAAGTTTCAGGGTCACATGACTTGACAGCAGCAGAGCTGAGATCAGAACTCCAAATTTGAGACCCACGTGTTTTCCTTAAGAGTAACAGATGAAATATTTGTAATTGGAAGGCACTCAATCGACTTGCATTAAATATTTGTCTTGAAAACGATAAACCTGATCTTCCTCCTCTTAAATTCCTCCCATTTCGTTTTCTATTTAGCTTGAAGTTCTCCCAAATTCGGCTATTAAAAAACTTGACTAAACTGTTCACCCCTTGATTTGAACGTGCAAGCAGACTGTGAAACACCTTTTGGCCACCAGAGGGAACTGAAGGCTGCTGCTCGGAGTAAATCTCGTTTCTGCACCCAAGTTCTGAGTAGCCTAAAATCTCTGCGGCTGAATATGGGGAGGCAGAGTTGGAAGCAGGAAGCGGACGCAGGGCTTTGGCTCACATACCTGTAGCTCCCACCTGCTCACTTGACCAGCCCAGGGCAGCTGAGGGAAGTTACCTTACCTTTGTTGAACATCTCAGCCTCAGAGACCAGATTTACAAGGCTTACAGAGTTGACAGGGCCAGGCTTACTAGTGACAAACGCCTGCAGCAGCACTACCACGCAGCATATATAACAACGATGAAAATTTGGGTTTGAGGCCACGCCAAGGAGATGTGGACTCACTCCGGGGATATGTGACTTTAGTTTACAATTATAAAGAACGCAGATCAGCTGTTATGAGGTTACTTATTAATTCCCAAGAGTATCAGAAAGAGGAATCACTCTAGAATAGACTGTAGGAGGAGAAAAAGGAAATGCCACTTACATGGGAGGAGGGCCAGCAAGGGGAAGACATTTATGAAACCACTGCCCCCGAGCCTGATGAGTTAGGTCCACAGCTGGCTCCTATGCTAAGTTGCTTCAGTTGTGACCGACTCTTTGCGACCCTGTGGGCGGTAGCTCACCAGGCTCCTCTGTCCATGGGATTCACCAGGCGCGAATACTGGAGTAGGTTGCCATTTCCTTCTCCAGGGTATCCTTCCAACCAGGGAGGAACCAGCGTCTCTTATGTTTCATGCATTGGCAGGTGTGTTCTTTACCACTAGCGCTGTCTGGGAAGCCATAACTGGCTTCGATGAATTCAAATAAGTGCATGGAACCCTGACAATACCAAAGTGTCTCTATCTGAGAGTCTCCAACGCCAGGATTAGTTTACAAAAACAGTCTAAATTGGGGGCTTCTGTCCTTCTCTCTGGGACCTTTTGCTGCTCTTCAGAGCCTACAGAGAAGTAAACGGAAAGGAGGAGCGTAAGTAGGAAGCGCAGCAATCCCTCTCCGATATCAGGTAGTCATAACCAAAGGTATTAAAAGAAGGCGTACATATGAAAAGGCTGGTCCTTTCCTAGTAGTATGACTTAGGCAAGTTGCTTAATTTCTCTCAGTCTCCGTTTTATCAGGCATCGAAGAAACCCCTATTCAGGACTATTTCCCAATCCTCACGGCGGCGGGGGCGGAGTGACAGGGAAGTGGATAACCCGTCAGTTCCAGCAAGCGGAGGAGCCCGCCGAGGGACACGCCCCCTCCGCCCTCCACCCGCGGGCTCCGATTGGTCCCCTTCGAAGGGGGCGGGGCCCGACTCTGGGCTATGCTTTGGTCGGGTAGGCAGCCGCGCTCCCAACTCTCGTTGGGGTCAGCGTCATGGCGGGTTGTGCCTGCGGATTCGTGCGCGCAGTGCTCGCCTTTCTGCTGGCGCCCGCGCTGGTGACTCTACTGGTGGCGCCGGCGCGAGGCCGGGGCGGCCGGGGCCACGGGGACTGGGACGCCGCCGAGCTGCTGCTGCCGCCGCTGCCGCCCCGGGAGAATGCGGCGCTCGTGGCTCGCTTCGTGACGAACGTCTGTGACTGGGGCGCACTGGCCACCATCTCAACGCAGGAGGGGGTGCGCGGCCGGCCCTTTGCCGACGTCTTATCGCTCAGCGATGGGCCCCCGGGCAAGGGCAGCGGCGTGCCCTACTTCTACCTGAGCCCGCTGCAGCAGTCGGTGGGCAACCTGCAGGTGAGCCGGAGGGGCAGTGTGGCTTCGCGGGGCTGGAGCGCGAGCCTTTCGACTACCGCTTAAATTCTGCCTGGAAAGGAGAGCCGGCCTCGTAGAGATGAGTTTGAACTCAGCCCAAACCTCTGGATCTTCTCTCCTGCGCTGGCTAGGCGTGCATTGCAGCTTTCCAATTGTTGGGCAACTACATACCAAGAATTGCCCACACGTCCTTGTCACCGTGCCACGCACTTGGGGGGTATTCTTTACCAGCACCTGGAGGACTTCTCACCTGAGTCGTCTTGGGGCACGGTGTCTCATTAACTGGGTTTTTATTATTAAAAGTTCTAGGCCTCAGGTGCACATCAGCCTCCCACGTAGGGAGCAGACCGGACTGGAGAACTAGGTCCTCACCCTTTGTCCACCTTTTGGGGCAGAGCCAAGTTAACACGTCTCCGGTGGATTTCTGATGCGTCGAGTGGTATCACAACCTGGAAACTAGAGCTATGCTGAGTCCAGGGATGGAGCAAGATTTGGGGAAAGTTCCTTTTGACAAAAGATACCTAGATTTGAGGTTAACATTGTTTATGGGTGATATTGAAAGAAACCTGTATTTGATGAGGCACTTGTGTGCCAGGATGAGCTTTCCCTTCATCTTCCACTCATTCTGTCTTTTAATCACTCTTTGAGGTGGCTGTTACCACCCTGGTTCTGCAGATAAAGAATTTGCCCTAAGCCCAGTGGCCACACTGGAATTTCATGCCAGATTTGTTGCCTTCAAAACTCAAGTCATGAACTGGTGGTCCATGAGCTGAGTATGTCCCACAGATGGGTTTTCTTTGGCTCACGCAGAGTTCTGTTTTGTTTTTAATAAATTTGTATTAGTTACCAACATTCAAAAATGGAGCTTGCAGTTAGAAGCCTAAATTCCTAACTTGTTGAAAAATGGGAAGATCTATGACACTGGGAGCCTGCATACTCTGAGCTAACCCTCCTTTAGTTAGGGTATATACATCCCTGTTCCTCTATTTTCTTATTCCCAGTCACCCACTCCACTCCCTTAGACATTTGCTCAGAGCAAGTTCATTTCAGTTTCATCAGTGATGGTCCATCTTGGCTTCAAATACAGTCACCTGGAAAGACTTTAAAAGTGCAATTCCAAAGCATTTTACTAAAAACATTTTATTATAAAACAATCCCCCAAATCCCTCCTGACGCTTCTAATGTTGGGAGGGGGTGAGAACCACTCCTATACACTATTATATTTAAACTTTTGCTGATATTATCTTCCTCATTTCAGGAAATGAGTAAACTCACACTCAGGTGCAGAGACTCAATTGTGACTAGTCAGCTAATGGCTGTCAGGTGGAACTCAAGTCTAGTCTTTGACATCTCTAGAAAATGACAGTGATGAGGCACTTACCCAGTGAAAAGGCATGCCACCTCAGCATCAGTCTGACTCTGATTCTGTCGATTAACCAGTCAAAGTTGGTTTCTGCTTTCCATTTTTTCTCCTCCTTCTAACCCATCTTCTTCTGACTATTTCTATCCACCCTACCCACCCGAATAACATGAACAAAATACCACTCAGCATTGCCCTCTGCCCAGAAACCTCTAACAACATCTGGCAACTTAGACCTGCATAAGATTGACCTGGGTGTTTGTTAAAAATGCAAATACCTGGGATGGGAATGGAACCAAGAAATCCGCATTTTAACACGCTCTCCAGAAAGGTGGTTCTTAAAGCCCTGACAGATGCCAGCCTATAAAATACAGTTTTGACTCCTTGGCTTGGAATTGAGGCCCTTACTACCCACAGCCCTCTACCTCTCACTACTGTGTCCCTAACCCCTTCCCCTCAGAAAGCTTGCTTTCATGCAAATTGGGTTTTCACTACTCACAGTCTTGTTGTATACTTTCCCCATTCTGTGTTTTTGCAGTTGCAATGACCTTTGCCTTTAATACATGTTTTCACTTTTGTGCTGATTTTGACTATCTTACAAGGCTCCCTGGAGTTTCCATATCACTCCAGGTTGCTGATATCTCCTTACACTGAACTTCAAATATGCTTACCTGTATCATTCGCTTGGCAGTGTTTATGTGCTGCCTTTTGACCTCTTCTATGTCTTTGTTTTGCATTTTTAAACTTTGTTTATGTTTGACTTTTCAACCAGATTATAAACTCACAGAGAAGGGAAAGACCTTGTCTGAGTCTCCCCATTCCCTATTTTTGGTCTCCCTAGAGCCTTGCCTAATAGGTTTTGCTGACAGCAAATTTTTGGCCTAATAATTCCAAAGAGATCTCTTTATTGCTCACTGTTTTGATGGGTCACTGTGAGATGGCAAAATCCCACACACAAGACATTTGAGGTTTAAAACACTAAATGTAGCATGTGAATTTTGCTGTAATCTGTCAACAAGCCTTTTATGAAGCTGATTTCTGAATAAGAAAGAATTAGGAATTTTGCTTATATCACATTTTTAATTTACGAATTCTCTTACTGGTAGAACAGGAGTGAGCAACTTCTCCAATTTTGAAATCACATGACAGTTTCTGCTAGCATAAGATAACCAAGAAGCATGATTCAGCAACTTTCTTGCTTAAATTGTTCAGTTAGCTAGTTGAACCACTGTGGTATTTTTATGCATTAGTTTCACATTAGTCTAATCCTTTAACTCTTTCAGTGAAGGTTGGAGATCAGCCTTGTATTTGGGTGGTAATGTAGTTATAATTCCTCTGGTAAGTATGGGACAAATTAGGAGTCTAAGAAAAAGAAAAGTGTTTAACATAATTCTTACCAAATTAGTTACTTAAAATATGAAACAACGTCCAACACACTTTTTTGGAGAGAGGATAAAGATCAATCTCTATCCAAGTAGTATTTTCCCAAGTGGAAGGTGGTATTTTCCAATTCATTGTTTCATGAAAGAATGATCAAGTTCTGGGGACAATGTGTATGCAACTTGTGAAATTTATTACCTCTCAGAGACAATATTTCACATGAGAGGTCTTCATTTTCTCTCTACAGGAGAATCCATATGCTACACTGACCATGTCTTTGGCAGAGACTAATTTCTGCAGGAAATATGGATTTGATCCCCAGAGTCCCCTCTGTGCTCACATAATACTATCAGGAACTGTTATCAAGGTAAATATCATGTAAGAACAGATACTAGTTTTGGAAGATCATTATGTTATTATTAACAGTGAAGGAAGACATATTTTGAGAATAAAATAAAATTTGTGATTGAGGTACAGAGTTAGAATATATTCTAATATGTAAAGTAATTTCATAAAAACTAAAGGTTTTAATTGGTTACTTTCATGTAGGTGTTCAATAAGATATTGAACTATTCAATTGAGCAGATAGATGTTCAATAAGAAAAAGGAACTATTTTTAAAAGCTGAGCAGATGTAACAGCTATTAGGCTCCTATATAAGGAACATCTGCGCAAAGTTCATACTCCTGACCATGTTGTACACTGTACAGTATTTCCCATGTTTGGATTCCTTGTCTCCATATTTAACAGTGGCTTAGAGCAGAAAGCAGATTAAGCATATTAAAAGGGGAGTATGCACAAATCAGTACACACAAATCCCTTCATTCCTATACACTAAAAATGAAGAATCAGAAAGAGAAATTAAGGAATCAATCCCATTCACCATTGCAACAATAAAGAATAAAATACCTAGAAATAAACCTACTTGAGAGAAAAGAACCATATACAGAAAACTATAAGACATTGATGAAAGAAATCAAAGATGACATAAACAGATAGAGAGATATGTCAAGTTCTTGGATCAAAAGAATCAATATTGTGAAAATGACTAAGCAATCTTTAGATTTAGTGTAATCCCAATCAAATTACCAGTGGCATTTTTCATAGAACTAGAATAAAAAAATTTCACAATTTGTATGGAAATGCAAAAGACCATAAATAGCCAAAGCAACCTTGAGAAATAAAAATAGAGCTGGAGGAATCAATCGTCTTGATTTCAGACTATACTGCAAATCTACAGTCATCAAGACAGTATGGTACTGCCACAAAAACAGAAATATAGACCAATGGAACAAGATAGCCCAGAGATAAGCCTACACGTCTGTGGGCACCTTATCTTTGGCAAAGGAGGCAGAATTATACGATGGAAAAAAGATAGTCTTCTCAAGAAGTGGTGCTGGAAAAACTGGACAGCTACATGAAAAAGAATGAAATTAGAACACTTCCTAACACCATACTCAAAGATAAACTCAAAATGGATTAAAGATGACCAGAAACTATAAAACTCTTAGAGGAAGACATAGGCAGAACACTCTTTGATATAAATCACAGTAAGATCCTCTATGATTATCTCCTAGAATAATGGAAATAGCAAAAATGGACAAATGAAATCTAATTAAACTTAAAAGCTTTTGCATAGCAAAAGAAACCATAAACAAGATGAAAAGACAACCATCAGAATGGGAGAAAACAATTGCAAATGAAGCAACTGACAAAGGATTACTCTCCAGAATACACAAGCAGTTCATGCAGCTCAACAACAGAAAAACAAAAACCCAATAAAACAATGGGCAGAAGACCTAAACAGACATTTCTCCAAAGAAGACATCCAGATGGCTAATAAACACATGAAAACATGCTCAACGTTGCTTATTATTAGAGAAATGCAAGTCAAAATTAAATGAGGTATGACCTCACACCAATTAGAATGACCACCATCAAAAAATCTACAAACAATAAATGCTAAAGAGGATGTGGAAAAAAGGGAACCCTCTTGCATTGTTGGTGGGAATGTAGATTGACAACAGCCACTGTGGAGAACAGTATGGTGATTTCTTTAAAAACTAGGAATAAAACTACCGTATGACCTAACAATCCCACTACTGGGCATATACCCCAAGAAAACCATAATTGGAAAAGATACGTACCCCAGTGTTCATTGTAGCACTATTTACAATAGCCAGGACATGGAAGCAACCTAGATGTCCACTGATAGATGAAAGGATAAAGAAGATGTGTACGTATATACAATGGAGTATTAGTCATAAAAAGGAATGAGTTTGAGTCAGTTCTAGTGAGGTATATGAATCTAGAGCCTGTTATACAAAATGAAGTAAGTCAGAGGAAAATGTTGTACATTAATGCATATATATGGAATCTAGAAAAATGGTACTGGTGACCCTATTTGCAGGGCAGCAAAAGAGACTCAGACATAGAGCACAGGCTTATGGACGTAGAGGGGGAAGTAGAGGGTGGGATAAATTGAGAGAGTAGCATTGGCATATATATATGACCATGTGTAAAACAGAGAGCCAATAGGAAGTTGCTGTATAGCACAGGGAGCTCAGCCTGATGCTCTGTGACCACCTGGAGGGGTGGGGTGGAGGTTCATGAGGGAGGGGACATACGTGTACCTATGGCTGATTCATGTTCATGTATGGCAGAAAGCAACACAACACTGTAAAGCAACTAATCCTCTAATTAAAAATAAATTTAAAAAATTGAAGACAAGAGTATCTATATTAAAAACTAGAAGTAAATTTAGATAGTGGGGGGTGAGTGCTAGAGAGAAGAGGTTAAATAAAACAGTGGGAAGGGCAAAGGGCAAGGTGTCATGAGGACTGATCTGATTGCTAAGCCAGTAGGCAGACGTCTTGACCTTGTCAATCATGAATACCTCAGATGGGTTTTAATCATGGTCTCAAAATTCTGTGTGGCTGCATTTCTGGAGCTGAGTGTTCTTCAGTAGTCAGAGAGAGGGGGAAGGCAGCAGATGCACTTGAGTTCCACTGTGCTTCTTCTAAAGACTTCCATCCTTTATGTGCACCCGTCTACGTGTTTAACATACGCCTGCTGTGGGATGAAATTGCTAATGTCACACAGCATAAGCACCAGCAGTATTTTATTATAGTACTTTGTGCCAACTACTCTGATAGCTCAAAATTGCTATTTCACAGTGAAAACTGGTACTCATGATGTTCTCCCACTTCATTATAGTACATGTTATCACCAACATTTGAAATCTCCATTGTTCTCTGCATTTCTTCAAGCTTCTTTTACTGCTTAAGGTCAAACTTTGTAGTAGATGTTAAAAGTGCTCAGCACAAAGGGAAAAAAAGGCGAGAAAAAATTACTACTATGTGTAGTGATGAACGTTTTAACTAAACTTGTGATTATTTTGCAGGGTATGCATATATCAAATCTTTATATGGTATACACCTAAAACTAATACAGAGTTATAAGTCAATTATTGATCAATAATTAATTTTAGAAATAAAAATTTTAAAAATCAGGATTTATAACTAAATAAACTCTTTAGGGTTTGTGGAATGCTAGAATCACACATTCTTAACAGCCAAGAAAACAAAATGTTATTGCTATGAGTAGGTTTATTTTATATATGTCTTTTAGGTGAGTGAAACAGAAATGGATGTTGCAAAGAATTCGTTATTCATTCGACACCCTGAGATGAAAACCTGGCCATCCAGCCATAATTGGTTCTTCGCTAAGTTGAATATAACCAATATCTGGGTCCTGGACTACTTTGGTGGACCGAAAATAGTGACACCTGCAGAATATTATAACGCCACATCTCAGTAAGTATTTACACACCTGCCATCTTTCTAATATTGCAGCCCTTATCAGTGGTCCTCAATCTTCTAAAGCAAAGGGGTCTTAACCATTTCCTGTACCATGGATCATTTTGGCAAGCTGGTAAGGCCTACAACTCCCCTAGGAATAGTATTTTTAATACGTAAAGTACATAAGATTACAAAAGAAACCAACTATATGGAAATACATTTATAAAAATATTTTATAAAATGTGGGGTATATAAAATATAGGATATATAGTAATATGTTGGCTTTTTAATGAATACATTAAATAGTAAGTTCCAGTAGAGAGTCCATAACCTTTCTGTACTTTCAGAGTAGTAAGAACTGAATATTTTAAGACATCAGCAGCAACAGTGCCGTGATATGAAAGTATCTGTAATTTCTATATTTCTGTTAGTGGCCATCACAGGTACACTGTCACCACTTAGTTTATTGCCTACATTCATCATTAAAGAGAATAATACGTTTCAGTTAGAACTTAATGAGAATGAAAACCTCTTTCCATCCCAGTTTTTCCCCATCACAGACACCCTGAACTCTATCTACAAGCTAGGACATCAGGTGGAGACTATATATATTTTTTTTGCCTGCGCCCCATGGCTTGCAGTATCTTAGTTCCCTTATCAGGGTTTGAACCTGGGCCACAACAGAGAAAGAGCTGAGTCCTAACCACTGGGCAACCAAGAATTCCCAAGACCCTGTCTTAGGTCTGTGCTTGTGGAGCCTAGTTCTGACCCATGATGGCATTTTCTCATGAGAGTCAGACCCGGGTAATTTACCCAACATGAAGGATTCACATGCAATCTGAGCATGTGACCCAGATCCTCAGGCCCTGGTCCTGTTGTGCCTGTGGGAGTGTGTGGTATATCCTGCCAGGAAATGGACATTTGGAGGGAAGGAGCAATCAGAGAGAATGAAAGAGAAGAACATAACCTGAAGATGGGAAAGGGTGGGAAAGAAGGGTGTGATCAAGTTTTTTGAAATTAGGTTAGGGTTCAAATGAAGGAATAGAAGGGACTGGTACTTTTCCCAGGCGGCACGGGTCATGCTGGCCTGTCGGGCAGCCTCAAGGCCTCGTGGATGGTGATGACAGTAACAGCAGCAATAACAGCGGTAGCAGTGGCGTCTGGTGGGCATTGTTGGCTGGTGCTAACTGGCGGCTTCCCATGTCTGAACTCACTCAACTCTCACCGCAGTCCTATGAGTTAGGTAGTCATTTTTTCTTTTCTTTTTTTTTTCTGGATGAAGAGCTGATGCACAGAAAAGTCAGAAACTTGCTTAAAGTTTTAAGAAGCAATAGTGCTGGGATTCAAAGCCCAGCATTCTAGCTCCAGAACCTTCACCTTGTTTCTAAAGGAGGTTTTGCTGCCCCCCTGGTCACATCGCGGGCAGCTGGCCAGGCTCCAATTCCAGTGTAATTTAAACACTTTCTGCTTGTGACAGACTGGCTGCTATTTGTGGAGGTGAGCGTGTCCATGCTAAGCTAGACTTTGTAGTTTGCAGCTCAGGTTTGGGCTTAAATTCTCAGCATTCATGTATTCTGCCTTATTATATTGTATAACAGATCTGTTGGTGAACCATTGCCTTTCCATCGTGACTGTAAATCTCTTCACAGCAAAACTCAAGTTTTAGTTTTGGATTTTCATTCCAAACAGAACCTAGTGCATGGCACAGAGTAGGTGTGTAATAAACACTGGCTACTTGTCAGGCTGATCTTTTGAGACAGATTCTTGACTGTTGTTTGAATAAAGAATCTAACAACAACAAAAACGAATCAAACAGTCATGGCATTTATTCTGCTGTTGTGCCTGCAGGAGAAGAGGTCCAGGCCAGTGATTGTGCTCTGGACCTGAAAGCCATCTTTTCAGGAAGGAGGACAGAGGCAGCAATTATAACATTATGGCTGGGCAACAAATTATCAAGGAGGATGGTCAGTAAGATGACAGGCCCACTCTTCAAGGTTAAAGTTCATTTTTATAGGACATAAAAGTCTCTGAAGTACAGTTATCTTTGTCTAAATTACATGCCTGAGGGCAATGTTTGCTTTAATAACAAAATAAAACTGGAAAAGAAAACTCATAAGTCTGCACATTGAATAAGTCAATGAAAAAGATAAATTTGAGGTTTCTACTTTATTAACATGGATGAGTGGGCCTTTTCTGCAGCTTGGAGATAAGAGGGAGCATTTTTCCCTGTCCTTGTGAGAGGAGGGCAGAAGACTAGCCCAGGGTGTGACCCCTCCTGAGACAGGATGCGAGAATCCTAGGAATGGGCAGTGCCTTGAATGTGACCTGGAACAGATGCTTCTGACTCCCACCCATTTCAGAGTCCAGGACTGGGTCCCCCACGTTTCCACCCACCAGGTCTGCCAGCAGGATTGTTTAGTAGCCCAAGAGAGTGTACAATAGTCCTTGTCTTGCTAGACTTGTATTGAATGGAGGGTGGTAATGTTTACCAGAAGTATTTGTAGATGTGGTTGGGTAAGCAATTCTCATAAGTATCAGCAATTGCCTCCTCTCAGTTAAGGCTGAGCAGCAGGCCTCTGGGGAAAGACAGAGGTAATGAGAGGTCAATGGATTGCAAACGTGCCCGCCCTCCCTTACCTGGAGATGGATTTCCTGATGGAAATCCGTGGTCAGGGCTACAACGGGAAAATGGATCGCGGTCACCTCCCTGGCTGAGTGCTGGAAAACTGCTGCTCTTTTGCTCTAATGTTTGGGACCCCCTTCTGTCTCATCTGTCTTTTAACTCTTCCGATAATCTTGAATGAGATGGTCACAGTAGCCACAGCTGCTGATCAGTGTTTTGTCCTGGCAGTGCTTGCTAAAGTGCGTCAGCATCATACTTGGAGAGGTGGGATGAGAGCTGAGATGAAGACCCTAGGCCTGACCCTAAACCAGGACTCATTTTAGTAGTGAATTTTTTGCGTGTTAGCAATCTCAGATTTTTCTTTACTACACTAAGTGGCCAAAATTAACTTGAGATCTTAAAAACTTTTAGATCAGAAGTGTTTCTAGCCCTTCCCAAGAATGAGTTAACTTCTCATTTGTCAGTTTAATGAAATAATTTTTCTTCCTCTCTCTTCCCCTCTCTAGGTGAAGCAGCATATGGCGAATTTAACCTCATGTGTGAAATTTCTGAGGAAGTTTCACGTAGATCTGAAGCACTTATTGTTTTTCTATGGAAAGTTTGCCAGAAGATTAGCCAGTTTTCTTTCTTTGCTTGCTTGCTTACAGGGTTGAGTTGGATTATTACTGGATTTCTTGGAGGATGAGATTGTTGGATATATTATATATTTTTTCATATTTTGAAGCCATTTTCAGAGAGACATGTCTTTATGATCAGCATTTTATTCCATTAATTCCAAATAGTTTGCCAACAGTGCTCCTTGAAGAGGAAGAGTTACCAGTTTTAGATTGACCATTGGCATTCGAAAGTACTCAAGTATGTGTTCTTAATTCCTGAAAACCCGCTGTGCTGGGGAGAGGGCCACGCCCCCACAGCTGCTGCCTGCGTCTGTAAGGGCTCCTATTACAGTGCACCTGGATAAATCTTGCCAAGACAAACAAACAATGATGAAACACAAGTGGAGCCTCCCACTCGTGGTCCACTTACGTTTGACAGTCCTGGGTGTTGTTAATCCAACACAAGGCAAAACTATCTCTTATACAGAACATAAAAAAAAAATACTCTTCAAGTCTAAAGTGATAAATATCTAGAACAAAGGATGATAAAACTTCCTTAATTTGACTTAATAAAGGAAGTTCATAAAATTTTCTGAATTTGATTTCCCCAGCTAAGTGGACACTGTGTAATTAGTTTCTTCTACTCAAAATACTTACACACAAGCACTTTTTTTTTTTTTCATCCCAAAAGGGGATTATGAAATAAAAAGATGGGGGGGGGCATTTTATGTGTAAGTTATTTCTGGTGTTCTTTTATAACATTTTTTAACATCAACCTGGACATGGACTAGGTTCAACCAGATCCAAAATCCGTCTTCCAACTCTCTCAATAATGGCCCAAGCCTTTTTCAACTTCTTCAGATCTCTAAGGGGCTTCTAATGCTGTTACTGCCTAAGTCAGGTCATCAGAGGGGGGACAACACGGTTTAAAAAATCACATCTCTTCAGAAGGGGAGAAACTTTGCTTTTATTACCTATAGACAGGATTTTAGAAGACTCTACGAGATCCTTTATAAGAGGTGTGTCAGGAATCAAGCAACTGAATCCTTAAATGGCTAAGAGAAAGGAAGTTGAATATGAGTTTGAAACTACAAAATGAACTTACCTGCAATCCAACAAACAGCTTCTCTTTAAGAAAAATCATGTGTCTTAAACTTGGTGGAGAAGGTTTCTTACTCAAAGCATTAATAATAAAAAGCATTATTTTCATGAAATGTGTCATTTATTTTCTTACACAGAGATGGTAATATTTATTGCACTTTTTTTCATTGTCCACTGCCGAAATCCCTTTGTGTTTTTATTTTAGCAGGTTGGTAAATTAACTTCTGGCTGATTTAAAGCTTAAAGTGAATAACGTGACCCTTTCCTATTGGTAAACGATTCATTGTGTCTTAAAATTTGGAGGTCTGCCAGACTGCAGTCTTTGTCAAGGGTCTTTCCTCAGGGCCTTGGGTGGCAAGGTAACTTGTGATAGAATTAAATTGAGAGTATCTATCTGTATTTTCCCTTTACTCAGTTATTGTGAAATTTCTCTTCATCATTTGGTACCATGTAAAAATACCTGTATTCAAGTAAGATCCAATTATCACAGAGGAGAGTCAAGCACTTTTTCACTGAAGGTTCTGTGGCTTCCTTTTTAATTGAATGTGCACATTAAGTCCCCATTATGTTCTGATGGGGCTTCCCTTATAGCTCAGTTGGTAAAGAATCTGTCTGCACTGCAGGAGACCCGGGTTCGATCCCTGGGTTGGGAAGATCCCCTGGAGGATGAAATGGCAACCCACTCCAGTATCCTTGCCTGGAAAATCATGGACAGAAGAACCTGAAGGGCTGCAGTCTATGGGATTGCAAAGAGTAGGCACGACTGAGTGACTAACACTTAACATGTTCTGATTGATCACCAGGGGGCAGTGTGGACCACTTTTTGTGTAGATGCTGGTTTCTTGTACAGTAATCTTCCACATGCTTACCCAAGTGGCTCAGTGGCAAAAAAATCTGCCTATAATGCAGGAGACACAGGTTCCATCCCTGGGTCAGAAAGATACCCTGGAGAAGGAAATGGCAACCCACTCTCCCGCTCTAGTATTCTTCCCTGGGAAATCCCATAGACAGAAGAGCCTGGCAGACTATACAGTCCGTGGGGGTCACAAAAGTCAGACATGACTTACCAACCAAACAATAATTGCCCGCTTATACATGGGGATCTTTTCCAAGGCTGTCCCCAGCCCTTGCAGGTGCCTGAAACCCAGGGTCGTACCAAACCTATATGTACTATGTTCTTTTCCTATACATACACATGATAGTTTATAAAGTATGGGGTCGCAAAGAGTCAGACACGACTGAGCGACTGAACTGAACTGAGAGACCATATGAGTTGTCAACATTACCCTTGTACTTGGGACCATTAAAAAGTAAAATAAGGGTAACTTGAACACAAGCACCGTGATATCAAGACTACTACTACTAGCTGACAGGTACTGCTGCTGCTGCTGCTAAGTCGCTTCAGTCGTGTCTGACTCTGTGCAACCCCATAGACGGCAGCCCAGCAGGCTCCCCCGTCCCTGGGATTCTCCAGACAAGAACACTGGAGTGGGTTGCCATTTCCTTCTCCAATGCATGAAAGTGAAAAGTGAAAGTGAAGTTGCTGAGTCTTGTCCGACTCCTAGCCACCGCATGGACTGCAGCCCACCAGGCTCCTCCATCCATGGGATTTTCCAGGCAAGAGTACTGGAGTGGGGTGCCATCGCCTTCTCCAAACTGACAGGTAACATACAGCGTCAATTCGCTGGGCAAAGGGATGATTCATGGTGAGATTTCATCATGCTACTCAAAGCAGCACACACAAAATGTACAAATTGTTTATTGCTGGAATTTTTCATTTAATATTTTTGGGCTGAGGTTGGCCACTGGTAACAAACTGCAGAAAGCAAAACTGTAGATAAGAGTGGACTGTGGTACACAGAGCTGATCAGGTCCAATGGGCTGGGATGGGATGGGTGACCTCGATAAGATGACCCTGGAGTAAAAGTAGCCCAGCAGAGCAAAGGAGAGAAGCTGAGGCTGGTCTGTGCTGCTGCTGGCGACTCTCGTGGACTTACCCCTCTCTGTCATGCGCTTCATTACCTGCTGCAGAACTGGGGCAGAACCCTGACCCGAAAGAGAGAGGGGATGAGTGTTTTGGACTCAGACTAGCTTTGGCCCAGAAAGCAAGGCAGGCCCTGATCAAGAAAAAATCAGAAGTAGGGAGAGGGAGTGGCTTAAGAACCCTGAGTTTCTAAGCCCAGGGGGCTGTACCTGGTGGATGTTGTCTTCACCCTGGACTTGTGCTTCGCTGGTCAAGGCCATTTATCTTTACTAGACTGTGGCCAATAGTCATGGTTCATTCTGTCTTTTAGTCCAGTTTTAGATTCCTTTCAAGTATGAGGTGGAGTGGGGACCTTTATGACTTGAGGTTCAGCTCCATGAGATCAGTGCATACATATTCTGACTGGAGGTTGTTCATATCACATTTTCCTTCTTAGTAACAGTCAGACTGAAGATCACAAAATCGTTGAAGAGGAGACTCTACTTTCCTGTAGTGGGGCATGTTTTCAGATTTAGAACTGGGGGGAAAAAAAAGTTCTACTTGATGCAAAACTGTTAGGTCAATATTGTAAGGGAAATTCCAAACTGTCACTTCAAAAAGAGGTGCTCTGTATATTTTCATCTGAGAAGACAAGGGTAACTTAGATCCTTTTGGAAATTAAGGAAGGTATAAATTAACCAGTAACATTGTATCTTTTTCTTAATTTTTCCTTATACTTATTGTAAGATATATATCTTTGTGGGGGCTTCCCTGGTGGCTCAAATGATAAAGAATCTGCCTGCAATGCAGGAGACATGAGTTTGATCCTTGGGTTGAAAAGATCCCCTGGATAAGGGAGTGGCTACCCACTCCAGTATTCTTGCCTGGAGAATTCCATGGGCAGAGAAGCCTGGTTGGTTACAGTCCATGGGGTCACAAAGAATCAGGCACGACTGAAGCAACTTAGCTTGCATGCATGTATCTTTGTACAGAAAATACACAAAATAAAAGTTTAAAAATTAATAATCTCACCAGCCAGCATGACTGCTAGTATTCTGATGTGTTTTCTTAGAAGAAACATCTTTGCTCCCAGGAAATGTTTAACTAAAAAGAGCATGTTATATGTTGATTGGGTATCACACTTCCTTCACTTTCTCATAAGCTTACATTACTAGAAACCATTCATAAAGATGGTTTAGAATGGCTGCAAATATTTCATCAGATTGATCTCTTTCAGCTACCAAATAATGATCTGTGTTAGTACTCTGTTGCTAGTGACAGAAACCTGAGTCAAAGTAGTTTAAGCCAAAAGAAGAGTTCATTGATCTTAAAATATTCCTTCAGAATCAACTCTTCATCTCCTGGCTCCTCTTTCCACTGTGTTGGTTTTAACTGAAGTCAGCAATCTTAGGGCAAAAAGGATGCCTCTTTCCCAGCCATGGGAGCCATTCCTGGATAATCTCTATCTGAGAATGAGTTCATCGGCCAGGTTTCCATCCTGTGTCTTTCCCTGCAGTTGACAGTTCAGCTCAGCACTGGTCAGAACCACATGGATCAGACAAATTTTGAAGTGGAGCTCCTGAAAGGAAAAAAAGAACCTATGTTAACTGAAGGGAGACTGGATAGGCCAAAGTTAAGGGCTGTTACTGATTTCTCCAGTATTTGCCCATTTAAATTACTTCCAATTTTTCCTTGTTATAAGAAAGAAATCTTTATGCGTGAAGTATTTTCCATATCTCTGTTTGTTTCCTTGGAGAGATTCCCAGCAGTGGAATTCCCAAGCCAAAAGCTGGTGGAATCTATTACACATTGCCCTTAAGACTTTGTGTCAATGAACAGCCCTGCATCAGTCTATGAAAGTGTTCACTCTACACTGAACTTACAGGTAAAAACAGTCTGTGATTTTAATCAGCAGCTCTTATGTAGCGGTGTATGTGTGTGTTTAGTGCTCAGTCGTGTCCGACTCTTTGTGACTCCATGCACTGTACCCCGACAAGCTCCTCTGTCCAAGCTCCTCTGGGATTTTCCAGGCAAGAATGCTTGAGTGGGTTGCTGTTTCCTCCTTTAGGGGATCTTCTCAACTCAGTGATCGAACCTGCATTTCGATCTGCATTGGCAGGCAGATTCTTTACCAGGGAACCGCCTGGGAAGCCCCTAGGTAATGATGACACTACCTGTGTGTGCTCAGCGGCTCAGTCACGTCCGACTCTTTGCGACCTTTGGGTTTTAACTCACCAGGCTACACTGTCTGCGTGATTTTTCAGGCAAGAATACTGGAGTGGGTTGCCGTTTCCTCCTCCAGGGGATCTTTCTGACCCAGGGATTGAGCCCGAGTCTTCTGTGTCTCCTGCTTTGCAGGCAGATTCTTTACCTCCTGAGTCAAACTCAGTAAACACTCGTTGCTTTTCTTTTCTTTATTCAAATATCAGTTGGTAACTATAGGTTGAGTTTTCTCAAAAATAAATGTTATGTTTGTCATAGGACTTAATTTTATAAAATAGGTTCACTCACAGCATTTTTATTTAATCCTTGCAACAAGTCCAAGAAGTAGGTGGAACACACATTATTTTTCTTACTTTGGGGAGAAGGTTGGGGTTCGCAGATAGGTTGCGGGAGTTCACACAGTTGCCTATCAGGCCCTGTCCTTAAATCTAGCTCTTTCCCCAAGTATCCAATGACCCTTCATCTGCTGGTGATATCTGGGTCTTTTGAAGAAATGTCTTGCCATTTGTATTAAAGATGTGTAGTAAAAAAAATAATTGGCAAGAAATTATTTTTCTTTGTAAGAAAACCTCAGGTTTTCACATCTCTCAGGGCCAGCAGCACACAGGAAAGAGTGTGAGCTCAGTTCAGTTCAGTTCAGTTCAGTCGCTCAGTCGTGTTCGACTCTTTGCGTCCCATGAATCACAGCACACCAGGCCTCCCTGTCCATCACCAACTCCTGGAGTTCACCCAGACTCACATCCATCGAGTCAGTGATGCCATCCAGCCATCTCATCCTCTGTTGTCCCCTTCTCCTCTTGCCCCAATCCCTCCCAGCATCAGAGTCTTTTCCAATGAGTCAACTCTTCGCATGAGGTGGCCAAAGTACTGGAGTTTCAGCTTTAGCATCATTCCTTCCAAAGAAATCCCAGGGCTGATCTCCTTCAGAATGGACTGGTTGGATCTCCTTGCAGTCCAAGGGACTCTCAAGAGTCTTCTCCAACACCACAGTTCAAAAGCATCAATTCTTCGGTGCTCAGCCTTCTTCACAGTCCAACTCTCACATCCATACATGACCACAGGAAAAACCATAGCCTTGACTAGACGGACCTTTGTTGGCAAAGTAATGTCTCTGCTTTTCAATATGCTATCTAGGTTGGTCATAACTTTCCTTCCAAGGAGTAAGCGTCTTTTAATTTCATGGCTGCAGTCACCATCTGCAGTGATTTTGGAGCCCAAAAAAAAAAAAAAGTCTGACACTGTTTCCACTGTTTCCCCATCTATTTCCCATGAAGTGATGGGACCGGATCCCATGATCTTCGTTTTCTGAATGTTGAGCTTTAAGCCAACTTTTTAATGCTCCTCTTTCACTTTCCTCAAGAGGCTTTTGAGTTCCTCTTCACTTTCTGCCATAAGGGTGGTGTCATCTGCATATCTGAGGTTATTGAGATTTCCCCTGGCAATCTTGATTCCAGCTTGTGTTTCTTCCAGTCCAGCGTTTCTCATGATGTACTCTGCATAGAAGTTAAATAAGCAGGGTGACAATATACAGCCTTGACGTACTCCTTTTCCTATTTGGAACCAGTCTGTTGTTCCATGTCCAGTTCTAACTGTTGCTTCCTGACCTGCATACGGATTTCTCAAGAGGCAGATCAGGTGGTCTGGTATTCCCATCTCTTTCAGAATTTTCCACAGTTGATTGTGATCCACACAGTCAAAGGCTTTGGCATAGTCAATAAAGCAGAAATAGATGCTTTTCTGGAACTCTCTTGCTTTTTCCATGATCCAGCAGATGTTGGCAATTTGATCTCTGGTTCCTCTACCTTTTCTAAAACCAGCTTGAACATCAGGAAGTTCACGGTTCACATATTGCTGAAGCCTGGCTTGGAGAATTTTGAGCATTACTTTACTAGCATGTGAGATGAGTGCAATTGTGCGGTAGTTTGAGCATTCTTTGGCATTGCCTTTCTTTGGGATTGGAATGAAAACTGACCTTTTCCAGTCCTGTGGCCACTGCTGAGTTTTCCAAATGTGCTGGCATATTGAGTGCAGCACTTTCACAGCATCATCTTTCAGGATTTGAAATAACTGGAATTCCATCACCTCCACTAGCTTTGTTCACAGTGATGCTTTCTAAGGCCCACTTGACTTCACATTCCAGGATGTCTGGCTCTAGGTCAGTGATCACACCATCGTGATTATCTGGGTCGTGAAGATCTTTTTTGTACAGTTCTTCTGTGTATTCTTGCCATCTCTTCTTAATATCTTCTGCTTCTGTTAGGTCCATACCATTTCTGTCCTTTATCGAGCCCATCTTTGCATGAAATGTTCCCTTGGTATCTCTAATTTTCTTGAAGAGATCTCTAGTCTTTCCCATTCTGTTGTTTTCCTCTATTTCTTTGCATTGATTGCTGAAGAAGGCTTTCCTATCTCTTCTTGCTATTCTTTGGAACTCTGCATTCAGATGCTTATATCTTTCCTTTTCTCCTTTGCTTTTCGCTTCTCTTCTTTTCACAGCTATTTGTAAGGCCTCCTCAGACAGCCATTTTGCTTTTTTGCATTTCTTTTCCATGGGAATGGTCTTGATCCCTGTCTCCTGTACAATGTCACAAACCTCAGTCCATAGTTCATCAGGCACTCTATCAGATCTAGGCCCTTAAATATATTTCTCACTTCCACTGTATAATCATAAGGGATTTGATTTAGGTCATACCTGAATGGTCTAGTGGTTTTCCCTACTTTCTTCAATTTAAGTCTGAATTTGGCAATAAGGAGTTCATGATCTGAGCCACAGTCAGCTCCTGGTCTTGTTTTTGCTGACTGTATAGAGCTTCTCCATCTTTGGCTGCAAAGAATATAATCAATCTGATTTCAGTGTTGATCATCTGGTGATGTCCATGTATTGAGTCTTCTCTTGTGTTGTTGGAAGAAGGTGTTTGTTATGACCAGTGTTTGTTATGACCAGAGTGTGAGCTCTGAAGCCTTCAAATCCCAGCTCAAACACTGTGCTGGTGCCCTATGCAAATGCTCTGTGGGAGGGTCCCCTTGGTGGTTGGGGATGATGCCTAGGATGGGAGGGGTGGCTATGAGCATTATTTAGTCTCCATCACCATGTGGGATGGCCCACAGCCGCTCATGACATGGATACACTGGTCAGGCTGTAGAGGAGCAGAGAGCCAACCATTTTCTCAGTAATAACACTGCAGGAAGGTCTCCCCTGGCATGTGTCAGTCACTGGTCTTCGCTGAGCCTTGGGGGAAGCCCTCTCCCATCATGCCTCGGTGTGTGCCATGGAGGAGCAGGGCTAAACCTGCTCAGAGGTCAGCCCAGGCACCCAGCTGTGGAAGAGCCAGGGAAACTGTAATTTGATGAGACAGCCGCTAGAGGTCCTCGTGGAATTGCATTGAATTGCCCAGGGAGGGTTGGCCCAGAGCAGGAAAATCCTCTTTACTCCTCCCGTCATGTAGCGAGGGCAGCTGCACCGCTGGAATTACAGCCCCCTCTGTCTTTTAACCACTCTGTCTTCCCCATAAGCTGGTGAGTGTTCTAAGGGACAGTAAAGGTCTAATGTGGGGACCCACAATCCCTCTCCAGCAGTCCCTAGAGGTAGGCCCCCTTCAGGCTAATTTCTGGGGCAAGAGGACATATGGCTATTTTTTGGGTGGCGGGGGGCGCGGATTCCCAAAGTCCAGGAGAAATATCAACCACCTCAGATGTGTAGATGATACCACTCTAATGGCAGAAAGTTGGGAGGAAATAAAGAGCCTCTTGATGAGGGTGAAAGAGGAGAGTGAAAAAGCTGGCTTAAAACTCAACAGTCAAAAAATTAAGATCATGGCATCTGGTCCCATCACTTCATGGCAAATAGAAGGGGAAGAAGTGAAAGCAGTGACAAATTTTGTATTCTTGGGCTCCAAAAGCACTGCCGATGGTGATCACAGCCATGAAATTAAAAAACACTTGCTCCTTGGAAGAAAAGTCGTGACAAATCTAAACAGGATATTCACAGCAAAGACATCACTTTGCTAACAAAGATCTATATAGTCAAAGCTATGGGTTTTTTTCCAGTAGTCATGTATGAATGTGAGGGATGGACCATAAAGAAGGCTGAGCATCAAAGAATTGATGCTTTTGTATTGTGCTGCTGGAGAAGACTCCTGAGAACCCCTTGGACTGCAAGGAAATCAAATCAGTCAGTCCTAAAGGAAGTCAACCCTGAATATTCATTAGACGGACTGATGCTGGAGCTGAAGCTCCAACACTTTGGCCACCTGATGTGAAGAGTTGACTCCATAGAAAAGACCCTGATGCTGGGAAAGATTGAAAGCAGAGGATGAGATGGTTACATAGCATCATGGACACGATGGACATGAATCTGAGCAAACTCCAGGAAATAGTGAAGGACAGGGAAGCCTGGTGTGCTGCAGTCCATGGGATGGCAAACAGTCAGACCTGACTGAGCGACTAAACAACAACCAAAGGCAGCCTGGGCTTAAAGAGGACTTCCGAGCCAGCCAACTGTCTCTGCCCCTGGCAAGTTCAGTCAGTCCTTCCCCTTTGCAGATGACAGAAATGTGACCTGCATGAAGTCAGAGCATCGCCAGCACAGTCAGGCCTGGCAGACCCCTGAAAACCAACATCCAGAACCTTGAATGGAATCCTGGTCCCCCTGCCTGCCCTTGGGTCAGTGTGGACGACCGGCAAGGAGCAGCAGGATCACAGCACCCAAGATGTACTTGTGGCAGGGCAGATGACAGTGGGCAGGGCTGAAAGGGGGAGGGCGGCACTGGAGAGGCAGGAATAATTAAACCTAAATATAAGTTCTGAATAGAGGACAACTAGAGGGGCATCTAGTTCAGTCCTTGCATCTCTTTTTAAGAAGAAAGGTTCTTTATTTTTTTTTTTAATGTTTAAATTACAAATACAAATCAAGACCACTTTTTATGTAACAAGCACATACTGAGCTTCAAGTATATGCAAGGCACTGCACCAGGTCTCGTGGTATTAGATAGCCCTCCAAGTGCTGCTTTTCTGACACGGGAACCCAAATATCTTTATTTATTTCTCAGGATATTTTTCAGTATCAAGTAATGGAAAATTCACCTGAAAATTCAGCCCCTTCATCTTATGACTGAAGACACCAAGACCCAGAGAGAGAAAGTGATTTGAGGTCACATGGCAAATTAAAGACAAAGCTGGGAGAAGATCCCTATCCGTGCATTCCCATAGTAGCAGCTCTCCGCGGCGCCATGCTGAGGGAAGGCCATTTGGTAGAGTCAGAAGTGAGTCTAAGCCCTGGCTGAGGCAGGGAACATGAAAACATTCACTGATGCTAATACAGTTATGAACTGGGTTCTCAGATGTACTGGCGTCTCATAGTTTGAAGCTTGCTCATTTCAGAGGACGATTTTGTGTTTGCTCAGATATCTAGGAGCAGACTTTTTAAAAAATTTAATTTTTATTTTATTTTGGAGTGCAGTTGATCTACAATGCTGAGTTAGTTTCAGATGTACAGCAAAGTGATTCAGTTATACATCTACATACAGCCATTCTCTTTCAGATTATTTCCCCATATAGTTTATTACTGAATATTGAATAGAGTTCCCTGTGCTCTATAGTGGATCCTTGTTGATTATCTATTTCATATATAGCAGCGGGTATGTGTCAGTCTCTAACTCCTAATTTATCCCTCCCCCCACCTTTTCTCCTTTGGTAACGATAAGTTCGTTCTCTTACGTCTGTGAGAGTTTCTGTTTTGTTAATAAGTTCATTTGCATCATCTTTTTAGATTCCACATATAGGTGATATCATATATTTGTCTTTGTTCGACTTCACTTAGTATGATAATCTCTAGGTCCATCCATGTTGTGGCAAATGGCATTATTTCACTCCTCTTTTATGGCTGAGTAATATTCCATTATATATATGTACCATATCTTCTTTATCCATTCATCTGTCGATGGACATTTAGGTTGCTTCCAAGAGTGGACTTTATGAGACTTCTAAAGCTAAACTTATTACCCAAACCAGTCCAGGAACTGGAATCACGTGTTCATAACAAACATGAGCACTAAGTTCTGACCTGGTGTTCAAGAGCTGCAGGATGCAAAAGAGGGCGCATACCATGGGGCCTTGCCTCCCCTTCTGAGGACTTGCCTACCTCATCCCTCATCTGCTCCTCTCTGTCTCCCACCCTCTCCACAGATGCTGGGACCACCCCCTTACCATTCCTAGAAAGATTTTAAATCCCCCATAATCTGCCCCAAACATTTAACAACTCTCTGGGGTCCTTTTCCCAGGCAACTATGGTGAGCTCACCTCCTTTGAAAGACATCAAAAGGAATAACTCTTTCCAACACCTTCTATATCAAGGACATAAAAATATCATTGTATTCGTTCCTCCAACAGTCCAATGAGGAGGGCATTGTTAGCCCATTTAGAAGAAGGGGTTTCAAACATTATCAATGTAGTCAATAATCAGGCAGGTAGTTAATGGTAGGACTGGAATTTGAACTGAGGTCCAGCTGTTTTAAAGATCATGTTCTCCCACTGCCAATAACCAGGACCCAGAAAAGCTAAGTTCTAATCCTTATTTGGCCACTGCCAGCTTTATGACCTTGGGCAAGTTACTTAATTTTTCTGAATCTTAGTTTCCTTAACTATCAGGTGGAAACCATATACCAGTATTGACTACCTTACTGAGTCATCATGAAGATTAAGCGTGACGATATATGTGAGAGTGACACGCAAATGTAAAGGCATCCCCAAAGCAGAAAAGGTTCTTTTTCAGGTGGAAGGTCTTTGACCATCAACAGTGATATTCAGTAGGTTATATCATCCCTTGATGGTATCTCTTTAATTTACCTACACCCTAGCTTATTTTTACCATCTCTTGTCATTTTTAAAATCTTTTATATCCTTGTGCAGTCTTTTCATTTATGTTTTTCTTGTGTTTGGACATTAGGTATGCATTTCCTCCTTAATGTCTCCTTAAAGAAAATTGTCACTTAATTTTCTTAAAGACAAATAATCTTTTGAAGGGAAGGGCCGCTTAAGTAAAACTCCCACAAATTAGACACAAGTACAATTATGAAATTTACAAATATGTTTTTAATGGTTCTGCATTTTCAGCATCTGTAATATTCAAGGCTGCTTCAAATGCAAGGTACAGAATATAAAGCAAATAGTATAAGAGAAGTTATTGGTGGCTCCTGGTTCAAGATGACGGAGTAGAAGGACGTGCGCTCATCTCCTCCTGTGAGAGCACCAAAATCGCAACCAACTGTTGAACAACCATCGACAGGAGGATGCTGGAACCCACCAAAGAAAGATGCCCCACATCCAAAGACAAAGAAGAAACTGCAGCAATAATGTAGGAGGGGCACAATCATGATAAATTCAAATCCCATATCTGCCGGGTGGGGGACCCACAGACTGGAGAACAATACCAAAGAAGTTCTCCCACTGTGGTGAAGGTCCTGAACCCCACGTCAGGCTTCCCAGCCTGGGGATCCAACAAAGAGACTGGGAATCCCTGGGGAATCTGACCTTGAAGGCCAAAGGAGTTTGATTATAGGAATTCCACAGGACTGGGGGAAACAGACTCCAGTCTTGGAGGGCACAGACAAAATCTTGCGTGTACCAAGATCCAGAGGAAAGGAGCAATGACCACACGGGAGACTGAGCCCTAACTACCTGTTAGTGTTGGAGGGCCTCCTGTGGGGGCGTGAGTTAGCAGGGGCCCAGCACAGGGATGAGGGCACTGGCAGCAGCAGACCCGGAAAGTCCTCCATGGCATAAGCCCTCTTGGAGGTCACCATTAGCCCTACCAGAGAGCCTGTAGACCCCAGGGCTGGGTTGCCTCAGGCCAAACAAATACCAGGGAGGGAGTGCAACCCCAGCCATCAGAGATAATTGGATTAAAGCTTTACTGAGCAGGGCCTTGCCCACCAGAGCAAGACTCAGTTTTTCCCACAGCCAGTTTCTCGCATCAGGAAGCTTACACAAGCTTCTTAGCCTCTTCCATCAGAGGGCAGACAAAAGATGCAAGAAGAACCACAGTCCCACAGCCGCCAAAACAAAAATCGCATTACAGAAACTTAATCAGGATGAAAAAGCAGAAAGTTATGTCCCCAATGAAGGGGCAAGATAAAACCCCAGAAAAGCTACTAAATGAAATGAAGATAAGTAACCTTCCAGGAAAAGAATTCAGAATAATGATAGTGAAGATGGTTCAGGATCTTGGGAAAACAATGGAGAAGATGCAAGAAATGTTTGTCAAGGACCTAGAAGAACTAAAGAACAAGCAAGCAGAGATGAATAATACACTAGAAGGAATCAATAGCAGAATAATTGAGGCAAAAGAATGGATAAATGACCTGGAGGACAGAATGGTGGAAATCACTGCCACAGAACAGCATATAGAAAAGAGAATGAAAAGAAATGAAGACAGCCTAAGAGACCTCTGGGACAACATTCAGCACACCAACATTCGCATTATATGGGTCCCAGAAGGAAAGGAGAGAGAGAAAGGACCTGAGAAAATATTTGAAGAGACAATAGATGAAAACTTCCCTAACACAGGAATGGAAACAGTCAACCAGTCCAGGAAACAGAGAGTCCCAGGCAGGATAAACCCAAGGAGGAACACACCAAGACACATGGTAATCAAACTGACATTTAATGACAAAGATAAAATATTAAAAGCAGCAAGGGAAAAATGACAAATAGCAAAAAAGGGAACTTCCATCAGGCTATCTATCAGCTGATTTCTCAACAGAAACTCTACAAGCCAGAAGGGAATGATACAATATATTTAAAGTGATGAAAGGGAAAAAGCTACAATCAAGAACACTCTACCCAGCAAGACTCTCCTTCAGATTTTATAGCGAAATCAAAAACTTTCCAGACAAGCAAAAGTTAAAAAAATTCAGCACCACCAAACCACCTTTACAATAAATACTAAAGGAACCACTCTAGGCAGGAAACACAAGAGAAGGAAAGTGTGTGTTAGTTGCTCAGTCATGTCTGACTCTTTGCGACCCCGTGGACTGTAGCCCACCAGGCCCCTCTGTCCATGGAATTCTCCAAGCAAGAATACTGGAGTGGGTTGCCATTCCCTTCTCCAGGGGATCTTCCTGATGAAGGGATCTAACCCAGGTCTTCTTCACTGCAGGCAGATTTTTTACCATCTAAACCACCAGGGAAGCCCACAGAAGGAAAAGACCTACAGAAAATAAACTCAACACAATTAAGAAAATGGTAATAGGATCAAATGCACCAACCCAAAGACAAAGACTGGCTGGGTGGATGAGAACATGTGCATGGAGGCACTTCCACTTACCACATCACTCTGCTTGACCCCACCGAATTGTGTGTGATTATTTTATATTGTTAGGTTAATCATGTTCCCGTTATGGCTTGCAATTGTAATTATCTTTAATTTTTTTCTTCCTATTGATTGTGAAAACTGATAAACATCGTTTACTATTGTGATTATGTAACAGTTACTTAATACCATTTTATCATGATTGGTCAACAGAAAAATAATAAAACTCTATCACCAAAACTACCATTTAGTAGAAAAACCTGTAATCATTTTTTAAATCCAGATGCATTTCAGAATTATCTTGGAGTATTTTGAAAAATACAAATGCCCAGGTATTGCTTTTTCTCTCCAGAGCTCCAGATATGTTTCTAATGAGCAGCCATGTTTAAAAACAAATGGACTATATGATGATCTTTTACTTTTACCTAGGTTTTTTCAATTTTTCTGTTTCACATTCAGGGCCCCTATTTTATTTAGTTTATGTTTTCCAATTTCTCCATCTCTTTTTAAAAATGTTCTTTCTCAAGCCTTTAAATCAAATGTAGTAGAAAAGCTTTTGTGCTGAAGCTCCAATATTTTGGTCATCTGATGCAAATAGAGGACCCATTGGAAAAGTCCCTGATGCTGGGAAACATTGAGGGCAGAAGGAGAAGAGGGCATCAGAAGATGAGATGACTGGACGGCATCACTAATGCAATGAACATGAAGTTGGGCAAACTCTGGGAGATGGTGAGGGACAGGGAGGCCTGACATGCTGCAGTCCATGGGTTGCAAAGAGTCAGACATGACTGGGCGACTGAACAACAGCAACAAACATATAAATAACATATATGACATATATATTTTAGAAAACTTATGAATTTTTGTTTAACTAAAAAATTTATGACATTTTGATTCCACTTGTTTGACTTAGTATGAATGTGCTTAGTCGCTCAGTTGTGTCTGACTCTTTGTGACCCCATGGACTGTAGCCCGCCAGGCTCCTCTGTCCATGGGATTCTCCAGGCAAGAATACTGGAGTGGGTTGCCATGCCCTCATTCAGGGGATCTTCCCAACCCAGGGATCTAACCTAGGTCTCCCGCATTGCAGGCAGATTCTTTACCATCAGCCACCAGGAAAGCTCTTATATGAATAGAATGCTAGATTTCTAATTGAAGAAATAGATATGCAACAAGCAACAAAAACTTACTGTATAGCACAAGGAACTGTAGTCAATATTTTGTAATAACCTATAACGGAAAATAATTTCAAAAATAATATACATGCATATGTGTAACAGAAGCACCTTGCTGTGCACCTAGTCAGCTATACTTCAGTAAAAATATATACGAAGAAAAGATAAAGTTAGAGATAAGCAAGTAAAAAAAAGAGAGGTTATTGGCTTATGAAATGGAAAAGCCCACGGGCAGGCCTTTAGGTGTGGCATCATCCAGGTTCTCAATGGATGCAGTAAGTGTAAGTTTTCAACTTGTCATTACACATTTCTTGTTCTGCCCGCCTCTGGGTTAGATTCATTCCCCAGCAAGTTTCCTCCAATTTGGGAGAAAGATGGATTGGATATCAGACATACCTGATCGTCACAAAGAAACATCTTTTCCCATAGCTCTTCTGTGGGAGAAAAAATCATAAGTTGGCCTCCAAGATTTCCATACTTTGGTGTATATGCCTCTCATTATCTCCTTGATGATGTAAAGGACATGTGACTATGATGAGATAGCACTCCTGTGATTATATTATTTTATCCTGGGTGGCCCAGATTCAATCAGGTGAACCCTTTGAAAGCAGAGTTTTCTTGGACTTCCCTGGTGGTCCAGTGGTTAAGAATCGACCTGCCAATGCAGGGGACATGGGTTCAATCCCTGGTCCCAGAAGGTCCCGTATGCTATGGGACAACTAAGCCCACACACCACAACCCCGTGCTGCATCTACTGAAGCCTGTGAACCCTAGAGCCTGTGCTCCGCAACAGGAGAAGCCACCACAGCGAGAAGCCAGGCACCCCAACTACAGAACAACCCCCACTCACCACAACTAGAGAAAGCCTGAGCACAGCAACAAAGACCCAGCACAGCCAACAAATAGATGAATAAAATTATACAAAAAAGCAGAATTTTCTCAAGGTGATTGCAGAGTAAGTCAAAGAGATGTGCTCTGGTTGGGCTAGGAGGAAGCAGACATCTATGCAGTGAACTGCCTACAAGGGCCATAAGGGAATGCAGATATTCTCTAGGGTCTGAGACAGTCCCTAGATAATCATTAGCAGGAAAATAGAGATCTAGCTCTATATTTGTTTGGAAATAAATTTTGTCAATAACCAGTGACCTTTGAAGAACACCTTGAGCTTCAGATGAGAACTGCAGCCCCAGCCAACACCTTGATTTCATCCTCGTAAGCACCTAAGCAGAGAACCCTCTCCCACTGTGCTTGGACTGACCTACATTACTATGAGATAATAAATTTGTGTTGATTTAAGTCACTTCATTTGTGATACTCTGTCATCCAGCAGTAGAAAGCTAACACAACTTCTGAACATTCCAGTGTATGAGTTAGGATCTTTTGGTTGTAAGCAATAAAAACCAACTGTAGGTAACCTGAGCAAAAACAGAAATTTACTGGAACAGTGTTCATAGAGCCACAGAACGTGAACATTTCCTGGGATGGATGAGTCCAAGCAGAAAAAATGAATGAAGAATGTTTCTAGGTCTTCTTTCTCTTTCTTGAGATTTAAATTCCACGGAGAAAGAAGGTGATTGGCTTTACATGACAGCCTCATCAACATTGTAACCAGAGGGGAATAGTTGGCTTTTTAAACCGAAATTGACAGAGTGACATCAACAACATGGCTGAGTAAGACATACCTCATGTATAATCCACTCTCTATAACAACAATTTGACATCCGTCAATGGACAGAAGTGCCTTTGTGGGAGCTGTGGGATCCAGCACCATATACCAAAGGATTCAGAAAGAATCTTGCCTTGCTGACTTGTTGGGTAATGTGCATACAGACCTTATCCTGGCTGCGGATCTTACAGTGGCCCATGAACTGGCTCCAGCCGCTCTCATCCATGGTATGGGAGCCCCTGGAAAACACTATCTCAGACAGTCATCCACAGACAAGAGACCCTTTGTGGAAGTCCAGGTTCCAGAGAAGAAATTCTAGCACTCTGTTGGAACAAAAAGTATATGCTTTTGGATGTATTGGCATGGGTAAGAGGAACAGCTTTGACTTGCATCATCCCTTCCCTGAGGTGGCATAGCTAAGGAATAAACATCTTCTCAGGCCTGTGATTTCTTCTACAGGGCAAAGTGAGAGCATGTGAGTGATGCTCCTTAGCTGTGTGAGGTGCTCCTCAAAGGGCTAATTTCTCTCTCATTACATCCAGAGTACTGAATCATGATCTATATGAGTAGGGGGCAGGAAGAGATAGGACTCCTAGGGGCACTAAAGGGATGCAGATTCTACTAAGTGCATTGTGGGCTCCATCAAGAAGCTAGTCCACTAACTCTGGGGCTGTCTTGCCTGCACATCCCCCGTCAGAATGGCTATCATCAATGAGTCTACAAATAACAAATGAAGAAGGGGTGGAGAAAAAGAAACCTTTCTACACTGTTGGTGGAAGTAGAAACTGATGCAGCCACTATGGAAGACAGTATGGAGGTCCCTCAAAGAGTAAAAATAGAGCTACCATCTAATTCAGCAATCACAGTTCTGGTCATACATCTGAAAGAAATGAACTCAGGATCTTGAAGAAATATCTGCACTCCCGTGTTCATTGAAGCATTATTCACAATAGCCAAGACATAGAAAAAAAACCCCAAGCATCTGCCAACAGGTGAACAGATAAAGACAATGTGGTGTGTATATATACACACACACACACACACAATGGAATATTATTTAACCATGAAAAACAAGGAAATATGCCATTTGTTATAACATGGATGGAACTTGAGGGCATTATGCCAAGTGAAATAAGTCACATAGAGAAAGACAAATGTTATCTGATATCACTTATATATAGAATCTAAAAAAGATGAACTTATAGAAACAGAGCAGAATGGCAGTTACCAGGGGGTAGGGGGTGGGAGGAATAGGGAGATTTTGGTCAAAGGGTACAAACATACAGTTATGAGGTAAATAAATTTTGGGCACAGCAAGGTGAGGTGGCAAAGATGAGGCCCCAGGGAGGTGTCTGGGTGAGGTTCTGCAGGGATTGGCAGCTGTTTCTGTTCCAAAGGAGACCTCTCAGGAAACAGCAAGCACTGGCCTCCCATTTCTTTTCAGTCTAGGGCGTTCTCTCAGCTCCTGACCCTGCCTGTACCCTCCCGTAGGTCCCCGTCCTATCCCACTGCACTCACCAGAACAAGGCTGTCACTACTGGACAGCTATTGTTTCATACAATACCTTTCCATTTCTGCCTTTCGTGATAAATGATTCTGGTAGGGTTGTTAATCATAATGTCTCATCTCTAGGCTTGTCTTGTTCCCACTGGAAACAATGGTTGATCCAAGAGGTGAGCATAAGACCCAGCCTGGGCCAATTAGATCGTTTGCTGAGATTGATATGAGGATTTTGAGTGTTTCTGTTATCTAGCAGTGTAACAGCTATCCCAAATTTAGTAATTTAAAACAAAACCTGTTTTAGGTATTTATGATTCTGTGGGTCAGCAGCTTAGGCTGGGCTCAGATAGGCAGTACTCTGGTATCAGCGGGCATCACTCATGTGACTGCGGTTCCCTGGTGACTCTGCTGTGGCTGGATGATCTAAGATGACTTTACTCACTTCCCTGGAAGTCAGTGCCGGCAGTCAGTTGAGTTGTGTCCCCAGCAGACTAATCCAGCCTACTTCCTATGGAGAAGCCCGGATTCACCTTTTGGATTCCCATGGCACCAAGAGTTATGGCAAGTTCCAATGTGCAAAGGTTTCTCAAATATTTGAGGGATTTTTTAAAGATGGGAGGAAAAACATGCTTTATATTGATAAGAAGAGATAAGGAGAAAGAAGAGAAAATTTCTGGAATAAGGTCCTTGAGAGGCAAGGAAAAATGGAACCCAGCAGAGAGGGTGATACCAATATAATAGGTAAGAATGTGTATTCACTGTAGTTATAATTTTGGTTTATTTCATTTTGAATGATATTGAGGATTTTTCATTCATTTAAAAGCCAGGACTTCCCTGGCACTCCAGTGGCGTTCCATCTGCCTGCCAATGCAGGGGACATGCTGGCACCTAAGCCCGTGTGCCACAGTTACTGAAGTCTGCACACCTGGAGCCCATGCTCTGCAGCAAGAGAAGACACTGCAGCGACCGTGCACAGCAGTGAAGATCCAGCACAGCCATAAATAAATAAACATACAAACAGACATTTTAAAAAGCCATCTGCTACTTCCTTTTCTATGAATTTTCTGTTACTCGTTTTCTAATATGTTTTTAGACCCTTACAAGCCTGAAAATTTCATGAGGGTGAAGATTCTTTGTTTTACTCAGTCATATCTTCAGCATTATAGTACAGTGCTTGGCACACTGTAGGCATTCAAAAAGTATTTGTTGTGGACTTCCCTGGGGGTCCAGTGGTTGGGAGTCTGCCTGCCAATGCAGAGGTTTGATCCCCAGTCCGGGAAGATTCCACATGTTGCAGCGCAAGTACTGAAGCCTCCTGTGCACCCTTGAGCCTATGCTCTGCAAGAGAAGCCACCACATTGAGAAGCCTGAGTACAACAGCTAGGGAGTAGCCCCTGCGTGCAGCAATGAAGACCCAGTGCAGCCAAAAATAAATAAATAATAATTTAAAAATAGTGTTTGTTGTAATTGAACAACATTTGGGTACTTATCATGTGTAAAGGTACTAAGCCCTTATGACAGTGCTAGAATTGTATATGGAATCACTCAATATTTACTTACTCTTTGCCTGGCTTCTTTCACTCAGTATGATTTTGAGGTTCAGATATGTTTGTCTGTTACTAACAGCTTATTCCTTTTTATTATTGAGTATTATTTCATTATGGATATATCATAATTCATCCATATATTCGGTGATGGATATCTGGGTGGTTTCCAGTTTTTGGCTATTATAAACATAAAGTTGCTATGAATATTCACATATAAGTCTTTGTATGTAAATATATTTCCTTTACTGTTGGGTAGATACCTAAGAGTGAATTGGCTGAATCTTATATTAGACGTATGTTTAACTTTTTCATAAACTGCCAAACTTTTTCCAAAATTGTATCATGTTACACTCTTATCATCAAATGTATGAAAGTTCCAGTTCCTCCATATCCTTGTCAACACTTGATATGGTCAATTATTTAATTTTAGCTATATTAGTAGGTTTGTAGTGGTATCTCATTGTATTTTAATTTGTGTTTCCTTAATTATTAGTGATGTTCAGCATCTTTTTCATGTGCTTACTGACCATTTATCTTCTTTGAGGAATTTTCTATTCAAATATTTTATCCATTTTCTTGTTGATTTAATTATCTTAATATTAATATGAAGGAGTTTTTTTAATATATTCTGGATATAAGTCCTCTGTCTGATACATGTATTTGCAAATAATTTCTCTGAGTCAATGGCTTGCTTTTCCAGTTTCTTAATGGTGTTTTCTAATGAACAAAGGTTTTAATTTTGATGAAGTCAAATTTACCAATTATTTTTCTCTTGTAGTTTGTGCTTCAAATGTGTTAACATAAAGATTTTTCTATTTTTTTCCAGAAGTTTTATGGATATTATGTTCTACATCTAGGCCTATGGACTATTTCAGTTAATTTTTGTGTGTAGTATAAAATAAGGGCCTGTTTTTTTTTTTTCACCATAGAGATACCGTTGGTTGGTTGGTTGGTTCTCCACTGAATTTTCCTAGTCCCGTTATAAAAAACCAATTGACCGTGTATGTTTGAGTCTATACCATCACAACTATTATATGGTAATCATGTCTCTCTGTATGCTTAATGTTTTGCACAGTTATTTCACACTCATTGCTCCTCTTTTACAGAGTTTTCCTGGCTGTTCTTTTGCTTGTTTGGCATTATTTTTGTCCTGAGATGTAATTCCCTGAGTCTGCCATTTTGAAGTGTACAACTCAGTGGTTTTCAGTATATTCACTGTGTCAGACATCATCACAACAATCTACTTCTAGAACATTTTGATCATTCAAAAGAAACTTCATACCTATTAAGAATTAGTCCCAAGTTTCCCCTTCCCTTGTCCTCTGAAAGCTACTGATCTACTTTCTGTCTCTATGGCTTATTATAGGCATTTTGTATTAATGCGATCATATAATATTTGGTCTTTTTGTGTTTGGCTTGTTTCATTTAGCATACTGTTTTCAAGTTTCGACCATGTTGCAAGTATAATATTTTATTGTTTAGATGTACGATTTGTTTATCTATTCCTCAGTTCGTGGACATCTGGGTTGCTTCCAGTTTGGGGCTAGTTTGAACAATGCTGCTATAAACATTCATGTACAAGTTTTAATGTGCACATGTTTCAGTTCTCCTGAGTATATGCCTGTGAGTAGAACTGCTGGGTTGTGTGATAATTCTATTCAAATTTTTGAAGGAAATGTCACACATTTTCCATAGGGAAATTTCCCACATTTCCACCAGTAATGTATGAGTTCCAGTTTCTTAACATCCTTACCAACACTTTGTGTTTTAAAATTTTAGCCATCCTAGTGTGTGCGAAGTAATAGTTCACTGTAGTTTTGATTTTCATTTCCCTAGTGACCAAAGATACTGATCATCTTTTCATGTGCTTGTTGCAGAAATATCTATTTAGATCTTTGGCCGATTTTCACTTTTTTTTTCTAGTTGAGTTACATTCTGAATACTATACCCTTATCAATATTTGATTTACAACTATTTTTTCTATGGATTATCTCTACCTTCTTGATTGTGTCCTTTCTGCACAAAAGTTTTAAATTTTGGTGAAGTCCAATTTACCTGTTTTTTTTTTTTTTTGATTGCTTGGGTTTTTTTTTGAGTCCTCACTATTTTTTGTACATTAATTTTTCATGCAAACTTTCAACCAAGATTATCTTGTGCTAAAACTTTTGTTGGTATTTGTAGAAGTATGGGTTGATTAATTTAGAGAGAATTGTGGGCTTCTTAAAAAGAAGTTTCCTATCAAAGACCAAGATACATCTTTCCATTTACCCAAGTCCTTTCTGTATTCTTCAGTAATGTTTGAAAGTTTGTTTCACACAGATCTTACACTTTATTATACTGTATAAATAATACAGTTTATTTATGAGTGTTAATCTTTTTCATTATTGTAAGTTGGTTCAATGTTTAAATGCTGTCAAATAACGAGTGTTTGAAGTATTATGTGGGCTCTTCTGTTTTCTATGGTCCAAATTCAAGCCAAGTTCAGATCTGCATCCTCAGCAATTTGCTTTATCGGTAGGGACGCTGAGGTCTAGAGATGTTGAGTGACTTAATCAAGGCCGCCCAGCAAGCAGATAAGAGAGATGGCACTAAGACCCAAGTGTTCTATCTCCACATTTTACCTGACTCTGAGTCTAGAGCTCTGTCGTCTCACCAACCACCATAAAATACACGAATCTAGGAGAGCAGCGAACATTCTTAAATGCACCGGGAACTTGTATTTGCTTAAGGTGAACTCGCTCAGTTGTGTCCGACTCTTTGAGACCCTACGGACTGCAGCCTACCAGGCTCCTCCATCCGTGGGATTTTCCAGGCAAGAGTACTGGAGTGGGGTGCCATTTCCTTCTCCAGGGGATCTTCCCGACCCAGGGACTGAACCCAGGTCTCCTGCGTTGTAGGCGGACGCTTTACTGTCTGAGCCACCAGGGAAGTCATGTATTTGCTTAGGGGCTGACTACACCAATCAAGATAGGAATTAGATAAAAATTAGACAAAAAGAAGGAAATGGCAACCCACCCCATTAATCTTGCCTGGAGAATTCCATGGACAGAGGAGCCTGGCAGGCTACAGTCCATGGGGTTGCGAAGAGTCAGGCATGACTGAGCAACTATCACTCAGACAAAAATTAGAAAGAAGGAAAATAAAACAATGGTTAAAGGAGACGACAAAAAAAAAAAAAAAAGCAAAAATTCAGACAGACACATACACACACCCCAAACCCTCAAACCTCCAGAGCTTCCTGCCTGTGAACCGAAAGGGGGAGTGTGAGTTTCTTGGCCCGGTTGGCAGGTGCCTTCTCAAAGGCCCATCGTCCTCCACTTCCTGAGGAGGCAGCAGCAGAACAAAGCCAGCAGAGACTCCTTTCCTCTTCTTCATCCAGTCACAGCTGCCTCAGCCTCTGCCTCCGGGCACCATCCTGGGGAAGGACAAGATGAAGTGGACTGCACTTGTTATTGTGGCCATCTTGCAGGCACAGTTCCCAATTACAGGTAAGCCTGGATGTTTCGATGGAAATGAACGTTTAGAAACTCTTTGTACATATGTGTGGGATGGAGGGAGAGAGCAGAGGTGTGGAGAAGAGCCAATGTCTCCTTTAAATCTTGCCCTCCCCAAAGCAATGGGCAGCTGAACAGGGAAGGGTCTGTTTCTATAGAGACATCTGCTTCAATATGGCCAAGTTGGAAATTAGCTTAGAGTCAGCTGCTTGAAAACAGACCTGTGTGAAGTATGGATTTTTCCAGTGATTAAAGGAGAGAGGGGGAAGGATGAGGAGGAACTGAGGCAGGGCTTGTGTGGACAAGAGGAGAGGGAGAACTTAACAGAAGCTGGGAGGGACCAGAAAATATCACCCGGGCCACGTTTTGTGCTGAAGCATTTTCCGAGTCTTTGTGTATTCTTCTTTTACTACCTTGCTGGCTCCGTCACTCAGCTGCCTTCCTGCTTCGCCAACAAAGAATGTTTCATGTGCTGTTGGGCAGAGAGGGTCATGGCTGGGGTCATGGCTGTGGCTTACGTGAAGCATCTCCATGAGCCAGGCACTGACTGGGTTAACGAAGGAGGGACGCGGCCTTCTTCAAGGCCCACATCTAGGCTCAGCTCTGACATGGCTGCCCCTGCGCCCCACAGCCAAGGGCTGCTTGCTGACACACCCACCCCGGGCTCCGTGACTCACCCACTGCCCCTTGCTTTAGGCAGCTGTCTGTCTCAGGCCAAAAAGCCAGAGATGCTGACAGCATGTAGGGGACAGATGAGAGGATGTGACTTGTTAGGTCACCACCACGAGGAACAACCAACCAACGAGAGAACTTACTCCTCACTTCATTTCAGTCCCCAGAGACTAGCTTTTCTACAATCCTTTCATTCCCACTGTGTTTTCCAGCTCAGATAATAAGAAGAAGAATTGAAAAGAAGACAAAATGGATTCTGTCTGGGGTTTGGCATCTTGGCATTTTTACAAGAAATGGGACAGGCTGTATTTGAATCTAAAAAAGTGGGAGAGTGGTCAAAAACCAACGCCTTTTCTCCACTGTACAGCTCACCTCAGCGTGGGAGGGCGTTTGGCAACAATGGCGGGAGAGCCGGAGAGGCCACGGGCGCTTTTGCTCCTACCGGAGAATACGGCACAGCCCCGGCCTAGGGCCTTGGGGGTTTCGAGGACTAAGTAATCGTGGGGTTTTCTGTAACATCACAGCTCTCTTCTCAGAAAAGGGCTTGCTGGGTATGAGTCACGTGGTACTGTGGGGTAAGGACACCAGGGCGAGCCCAGAGCAGCCCATCCTTGTGTGCAGGGCAGGGGGGGGACCTGTGACGCCATAAGAGCCTATGAATTCAATGACTTCAGAGGGAACAGATGACAGCAATAGATTCAGACCCTGGGCTTCAAGTGGGGGACTGTACGCAGGAGATAATTTCACCATCTGAAGTTTTTTCAGGGGTCTATTTGTTTTGAGCCTTGGGGCTAAGGCAGGGACAATAGAATTAGAAAAGAAAAGCTGCTTGAGTGGTAGTGACTGCCAGGCGTGGTAAACAAAACCCCACCCAGAAGACAAGATGGGGGCCATACCCATTTCCACAAGCAGTGTACAGGAAGAAAAGCTTTAGATTCATCTTTCAAAGCCACTTGCTTTGCCAGTTTGGAGATTGAAATTTCAGCTATTTTTAGATGACGCTCCTAGCCTCATTGAGGGAGGGCAAGGGAGGCTTAGAGGGTCATTTAACACCAAGGGCCACAAAAGGCACCCGTGTAGGCTGAGAAGACACACTTTATGATTTCCTTTGGAGGAAAGGCTGCTGATGAAATTTGAGTTGCGGTCTTCCTTCTTTTCTCGCTCAATTAAGTTACTTACTCCCCAGACCCGTTTAAGATTTCTTCTTTTTACTTAAGACTTTTCCATTTGTTTTCTTGCAATTGCCCAGATCATTAAGATCACAGCAAATAATGCCCCAGTCTGTCTACCTGAGGAAGTCTTCTTGGGTGAGTTTGCTAAGATAGTCACTTGAAGCTGAAAGAGATTAAGATGGAGTGCCTAATGGTATGGGCAGAGTTTTGTCTGCAGAGCCCTCGACTCGTCAGTGCCTTTAACACCAAGGTGGCCACTACCTCACAGTGGTCAATGTGGCCTTGGTCCTTCCTTTGCAAGGAAATGCAGCTTTGACACACAGGCTCAGGAAAAGGTGATGTGGGAAGGGTCAGGCCAATTACAGTGCTGCCAATTTCTCAGCTGTGCAACCTTAGGCAAGTCACTTAACCTCTCTGGGCCTTAGTTTTCTCACCTTTAAAGTAAGAATAGCCTTCATTGCAGAGCTGTGAAAATGAGAAGTAAATGTTGCATGTCTGATACATACTAAACCGTCCATACGTAAAAGTTGTATTAATTTTTATTACTATTACACCCTGGACTGTTTTCTTGTTTTCATTACCCAGTGACAGGAAATGGAAACCCACGGTTAAGATTCTTAACCTGCTTTTGATTGTGTTGTAGAGCAGCACTGGACATTTTCTCCATCTGTTGAGATCCAGTTCACCCTCCTTTTGGTTTCTGAGCATGCCCGTAACAGCTCGGGAACACAGTGGTGATCCCTGCCAATGGGAGGCCCAATTGTGAACAAGTGTCAAACCTTTGCTGGGTCATAGGATGAGCGTTACAGCAACCATTTTTATTTTTCCGAGATACTTATTTTCTAGGGGATATTCCCTCAACGTGAAAATATGACGAATAGATATAAGTAGTTAGGGGGAGCAAATTAGAACACAGTTTGCCTGGTCATCACTGGTCAGGGTGGCCAACCAGAATTTTAGCCAAATGGTTGGCGT
The DNA here is from genome assembly GCF_055505025.1 of Bos grunniens. NCBI lineage: Eukaryota > Metazoa > Chordata > Mammalia > Artiodactyla > Bovidae > Bos > Bos grunniens. Next base: position 120,849,578 of record NC_141167.1, on the reverse strand, counting down.
GGCTGCGCAGTGACCAGGGTATTTAACGGATTTAACTGAACACTCTTTGCAATCAGACCTTTGCTTAAACTGCTTGGGGCCGTGCTTGAGGGAAGCTTTTGAGTGACGCCAGGACGCCAGGAAGTTTTTCATGGATGGCACGTTCACCAGTGGTTTATTTTGATTTCTGGTCATCTGGCTCTACTTATCCACATGATCTGCTTCATTTTATACCACGGCCTTTCTCAGATTTGCTAGCCTATTTACACATCTGCTGCTGCAAAACATTCCCCAGAAAAACAGCTGCGAAGTTGTTGCTTAGGTGAATAACCACTGCTGAATTTTTTTAAAAAATCATTTTATTTTTGCCTTTGTCTTAAAAAAATTTTTTTAATTGGATATGCACTTTTATTTTCAAGAATCCCTGAATATGGTATTTTCTGTTTTATTTCAAAGAATTCAGGCACCACTAGGGAACTGTCTTGCTTTAGAGTTGTCCAAACATACTCTAATCCTTTTTCTCCTGAGCCTTATTTACCTATGGGGGCTTCCCTGGTGGCTCAGCTGGTAAAGAATCCTCCTGCAATATGGGAGACCTGAGTTTGATCCCTGGGTTGGGAAGATCCCCTGGAGAAGGGAAAGGCTACCCACTCCAGTATTCTGGCCTGGAGAATTCCATGGACTGTATATCGCAAAGAATTGGACACGACTGAGTGACTTTCACTCATAGCTAACTGATTAAATAAATAGCAGCAATTGTTCGAAATAAATTTCTTCTCTGTTTGGGCCAAGGTTAGTTCTTATCAGTACTAAAGTGACTGTAGATTTAACCAATTTGAGAAAACATAAAGTCCATTTGGTTAAAAATAATCAAACTAGTCATTTGATCTGTTAATTGAAACAAAATGATCTATTTAGTCACTACTCATACACAACTACTCCTTCCAGTCTAAAACACAGTCTGTTTTCTGAGGGAAAAGATGCTTTAATCTTGCTCAGAGATACCCGAGCACTTAGCACAGTGTTTGAAGCAGAGCTCACACACAGTAAATATTTGTTGGGTGAATTAAAAGGGTCGGTGAACGAATGAAGTCTAGACCTTTCTGTGTGATTAAATTCACTGTAATGGTTTATGGAGGGGCATTATTTAGACTTTTCTTCTAGAGAACTTAGCGTAAAACAAAGTACTTTAAAAATTAAACAGGTGGAGAGAACAAGGCAGTTTGAGTAAATAGACTGATTAAAATTATTTATAAGGACGGTCTAAGATAAAATCCTACCACTGTTAAAATTTTATGATTGGACCGTAAGAAATTTTTGATATTCATTTATTTGAGACCTACAAAAATGATAATTTCATATGATTCAACTAATACTATATCTTGAAAAGTAGACAAGGAAAAATATTCATTTTTCTGGTTTGGCTTTAACATTAAGGAAAAGCAGAAAATAAAGAAGGCTACCACTGTTGGAGATTAACTAATGGACTAATAAATTAATGAAAGGCAAGAAGGAGAAAAATAAAAATTTGTGGATTAAAGCATAAATCAAATTATTCAATTGTCTATTTCAAAATATAGAAAGAAAAAAAAAGCAGGATATCTAATCATTATAGTCCAATATGGTCTCAGTTACTATGTAAATATCTCAACTAGCTATCATTTTTTTCTGTCTTCATTTGAAATATTTTACAAAAAATATCATAAAATCAGAGGAAGTTATAAATTTGAAAAGAATTCCATTCCAAAATTTTCCCAAGTGTCTACATATCTTTATATAGCTATTATTTGCTGTTCAGTTGCTTAGTCGTGTCCGACTTTCTGCAACCCCATGGACTGCAGCACACCAAGCTTCCCTGTCCTTCACCATCTCCTGGAACTTGCTCAAACTCATGTCCATTGAGTTGGTGATGCCATCCAACCATCTCATCCTCTGTCGTCCCCTTCTCCTCCTGCTGTCAGTCTTTTCCAGCATCAGGGTCTCTTCTGACCCTGAAGTCGGCTCTTCGCATCAGGTGGCCAAAGTATTGGCGCTTATTACAGTTTTATTACAAAAACAATTTCATGTGCTTTTTTCCTTAATATTTTATTCTGAGTATCTTTTTTATGCTTAGCTTTCATAATTATTTTTAATTGTTATGTTAATTCCATAATTTATGCATCGTATTTTCTTACTTATTGTTGGATATTTGGGCTATTTCTAATTTTTGTTATTATAGCTAATCCTGCAAGAAAATCTTAACATATATAGCTTAAAATTTTTTTTTTCTGACTTACTTCCTTGGGCTAATTTCTCTAGGGTTGATAATTAAAATAATAGGTTAAAGTAAAAAAACATTTCCTAGGATACTTTAGACTTCTATTGAAGTCTAAACAGTTTTTCCATCAAGGAAAGAGAATTGTTTCCCTAACTGACCATCTGCAAGTGTTTCTTATCTTTTCTGGAGCAGGCAATAGGGTGGAGGGACAGAGGAGGCCATTGAACCAAAAAGATCTGGATGGAAATCCTGATCCCTCACCATCCTTTCACTGTGGCCTGTTGCTTACCTTCAGAGCCCCGTTCTTCTACGAGATGGCGGTAGCGATGTCTTGCCTCATAGAGAGCAGTGTGGGCTGGAAATACTACTTAGAAGTGCCTGTACACAGAAGTGCTGCAAAAGCAGTAATCATTATGATATGTGCCTCAGTTTCCCAACCTACAAAACAGAAAGGATATAATGTTTCTGGTAGAAGAAAGTAGAAAACTTGGTACTAACATGCTTTCTTTTTCTTCCTCTGTCACTAAATTGCAGTGTAAACTTGGGCAGAAATCTCTTTAGTTTTTGCATCTGTAAGATGAGAAGAGAGCTGAACACCCCTTTCAGCTACAAAATGAATTGCATGGTCTTGTAAAATTACCAGACTTTTAAGAACGTTTGAGTTGCCTACCGTCTCACTGGTATTGGCTCATAGAATTAGGAACCTAAATCTTACTCTTCCCTGAAGCTCCAATAAACAAATAAAACAAACACTTAAAAAAAAAATCCAGACTTCTACCTTATCACATATTTTTAACTCTCTAAGTGGAAGCTCCCACTGTGAAAAATCCAAGGACAGAGTCCAGCATTTTCTGGCTTGTCCCTTACGCTTGTGCATCGACCGTAGATTTATGGCCGCACAAGGACTTTGTTGGTGAGAATTGACTTGAAGAGAAAGCAAACTGCTGTCTGAAGCAGTCAAATTGCAGTGGTGGAAATGTTAGGAGCTTCCACCGTCTGCTTTGCTTGCCGGTTATGATTTGTGATACTCAGCAACTAATTTTCAGGCTCAAGGGGAAAAAAATAAATAGAAAGCATTTGAACAAAGACAGGCAGGACCCTTGCTGGTCCAGACCAACGTTCTATTAGTGCAGTTACCCCTTTATATTTACAAAACGCTTTCCAGTACCTTCACTCATAACTCTCCTATGGCAAGTCGGCCGAAAAAGTAGTAAGATTCTCTTTTTATAGAAAGAGAAATGAGGATCAGAGGTTTGGTGACTTGCCTGAGTAGAACCAGGCCCCAAACACAATTTTTCTGACCCCTTGTTCAAGGTGTGTGCTCTCGAATGTTCTATGCAGCCTCTCCACCAGGCTTTTTGTCAACTTGCAATATTATACATGCGATGACTGAATTCTGAAGCAGACTTTTGAAGGTATTCCCCTTAGTTAGCATGCATTGTGATTTTCCTTTCAATTTCTGAAGTAAGAAATAACTGTTTTGATACTGAGTATCCTCATTATATATTTTTTCCTTAGTATAAAATATTTGGTTGTTAATATAGGATTGTGTTTTCCTCTGGCATATTACTATAATTCTGAACTCATGTTCACCCCAAATGGTAAAATCCATCTTTCCTGTTTTTCTCTTAATAAAAACACATATTTGGGAGCATTTCTTGAGAGGGACCAACCTCAGTTTGCAATTCAACCAGCTTCTGTGTGTGTAGGGACACCTCCTTGCCCCTACCACATTATGCATAGGTGGAGATCAAAATATAAATTAAATTGTATTTGAGAAGATTTGATCCTAAATAATAGCCTTTAATCGATCTGTTTGGTAACAATGTATCTTCATTGAGTGTGTAAGATTTTGTGGGGTGAGTTTTTCTAAAAGAATAGTGTACTATTAATATTACACACAGACCTTGCGTCGAGATTTGGTTTCTTGTATAAATCCTAAAGGAGTGGGAGAATTGTCTTTAAATAACAAATGTCTACAATCAATTATTAATTATTTATGTCAGATTTTAGCCTTGAGCCCACTTACATCTGCCTGGGCTGAGCTCTGAGAGTGCAAAGCCTTTTGCTATTGGCTGGGGCAAAGCAAACAGAAAAGAAATCTGATGTTCAGAGCAGAAGCTTTAAATTGCCAGATTCTGAATATCAGTGAATCTTAGTGGGGCTGCTCCCCAAGATGCCCGGCAAGAGGACTGGGAAAAGAGAAGTCCCCCGGAGATTCTCCAGGTGTCTGTAGGGCTGCTGGCTCTAGGTGCGTGGCTTTCAGCAAACCCCAGAGTTGGGGAGAATGGCTTAAAACCAATATCACCATGTAAGATTAAACAAATCCCCACTTTTCTGTATTGCTGTAGGTACTAGAAAGTCAGCTGTGTGTTCCTACATTTCACCAGTTCTGCATCATGCGATGTTGTTCTGATTCTAAACTGTAATGTGAACGTCAGCCCTGAGTTAGAACTGCTTTTTCTTCTTATGGGCTGGGAGACTTGGAGTGAGTAGCTATTATAGGAGAAGAGTAGAAAAGATAGACTGGAGGGGTGGAGGTGGAGATTGCCATCTGTGGCCCTGGGAGGCAGACTGGCCAGAGAAGCCAGGAGAAGGCAAGTGAACCGGGAGACTCCAGCATGGGGCCGGCTCAGTGTGGGTGCAGCACACGCGTGTGCTGGTGTGTGTTTGCCTGTGTGCTCTGCTGGGGGTAAAAGTGTCTGTGCCCCAGTGTACGTGTGAAGGTGTGTGTGAGGCTGTGTGTTTGTGCATATGTTCTGGCGTGTCCGTGGTATGTGTGTGTGCTAGTCTGCATGCAAATGAACGTGTCTTGCATCTGCTGGCATGTCTCTCCATGTGCACCAGTGAGTGGTTTTCTGTGCATTTAAGAGGAAGCTGGTGGCAGCAGGACAGCTCTGTAGAAAGAAGGGCAAACATTGCTTGAGCTTAGAGCTGGCAATCTAGGCAGGAGAATGGCAGAGCTGAGACGTCGCTGAACCCATTCCAGGCATTCTTTGCAGAAGGGAGTGAAGACAACTTCTGTCCAAACTAGAATCTCTAGGATTATGGAGAGGTGTGAGCAACTCCTTCATAGAGACCCTTTTCTTTCTCTCTCTTTCAAACTTTTTATTTGGAGTAAGTTGATTATCAATGTTGTGACAGTTTCAGGTGAACAGTGAAGGGACTCAGCCATACATATACACGTATCTATTCTCCCCCAGTCTGCCCTCCCATCCAGGCTGCCGCAAAACATTGAGCAGAGTTTCTTGTATTGTACAGTAGGTCTTTGTTGATTATCCATCTTAAACACAGCAGTGTGCACATGTCCATCCCAAACTCCCAAACTATCCCCTCCCCACATCCTCCTTCTCCTGCCCCTGCAACCATAAGTTTGTTCTCTAAGTCTGTGAATCTGTTTCTGCCTTGTAAATAAATTTATTTATATAATTTTTTTTTAGATTCCATATATAAGAGATGTCGTACAATGTATCTCCTCTGTCTGACTTACTTCACTCAGTAGGACAATCTCTAAGTCTGTCCATGTTGATACAGAGACTTCTCAGGTCACTCAACTGCCCTAAGTACTCCCCTCCTAACTCTCCCTTTTCCCAAGCCTGCTCTCTTTCTTTCCACCTTCCTCTCGGTTCCTTCTGCCTAGAATGCTGACCCTGCCTTGCCCCCTGCTGTGGAAACCCTGTCTTCCTCTTATAATCAAGTCCAGATATGTGAGGACCTCCTGGACTCACTGTTGACATTATTAGCAGCATTAAGGGGATAAAGGAAGGTGGAAAATTGTTGTTCTCATAACTCATAGTTAAAAATCCAACACAAATGTTCCCTACAGTGAGCCCTTCTCAGAGTGGAGGCCCAGCACACAGAGTTTCAGGAACACTTACCAGTGAGCAGAAAACGCCACCAGTTCCCCAGTTCTCACCAGTTCTTCCCACAGTGGTCATCCTATGAGTTTTGACTAAAATAGTCAAAATACATTTGATGCTTTTCTTTCTTTCTGCCCTCAAAACAGATTGCTAAGCAATTCGATAAAGTGGCTCTTAGTAACCTATTTTGGCTGTCGAGAGTTGGTATTGCCAGACTGATAGTTTTTTGCTGTAGTTGTTTTTATGTGTGATAGTTATTTTCAATATCTGGTTATTCAAACCATCTGGGTAGCACAATGCCCTTCAGTGGCCTCCTCAATCCACAGCTGGGAAAGAGAACACGGGGTGGGAAGGGAGAGGGAGGAGGTGCCCAGCAGAAAATGCTACAAATGGCCTCATTTTTGCTGAAACTTCTGCTGGCACGTTTTTAGGCCTTACAGACCTTTCTAAGGTGACAAGAATTTAATTCTCTGCCCTGTGTTTTCTTTGAAGCACTCAGCTGAAAACATGATTTTTTAATTTTAAATTTGCTGCTTTAAAGCAAAATCTGCCATTCTTGCTAAAATACTCAGAATTTTATGTGTCTTTGTGCTACCGCTTTGATCCAAAGGAACCAGAGCAGTTTGAGAAAACTGTTTTTTGGTGCTCTGAGGGTTGAAACTGCAGGTGACAGTTTAATAGAACAGTTTAAGAAATGGGGCACACGCATAGACTGTGTGGTCATGAGAAACCTCCAAACAAAATGTCCCAGGGTCTTTAGGTTTGTGACTTATTTTTGTAGTCACAGGAGGTGGATGGGGCAACGTATGTTGGACCACAAAAGGCTGATGGGTGTGTAGTAAAGTCAAAGAGAGCTCTTCCTAAAGAAAGTGAAGGAGAGTGTTAGTCACTCAGTCATGTCCTACTCTTTGCGACCCCATGGACTGTAGCCCGCCAGGCTCCTCTGTCCATGAAATTCTCTAGGCAAGGATACTGGAATGGGTTGCCGTTCTCTTCTCTAGGGTATCTTCCCGACCTAGTGATAGAACCCAGGTCTCCCTCGTTGCAGGCAGATTCTTTACCATCTGAGCCACCAGGGAAGCTTTCATTTAACAGTGAAGAAAATATCTGTTGGTGGCATTAGAGACACAGAAGAATATAATTTGAAAGACTAGTTTTGTGGCAATGTTATAGGCTATGGAGGAAACTTTGATGGAAGAGGTGTCATAGAGGTCATAGAGTCATAGAGTTGGTGGCAGCAGGAGGTGGATGATAGGGGATATAGTAAATTTGGAGGTGATGGTGGCAACTATCACGATGGTCCTGGTTCTTGCATTAGAGAAGGCTATTGTGGTGGGGGGCCAGAATATGGAAACCACGGTAACAGAAATGCTGATGGTAGCAGAGGATATAATGGTTACAGTGAAAGAGGACATTTTCGCAGTAGTAACTATGGTAGTGGGGGATACTATAATGATTTGGAAATTATAGTGAATAACAGCAATCAAATTATGGGCCTATGAAGTGGGATGGTTTTGGTGGAAGAAGCTCAAGTCCCTATGTTGATGGTCATAGATCTGGTAGTGGAGGGGTGGATATGGTATCAGAAGGTTCCAACAACTCAGCAGAAAAGGGCTAAAGTTCTTAGCAGGAGAGAGCGAGGAGTCATCAGGAAATCTGCAGATTACTTTGAGGCAGTCCTCCAAAATGCACTGAAGGGGCTGTAAAAATGTGCTACAGAAGGAACGATGACCATAGTCAGAAAAGGTATTGCAGCTTAAACAGAGAACCTTCTTGTTCGGGACTGTCATAGCCACAGTTTGCAAAAAGTGTAGCTATTGATTAATGCAATGCAGTATCAGTTAGATATACATTCCTGAGGTCTTTTATCACTTGAAGCTTTGTCTTTTTCCTTTCAGTATATCAGGTATATTGTCCTGTAAATTGTGGTATTGATACCAGGAATAAAAAATTAAGAAATTTTTAACTTAAAATGAAAACAAAAATTTTCACTTAAAACAAATTGTTTGCTAAACCAATTGACTTATCATTGAGTGAGTATTTACCAAGCACTTCTCATATACCCCAAGGCAAACAAACAATCCTCTACATGGTTGGCCCAACCAGCCCATTAACCAGACCAGTCTTCGAGAGATGGATGCTGAAAAGAAAGAGAAGCTTTCTTTCTTTAAGAGAAAGCTTCCCTAGTTCTATAGGTCATGTTCTCTGGTTTTACGAAAAAGTCTTAATTTCCCTACAGGCTTGCTTCTTTATGGTCTAGTCTGATTTCCGTCATTTTGTGAGCCTGTGCTAATTTCCATGCTGAGTTTAATAGCAAAAGAGGCATATATCAGGAGATACCACCCAGGACTTCTAAGTTAGGCTTGAGAGCTTCAGAAATTTTCCCTTTGATTTCTTCAGATTAGAGAGGAAACTTTGTCTTTTCTTCTACTTCTCTATCAACACTTCAAAACCCAGACCTATATAAAATACACAAATGCTTTATGGACAAAATGAATCTTGCCTGTTTTCTTTGGATTTCAGTGGGAACAATAAAGATTGAGCTACAAAAGGTTGGCAAAGAGGATTTTTCTATTTCTTTCTATTAAATGTAGAGGCTTCAAAAGAACAGCTCAGAAAGTCAAATAATTGTATCTACCACAGCTCACCCATCCATCTCCCTGCTGACCTGGCCTGTGAAATCCCCTTTAAAAACTTGGTCAGCTCTCACCTGCCCATTGCAAATGCCGTATTGTTAAACGTTCCTATCCAGAATTCCACAAGGGAGGCTGCTGTAAAGCAAATTCCTTCCATTTCAACAGAGCATCTCATCAGGAATAGTTCTTTAGGGTGAGCAGAAGGGTACCTCTAATTTTCAAAGCTTTGTAATTTCATCTTGGAGAGGGAGCTACTTGGATACCAAAAACGGCTTGTGAATAAAGTTATAATCACGAGCTCTTGCAATCCAAAGTCGCCTGGGGGGAGGATGTGAAAGGGAAGGTTTGGAGAGCAGTTTTTGATCTTCATGACAATTCCTTGATTTTTTTCATTAGGAAAAAAACACATCAGTTTCTAGCTATGGCTCTAAACTCAAAGCCTCATATTTGAAGCCAATCTAATTTCTGGTTTGGTTTCTGACCATAGCTTCCTCAGAAAATTCCTGTCAGCCATTTTTAAGAGCACAAAATGGCTCCTCTGTGCCAAAGGATAAAGAGAAGATTTGGCTGTTTAGGGATTTTTAAATTTCGGGTTGAATATTTCATAGCAGCATGCAAGCCTGGAGTAACTTCAATTAAAAAGAAAAAAGGCATCTAACCTCCAAATTGACTAATCATCTCAGACTCGGTGCAGAATGATTACCCAAGGAAGACGGTACTGTGCTGCTTGGTCCTCTCTAGGGAGTCCTCTCAATGGGCCTAGGTGCTGTCCCTGTAATGAGTCCTCTCTAGGGAGTCCTCTCTATTTTCCTGGATGCTTTCCCCATAGAATTCCTTCAAACCCACAGTCTTTCTCCATCAGATATGATCATGGGACTTTACCTTTCTCTTCCATCACCTTCATTCCTTTTCTCTGAAGGTTTTTAAAAAATCCTTTCCAAGGGAATATAAAAACTCACATTTAATGGGATTTTGAATTATGCAAATGAAAAATAATACAATACAAAAAATTATTAATTTTTGTCTCGATTTATGTGCACTATTTACAATAATGTGGCTCTAATTTTGCATTTATTCCTGTGAGAAATTAACTAGAATTTTGGAAAATCATCAGGAATGAACCTTTCGTATAGTGTAACTACTTTGTAATCAAAAGTGGCTTTGGTAACATCATGATTAGCTGGTGTGGATATGGGGAATGCTGTCAGTGAATTTTACTTTCAGTGATAAGAATGGAGCCTCTCTGGAAAGATTTTCTGTGACCTAAGTGGGGCTTCCTTGATATGACAGAATCACAGAATATTTGAACTGAAAGAGATAGATACCTTTGGGTTCTACTTCTGGATCTTACCAGAGAAGAAATGGTGGTCTAAGAGACAAAAAGCACTCTGGCTCTATTTACTTGTGTGCGTTTAGCTTTCTTTCTGCCTATCCTCTGTCTTGCTCCTGACAGGATTCTGGGAGGAGTGCTGATTTGATCTTCTCTTAGGGGCTACGCAATGGCACCCCACTCCAGTACTCTTGCCTGGAAAATCCCATGGACGGACAAGCCTGGTGGGCTGCAGTCCATGGGGTCCCTAAGAGTCAGATACGACTTAGCGACTTCACTTTCACTTTTCACTTTCCTGTATTGGAGAAGGAAATGGCAACCCACTCCAATGTTCTTGCCTGGAGAATCCCAGGGGACAGGGGAGCCTGGTGGTCTGCCGTCTTTGGGTCACACAGAGTCGGACACGACTGAAGTGACTTAGCAGCAGTAGCAGCAGCAGGGGCTACAGGAGAGCAGGTGCTGTAAAGCAAGGCCCTCCTGCAGCCTGTTGCCCTGTAGGTCAGGGCCTGCGGCATTAATGGACAAAAATCTTAAGAACAGTGGGAACTTGATGTGTAGAAGCTTGAGTGGAGGGAGAGTACTTTTTGTCTATATAAAATAAAAGTTTAATGAACAAACAAGTGATCCAAATTCCTTATATTATTACTATATCTAGGTTCAGAAAATGCCTAATATATGTAAATGACAACTCAAAAAACCTGCTTTTTAAAACAAAAAAAATATTAGCCACATACAAAAGGACCTTCCCCCTGCTAGATGAGGCTCTTTGAAACTTTGGTGGAAGAGAATATTATAACAACACTTACTTGGGCGAATGCTATCAAATTATTATTAATGGAAGAATTCATGTTCTAATTCAACTGTTTTCATGAGTGTGAGTTTTCACTTAGTGGATTTTCGTAGCATACATGTGTGCATGCTAAGTAGCTTCAGTTATGTCTGACTCTCTGCGACCCAGTGGACTGTAGACTGCCAGGCTCCTTTGTCCTTGGGATTCTCCAGGCAAGAGTAATGTAGTGGGTGGCCATGCCCTCATCCAGGGGATCTTCCTGACCCAGGGATCCAACCTGCATCTCCTGCATTGCCGGCAGATTCTATACTGCTGAGCCACTGGGGAAGCCCTTTCATAGCGTAGACAGACACATTCAACTTTCTTAAAGGAGAGATGTGTCCAGATTTTCTCATCAGTTGTTTACCAATGGATGACCTTCCTAGGATTAGCAAGATTGACCCTTTGGACTTGGAAGAATTTCCTTTTAAGAGCTTTCTGTGATGTGGTTCTACCTGGGTATAGAACCTCCCTGCTTGGCACCCCATTGATGACTAAGACAGACAGATAAATTAATGGCATCTTAAACATCTCTGTTGTGACTGCCCGGGGCCATGGAGACCACAAGGACAGTGACCCACTGATCAAAGGCCCTGGCAGCCATCTAGTCATGACAGGTCCTCTCTAGCTGGAGAGAAAAGACTACAATGAGAGAAAATCGAGTTATCTTCCTATTAGTGAAGAGGGTATGTTATAACAAAACATTTCATTGTTGGAAATAATATCAGAGGTAGAAATAAAATACAGAGCATAGCCATCCTTTAAAGCATCCTGAATATATTTTCTGAGGAAGCACTATTACACGTCAGCTACTGCACCGTGATAAGTCCCAGTTGCTATGCTCAGAGAACTCACAGTTTCGAGACACGACAGAGGTCTCTGACTGGTCTGGTGAAGTGATATGAGCTGCGGTAACAGTCAACACTTGTTGAGAGGAGTTTGTTTTCCGCGTTGTTTACATGCATTAGGTCAGATAGTCCTCTGGCACTTTTGCTGGTGTCCCCATGATGCAGGCAGGGGGCTGAGGCCCAGTGGCACATGGCTGGCATGAGTTAGAGCTGGGCTTTGACCCCAGGCAGCCTGGCCCCCACTATGAACTATATTGCCCCTGGGAGATAACAGCTTACATTTGTTATGAACTTTGCGGTAAGACTTGAAGTTTGCTTGCCACAAAAAGTTGGGAAAGGGCAGATCTGGTGTTAGGAACAGAATGTCTTACCTCAGGAAGGGCTCTTAGTAGCCCCCTGCCCGTCCCTGGAAACTCATTCCCCACCCTCAGAATGGTTCTGGGATGAAGAGCCTGGGGACCTCACATCATGGCCCTTGGGACTGCGGTGTGTAGCTCACTGCCACTCAAGGCCCAGCACTGACTTCCCTCCATGGGGCCAGCTGCTCACATGAACCAGCTCTCCTCATCCAAAGGAGCTGACTCCTGAAGGTCTTGTTCACTGACGTCTATAACAAAGGCATTGTTTCCCAAACTGTATTCTGCAAGATAGGAATGCTGTGCCACAGCAAGAAGGGATAGACGTACTGGAAACACTAGTTTGAGCAAACTTAAGGAAGGTTTTTTTTGTTGTCATTTCACTGCAGGACTTGTCAGAACCTTCTCTCTGCAAATGTGCCTTACACATCCCCAGAGGAAGAGAGAAACAATATCTAATAGTGTATGAATTGATTTGACCCAATTTGGCATTTATTTTTTCAGAGAACTGCTATTAAATGGTCTGCAGAATCGTTCGAAAAAAGTTGAATGGAGAACAGGATCAAGTAGTTCAAATGTAAGGGCTTTCAGAAAGCTACGCTGGAGGAGCAAAGGGATACACATTGGGGTCGCAGGATTTGAATGGGTAGGACTCATGCAAAGAGGGGAGAGGAAGACACCCCAAGAATGGGAGGAATGTATCCAAGGCAGGACAGGAGTATGAATGTAAATGCCCAGGTAAGGACTTAGATGCTCCATTCCTTTTGAGCAGCTCTCATTTCCTACTCATATCCCCATGGCAATCAGGACAGGCGAATGATTAGGGGGACATAATTTAGGGACACCGATTGGGAGGATTGTTCCAGTGAAAAGAGAGGTCAGTAATATTTTACCCTTCTTAAATAACCTAGGTGCTAAACTCTGCAACGGAAACTCCCAACAGCCTGGGGAAGGTTTAGCATGTCCTCTGTAGCGGATGATGCATGCTCATACCACACTGGCCTCCCCCTCAGTGCCTGGCCTGCCTTCCAGCTGCCTCCAGCTGCACCCCTCAGCCTCGCTCTGGCGTTTTGTGCACCTGGCCGTGCAGGAGGCGGTGCAGGAGGCGCTGGTGGTGCAGAAGGTCCAAGGCCCTGCAGCGGCAGCTCTGGGCCAGGGACTGAATTCAGACCCAAATAGCCTTGCCGTCACATATGCTAACCCTGCACCACCTATTTCCACAAACTTGCCAGTATCATGAAGCCCTGTTGTTAAGAGTGGTGACTAGCTGAAATGGCAACCCACTCCAGTACTCTTGCCTGGAAAATCCCATGGACAGAGGAACCTGGTAGGCTACAGTCCATGGGGTCACAAAGAGTCGGACACGACGGAGCGACTTCACTTCACTTCACTTTCTGCTCCTGCCAGACTCCCCCACATATGTACTATATCTGTTTCCTAGGGCTGCTGTAATGAAGTACCATAGCTTGAAAACCAGTTAATGGTTTTCTCACAGTTCTGGAGGTTAGAAGTCCAAAATCAAGGAATTAGTGGAGTGTTGTTTCCTTCTCTGAGAGAATCTGTTTTATGCTCTCTCCTAGCTTCTGGTGGTTTGCTGGCAATTTTTGGCATTCCTTGGCTTGTAGATACAACACCCTGAATTCTGCCCCCAACTCCATGTGGCATTCACCCTATGTGGAAGTCTGTCTCTGTATTTAAACTTTCCCTTTTTGTAAGGACACAGACCTATTGGGTTAGAGCCCACTCCATTGACCTGATCTTAACTTGAGCATCTGCCAATACATTATTTCCAAATAAGGTCACATTCATAGGTACTGAGTGGGGAGAGGTTAGGACTTCAACAATCTTTAACAGGGTATGATTCAATCCATAACACCCACCAGTGCTTCCTGGGAATATCTCCCAAATAAAGTACTGGTACTCCAAACTTCATCTCAGAGTCTGCTTCTGGAAGAACCTGAACTAAGATACCCTTTTTAAAATTGGTACCTCAGAGGGGATACAGAGAGATTGTGAAACTTTCCAAGTACCATGTTCTTTGCTGAAATTATGGTTTGAGTCAGCATTTTAGTTTCTTACCTAAACACTAGAATATGTTTCTCAACCTTTCCTAAGACTATCTAGAAGGGCGGTTTCTATGATGGCCCAGTTTATTTGTTTTGAACATTGGTTGTTATTCACCATGATGTGGTTCAGTGAGGAAAGAAAAGAGGCATGTCAAAGGCACAGGGGTCTTTGCCATCAGGCATCGCTAAGGGAAAGACACTTCCAGCCCAAGGCGTAAGTGTTTATTTCCAGCCTGGCTGACTGTCAAGCTCCCACTGAAGTAACCGGCATGGAAGCAGACTGCAGGGTTGCCGAGCCAGCTCTGTCCCCTCCCTTCCTCCGGAGGATGGAATAAACATGTCAGAGGGGAGGGTGCTTCCCATCTCGGGAGCACCGGGGTTGCCCTTTAGAAAAACATCGCCAGCACATTCTGCAATCTCGAAATGAATCTGAATGGTAATTCAAGCGGCAGGGCTTGTTCTGGATTTTAGACAGTTCCAGACCCTGCTCCAGGCCCTCTTTTTCCAATCTCCATCCAGATTCCACATAACAGTGGTCTGGATGGCAAAGGGACTCTGACAGGAGGAAGGGCCAGGGTGGCAGTTGCGGCTGCCCCCTCCTGCCTTCTGTGTGGTCTCCTTCCTTGGCTGGTGAAAGAACAAAGTGTTTGCAGTGCTGGGGCCCCAGCTGTGAGGCAGGGTGGTTCCAGTTCAGTTTTGAGTTAAGAAATGCTTTAAACAAGTTCTTGCAAAGAGTCACCAGGAATTGGCCATTTCTCTCTAGAGCTTTCAACAGTCCATGAGCATTTTAGAAACAGGATTAGGGCCCTGATTACAGGGAATGGCTGTGTGAGTGTGTTTTAATTATGAATAGATTCTGATTCTAGTGAGACACTCTTGTTTCCAAATACAGATGCTTAGACCAGGACCAAGAGTGACTTGACTTTCTCTAGTATTACAAGTGGAGAAGGCGATGGCACCCCACTCCTGTACTCTTGCCTGGAAAATCCCATGACGGGGGGAGCCTGGTAGGCTGCAGTCCATGGGGTCGCTAAGAGTTGGACACGACTGAGTGACTTCACTTTCACTTTTCACTTTCATGCACTGGAGAAGGAAATGGCAACCCACTCCAGTGTTCTTGCCTGGAGAACCCCAGGGATGGCGGAGCCTGGTGAGCTGCCATCTATGGGGTCGCACAGAGTTGGACACGACTGAAGTGACGCAGCAGCAGCAGTATTACAAGAAGGTTGTGTGTGTGTGTGTGTGTGTGACAGAGACAGACAGAGATCAAGAGAGACAAGAGAGAGACAGAGAATTAGGAGGCAGGAAAGGGACAGGAAGATGTATTAAAGAGATATTCGTGGCAAATAGTATAATTTTTAGGATTTCTTTCTCTTCTTGTTAGCAACCAGCACCTCAAGAGAGCTCTGGGATGTGGGTGTGGGAGGAGAGTGTGTTGACTAGGATAACTGACGAGAATAGAAAGAGCACTACTTTTATTCTGCTGCTGGAAGACGGCCCCCTCCTCTGCTAGAGAACGCCACTCTGTGAGGTTCAAATCCTCAGGAAGGAATCCCTCCTGCTCAGCTCATTTGACAGAAAGGAAGGTCCTAGCTTCTGAAGTAGGACCGTCTTCATTTATTTCAGATTCCTTCCCTCGTTGCCAGCTTGCCATTCACCTCTAACTCCACCTCTAATGACGTTTGTCGAGTGCCTCCGCACACCTGGTGTTTCCCCGCAGGGTCCCATCTCACAGCCCTTCAATCTTATGACAACCCCCTGAAGTTGGCAGCAGTTCTCCATTTTATGGATGAGAACACCAAAGCTGTAAGTGACTTAAGAGGTTCGTCTCAGGACTTGTCATTAGCAAGTGGTGCAGCCTAGGTTGCATGCCTGCCATTGCTGGGCTCCTCGCTGTGCTGGGCTCCACCGTGAATACAGCTGCAGGAAGAGGTGCATCAGAGGAGGGGCTGTGGTGTGGGATGCTGAGAGCAGACCTGAATCTCTCTTTGGGTGACTTGGGTGCCGCTGACCACACTTCTATCCATGGCTCTGAGACAGACCTGTCTCAGGCACTCTCCCAGGGGCACAGGGACAACCACCAGACACCCGCGCACACACCTCTTGCCAGCACCATTTGCTCACCCACTGATGCGTGGTGACAGGGCTGGCTGCAATTGACCGAGAGCTGCTAGTAAACACTTACTGGATGCTCAGAATGGGTCCGGGAGCAGTTAGTCCTAGGAAAGACCCGTCCTCTGGCCAAGTCCCCTCCCTAGGGGTAGCTGGTCTTGACTAATGTAAAATGTGGTCTTCCCTTACGTGAGGAGAATTGTTTCTCAAACTCATCTCCCTCCTTCTTGGCATTGCTCAGACCCCATCTCTGGTTTGAAGACTTTGCAGCCCACGCAGCCAGCAATAACCCCTCCCTTCACTGAACTCCTCAGGTTTTCACCATCTGTCCTTCTCAATGGATGATGAAGAACGTGGGTTCTGGAGTCACACTGACTGGGTTCAAAGCCTACCTTCAGTACTTTTCAGCTGTGTGTCCTTAGGAGAAAATAAAGGCTTTCTGGATCTGGGGCTCTTCATCTGTTTAATGTGGATGATACCTATCTCAGAGGGGTTTTGTGAGAAGCAAACTCTTTAATGCTGAAAAGCATTGGGCTTGGTGCCCAGCCCATGAGCCCTTGATATACACCGGTTCATAAGGTCAGTGCCCTGGGCTGTCATTGACTGCTGACTCATGTCATCATCCAACTCTTGTATTATGAATGAACTTTCTATGTGGTTACACTTCATTTTTCCAATGGAAAGATTCTGGAGGCAAGGTCCCTGACACTGTTGTTTTTTTCATGCCTAAAGCATTTACCATTGGACTGTCTTCAATGAAACCCAGTGGTTAAACAGAGCTCAGCAAACTTTTTCTCCAAAGGACCAGGTAGTAAACATTTTAGGCTTATGGGCCATAGGTCTTTTTCACAACTACTCAACTCTGCTGAAAGTCCCTCAGTCGTGTCCGACTCTTTATAACTCTGTGACTATACAGTCCACGGAATTCTCCAGGCCAGAATACTGGAGTGGGTAGCCTTTCACTTCTCCAGGGCATCTTCCCAACCCAGGGATAAAATCCAGGTCTCCCGCATTGCAGGCAAATTCTTTACCAGCTGAGCCATAAGGGAAGCCCAGGAACACTGGAGTGGGTAGCCTATCCCTTCTCCAGTGGATCTTTCTGACCCAGGAATCAACCTGGGGTCTCCTGCATTGCAGGCAGATTCTTTAGCAACTGAGCTATCAGGGAGTAACACAAAAACACCCACAGACAGTATGCAAGCCAGTAAGCATGGCAATGTTCCAAAAAACTTTGTTTACAAGCAGGTAACTGCCCAGATGTGGGCTGTAGGCCCTACTTTGCCACACCTGGTTAACAGCAATGGAAACAGAAGTCAGATACTTGGGTCCAAATTTACATCCACCACTTAATATGCCCACTTTTCCAGGTTTGTGTTTGAAAGAAGGCCCCATCAGTAAGTGTCTGCCTGTCTCTGCCTGATCCCAGTCCATGGCACCAGGGAGACACCCGAGGTGTCCTCCTTAGGCAGCTGCACAGCTGAAGTGGGCGGTTGACTGCAGTGAGCAGAGAGCACAGGTGTGGAACTTAAAACAAAAATGGTATACATTTGCTGGGGGAGCATCTTCAAGGTCAATAACTTTCTCACTGAAGTGAAATGGAAACACGAAGTGATTTGGCTGGGCTGAGGGATAAAAGCATTTGTTATTTTCTCTAATTTGCTGTGTTCATGGGGAGTTTAGTCATAGGAGTTTCTATTCTTAGGAACTCACAGCACGTCGTGACACACATCTTATTCACCCACAAAATAATTCTGTTCTACATAACAAGCCTTTACAGGCAAGGGGTGGAAGGCAATTATGAGAAATCATGTGTGTTAGGATTGTTACCAGTGCTTCAAGAGCATCAAAGTTAATTAACAAAGCATGTGTACAGACCCCCTCTCTAATCTTACCAGAAGCTCAGGTTATAATGAAAGGATGACATTCTATTTTCAACTTTCTTATAATCCTTGAAATTGTGTTGATTTTGAAAGTAAAAATACAATATCGTGTTAAGGAAAGTCAAGCACAGGTGAGAATTATAGAGCATTTAGAGTCTGGCTCAAAGTGGTAAGTGTTATTGTAAGACAAGAATGTATTGGGTGATGTCAAGATCTCATCATTGGGAAAATGGGAAGCTACATCATAAATGTCTGCCTGATCATCCTAAGCTTTCTCATTGTAACAGGATGAGTTGTTTTCTAATAATAATAAATCTTATTAAGGAGAAGTAATAATCTCCTTTGGGACAAGAGTAAAATAAATTGAATTCGGTTTGTCTTCAAAATATAATGAGTATTTCTCCAGTGCAGCATAAGAAATAGAATATCACCTAGGAGAAACTTATGTAGGCAGTGATAAAATGGGAAAATATAATAAAAGAAAACCCACATGCCCCGTGGAGGAGAAGCCCGCTGTATGTGTGATTGTCATCTTGTGAGTGGTTTGATCACACTTCATGGTTTTGCCAAGTGCTTTACTGTAAATTACTGTATGAAAAATTTATATCACTTTGAAATGTATAGGTTAGCCCCCTTTTATTGGCGGAGAAGCTAAAGTTTAAAGAGGATAGGTGATTTGCTCAAGATTATTCACTGGTAGAGGTGGAAATTGAATTTTATTCTTTTGGATCCAAATCCAAGCTTTTCTCCCACACCGTTACATGTGCACAGGTTATGTGTGTGTCTGTGGCCTGGAAGGGTGGCATGCAAAGAGGTGTACAACCTTACAAAAAAGAATGCACTCAACTAAAATTTGCACATGAACTTCATTGTTACAATACTTTTCATTTTCTGTTTCCTCTTAGAGGTTAAATTTTCCATTTCTGATTTTAACCCAAAGAAGAGCTAATTACATTTTATGGGCCACTCTTGAAGAAGGCAAACTGGAAAAAATATACAATGTCAACTAACTAGCCTAACAGGATGTGGACTCTTTTTTTTTTTTATGTTTAGCTTTTTATTCTCTTTTCCTTGGAAAGATCCATTTTGCCATATTTTATTTTTTTAATTAATTTTTATTAGAGTGTAGTTGCTTTACAATACTGTGTTATTTCTGCTGTACAGCAAAGTGAATCAGTTATATGTATATATATCCCCTCTTTTTAAGATTTCCTTCCTGTTTAGTTCACCACAGAACCTTGAATTCCCTATGCTATACAGCAGATTCTCATCAGTTGTTTATTTCATACACAGCAGCATATATATGTCCATCTCAGTCTCCTGTTTCATCCCACCCACCTTCCCCCTTCTTGATGTCCACATGTTTGTTCTTTACATCTGTGTCTCTATTTCTGCTTTGCAAATAGGTTCATCTGTACCATTCTTCCAACATGTACCATATTCTTTCACATATACGTGCTAATATACGATATTTATTTTTCTCTTTCTGTCTTAGTTCACTGTATATGACAGTCTATAGGTCCAACTGTGTCTCTGCAAGTGGCAGTATCTTGTTCTGTTTTACGGCTGAGTAATACTGCATTGTATATATGTACCACATCTTTTTATCCATTCCTCTGTTGATGAACATTCAGGTTGTTTCTGTGTCCTGGCTATTGTAAATAGTGCTGCAGTGAACACTGGTGTGCATGAGCTTTTGAATTATGGTTTTCTGCAGGTAGATGCCCAAGAGAGAGATTGCTGGACCATAAGGTAATTGTATTTTTAGTTTTTTAAGGAAAATTGGCTCTACCAATTTACATTCCCCCATAGTGTAGGAGGGTTCCCTTTTCTCTACATTCTCTCCAACACTTACTGTTTGTAGATTTTTTTAAGTTATTTATTTTTGACTGTGCTGGGTCCTCGTTGCTGTGCATGGGCTTTTCTCTGGTTGCGGCGAATGGAGGGCTACTCTGTTGCAGTGCTCGGGCTTCTCACTGTGGTGTCTTCTCTTGTGGAGCAGGGGCTCTCGGTGCGCGGGCTCAGGAGTTGTGGTGCAGGGCTTCGTTGCCCTGCAGCATGTGAAATCTTCCCAGACCAGAGATCCAACCTGTGTCTCCTGCGTTGGTAGGCAGATTCTCATCCACTGTGCCACCAGGGAAGTCCTGGTTTTAGATTTTTTGATAGTGGCCATTCTGACCAGTGTGAGGTGATATCTCATTGTAGTTTTAATTTGCATTTCTCTAATAATTAGTGATCTTGAGCTTCCTTTCATGTGCTTCTTGGCCATCTGTATGTCTTCTTTGGGGAAGTGTCTACTTAGGTCTTCTGCTCATTTTTTCACTTTTTAAAAAAAATAATGAGCTACATGAGCTGTTTGTATATTTTGGAGATTAATCCCTTGTCACTTGCTTCATTTGCAAATATTTTCTTCCGTTTCAAGGGTTGTCTTTTTGTTTTGTTTATGGTTTCCTTTGCTGTGCAAAAGCTTTTAAGTTTAATTAGGTCCCACTTTTGTTTATTTTTGTTTGTATTTTCATTACTGTAGGGTGGGTCAAAAAGGGTCTTGCTGTGATATATGTTAAGAAGTGTTCTACCTATGTTTTCCTCTACAAGGTTTAAGTGGCCATCCATAATTTAGGTCTTTAATCTGTTTTGAGTTTATTTTTACTACTAACTCTTGTACAATTTAACTCTAGCGACAATTGTACAGGAAACAAAATATCTACTTTTTTTGATATTTGGTCTCGGGTTGCATCAAATAGCTTTTGACTGAGTCCTCAGAGCAGGGCTTTTCAGCCTCTACACGGTAACATTTGGGGCTGGATAACTCTTTGCTGTGGGAGACTGTCCTGTGCTTTGTAGGATGTTTAGCATCATCCCTGCCCTCCCCCACTAGGTGCATTGGCAGGTGGGTTCTTATCCACAACATCTCCAAGTTGTGATAATCCAAAAAGTCTTTGCTGCTACATCGCTTCAGTCGTGTCTGACTCTGTGCGACCCCACAGACGGCAGCCCACCAGGCTCCTCCATCCCTGGGATTCCCCAGGCAAGAACACTGGAGTGGGTTGCCATTTCCTTCTCCAATGCATTCATGCATGCTAAGTCGCTTCAGTTGTATCCGACTCTGCGCGACCCTATGGACAGCAGCCCTTCAGGCTCCACTGTCCACAGGATTTTCCAGGCAAGAATATTGGAGTAGGTTGCCATTTCCTATTGCCCAAATCCTAGGGGGAAAGGTCTGCCCCTGGTTGAGAACTAGTGCATTAAAGCCATCATTTTCGTTGGTCAGTCACTCAGTGATGTATTAGGCCTGATGGACAATCTAGTCTGACTTCATTTTGGTCATTAAGTTGCCCAGTACAGGCGGCTAAGCACTTTCCCAACATCAGTTGAAGTGAGGCAGCCTCAGGGCTGCCCTGTGAGACTGGCTTTTGGATGGCTCTTCCCAACAGTGGCAGCTATAACTCATGGAAGGCAGCCACTTGGCACTGTGTCTTCAAGTTGGCAAATTCCTTCTTCTGTTTTCTTATTTCCATCTAGATGGTGGGATTGAGGGAGGTCGGTTTCAACAGGAAGTGGAGAGAGCATAGATTTATGAGGCAGCCAGACTTTAATTGAAACTCTGGCTTTACCTAGCTATGTGACGTTGGGCAAGTGACTAGACCTCTCTGAAACTGCTCCTTTTTAAAATTTTAATGAATTAACTATCGGTTGCACTGGGTCTTGGTGGCTGCGCATGGGCTTTCTCTAGTGGTGGTGAGAGGGCTACTCTTTGTTGCGGTGTGCGGGCTGCTTCTCGGGGAGCACAGGCTCTAGGCGCGCAGGCGTCAGTAGCTGCAGCACGCAGGCGCAGTAGTTGTGGCACATGGGCTTTCGTTGCTCTGTGGCATGTGGAATCTTTCCAGATCGGAGATTGAATCTGCATCCCCTGCATTGTCAGGTGGATTCTTATCCACTGTACCACAAGGAAAGTCCTAAAACTGTCTGTTCCTTTATAAAATGAAGATTGCCTACCTTAAAGAACTTGAGAATTAAAGATAATGTGTGTCAAGGGCCTGGATGGAGCAAGGCACGTGGTAAGCCTGTGATAAATGTTTTCTATGCTGCTGCTGCTGCTAAGTCGCTTCAGTCGTGTCCGACTCCGTGCGACCCCATAGACGGCAGCCCACCAGGCTCCCCCGTCCCTGGGATTCTCTAGGCAAGAACACTGGAGTGGGTTGCCATTTCCTTCTCCAATGCATGAGAGTGAAAAGTGAAAGTGAAGTTGCTCAGTCGTGTCCGACTCCCAGCGACCCCACGGACTGCAGCCTACCAGGCTTCTCCATCCATGGGATTTTCCAGGCAAGAGTACTGGAGTGGGGTGCCATTGCCTTCTCCATTCTATATCTATAAATATTAATAAAAAAAAGAATGAACAGCTGAATGGATAAAGTAGAAACGTCAAAAGGAGTGTCAGGCAGTGACCAGGTCCCTCTGGGCTGGTATCTAGGATTTTCTGACGATCCCTGAAGCGTATGCCTATCTTCAGCTCCCTGGAGGCCCTCTCAACCTGTTCTCACTTCAGTGTCCCTGCTTCTCTGACTCTTGAAGGACCTGCATGTTCCAGAAGAAAAGGTTGGAAAGGTGTCAGTTCACGTAGAAATATGCCAAAGCATTGTTGATCTGGGGTTTGAAAAACAACCAGTCACTAAGCCACAGAGGGATAGAAATGTGAACAGATGGGTGGATGGGAAGGCAGTTCTTGCTAAAGCAGCACAGGAGCCGCTGCCTTGGCCAGAGCTGGAGGAGAGGCTGAAGGGTGGGAAGGGTGGCAGAGAGCTGCCACAGGCCTGGATCCCAAGGCCCAGCCGCTGGCACCCATCACATTTGCAGCAGGGTCTATACTAGGCACCAAGGAGAAAGGGAAAGATCCACAAAAGCGTGCTTTGCCAGGACAGCCCCGGGGAAAATGATGAAGGTGACTTATTTGGGGCCACCTCTCCTTCCTCTGATCATGGAATTTATGTTTGGTAAAAACGCTAGGGGATCCCCTTTGTCCCCATCACTTTAGGTTCACTGGCCCCGAGAAAGGAGATGGCAGAATTGAAAAGCTGGAGGCTGAGCCAGAAAGATGTTGGAGGTGGAATTTAGGTCACAAATGGGATTCGGGAGTTCTAAGTTTTTTCCAGTTAACAGTTTGTGATTCCAGATCTACAGCCCAAGATGGACTCCCAGACAAGTACTCTTTCTGCACTACCAGGTTCCTTCCTCTTAATCCCATGTCTTATTTTAACTCTAAATTCTAGGATAATAGGTATTCAAGGAAATCAGTACTGTTTCCAAATCAAACAACCTTTACAATCTTTATGTCTTAATTTACTTGATGCTGCCCCTAAAAGTGCAAAGGTTCTCCTGCCCTAGAATACTAAAGAAAATGAGAGATAAACAAACATGATCTGGAAGTCAGTAACTCTACTGCATCTTATTTAAAATTGGGTGGATTTTGTTACCTGTTTTTAGAACCGACAATGCACACATTAAACACAACATTTTTCATATTTTAATGATTACAAGGTCAAAGCACACTGATTATGGAAAAGAACAAAGAGAAAACAAAAAAATCATTTAAAAACTTTTGCTACAAAAACTCATTAGGATGTTGGTGATCATCCTTCGAGGTTTGAATATGGGCATTTAATTTTGTGACTGTTTTTCTCATTTAACGATAAATCATGGCCATTTTTCCTTCTTGTTAAATATTTCTTTATATCAGTTTTAGTGCCCATAGAGTGCCATAATTTATTCTACCACTGCTTATTGTCAGAAATTTAAATGGCTTCACACATAATTTGGCGCATTATGAACAGAGCTGCTATAGACATTTCTATGCATATATCAGATCGACATTTGGGGTTATTTCCTTGGAATAAGTTCATGGCAGTAGACTTTCTAGGTTTCCCCTCCCTTCAGGGTCTCTACTTTCTGGGGCCTGTTTCTGGTGCCTTCCTGGGCCCAAACTTTGCATCACCCACCTTTCTCATGAAGCTGCCTAAACTCCAGGCCTATCTCCATCTGTTGGCGATCTCATGTGAGACAGGGTGCACAGCACACCTCTCCTGGCCTGCTCTTCAAGGGGCAGAGCTGACAGCCATTGTAACCATGGTGATCAAGACCAAGAAGGGTTTCTTCTATCATTCCCTTCAGACATTTATGATGGTAACAGAGGACCACAGAGGACATATCCATCCCAAGAAATCTCTCAGGGAATGGAGGGAGGCAGGTACGGAGAGTCCCCAAATCTCAAACTTTTAACCAACTCGGTCCCTGGTTAGACTCTTGTCTTGCCTTACTGTCTCCCTGGTTGTGGTCTTTCTTCCTCCTACCCTATGTCCACCTCTCAGCTCCACCTATGAGCCCCTGCTCATCAGCTGGTATTGCTAATTTCTCTCTCGGCCTAGCACCTCTGACATCCAACTGCTTCTTCCTTGAGTTTCTTCTTCCTACTGCCTGCTCTACTCTGTGCAGAGAGTCAGATCCTCCACAGGATGGGGTTTAGGATATTTATGGAATAAACAGAGTGGTCGCAGGCATGGGTAAAGGTGACTGGAGGTAGGGAAAAGGTGTGGCCATCAGGGTTCTGCACAGGTGCATCTCATTTACATGTTTCTGGATGCATGTTGAACATGGGGATGCTTAGCACAATCTGAGGCTAGAGTTTTCCAAACTTTGACAATTGTAAGAAAAGCCTCTGTCAGCTCTCTGACACCAAAATGCTATTCATTAGACACACCCATGCAGGCCCAGTTTTAGGATCAGGAACCCCAACCAGCCCCAGTTGGTTCACACTGGGCAAGAGCTGACTCCAGATTCCTGTAAAACAGCTGCAATGCATGAGTCTGGAAAGGTACGCAATTAAAGAGAGGAAAAAAAAAAAAAAACACCTAAAGCAGATTTAATCAATGAAGGCAGTTTAAAAAGCAAAGGGGTTTTAATAAGCTGTTCCGTAATCTATTGTTTTGTAAGACAAGTCCAGGAATTTCTACTAGTATCAGCTTCTGTTAACTCTTTGTGGTATGACTGCCCCCCACCTCCAGCATTTAATGTGCACTTACCAGTACCAAGCTAGGGGCTGAGCACACACCATCCGTTGTTGCAATTATTCCTCTCAAGCATTTGTAACAACCCCATGATATCCAGATTTTACAGATCTTTATAGAAGAAACAGGCTCAGAGAGGTTATATAAGATATTCCAGACCACATAGCTAATACGTAGCTAGTTCAGTTCAGTTCAGTTGCTCAGTTGTGTCTGACTCTTTGTGACCCCATGGACTGCAGCACACCAGGATTCCCTGTCCATCACCAACTCCTGGAGCTTGCTCAAACTGTGTCCATTGAGTCGGTGATGCCATCTAACCATCTCATCCTCTGTCATCCCCTTCTCCTCCTGCCTTCAATCTTTCCCAGCATCAGGGTCTTTTCCAATGAGTCAGTTCTTCGCATCAGGTGGCCAAAGTATTGAAGTTTCAGCTTCAGCATCAGTCCTTCCAATGGATAGGATTGATTTCCTTTAGGATTGACTGGTTGGATCTCCTTGCAGTCCAACTGGCTCTCAAAGAGTCTTTTCCAACACCACAATTCAAAAGAATAATTTCTTTGGTGCTCAGCTTTTTTATAGTCCAACTCTCACATCCATACATGACTACTGGAAAAACCACAGCTTTGACTAGATGGATCTTTGTTGGCAACCTGGATTTAAAACCCAGGACTGTCTCATACAAAAGCCATGATCCTAATTGCTGTATCATTGTTGAAAACTTTTTCCCATACTGGATTTTGAAAGTACTCCTAAGATAGCATGAGTACTCCGCTGAAATCTTTCAGGTGGCCATCGGGGCCACCAGGCCTCCTCTCCTCCAGATCTGTCCTCCTTGCTGTGTCTGAATGGAGGTCCCTGAATTGCCTGGAAAATCCCGTGGACGGAGGAGCCTGGTGGGCTGCAGTCCATAGGGTCACTAAGAGTCAGACATGACTGAGCAACTTCACTTTCACTTTTCACTTCCATGCATTGGAGAAGGAAATGGCAACCCACTCCAGTGTTCTTTCCTGGAGAATCCCAGGGACGGGGGATTCTGGTGGGCTGCTGTCTATGGGGTCACACAGAGTCGGACACGACTGAAGTGACTTAGCAGCAGCAGCAGCAGAACTGCTCTGGGGGCAAGAGCCAAATGGAGAAGGAACTTAGTTTTGTAGGATAAGGCCCTGCAATAGGTCTCTAGCCCTCATTTCAATTATGAAATCCAATTAGTACATTGGATTTTAAAGTCTGATGTAATCATTGCCTTCTCCCACACTGGTGGTTTTCGACGCAATGTCACACTCAACATTGCACTAAACTCAATTGCATTAATAAAGATTTCTCTGTATCCAGGCCCTAGAGGGGTACAGAATACGAGGCAAAGCTCATCCTCTCTGAGGAACACATCATTCATGCTCTTAGCTGATCCTTAAAACAATCCAGTGATGCAGATTGCGAGAAGCCACAGTGCAAAATAAAAGTCCGGCAACACAACCACGAGACCACTCTTGCCTCAGTGCTAGTTACTACCCCAGTGACTACGTTCACGCCTCTTTCCTCATCTGACCCTAACAGCAGACCCGAGAGGTTGATGGTGAGGAACTTATTTCCGTGTCACGGAAGGGCAAACTGCAACAAAGTCCTGCTCTCACTAGTGTGAGGGGCCACCATGTTGATTAAACTCTGAATCCTCAAGTCAACACAATACAGTCTCCGGAATACCCCAAGTACCTGGCCATGTCCCATGTGAAAGGAGATTATCTGAGACTTTCAGACAGGGTTGAAGCTTGTCTCTAATCCTTGGGCAGAGGCTTTGCTGAACTGGCCCTAGACCTCAGCTGTACACGATTAACACAGAGAGCAAAGGGCTCCCAGGAAGCAGGCTTTATCTATCAGCTGTCTCCACCTCCCACCTTTTCCACCCCCACAAGTCACCCTGGACCAGTTGTATTCCCATACTCGTCCTGCCCCACTAACAACTTTGGAAAGACTCAGCCTAGATCACCCTGTGAGAGCACCCTATCAGATCATGTACTTATTTCACAATCCCTAGAGCCCCAGGAAGATGGTCCAGGACCCCCCGGCTGCACCTGTAGACACACAGATTCAGCAAAAGTAAGAGCATACCAGGTGTCCGAGGTCTCTGGTGGGGTTTAATGCCGTGCCTGACCAGGGTACGTTTTTGCCAAATGCTTCCTGAACAAATGAATGATTCTAGATAAGTAAACCTAGTAGCATCCACCTATAGAGAAGGCCTATAGAACAGAAAGATCGTGGAATTAGGTGGCCGGTTTTTGGGTCTGAGCTCTGCCATTAGCTAGCGATGTGGCCTTAGGAACATCACTTGATTTATCCAATCCTATTCTTTTGTACGTTGTGGGAGATTTGGACATTGGTGATTAGCAAGTTTCCTTCTAGCACTGGAACTCAGACATTTTGGAAAAGACAGGCAGAAAATAAATCTACGTTAACATCATGAGTGGAGCTTGAGCCTGGCTCCCTCCTTCCTCTTTTCATCAGTCAGATTTCTCCTCCATTCCCTGCTGACACCATTATCAACAGATCTACTGTGTTAGGAAAAGTAAGGGTAAGAGAAAGACGTGGAAGAGGAATGGGAGAAAGAGGAGGGAAGAGAATTTGCAAATTCCCTGTCCATCCTTCTTCGTCCCTTTATCCCCTTGGCAACCACACGTCTGATCTCTGTGTTGCAACAGCTGTCTCTCGATGCTTCCTCTGTGAAACAGAAAGGGGAAAATTAGAGAAGAAAAGGGGAAAATGGAAAGAAAAGAGGAGGAAAATTAAGTAAATGGCAGTGGTGGATGGTGGGCAGGAAAGTTTTGAGGTGGCAGTGAAATAATTTCTGCCTGCCTAAAAGTGGACTATGTATGAAATCCAAAACCCTCCCCCCACCTCCCACTCCCCATTGCCTTCCTCTCTGCCCCCAGCGGACCCCATGGTATCCTGGGAATGACGCTTTCTGTAGCTGCGGGGCCTGTTCCTCCAGGCTGACACCACACTGGGTGTCCCGTCTGTGGACAAGACTGCCATTTCAGCCTCCTTCCCTCTACCCACCCACAGAGGGGTCGCTTTGAGATGGAGTCGAGTGGTTCCCCACCCCCACTTGGGGCTAACTGAACTGTCAGTTCAGGAAGGAGGTTTTAGGGGATGGGGTGTCCCCTACCTGGGGCTAACCCTAGCCGGGGAGTTTGTTGATGACTTGAAGCTGAAGAGAGCAGCCTATGAGAAGGGAGAGGAAAATTCCCCTCCCTACTAGAAAGCGGCTTCACAGAGCTCACCAGCCCGTTGTTCTCTTGGGGTTTTTGTTTTGTTTTTTTCCCTTTGTGCACATTGGCTTTTAAATTGTACAAGCTGTTGCCTACCTTCATCTCTAGAAGCACTGAAACATGTTGGACTCAGAAAAGTAAGTGATGGTGAACCGGGGAATACTGGACGGAATGACAGAGGCAAGGTCTCCTGCTTTCCTTGGCGCTTGGAGGCCACGCCTCTCTGTGGACAAGCAGTGTGCCCACCACGACGTCCAGCCTGCTCGCCTCTTCTTCCTCCTCCTCTCCCACACATGTGGAATGCGACAGTCTAACGCCTAAGACAATTTTAACAGTACGCGCTTCGAGATCCTGCACACCCCGCCCCACCCCCCCACGTTTTTCATTGTGGTAAAATACACATAACATTTACCACCGTAACCATTCTTAAGTGTGCACTTAATGGGATTGAGTATATTTATATTGTTGTGAAACCGCCACCACCATCCATCTACAGAAGTCTTTTCATCTTGCAAAACTGAAACTCTATAGCCAGTAAACAATAATTCTTCCTGCACGCCTCCCCCCAGCTCCAGCCACCACCATTCTACTCTGTCTCTGTGATTTTGATTGCTCCAGGTACTTTGTATAAATGGAATCATATTGTAGTTTTCCTATTGTATCTGGCTTATTTTACTTAAAATAACATCCTCAAAAGTTGCCCATGTTGTAGCCTGTATCTGTTCCTGCCTTTTTAGAGACTGAGCTCTTTTCCATTGTGTGTATACGTATGTTGTTTATCCATTTATCTGTTGATAAACATTTATGTTGTTTCCACCTTTTGGCTAGTGTGAATAATGCTGTTAGAACACAGGTCTAGAAATGACTTCTTCAAGGCTCTGCTTTGAGTTCTTTTGGATACATGCTCAGGAGTGGCACTGCTGGGTTCTGTGGTGGTTCTATTTTTCATTTTCTAAGGAAGGGACTTCTAGACTGTTCTCCTCAGTGGCTGCATTCCCGCTGGTAGTGCAGTGTTCCGATTTCCCCACATTCTCCTTGCTGCTGCTGCTAAGTCGCTTCAGTCGGGTCCGACTCTGTGCGACCCCATAGACGGCAACCCACCAGGCTCTGCCATCCCTGGGATCCTCCAGGCAAGAACACTGGAGTGGGTTGCCAGGTCCTTCTCCAGTGCATGAAAGTGAAAAGTCAAAATGAAGTCGCTCAGTCGTGTCCGACTCTTAGCGACCCCATGGACTGCAGCCCACCAGGCTCTTCCGTCCATGGGATTTTCCAGGCAAGAGTACTGGAGTGGGGTGCCATTGCCTTCTGCACATTCCCCTTAGTACTCGCTATTTTCTATTTTTGATAGTAGTCATCTTATTTTTAAAAAAAATTTTGGTCATGCCACATGGCATGTGGGATCTTAGTTCCCTGACCAGCAATTCAACCCATGCCCCCCGCAGTGGAAGTGTGGAGCCTTAACCGCTGGACTACCTGGGAAGTCCGATAATCGCCATTTTAATAATATGAGGTGGTGTTTTTAAAAGAGATGTCAAAACTAGGATTTCAGAATTCATAAATATAGAATAAAATATACCAAAAAGTGACTATTTAATTTAACAAATAATGAGTTTAACACACATACAAATAAAATAGCTGCTTATGTAGGTTCCTTCTGAGATGTCAAAGGAGAAAAGAGAGAAGGAGAGGCGGAAATAGAAAGAACGGGAGAAGAAAAATTAAGTAAAATGGGGGCAAGATGAGGTGAAAATGTGGAAGGGCTTGAGGGCAGTCTGGAATGATGTTTTGGAATCAGAAGTCCACGGGCCCTCTGAATGTACATCAGCCCTCCCGCCTGTATGTCTTTGCTTCAGGGACATGGATTGCTTTCTGCTGTGGTTCTCTGTGTTGGGAGGGACACGAAGGTGAGCCAGCCACTGTTCCTTACTCTGGCCAGAAGGTCAGAAAAAGGGGGTGGAGATGAGGAGCATTCCTGGGCAGAAAGGCCAGCTTCCTCCAAGGCCTGCCGCTCCAGCACCTCAGTGTGGACACAGGTCAGAAGTAGGGCTGGGTGGGATTCAGCCTTGTGTTTCATGTACTTTTAAAGCCGCTTTTGAAGGGATGAAGTCATCTCGGTTCTTTCATTTCGGGGAAAGTGCCTGTGAGAAAGGGGGAGGAGGAGAGAACTCCAGGAGGGGTTGCCCTGGTTCAACAGAGCTGCTGCCGCCCAGCAGCTGGGCTGTTGCCCTTTGCAAACCGATCAGCCAGGAACCCCTCCACCTCGTTCCCACAGGCCAGTCACCTCACAGTTTACGATCTCAGGAGAGAGGACCCAAGTCCCTGTCCTCAGTCCCAGTCTCCAAGGTGCTAGTTTTCTGGGCAAACCCAGCCTTTCAGTGAACAGCAGCATTTTGCTTCTTTGGTCCCTGAACTGGGTCACACTTCCGTGGAGTTCCATGACCCAGCCAGATGAATAGGAAGAAAATGAACAGAGCCGACCAACAGACACAGCATTGCTGGCGTCTCAATGGGAGTGTCACCTATTCGTAAAGCAGGCAGAAAGTCTTTAATTAACCCTTTTTCCAGACACAAAATCCTGTGATAACATTTTATAATATTTGAATACATATTTTCAAAGAAAGTGATGAGGGAGCCCTGTTGTCTTTGTTATTAGAGTGCTAATTTCACACCACGTATATTTTAAACACACATGGGTATGTGTGTGCTCAGTCGCTCAGTTGTGTCTGACTCTTTGCAACCCCATGGACGATAGCCCGCTAGGCTCCTCTGTCCATGGAATTCTCCAGGCAAGAACACTGGAGTGGGTTGCCATTCCCTTCTCCAGGGGATCTTCCCAACCCAGGGAAAAAACCTGCGTCTCCTGTATTGCAGGTGGGTTCCTTACCACTGTGCTACCTGGAAAGCCCTAATTGTCATACAAGAACACAAACCCCGTACCTATAGAACAGAGGGCGGGGGAAATCCTTCTAGGAACTCTTCTTTCTCTTGTCCACTTTTATTCCGCAGTGACACATCCCTTTTGGGAAAATCCTGCCCTGGATTTTATTAGTCTCGAGTAGGCCTCACAAAATCCATTATGTGTCTCTCAACCCTGCTTTTCGAGTTGCCTCTCCATAAGGTGTGGACTAACGAGATGGCGGGGAAGCAGCTACCTTCACACTCGTAGAGGAGACTGCGCCCAAAGCCAGCCCCGTTCTTCAGAGACTCTTGGGACAGGCCTCCTCCCTCTGCTTGCCATGTACTCGCTGCCCTGAGCTTATTTTATAACTGTTTCAACTACAAGAATATGCTCCCATAACTGGCATTAAAAGCGTGAGTGCACATATAGAAAGGGGAATATTGGTTTTGCTCCATCAGAAAAAGTCTGTTTTCTGCTTTTAAAAAAAGTCTCAAGATAACCATTATGTCATCTTAACAATAAAATTATTTAAAAATTTTTGTTAGCACACGTGCTAGTAACATCTTAGAAACGTATCCTGATTTTCACTTTACAAGGTATTGTCAGTATCATCTGGGTTGAGCCTCATTACAAACACTTTGAGAGAGGAATTGGCGTTCCCATTTGACAGATGGGGGACTGCAGTTCTGGGTGGCTGACTGAGTTCCTCAAGGGACGACAGCTAGAAGCAATGATGTGGGACAAGGACTGCGTCTTCTCATGCCCTCAGGTGCTCTTTCCCTTTGGCTCTGTTGTCTGTCACACACACACACACACACAAACCACCGGACAAAGCGCTGCTGGAAAGACAGTGGGTCCAGCTCTCACAGTGTGAGAATAGTGGCCCCTCTGATTGGTACTGTCAAGTGTGATCAGTTTGGGCACTGGGCTGAGGCTGCCGGTGGGTCCTGGAGTATGCCTGAGCCTCCTCACAGCGGGGGCCCAGGAGCGCCTGCCTGGAGGACGGGTGTCGATGGTCTAACCCAGCCTCCACAAAGACGCCTCTTCCTAACTCATGCAAAGGTGTGTGAACAGCTGGCCATGGCCCAGTGTCAGTGGTCAGAGCTCTCTCACAGGGTGGGAGGGGGTGTTTGTGTGCTGAGCCCTCCTAGCAGGCAGCAGATCCCACAAGCCAGAGAGAAGGATGTGGTAGCAGAGACTGGCCTCTGCAGCGTGAGAAACAGACATGCCTGCCCATGCCGGTGTGCCCGCCAGATTGCATGCTCTGCCCTGGGCTGAAGTGAGGCGCTGCGGGGGGAGCCTGGGCCTGAGGAGACCAGAGTTCTGGTCCCAGTTCTGCCACTGATCCCTTTCTGTTTTATTTTTATGTTTCAGTTGACACAGTATTTTCACATAAGCAATCTCTGCTGAGCCCCACTGCAACCCTGTAGAGTTGGCCCCTGATGCTCACAGAGGTTCAGTGACTTGCTCGTTGTCCATAGCACTTGGGTCCCCAAGGCTAGGGCACTTGCCACCTCCCTGAATTGTCTCTCAAGAGCTGTGGTAATTCAGGCAAGTCCTGTGTCCCTTCTGAATTTGATTTCTCATAAGAAAAATGAGGGGGTTGAGGCAAGAATCAAACCAGTTTCTTGATCTTGCTGTGATCAAAACATGTTTTCTTTCCACTGACTTTTCCATGTTGCTCATTTCTTTGGCCGACAAATGCTTCTTCTCTTGTTATCTCTCGGGAGCAGCTGAGCTGAGGTTATCTGCCCCTCAGAGCATGGTGGTGTGTTCTTGAAGGGGTCCGGGGGTCAGCGTGGACAGGGAGGCAAGGGGAAGGAGGCTCTTGGAAGGTGGCCAACTGCAAATCCTGTCCCTCCCCCGACTCCAGCACCCCCATCATTTTCTTTTTGGCTAAAGTCCTGGTGTTCAACCTCCTTGTCAGCGTGCGGCTTCTTTCCCCCATGCCCACCCTACAACCATACTGGTCTCCTCTGGGGCTCAGCCAGAGGGATGAAGAGAGCAAAGCTCATGTTGTTCTTGGTGGGAAATAGTTAAACCCTACCCAGAGTGTATGTGGGGATTTAGGGCTGGAGGCAGGACAGAAAGGAGATCTGTCCTTTCTTGAGGACAGACAGAAAGAAGGTCTGTCCTGAGCTCTGGCCCTCACACTCCCCACGCCTGCTGGGGTTTCAACTGCTGAGGATAACGTGCTAGGCCGAGAATACTCCCCAACAAGAGCCTGGCACTCGGACCCCTCTGCCTGCTAGTGCTTCAAGAGTAAGACGGGGGCCCTGATTTGGGGGTGCTCACAGGAGATCATTTTCTTGAGTCTCCAACAGTCTAAGGCCGGGGCTGAGCTTCTGCAATTGAACAGTTGCTGAGCTGTTAATCAGTCTACTAGCTGTGGGGCTTCTACTCTGAAACGTCTGGTGAGGAGTGGCAGGCGGGAAGGGGCAGGGCCACGAATACCCTCCTGGGCTCCTGACCTCCGCTGTCCTGTGCCCCAGGCCATCTGCAGATCTGCTCAGGCAGGGATGTCCTCTCCTCTGTTTTCCTAAAGTGGCAATGGTAGGAATTATATGTAGGACATGCCTTCAGTTGCTCTGGCCAGAGGGCTCCAGCTGGCACCTCCTCCTCCAGGACCTCCACCGCTGGGATTCCTGAGGGGGAGGGACAAGGATGGGGCTGCTGAGAGCCAGGAGCCCTGCCCACCCCTGAGACTGAAGTGGAGCCTTAAGGAATCCCCATGCCCATAGGCAGCACTTGGGAAAGGGAGAAGTCAGTGGGAGGAGAAGGGGAGGGTTGGGCAGGTGGTGTCTGAATGATGATCAGAGGTAAAAGAATGAGACTCCTGAAGACTGAGTTAATCTCAGAGAAACAGGAAAAAAATTAAAGTGGGTCACTGGCTTCTGTGCCAGAGCCTGAGGAATGGTGGCAGGGAGGGCTGTGGCTGCATCACGCTGACCGGTGCGTCCCTGCCTCTGCCCCACTCCCCCTTGCAGTCCTGACCTCCCTGCCCCTCAGGCAGAGCTGGGCCTGTGGTCCTCCGCCCCCAGCCCTGCCTCACCCTGGGTGTGGGCGATCTAGGGCGGAGGGACACTTGCTGCCTCTGTTTGAGAGACCTCTGATTGTTGCTTCAACCAGTCCAGTGGGCAAACCATTTCTCACATCCCTCAAGAAGTGGCTGAGGTCCCCTCTGGGCTGGAGGAGGAAAGGGGATTGGCACCTCTTCTCGGACAGTTCATGCCCCAAAGTCTTAGCCAAGGGGCACTGCTGAAAAGTGCTGGGCAGATGCAAAATACTTTCAGTGTCATTATCATCGCCAAGACGGGGTACCTGGTGCACCGCGCCCCCGGCTGACCTCCAGAAGCAGGTGCCACACTGCAGGTAAAGTGGGCCTCACCCCTCACAGAATAACACGTTCCTCCACCTATCGCTGTGTGACTTCGGGCAGATAACATAATGGCCCTGAGCATCTGCCTCCTCTCTGTAAGATGGGGAGAGTATGCTCCCTCTCCCTGGGCAGGCTCTGAGGATTAAATGAGATACACTTTATAACCAGTGTGGGGGAAAACATAGGAAATAGTAATAGACACCCTGGTGGGGAAAAACTAGCGTGAATGCTGTAAAGGGCATGCAGACATCAAAGGTTGGTGGGAAAGCAGGGTAGGAGGCAGAGGGTAACGATTCATAGGGTCTGGACAGCAAATCCCAGAGCAGGGCTGGATCTTCTTCACTGGATACTGTAATGGATAAGCTAAAGGTGTTAGAGTGTTGGTTAGCTGCTCTGTGAGCACAGCCATCAGCATGGGGAGTGGGCTGGGGGGTGGATGTTAGATCAGATCGTGCAGCTCAGAAAGGGCCCAGACCAGGGCCCACCCCAGGCCCCTCCCTCCTGCCACCACCCCTCTCCCCTCCCAGGGTCCTTCCCCGTACAAGAGGCACAAGGCATTTTGGACCTGAGTCCAGAAGGATCCCTTAAAGTCGCTCCAGTCCTCCGCGGTGCTGGGAGGCCTGAGGCCCGGGCCGTCTTGCTGCTTCCGTAGCAGCTGGGTTTCCTCTGTCGTCTGTCAGCCCTCCGTGCTCTTAAAGGTCAGCACCTGGCCCCAGTCTGCAGGGGCTTTGCTTCTGGGGAGGGCAAGAGATTGGAGAGGGATGTGGGCAGAGGAGGGCAGGAAGGGAACGCCAACCCACTGTTTGGGTGCCAGCCCATTGCACACTCACAAAGAAAAGATGCTCACTCCACCTGGCCCACAGCAGTGAGGAGAGCTTCAAAACACAATCTAGGTAAAACTGGAAAGTCAGTGTCTGGATGGGGTCAGGTGTTGGTAGGGTAGACCCACCTGCCTTCTTTCTTTATCACCAGTACCTGCAGGAGCTCAGCATTTCATGAGCAGTGGGGAGACCATATGAGCTTGGGGCTTTGGATTCTGAAAGGTCAAGAGAGAGAGGAGATGTCATTTTGACTCCTTCATCCCAGAATGGTGGGGAACAGAGCTGTCCCTAGTGGGGCGGGGATGGGGGTTTGAGACCATCCTCAGGTCGGAGGACTTTTCAGGGGACAGCCTCTTCAGGGCCTAAGCCGCCTTCCAAGAGTTGTCCAGAGGGTGAATAGAGCAGGACCCCAGAGCAGGGGTGGTGTAGGGCAGGTTGCTTAGTCAAGATTCACACCCAGTGATTTTTGCCAAAGGCCGAAATCAATTTCAGTGCAGGCCTCGGGCCCTTCTCAGCACCCGGCACAGGCTTTTTCTCTACCTGCCCTGTGCCTCAGTGTCCCCTGTGAAATGGGCAAGCAAGATTTCTTTATGAGTTTCTTGGGGCTAAATGGAGTGATGATTTTATGATTCCCCTCTGCTTTCCCTGGAGACACTTGGGACAATGGTGCAATTTACAATGTGTCTCCATCTGGAGTACTAAGTAGTAGTCAATTCAATAAGCTATTTCTTAAGCCCCTGATGGTTCAGAGGGTAAAGCGTCTGTCTGCAATGCAGGAGACCTGGGTTCAATCCCTGGGTCAGGAAGATCCCCTGGAGAAGGAAATGGCAACCCACTCCAGTACTATTGCCTGGAAAATCCCATGGACGGAGAAGCCTAGTAGGCTACAGTCCATGGGGTCACAAAGAGTCGGACACAACTGAGTGACTTCACTTCACTTTCACTTAAGCCCCTAATGCACAGAACTGGATTGCATCATGAACTTACTGCATCTGTTCTCAGGAAACTGGGGACTTCTTTGGTGGGTCAGTGGTTAAGACCCTGCACTTCCAAGGCAGGGATGCAGGTTTGAATCCTGGTTAGGGAACTAAGATCCTACATGCCTCAATGTGTGGCCAAAAGGAAAGTAAGTGTTTCAAAAATAAATAAGACTTTCCACACAAAATAATCAGAGCAGGAATTCTAATTTTTTCTTTCAATTTCAACCTGTATTTGATGGCACTAAATTGTGCATTCCCCATGGGCTCTCAAAAATCCTACCCTCACCCTACTCCCAACTTTCTCCCCTGAGACAAAGAGAAAGCTTAGTGTGTGTGTGTTGGTCACTCAGTCGTGTCCAACTCTTTGGCTCCTCTGTCCATGGAATTCTCCAGGCAAGAATCCTGGAGTGGGTTGCCATTCCCTTCTCCAGGGGATCTTCCTGTCCCACGGATCAAACCTGGGTCTCCTGCATTGCAGGCAGATTCTTTACTGTCTAAGCCACAAGTTCATCATAGCAGGGAATCTGTTTGGGCCAAAAACCAGAAAGGGCCACTGAACCTACCAAGGGCATCCATAAACCAATCTGAGATCAGAGTGGAAGCTGAACCCAAGACCAGCAGAGTCCCTGTCCCCCAACCCCTAACCCCAGCACGTCTCACACAGGCAAAGAGAAGCTGGTGGCCAAGGCAGAGGATGGCCTGAGTGGATCTGAAAGACAGAAAGCAGCCAGGAAAGGGCTTTTCACCATTTTAGACCCAAAGGAGGCGAAGTCAGAGCACCAAGATGTCCTGTTCTTTTTTTATAGAACCCCCACTTTAAGAGAAAACTTTAGGAGAGCAGACAAATGAAAATAATTTTAACAAAGGTATAGCTTTGACTACACTTAAAATTTTGTAATGCTGCTGCTAAGTCGTTTCAGTTGTGTCCGACTCTGTGCGACCAGATGGACAGCAGCCCACCAGGCTCCCCCGTCCCTGGGATTTTCCAGGCAAGAACACCAGAGTGGGTTGCCATTTTCCTCTCCAATGCATGAAAGTGAAAAGTGAAAGTGAAGTCGCTCAGTCGTGTCCAACCCTCAGCGACCCCATGGACTGCAGCCCTCCAGGCTCCTCCATCCATGGGAAAATTTTGTAATAGATGTAAGTTATTTCCAAGGTTTTGTATTCTATTATACATAACAAGGGAGAAGGCAATGGCACCCCACTCTAGTATTCCTGCCTGGAAGATCCCATGGATGGAGGAGCCTGGTGGGCTGCAGTCCACGGGGTTGCTAAGAGTCGAACACGACTGAGTGACTTTACTTTCACTTTTCACTTTCATGCATTGGAGAAGGAAATGGCAACCCACTCCAGTGGTCTTGCCTGGAGAATCCCAGGGACAGGGGAGCCTTGTGGGCTGCCATCTATGGGGTCACACAGAGTTGGACACGACTGAAGTGACTTAGCAGCAGCAGCAGTAGTCACCATCTGCGGTGATTTTGGAGCCCAAAAAAATACAGTCTCTCTGTTTCCATTGTTGCCCCATCTATTTCCCATAAAGTGATGGGACCGGATGCCATGATCTGTGTTTTCTGAATGTTGACCTTTAAGCCAACTTTTTCACTCTCCTCTTTCACTTTCATCAAGAGGCTCTTTAGTTCTTCTTCACTTTCTGCCATTAGTGTGGTGTCATCTGTGTAACTGGGATTATTGATATTTCTCCTGGCAATCTTGATTCCAGCTTGTGCTTCATCCAGCCCAGCATTTCTCATGATGTACTCTGCATATAAGTTAAGTAAGCAGGGTGACAATATACAGCCTTAATGTACTTCTTCCCCGATTTGGAACCAGTCTGTTGTTCAATGTCCAGTTCTAACTGTTGCTTCTTGACCTGCATACAGATTTCTCAGGAAATAGGTCAGGTGGTCTGGTATTCCCATCTCATGAAGAATTTTCCACAGTTTGTTGTGATCCACACAGTCAAAGTCTTTGGTGTAATCAGTAAAGCAGAAGTAGATGTTTTTCTGGAACTCTTGCTTTTTCGATGATCCAGTGGATATTGGGAATTTAATCTCTGGTTCCTCTGCCTTTTCTAAATCCAACTTGAACATCTGGAAGTTCATGGTTCATGTACTGTTGAAGACTGGCTTGGAGAATTTTAAGCATTACTTTGCTAGGGTGTGAGATGAGTGCAATTGTGTGGTCGTTTGAACATTCTTTGGCATTGCCTTTCTTTGGGATTGGAATGAAAACTGACCTTTTCCAGTCCTGTGGCCATTGCTGAGTTTTCCAGATTTGCTGGCATATTGAGTGCAGTGCTTTCACAGCATCATCTTTTAGAATTTGAAATAGCTCAACTAGAATTCCATCACCTCCAGTAGCTTTGTTTGTAGTGATGCTTCCTAAGGCCCACTAGACTTTGCATTCCAGGATGTCTGTCTCTACATGAGTGATCATACCATCATGCTTATCTGGGTCATGAAGATCTTTTTGTATAGTTCTTCTGTGTATTTTTGCCACTTCTTCTTAACATTTTCTGCTTCTGTTAGGTCCATACAATTTCTGTCCTTTATTGTGCTCATCTCTGCATGAAATATTCCCTTGGTATCTCTAATTTTCTTGCAGAGATCTCTAGTCTTTCCCATTTTATTGTTTTCCTCTATTTCTTTGCATTGATCGCTGAGGAAGGCTTTCTTATCTCTCCTTGCCATTCTTTGGAACTCTGCATTCAAATGGGAATATCTTTCCTTTTCTCCTTTGCCTTTAGATTCTCTTCTTTTCTCAGCTATTTGTAAGGCCTCCTCAGACAACCATTTTGCTTTTTTGAATTTCTTTTCTTGGGGATGGTCTTGATCACTGCCTCTTGTACAGTGTCATGAACCTCCCTCCAAAGTTCTTCAAGCACTGTCTATCAGAGCTAATCCTTGAATCTATTTCTCACTTCCACTGTATAATCATAAGGGATTTGATTTAGGTCATACCTGAATGGTCTAGTGGTTTTCCCTCCTTCCTTCATTTTAAGTCTGTATTTGGCAATAAGCATGGGGCCATGTCAACTCTTTCTCCAGCCGAATTAACCCTATTTTCTTTACTTTTTATTCCACTTTCCAAGCTGTTTCTCAGTGTCCTGACCCTACCAAAGCTTCTCCAGTTCTTCTCCATTTGGCACATGTGGAGAAGTTCTAAACCAAATACCGAATGTTCAGAGAAAAGTGAGAACTGTGTTTCTTTTACTCCAGGGCAGGATTGTGTCTTAACCACAGGACTACTCTGACAAGTCATCTTTACCTGGCCCAGGTGTATTCTCTTTTCAGATCCATTGGATGTCTGCCTATTTGGATCTCAGCCTGGGGTGGGACTGGGGTAGCAGACCATGGGGCATAGGCCACTGAGAAAATGGTTCAGCCAGTTTAGTTTTTGGACTCTGAGTAACCCTAGCTCAGCATGGAGCTAGGTGTTTTGGTTTGGGGCATGGGAGACAACAGAGGAGTAGAAAATGTGGCTCCATAGTCAAGAAGCTCACACCCAAATGGGTAATCAAGACACAGGGTCGAGAGCAATAAAGAATGTAGTCATGAGAAACTGGTTGGTGTAGGGAAAAATGGGCATTTGCAGGAGGAACTCAGGCAACCTTGACTGATGGGTAGAACCTGGATGCTTGCATTGACAGGAGGAGGGCTCCCAGGTGAGGGATCAGCTGTGGTCCAGACACAGAGAGGGCTGGGGTCAGTGAGGCCCCAGAAAGGCAGAACTTAGGTGGGAGTGATATGGGCAGGGGACACAGGCGGAAAGTTAAGTGACCAAAGTATGAGACACTGAAGCCACACGGTGGGAGGGGAGGTTTGCAACGTGATGCAAAAGCAAACCGGAACTTCTAGGCGGTTTTCAAAGGAGGGGGGAGGGGGGCATGACCACCACTGGGCTGCAGCCTGCGGATCAAGGCGGATGTGTCATGTCATGTAATTGCCACCGTCTTGTGGTCACAGAATCATGGTCATGGAAACTAGATCGGCAGGTCTAGCGGAGCCTTTGAGTTTATCGAGACTGACCACCTTTTCTTTTGATTTCTTTCTGGTTTGGTTTTCATTCCAGTTACTGTCCCTCCCCCACCATTTTCAAAGTCATACACATTTTATTTAGAAAATGTTTAAAGTACAGAGAAGAGTAAAGAAACAGCCAAACCCTAGTTATCCCCCATCTCTGTAGGGGAACCACTGTTACTTGGGTCACTGATTTCTCCCCAATCTTTGTTTTTACGCACTGGCTTTCTTCCATGCTTGATATTGAATAGTATAAATACCACATTTGTCCATTAGTCCTGTGGGTTTGAATATTTTTAGTGACAGTGTATTTTAAACCCTTTTAATGACCAGGACCTCATTACATCTTTAAGCACACTGGATCTTTTGAAAATACAGATGGCTTTAAAATTTTTTTTTATTTATGAAGTATTACATGCTTACCTGGATAATCTGCAAAACATAGAAGTGTAAAAACTTACACCATTCATAATCCTATTGTCCAGAAATCACCTAATCCGTTGTTGATATTTTGTGAGTTTTTTTCCTAGTTTTCTTTCAAAATAATGTGCATCTTAAAAACAAAATTGGAATTACATCACATACAATTTTAATCCCGCTGTACCATATCATACAAGTTTCCATTTTTGACAGTTGTTAACATCATGTTAACCTAACACTTACTGAGTACTAAGCAGGCAACAGACCATCCCGAGCATTTTATATATACTCACTCATTTTAATCTTCACAACAGCTCTTGAAGATAAGTACTATTTTTCGTTCCCATTTCACAGAGAAGACAACTGAGGCATGGAAGGTGGGATTTGAAGCTGGACGTTTTGACTCCAGAGCCAGCATTCCTACCCACCCTATGGCCTCTCCCACCAGTTCTCAGTGAAGTTTTTTTCACTGATCTGAAGTATACACACACACGCTTGCACGCTGAAGCTCTTTTCCATGAGACAAACCTTCAAATATTGAAAACATCTCTGAGGTCCCCACTGAGGTCTTGCCTTTGCCAGGCTTAACAGCTCCATCTCAGCCATTCTTCATGGCTCCAAGGCCCTTCACCGGGCTGCCTTTCACTCGGGCAGGGCCAAGTTTCTCTGTGTCCCTTTGGACAGATGGAAACCAAAGCACGGTGTGGGGCGACCTGCTCAGGGCCAGTTGCAGCAGCCTCTCTGCCCGTGTGTGCTGGACCCAGGATGCCCGCCAGTGTAGCCAGAAACTCAGCGGCTTTTACACATAACACCTGAACTTCAGCAAGCCCCTCACAACGCCATGGCCTGGCTGGTCAAACCTTCTGATTCTTTGCCTGGTCCTGCAGAGCACAGCCCGGAAAAAAGGTGTTTAGGAATTTCCAGGGGCCTTCATGCGGCTGGACTGAGAACTTCCAGGACGGCCTGGATCAGGGTCTGGCTGGCCTGGCTCTGTGAGGTGGGAGGGGAGGCCAGCTGTGTGGCCGCAGGGCTGGTGGCTGTCCCCATGGCACCTGTGGTGTCTAGCTGGCTTCCCAGGTTTACACTGTGATTTCCCAAGAAGGCACCAGCAGTCACAAGAGCCAGTCTGCACGAGTCTGCATGGGTGCCAGGGGCAGCATGGAAGGGTCATTCTGGCTGAGCACTGCCACGGCACAGCTGGCACGTGTAGGAGCCCCCGCACCCATCCCTGGGTCTGTCTGAGAACGAGCAAGGCAGCTTTGTTTGCCTGTCAGCTGGCACTGACCACTTGAGGTGGGGCTCAGAACATGTTCCACGTAAAACTGCCCAAGATCATGGACTTTGTCCTTAACACCTTAGTCCTTGTCCTTAACGCCCTCTGGGAGGCCCCTGATTTGATTTCGCTCAGGGTCCTGAAAGAGGAGGGAGAGTAACGCAATGAGCAGTTCATAGTAAGGCATCCTTAGCGCACGGAAGCTCACTGCGTTACTCCTCTCAGGGTCACTTCCACCGAACAGAGACCTTTCGGAGACCCACATGCCTTCATCTGAAGACACTTTCCAAGAGGGGACTTACTGCTGTCCCTCAAGTTATAACTGGGTGGCCGGCAGCCTCTTCATCTTTGCACATTAAGAACAAACACAGAAATCTGGCACTGATCCTTCATATCCTTGTGCTTTGATTTCCCCATCTGTGAGATGAAGATAGTAACAGTACACCCCTGACAGGCCTTGATGAGTATTAAATGAGATGATGCATGCAAAGCTCTTAGAATTAAAGCTGGACCATAGTTAGCCTTCAATATATTTCGTTCTTATACTACTGTGAGTTAATTTGATTATACAGCAGCTTCACATGTATTATGCCATTTTATCCTTATGACAACCCTCTGAACTTAGTTATTTTGCTCTGATTTTATAGGTAGAGGAAGGAAATTGAGGGATTAGGTATGCAGTTAAGTAGAGTGGAGCAGAGCCAAATACTCCCTGAAAGGGTTGCTTTTTTCCCCTGCTTGGCAGGGGTTCAGGGTGTTCAAAGGCCTAGCCCTGGGCCTGGAACCCTGGAGGCACAGAGAAGCTCCAGAATCAGAGCCCACCTTGGAAAGCTCACCAGAATCTCAAAGTCCAGCAGCCTGGGAGACATGCCATTTCAACCCATTATGTTATATTCACCTCTGAAGCTTCACTTCTAACCAGATCCCTGACCTCTGAAGGGGGAAACCAGGGTAGCTCTTTCTGTTCCAAACACACATAAACACAGAGAAAATAATATACTAGACTGTATGTACATATTTCAGTATGTATCTCTAAAAGTTAGGGACTTTCTAAAAAGGTAACTACAATACCATTATCCCACCTACACAATTTACTATCAATCCCTTAAGATTGTCAAATATATGGTCAGGGTTTACATTTCTCCAATCTGCTTTTTTTCCTTTTTCAACATAACAGTGTGTTTGAATGAGAACCTAACTGGCTTACATGCTGCTTCATCTCTTGTATATCTATACTTTCCTTCCCCACACCCCACCCTCCTCCCAACCCTCTTTATTTCCTTGAACTTTCTTGTTGAGGAAGCTGGCTGTTTATCCCATAGTTTTCCACAGTATGGATTTTGCTGACTGCATCCCTGTGGTGTTGTGTTCTTGCCTCACGTACTATTTAAACTGGCAGCTGGATTTGGAGGCTTGATGGGATTCAGGTTTGGTATTGTAGCATGTATACTTCAAGGTGCTTTGGTGTATTTCATCAGGAGACTCATGATGTCCCTTTTGGTGACATGAGAAGACATTGATGATCACTGCTTAGTTTTAGAGCTGCTATTTCACTAGAAGTTAGCTCTTCTTTCATCTATTTAGTGGAACATTTCTATAAAGTCCTCACTAACTATTTGGTTACCCTTATAAATACACAGAATAAATGCTTATTTTCACTGATTTGTTACCTTTGCATAAAATGATAAATACAAAGTTTTATGATCGAATTCAAAATAACCCCAGGAGGGGAGAATAGGTAAGCATATAGAAGAGCCATGGGCTGAGCATTTTTGGTCAAATGATAGGTGTACAGAGGCTCATTCCACTACTCTATTTTCCTGTATGTTTGAGACATTTTGTAACCAAAAGTATGGGGTTTTTAAGTAAAAAATATTAAGTAAAGCCTTGGTGCCCAAGCACCCTGCAAAGGAAAGCAATGGATGTGTTGGTTTTTCTAGCGTCGTGATGAGTGCATGGACTTAAACATATTTACAAGTTCTAATCCATTGTAGTCATTTTGTTATGGATGTTTAAGTGGTTCTGTTGTTGGCCAGGGGAACCTCTTCAGGTTGGCCTCAGAGTTCTTCTTGACTCAAGTCCAGTACTCTGACATCATCCACAATATTGATGTTGTGAGTCCTGTTTGAGTTGTGAGTCCAGACCTGGGACGTATTTCCACGGTTGGGCTCTGTCTTTCCCTAAGAGTCTTTTTTGTGCCTGGCCACTGTAACCAAAAGACATGTCTCTTTTGGACTCTGTAGCCAGGAACAGAATTTTCCTCTATACAATAAGCAAGTGTGACTTTGCCACCCTCTACCCCCATTGCCACTGCACCCCCACCCCCACCCAAGCAGGTGTCTCAGCGATGCGTTGATCGTGCTGGCGGGTGGGTGGAGGGGAAAAGAGATTAAAATCTGACTTTAAAGGCCCAGGCAGTAACTTGCTTGAGGCTGGCTCCCCCTCCCCAGCATTTGCCCCACCCCCAGACTCAGAACCAGAGAGAAGGAAAGGAGGGCAGTGAGAGTGTTTGGTATCTCTATTTATCTATCTATATTTAGGCAGATTTATCTCGAAAGTAAATCAGAGAGGAACATTTAGGGAGGAGGTAGTGGGGTACCTCCGGTTTACATAGCTTTATCTAATCTGCCAAGGGTCGGGGGCAGGGCCTGTGTAGAGCAGGCAGAGCCCTCCAGAGACCAGCGTAAAATGAAAAGGGCACAGAACACTAAAGGGGAATTGAC
This sequence comes from Bos grunniens, assembly GCF_055505025.1. Taxonomy (NCBI): domain Eukaryota; kingdom Metazoa; phylum Chordata; class Mammalia; order Artiodactyla; family Bovidae; genus Bos; species Bos grunniens. The sequence goes on along the minus strand of NC_141167.1, from coordinate 120,804,590 downwards.
CGAGGTAGGCTTTCGGATACGCAAAGTGTCACCAAGTAGAAGACAGTACGCACAGGTGAACCTCCAAGGGCAGAACCAGACCTTGAGGGTCGGTGTCACAAGGAGGCTGGTGACCAACAGAACCACCCAGTAATAGAATGCCACGTGAAGCAGGGAGAGTTCCCAGGGAGAGTTCCAAAAGGTCTAGACAATCTCCAGTCAGGAATGTTTTGGAGGTTCTTGTCTGATGGCTGAGTCCACACCCAAAGGGAGAACATGGAGTCGCTTGTGGCAGAGGAAAGAAAGACCCAGGGCTCACAGTGGATACACCAACTGTATGAACTCGGACAGTTCCCCACCCCCACTTTTTACACGGTGGGGATAACAGTCATTCCTCATCCTCAAGGGGGGTTAAAGGAGAAGTAAGCTGAGAAACTCTAGGGATTCTGGAGGTATGACAGAATGACCCTCACATCTGCTGGGAAGCCGAAACTAGACAAGAAGCAACTGCATTTGTTTTCAAAACAATATCCAGGTTGAAACTGCTCTCAGACAGAAGTTGCATGATAGAAAGACCCAGAGTGACTAGCCTAGGGAGGAAGAAGCCAGGCTTCTCCTGGGGGTAGTGGGTGGAGGCTCCCGGGGAGGCTGGTCATTTCAGAGGGCAGAACTACCCAGAGACTCTATTAGCGAGTCTGATATGGAAATATTGTGTTTCAAGTAGAGGTCTCAGAATAGATTTCTCTGTAAGACTATGGGTGTGTGTGTATGTGTGTGCAACTTAAAAAAACAACAGCCTGTGGCAGATTCATTTTGATATTTGGAAAAACTAATACAATTATGTAAAGTTTAAAAATAAAATAAAATTTAAAAGAAAAAAAAAAAAAAAGAAAACAACTTAAGAAAACACTTGAGGAATCCAACTTTGCAAGCTTGATCTATAGAGTATTTGGACTGTAGGGTAAAGGCCTCACAGGCAGACTTGCCAGGGAGGCCAGACAGCAGGGTCCAGAGATGAGGGTTTGTAAGTATCAATATGTGTCCACAACCCTGTGTGCCAGGCTGCACAGGGCGTGAACCAGGCCAGTAGGACAGGGAAGTTTTAGCCTAGGGGGCCACCGAGCCTGCCTAGCAGCTGTAGTATATGGGAGCGGCATGATGAGACACGAGATGGGCAGCAGTCTCATTTACAAATATGTATTTAAAACATTTCCTACACACACCTCTGCCTCCTTTGATTTTTAATTTAAAAAATGACGAATTAAATATAAAAGTTAATTTGGAGTGAATAAAAGTAAAATTGTGAGGACCCAATTTTAATGGCGGCAAAATCCTAGTAGAAGTACAGTTGCATCTTTTCTAATCCGGATGTAAAACAGTGATCTTGGCTATATTGTTACTGCCTCCTTTATATAAACCCACAATTTTTCCTTAATTTTGCTGCATCTCAACAGATGCAAGTCAGTTTTGTTAGACTCGCTTTTCGCCTTGTATACACACTGAGTGTATAATGCGTATAGCCACACTTAGTAAGAGGTATAATTCTGCCAACCTGAGCTGCTGCGTAGAACACTTCCTAAGTTTTTTATTGTGAGTGTTTCTCAGAATAGCATTGAAAATAGTACTTTCAGGAAAATATAAGTGAAAATATATTTGATCTCAAAATGAGGAAACCTTTTCTAAGCATATGACTAAAAGCAAAAAAATTGGTGATTTAAATTGCAATTTATATGCGTGAAAGACACAAGATGAAAAGTAGATGACAAAGTGGAAAAATATTTGTAATGAGTATCATGGGAAAACTGTGACTATCCCCAGTATGTGACATACTTTTTGAAACAAATCAAGAAACCCCAGCAGCTAAGACGGTAAAGAATCTGCCTGCAATGTGGGAGACCTGGATTCAGTCCCTTGGTTGGGAAGACCCCCCTGGAGAAGGGAATGGCAACCCATTCTAGTATTCTTGCCTGGAGAATTCCATGGACAGAGAAGCCTGGCGGGCCACAGTCCATGGGGTTGCAGAGTCGGACACGACTGAGCGGCTAGCACGAAAGAAAGCACATCGGAAAAAAACAAAAAACAAAAGCAAGCAAGCAAAAGTCATCATCTCACAAGTCATAAAATGAGAGGCACACACAAAGAAAATGCATGAAAAGATATTCAACATTACTAATAATCAAAGAAATGCAGAATGTAAAATTAGAGTCGGTTTTTTCCTTACGGGTAGGCTGTTTCGGTTTTTGTTTGCTTAATGATAATACCCAGGGTCGGTGAGACTACAGTAAATTAGAGCCTTTCAAAAACTGCTCAGGGTAAACTCTCACCATCTTTCTGAAAAGTAAGTCAATCCTAAGTTTAAAGAGCTCCAAAAAATGTATTCTTGTTGGCTGCATTTTCCTGTGTCTTAATTTATTTCTTAAGATGTAATCAGAGGAATTTTTATTTATTTATTTATCATCTACAACACTATTTATAATACATATCAACAATAACCTAATTTCTAATAATAGGCAGAGTGGCTAAATAATTGTATATAGCAAAAATAGTAAAAAAAAAAAAAAAAAAAAAACTAAAAACATAATCCTAAGTAGAATCAAACAAAACCCCTAAGGTTTTGAAAAAATACCTTAGAATAAGCCTTTAAAAATATTGCAATATGTTAACAGTGATTATGTTTGAGTGATAGAGTGATGGGTAATTTTTATTTTCTTTTTCATCCTATTCTATATTTTCTAATTTTCCTATACTTAACATTTCTACTCCTGTTACCAGAAAAGTTATAAAGAATATAAAAATAAATATTTCACTTTTGAATTGAAAAATCAAATTCATCCTAACACTTACTCAATTACCAGAGAAAGAGCAGGTTTGGGGCACAAGGTCCTATTAGAGCTGAACTAACTGTTCATTAGATCTCCAAATGGATGTTCAAGTCTGGATTTCAGGGGAGAGTCAGTGTTACAGATACAAATGCTCGAGTCAACAGCACATGGGTGGGATTTTAATGCCCTGAGAATGAATGATAAGATCACAAAAGGAGTGAGTTTAAGCAGATTAGAGAAGACCCTTATTCTCTCCAAGACATCTGGGGGGCATCAGCAAAAGCAGCAGTGCCCCTGTGACCACCACGGTGCCCACAGCAGGCTCTTAGAAACATTTCTGCAATGACTAGGAACAAACAAATGAACTCCAGGGACTGATTTATTCTAAAACCTCAGATCATTTGCCTGTACCCTTTCCTTCACCTCCCTCGTTTTTCAGGCCCAGTTCTCCAGTAATGGCATCATTCTTGAGAATAAAATTATGTTTGGCTAACAAAAAAACGCCAGATTAAAAAACGCTGATACAATGCTGAGGACCATCTTAATTGTGTCATCATCAACAGTAGCCACTTCAGCACTCTGGGAAGTCAGCCAGTACTGGAGGCCAGACTGAGAGTCGATCCCCTTCTTCAGTGATTCCTCTTGAGTAAATGTGCAACTGAATTGTACAACTGAAAATCGTATGTCTCCATTTTCCAATTAAACAGATTAGTCTGATGGGCCTTTGTTTAGAGCCAGCACATTTGGATTATTCAAGTGGATTCAACTCTGCAAATGAATAAATCCTGCTTGCCAAAATTTTAAAAAGAGATTTATTTTAAAAGCAGATCACTTATTTCTAGTTTTAGAAACTTCCGTTTTTGAGTGCAGTTTACTTCCTTTATGTGCTTGAGAGAGCGGCTTCCTTCCACTGCTTGGAAGAAAGAGAATATTTTATTTTTAATCCCCGTCATTCACAGTGGATCAGTGAAGTGAAGGAGCTCTGTCTAGGAGAGACCAGTTGACCAGGAATAGGGGTATTAGCTGTTACAGATTTGTTGGTTACAATAAGCAGAACGCAGGGCTTCCTAGGCGGTGCAATGGTGAAGAATCTGCCTGCTAATGCAGGAGATGCACGATACGTGGGTTTGATCTTTAAATTGGGAAGATCCCCTGAAGTAGGAAATGGCAACCCACTCCAGTATTCTTGCCTGGAAAATTCCATGAACAGAGGAACTTGGCGGACTACGGTCGACAGGGTTGCAAAAGGTGGACACAACTGTCATGTCAGGGCTGGCAGGGGAGGTGGGAGGTGAGAAGAGGTTGGAAGTGAAGTGACGGTTGCTCCTTGTGACCCCACAGACTGCAGCCTACGAAGCTCCTCTGTCCATAGAATTCTCCAGGCAAGAATACTGGAGTGAGTGGCCATTCCCTTCTTCCCGACCTAGGGAGTGAACCCAGATTTCCTGTATTGCAGGCAAATGCTTTACCATTGTGCCAAATGGGTTGCCCTGGGAAGAGAGGAGGGCTCCGTAACCTCGGTTTTTCCTGCTTGGGAGCAGGGTAGTGAGGGTGGAAAGATCACCCATTTCCCTCGTGTGAGCCCAGCGACGTGTGTTCACTGTGTAATTCGCTTGACTTAATTGAAGGAAAGCAGATCTGAGACAGCCCTGCTGGGTTTCTAAGAGGCTGACTTGGAGGAATCTTTACATTAAACTGATTGATAGTCTCTCTGTGTCTGTGAGAGGTGTTTTGGCTTCATGTCAGAGCTCCCATCAGATGGGCTTGTACTGTGAGAGGTTTGAAAAATGGTTCAGATGAAAAAGTTGATTCTGTTCAATAATAAATGATATAAACATGTATTATTTATTAATAAAAAATAATAATGATGTTTTGTATTTATAGAGCATCTTTCAAGTGTGGAAACTCTAAGTTCTTGGTGGATATTAACTTACCTTTCACACAATAGAGAAAAAATATTTTGTCAATTCAGCATTTTTGAATTTTCTTTTTTCTTTTACTGGGAGAGGAGGATAGATATTACAAGGATATTTTCTTATAATTATTTCAAGGTAACAAATCTTCCTCCTGCTGGAAATCTTTCCTTATTGGATATCACCTAAGAAGTTAAAAATGAATAGTGATGTCTAAAACGTGTATGTGCTTTTATATGTCTATGCGGGTGTGATATCTATATAAATATTTAATGTTTATGGTCTAAGCCTTCTCCCTCAGTTTTCATGAGTTAGAATTTATTAGCTACTGAACAGTGGGGATATTATTATTTGCTTTTGCACCTCAGTGATTTAAAAGTCAATTATGAATTGATTAAGGGGATTGGAGAACTGTGTCATGTAATACGGCCCCTGCAATTTCGACTGGTTACCAAATGTCTGGAATGAGCAAGTGTACAGGGTGGGAAATAGCCCACAGAGGTACCATATGGATATTAAACCGAGCAGGCAGAGGCCTTAGGTCACTGGGATGTAGCGACTCTGCTGGGTTTCATCTAGTTGGGTTAGGAGGTAGGAACAGAGGGTGCTGAGGAGGTGTACAGGCAGACACTTGTCCAATCACTAAGTCATGTCTGACTCTCTGCAACCCCATGGGGTGTAGCCCGCTAGGCTCCACTGTCCATGGGTTTCTCCTGGCAAGAATACTGGAGTGGGTTGCCATTTCCTTCTCCACAGGCAGACCCTTAAATATAAGAATAAAGCAGAACCTCAAGGCAGGCCCAAACTGTGACTGAAAACCAGGCAAGCCCATAGAGAGGCTAGTCACAACAGCCAGCCCCCAACACTTAGGTCTGGGTTCTTTACTCCTTGTGACATTTAGAGCAAGTGCCAACCAGCTCCAGGGTCCCTGGGGAAGGAATGTAAACATTTATTGCATTCCTATTTATCCGCCAAGTGCCGTCTTTTGAGTCACTAAGGCAGAGAAGCAGGCGGGAAGGCACTAATAACCCAATGCAACAGAATTATTTGAAAGGAAAATTCTCCTATAGAATTCCTGTCCTTTGACCATTCCAAATGGGATGTGGGAGTTTTCAGGTGGTAAACAGAGGTGGAAAATAGGTGATCTGTGGTTGGGGCCCTCCACTGGGGACTTTATGACTTTGTGTTTGCATGAAGGGATGCCGAAAATCAGATAATGTTCACCTCAGAATTGGCCAGGAGCAAATGGCAAAACTTGTTAGCAAGCTTGGAGCCCACAGTAAATTTTAAAAAGCGAGCATGCACCACAATGATGAGCATTCATCATAAACCTTCAGTCACCTCTGGGTTCTGGCCTGGATGCTATCCTTTTGCAGAAAGTAATTTTGGAATTTTGGAACAAGAGTCGGGTCTTATGATGCCTTTGTATTCATATGCTAACTAGCTAATCAAAGTGTTCCAGCCTGTCAGGCTCATGCTACCCAATGACTACTCACTTGACTTAACAGTCCCCACTCTTAAAACTGCTGCTCAGCGTACGTGGATGTACCTATGTGTGTATATATATATGTATGTATAAATATACATGCACATATGTTTTCTCCTATAAATGAAACTGAATTACACTTTATTTTCAGTATTTAGGTGACTCTTGGGCTTCCCTGGTGGCTCAGACGGTAAAGAATCTGCCTGCAATAGCTTTGATCCCTGGGTTGGGAAGATCTCCTGGAGGAGGGCATGGCACACTCTGGTATTCTTGCCTGGAGAATCCCCATGGACAGAGGAGCCTAACAGGCTTCAGTCCATGGGGTCACAATGAGTCAGACATGACTGAGTGACTAAGCACAGCACACAGGTGACCCTTAAAACTCAGGGGGAAAGTTGGGATTGAAAATTCAGGGAAAAAGCAGAGCAGAGGAATAATTATTTTGCAGGTCATCACTAAATGAAAAATTTCCCCAAACCATTAGTTCCAAATTCTAACATTAAAACAAGTCTAAAGTAGTACAACACAAAGATGAACTTTAATGCACAAAATCACATAGCACTTTGTATCAGTCCGAAGACAAACTGATTTTTTTTCCCTAAAGGAGGTCAAAGTGAACCTGGCAAATGGTCAGAAAAGTGTGAAGAAGGCGGGTTTTTTTCTTTGTGAATTTGTTTGATTTGAGGTTCTCTAAATGCCATGATTGGTACCAATCGTGAGATCTGTGCTGAGCCACAAACCCCAAAGCTGCAACCTGAGCCCCCAGTGAAGTTAATTAAGTTTGAGTCTTGGGCCGGCTGATGCCAGAATAAATCTAATGTGTTGTCAGCAGGCTAAGCCAGAAGAGTTGGGCTCCAAAGAGGAATTTCTATGCAGTAAATATCACTTAAATTCCACTCAGAGTTGGAGCTGGTGTCAAAGTCCAGAAAAGCAATATTCCCTGGCGACTGCTGTCAGGAGTGTGTTTATGCCTGGCTATGTATCATCTGAACTCAAATTAGCAGAGAAGAAGGAAAGGGAGTTAATATTACCCAGTTGACTGCTCAAAGAACTGCTTCAACTGTAGCCAGAGAAATATGGATGGGGCATGACCAATCATCAATGACCTCCAAATGACTAGATGCTCAGAATTTTCTGGCAGTCTGGGCTAGATAAATAATTCCCGCTATGAAATAAAATGCTCCCTGAAATATTTCAGGGAAACCAATGCTATCACTTCCCTGTTGCTCACCTATAATGAGCTGGAGAAATGCCACAGGAAGAGGAAAGGAGGAGTAGAGGACTCTGCCTGCTGGTAGATTCCGACCTCACCACCTGCTGGGTTAGGAGGGGCTGGTCAGCCCACGGAGGTTGGTGTGGTAGATGGGAGTGGGGAGTCTTACAGGAACTCTGTATACGAGGCTTGTAAACATATTCCACCTCGCGACAGGTCTTTGGAAGGGAAGGGAGGAAGGAAGGACAGGAGGAAGGGAGGGATGGATGGAGGGAGGGAGGAGGGGGAATATATGGAAAGGGAGACTGAAAATGGGAGGTAGAAGAGGAGAAAAGAGAAAAGCAGGAGACAGTGATATTAATTTAAAAAGGAAATGAAAGATAGAAAGAGAGAGAGCAGGAGGGAGAGAAGGACAGAGGGAGAGAGAGAAAAGAAAAATGAATTATCACGGGCTCTAAGTCGCTTCCGTCCCGTCTGACTCTTTGTGATCCTATGGACTGCAGCCAGCCAGGCTCCTCTGTCCATGGGATTCTTCAGGCCAGAATACAGGAGTGGGTTGCCATTTCCTTCTCCAGAAATTAATACAATGTAGCTTTAAAGTAATAGGCATCGTTTTTTTAAAACAGAACACACACTGCAGATAAATATTGCAATCTTTGAACTTTTCCAGGAACTGTATTTCTCTTAATCTTTCTTTTTGCTTTATCCTTACATTGATTTTAAAATGTTTGCTTTTAAAACAAAGATAATGAAAGTTTTGGGTCAGCAGTGTCATCTTCCATCTCCAGTGATTTACAGGTAGAAAACTGCAAGCAAAATTCTTCCCTTTCTTCTCCATCTTCTTCACTCACCCAGCTTCCTACTTGCCCAGCTTTCTGCTTTCAGAAAAGGGATGAGGGGCTGAGAAAATCAGCTTTGGGGAGTTCAAGGTATTTGGGCCCTGCTTCAGGAGACAGCACCCTTGCCCGTAGCAAGAGGCAGCTGGTCCTAACAGGTACTTCTCCCAGGGAGTTTACTAACAGGATTATTTCTGAGCTATTCTCAAGGAAAGCCGCCCCTAGAGTTAAGATCTGGAGCTAAATTCCTCCTCAGCTGAAGAAGAACAGGGGTACTTAGGAATCCCTTACACCCCATGCAGCAGGGAGACAGCTTCTGTATTTGGTGCTGTTTGTTAAAAGCCCAAGTACATGCTGGGGAAATAAATTAGCTGCCTTCTGAGAATGCATAAACTGGGAATTCAGAAAAACTGACATAAATTGGGAATTCAGAAAAACTGACTTCATCCTGTGTGGTTGCAGTCTTGGGGTGGTTTTGTCCAAGGAGACTGGCTCCTGCTGGGGGGAATAACTATAAACTTATTATTATTTCCATTTATAAATTAAACTTCTCAAAGGAAGAGAATGTAAAAGCAGTTTTATCACTGCCCAGTGAAAAGACAATTGCTATCAGCTACAATTGATACGCTCTGGAGAAAGTGCATAACCAAACATACAACGTAGTCAGCTACAGGGGATTCTTTTGAAGGCAGTTATAAAAGGAATGTGCCTTATTAGCAGTATCAGGATTTCTGGGGGTGTTTTGTTGTTCTAGGGGTGATGGAATGATAAGGTCATCTCCAGGGTGGTTTTCTTCTTAAGTTAGGAAGCAAACTATTACAAACAAACAAATAAGCGAACAAACCTTTTCTTCTTCACCATTTCTCTGACCATCCCCCTTTAATTTGTAGGACATAGCATTCCTGGAAAAAGAAACTTCTTTAGCTGCAATGAATCACTGGTTTAAACTCAGGCAATAGGGTGACATTCTCCTTAATTTAATAATTTTAGGAAATAAATTGATGCAGATTCAGATCAAATTTCAAGCACTCACTTCAATGGGGTCAATAATTTTAAGTTTAAATGTCTGATGTTCCAAAAAATAATGACTCTTTGAACTTAATGTTCAACAATGATTAGTGCAATTTCAAGATCCCACTGAATTGGAGGCTAAAATGCAGGATCAAGAGAAAAGAGATGCCAAGTTACAATCCTAGATTCTAAATATCCCAGCAGACTATCTCCATGAAAGATCTTTTTTTTTTTTTTTTTTTTGGTGAATAAGTGAATGTGTGCTACCCTCCCTTCCCCTTTCTCCTTACCAAAAAAAAAAAAAAAAATGATGACTTTTTCTGGTCTCTGCTTCCAGGGTTTTAGACATGTGAAGTCAGATGGGAGGCAGGGATGAGTAATTGGGCGCATTCTGGTGTGCTAATACAAAGGATAGCCGATAGGACTGTGGGTTTCTGAGTTTGCTGTCTGTACCTGGCCTGTCTGGAGATTAAGAAGGATTTGCTGCCCCTGGTCATAGGATACACTGCAGTCTTGACTACAATTCCCTGGATGATTCCTGAACCAGAGTGGACAGTGTGACTTCTATGCTAACCAGCCCAGAGCAGTTAATGCTTAGTGGTCACACAGGAAAGCCACATACAGATGTGAGGAAGGGTCGCCAGGATGGCTGGGTGACTGTCCATCCTCCAGAAAGTTGGATCAACCCAAAGGAGCGTCCCCAAGTTCTTAGGGCCAGGGCTGCTAGCAGCATGTCAGCCAAGTCTGTGTGAGGTGACAGGGACTGACGCCACCTCAGGAAGGGGCCATCTGGTGACAGACGAGAGGTGGGGTAGAGGTGGGCGACAGAAAACTCAAAGCGGGGAACTGAGGGGAGTGGGGGGAGGAGACCCTTGAGAGAAAACGCAGAGGGAGGAGCCGCACGAGCCTGAAGACAGGCTGACGCGGGAGGGGAGACAGGAGCGAGGCTGGAGGGGCTGCAGCCCCTCAACCAAGGAGGGCCCTTTCCAGGAGTGACAGGCTTGGTCTGGCACCTTCTCCTTGCTGTCGCATTCTTCTCACAGAGAGAAGCCATGCTGGGGAACAGCCCGGGTGCCTCTTCTCTGTAAATGAGCCTAGAGTGTTCTGTCAAACCTCTCCTGCCAGGGATTGCCTCCAGCCCAAAGGAATACTTAACCACCTTTCCTGCTTTAGACACTTCTGAGACACAGGGCGTGCCCTCTCTCATGGGTTCTTACGTGTGTACACACAGTCATTCATACCTGCAGACACGCCTAGGTCCTGATCCAGGTCGAACCATCTGCCTGTTGGGATACCCAAGGGACATCATTTTTTCTAGCTTCCCGCCCCATGGCTCAGGTTTTGTTCCCTAAACCACACCGGTCCAGCTGCACGCCAGACTCAGGGCCTCCCCTGTGAGCTGTGTTTTGAGAGGGATTCCAGGAAAGTTGACCTGTGACCCAAGAGCAACCCCAAGCCCCAGCCTGGTCCTTGTCCTGGGCTGCGAGAGGGGAATGCCAGTCCCTGAATAGCACTGGCGGGCAGTTTCCATCTGCCTCTTGGGCTTGAAGAGAGCCAGGCGGGGAGAGGACAGGTCAGCACTGACGGGTCTGTGATGGCGGCAAGTCCTGTGTGACTTATACCATGTTAAATGTCCCACGGCTTCTACTGCGGGCTTCTACTGCTCTGTGAATTGACTGGAACCAGCCTTTCACTCCAGCGTCCCATCAGCTACCTACCTCCTGTCTACATATGTATGTGAAGAATGTGGAGTAATTTAGCTATTCATTGATCTAAAGCACATCTAAGGAGTGGAGAAGGCTAACAAAAGGCATTAAAAATATATTTTACTATCGTCTCTTATTGGCTCAGACGGTAAAGCATCTGTCTACAATGTGACAGACCTGGGTTCAATCCCTGGGTTGGGAAGATTCCCTGGAGAAGGAAATGGCAACCCACTCCAGTACTCCTGCTTTGAAAATCCCATGGATGGAGGAGCTTGGGGCAGGCTACTATCCATGGGGTCGCAAAGAGTCGGGCACGACTGAGCGACTTCACTTTCACTTTCTTTCTTATTTAAAAACTCTATATTCTTATATAATATACTGTAGATTGGAAAAGGCATAAAAAATACTGAAATCATCTGTAATTTCAAAAACCAGAAGTGAAAGCACTGTGAATACTTTTACTAATTTTCTTCCTGTACTTCTCTATAGTGATATCTGCACCTCTGTGTACATGCTTATGAATCTAGTGTCAGTCGCTCAGTCGTGTCTGATTCTTGCAACCCCAGGCTCCTCTCTCCATGGGATTCTCCATGCAAGATACAGGAGTGGGTAGCCATTTCTCTCTCCAGGGAATTTTCCTGATTCAGGGAATGAACCCTAATCTTCCACATTGCAAGCAGATTCTTTACCATCTGAGTCATTCAGGAAGCCTGCTTATAAATCTAGACTGAGAATTAAATATGAGTGGTCACAGGGTGCTGCAAGTGTCCCGGGCTCTGGTAGAAGACCTCATTGATTTCTGGTTGTCCTGGTGAGACATCCTGAGAACCCAAATTATGGGGTAATTGAGATAGCAAGAGAGGAGGTGACATGCCAGGCTCCCCCTGTCCCACGTTGCCTCCACCAGAGAAAAGGGAGGGTGGAGGCTGGTTTGGAAGCTGTGGGGTGAATTCCCTCTCATGGGAGACAGCCGTGATCAGAGGTGGCAGGCCGGCAGGCTGACTCTCAGCCCACAATCGCCCACGTCCCCAGCAGCTGCAGGGGCATCAGGCTTTGCAGGGCCTTTGATCCATGAGAATGAAGTACGTCACAGGCGAGTGCTCACGGGGCGTGGGCTCGGCGCACAAGGGTTGCCAAACTGACAAACACACCTCCAGGAAAGCCTTCCAGCTCTGGCTGGGCTTCAGTCAGTCAGCTCCCCGCTCCACCACTCCCCACACAGAGCCTGCATGAAAGGCTTGGGAATGCACCAGCCCTTCCCTCGGGTGACCCTAGCGCCCACCCAGCTCCCAACCTCAGGAACTCAGAAATAACTCTCCCCGAGCTAAGAAGCTGGGCTTTTCTTGCACACTGCTACACACACCCACTCACATTTCTTTTGAACATCTGAGACATAAAGACATAAAATAATCTTATTTCTTCTTGTCAAGCTTTCGGAGATTTAGGACAGAGAGTTGAAAACACAGAATTGAGAGAGGCAGCCCACTCTGGGCTCAGCTTGAGAGCAAGGGTAGGGGTGAATCCAGGCGGAATTTATCATTTATTTCTTCATCACACACTTCAGATCGCTTACTTTGTGCAGGCATTAGCTAGGAACTGCAGAGAAAGAAATATAAAGAAGAATAAAATATATTCTTATGCAGTTTAATTTTTAAGACAGACCTGTCATCAAATCTTTAATGCTGCTGCTGCTAAGTCGCTTCAGTTGTGTCCAACTCTGTGCGACCCCATAGACGGCAGCCCACCAGGCTCTCCTGTCCCTGGGATTCTCCAGGCAAGAACACTGGAGTGGGTTGCCATTTCCTCCTCCAGTGCATGAAAGTGAAAAGTAAAAGGTCGTGTCTGACTCTTAGTGACCCCATGGACTGTAGCCTACCAGGCTCCTCCATTCATGGGATTTCCCAGGCAAGAGTACTGGAGTGGGGTGCCATTGCCTTCTCCACAAATCTTTAGTGAATATGTATCAAAAGCTACAATGTCTGATAAGTCAGAAATATTATCATAAACTTATTTTTAAACAAAATGGTAATGACATTTTCAAACAATGTGCTCAATATGATTTACTTCAACCTCCCGACAACTTATCAGGAAATCCTTCTAAGTTTAAAGCAATGAGCGCAGTTGTCAATGTTGAAAAAAAAAGCACAAGAAATATACTACAGAGTGTCCAAAAGGCTTGGAAACACGGAGAAAGTACTGTATTTCTTGTATCTTTTTGAAAAACAAGGTTAACAATTGGATCCATTTCTTCAATTTAGAAGTACTTTACCTGAACAGGTATCTGAAAGTTGAAGGAAAACATATTAAATCTATCTTTTTGAAAAATGTAACTAAAATTCTGTTTAACAATAAGTTTAACTCATGATTCCTGATTTTTCCGGCACCCCGTAGAATAGAAACAGGTGACCACTGAAGGGAGATTAGTTCTGCTTGAAGGAAGCACAGTTTTCCCAGGGGAGGTAACATTTGATCTGAATCTGGAAAAGTGAGTAAAAGTTTTCAGCTGGACAGTTTAATGGAAGGATGAGCTGAGTAGTCTTCTTGGAAGCCACTGACTGGTCCTCACAGAAGGCTCGTCCTTTCTGGGTGAGACTCAGCCTGCTCTTTGCTCAGCTGCCAGTAGGATGCCGAGGACGCTGACCCTGGGTGGCAGTCCCGCATGGCAGGGCCTGGGGCTGTCCACAGCCTGGAAGCCGTTCATGAAGAAAGGCCTGCCAGTCTCTCTCCTTTGCAGGCTCAGGGGCACTCCATCCTACTTACTCATGCTCCTGCCAGGACATCAGAGAAGGGGGAGGGCACTTTGGAAATCTGACACTTCGTGACATCTGCTCATTAAGAAATCTTGAGTAGTTTTTTTCCTAATGACTAGCTTGAACACGGATCACAGCTGGAGGGAACCATAGTGATTGTTATATGAACAGCCTTATTTTGGAGGCGAAGAAACCAAGGGTGAAATAGTTTCCCTAAGGTCACCCACCTTAGGTAATGGTGTTAGCCCAGACTCCCATAAAGACAGTCTCTCAGGCTTCTTCCAACCCCTAGGTTCTTTGAAATGTAGGGGCAAAATTCATGTGTCTTATGCATCATTGTTGTTGTTCAGTTGCTCAGTTGGGTCCAACTGTTTGCGACTGCATGGACTGCAGCATGCAAGGCTACCCTGTCCTTCACTATCTCCTGGAATTTGCTCAAACTCATGTCCATTGAATTGCTGATGTTATCCAACCATCTCATCCTTATGCATTAATAGTTATCAATCAATCAGCCTCTTAATCATCCAAGCAATTATGTAACGACTGAGTCCTGGTGATGCCTACCACTGGGCTTTCTACATGGTAGAATCAAAAGAAATAGAAGCCAGGCTCTTTCTTTACCCCTGAGTAACATGCATTAGCTGAGTAGAAAAGAATCCTTTAGACACAGTGAGAGTAACAAAGTGCTCTTTGTACTAAAAAAATAATGACTGCAGTGGGAGCTGGTGTGGGCTGCAGCTTTTTGGAAAGGGAGCCTGAGAGGAACAAGGGAGCTGAGAAAGGCATGAAAAGGATTACTAGAGGGAAGGGGAAAGGCAGGATCTGGGTGGAGAGCTATGGGCAGCATTCTGGAAAACTCTTGAGTGCCTGTTTATATACAAGATCACACTTGCTACTACATTCCCAGGCTCCCCGCTTCAACTCACAGCACTTCTCATCTTCCAGGGTTGGTAGGTGATTTTCGCCCTTTGTCCGTACAGGATAAATCAGTGGCAATATTCAAGGGTGAGACGCCAGCTCCATTTTGGCTGCCACATTATTTTTCCTTTGAGGATTGTCCTGGTCTGTCCTGGAAAATTGGACTTGTTCTCTCTCATCAACTAATCCTGCAACAGGGATGAAAGCAGGCTTCAAGGTGCCCAGGCTCCCCATCCTATTTCCACACAGCCCTGAGCAAACCAGCAGGGCCCCTAAACTGCTCAGAGGAGCTGTGACTCTGGTGCCCAGAGCAGAGGCCTGCACTAAGAGTGCTGGGCAGTGTGAGCGGCCCACCCCAGCTCCTGGGGCCACCCAGGATGGCATCTCATGCCAGCTGTTCAAAATCTCCCAAGACACAGGTGGATATAAGAGCTACCCAGGCAGGTCCCAGCAGCCAGCAAGCTGGTCCTCAGCAAATGACTGGATGTGGAAAAACTGGAACTAAAAGGATAAAGGGAGAAGGAAATGGCAACCCACTCCAGTATTCTTGCCTAGAGAATCCCATGGACAGAGGAGCCTGGTGGGCTGCTGTCCCTAGGGTCGCACAGAGTCAAGACACGACTGAAGCGACTTAGCCGCAGCAGCAGCAGAAGGATAAAAAGATATTTCAGGACTGTCCTTGTTAGCAGAACTCCAGGCAGCCATGTCAGGGACAGCATGATGTGCATGTAAGATCACACACCGGCACAATGGAATGTGAGGTAACCTGAGATGGGTTTCTCTGATAACAGCAACAGAGTGTGGGGGTACTGGTCCCGGTGGGGTTGCTCTGTGTCTACGACAGAGAGCCCTGGGGTTGCCTTCCTTTAAGGAGCAGCCTGTCCACAAATGCTCAGATGGGGCTGGATGCATTCCTAGATCTTCCAGACCCAATCAACCCAGAAGGCAACAGGGCCTGAAGTGAAGCACAGAAGAGAACACAGGGCATCATGTTACAATGTAGATCCCTGAATCTTCCTTTAGGGACTAATTCAGCCACTCTGGAGTGATTCTGACACAGGCCCCAGACCAAACCGCAAGCACTGCTGAGAGCTTCGGCTCCGCTGCCAGTCAAGAGGAGTAAAACAACCCCTCTTCACCTAGGAGCTAGCTCAATTATTTTTTCTGTCCTCCGTCAGAATAATACCCTGTCCTGTCCTGCAACCAGGTTAGCTCATGTGGGAAAAAACCAGGAGAAGCTGACAAGGGCAGCCTCCTGGGGCCCTCCCCTCCCCACATGGCCCCTCACTCCTTGGCTGGGTGGGAGAGAACATACCCCAACAGGGGCAGTCCACCTGTGGATTCCCAGAGCTCCACACAGTGCTGCCCCAGCAGAGGGGCGCGTAAAATCCAGCCCTGGCTGCTTACCCTGTGTCAGGGCTCCAAAGGGAAAGCAGCTATGGAATCTGCCAGCGGCATCTTTTGACATTTGGAGTACCCCTCACTGTGAGAACCGAGAGACCTCTGAGCTTCCTCCTGGATCTCTGAGAAGGGCGAGCAGAGCTTGTAGGCTGGAGGCTCTTCGTGGGGGAGGCTTCTGTCTCCAGAGGGCCTTTCTGTCTTCTGGGCCTTCCGGAAGGCCCCGGCCGGTCCTCAGTGCCTTAGGACTGTGGACACGCGCTCAACGCTCTCGGAGACCAGAGCCAGGTCTCCTGATCTGTGCGTGCTCTCCCCACCTCCTCACCCCGCAGGGCCTGGCGGGTCCCTGCCTCTCAGGGACTGAGAACTGACCCTCGGCCAGTTCTCCCTGGCGACCGGGACACAGCCCCTGCGGCCCCGGCCCCCAGGTCCAGAGCGGATCCAGCTGTCCCCCACCCCCACCCCGAGCGTTCCCAGCCCAGCCGACTTCCCCGCAGAGGCCGGGGGCGGTGCGGTTCAGGGGGAAGGGACCGCAAGTGGGGGCGGGTGCCTGAGAGTGTGTGAGCAGTTCAAGTTCAGAAGGGAGATCTCCGGTGATAACCCAGGCCCTGGATGGCTGAGCTCGACAGGAAACCTCGAGCTAGGAGACAGCTGTGGGCCCAGGGGTGGAGCTGCTGCTCCCAGTAACCGCACGGAGAGGCGTGAGCGCCCAGAGCCCACCCTGGCCTCGGGGGGAAGGACCTTAAGATCCCCTACACACACACACACACACACACACACACACACACACACACACGTGCGCGCGCGCACAGTCCAAAGCTCCTCTTCCTCTGGGGCAGGGCTATTCTTCATGAATTCTGTTGGTAACCTTAGGCTGGGGTCCTGCACACCTGGGCTTTGGGTGTGTGTGGTTGGAGGGAAGAGCCCAGCCTCTGAACGCACTTGGTGGGTTGTGACAGCGGAGGGTAGGGCCCACCCCTGGCACAGCTGGGTGGCCAGGGCCCAGGGGTAAGTGAGCACGACCACCTCAGGAGAAGTTCCAGAAGCCTGCCACTGCTTTTTTCCATCTCCTTTCCAGGAGGGACCCCAGATAGGGGACAGTGAACTTGGCCTCATGAAGGCTCAGGTTTGCCTCTAAAATCGCAGAGAATTTACCCTGCCCCGTAAAGTATGTATAATTTCAAATCAGAATAGCATTTCCTCTGACCAGTCTGGGAGAAGCTAAGCTTGGTAGGCAGACCTCATCCTGCCACTTGCCCCCAACCTACCACCGTGTAGCCAAAGGAGCCTAGCACAGGGCCTATAGCAGTGGACCAAGCATGGCCCCAGGCTCAGGGAGCTCCTTGGCTGGAGGGGCTATCAGTCAAGCAGATAGATATATAGGTTTTTGCTATGGATGGTGTGCAAGCCGGGAAAAGTTAGCCTCAATTGCCTGGAGTCAGTAGGAGCCTTCCCAGAGGGCAGATGAGGGCTTCAAAGATGGCCTCTCTGGCTCCCTTCGGTCTGATGGTCTCCCTGGGGTTATTCTGGTAGCGTAGCTCCTGATGCCTCGAAATCTGCTTGGCTTCTTAGGTGCCTGATTCCCGGGGGCAGTGGCTTGAGTGGAGCGGGGCAGTGGGTCAGAGCTGCTTTCACCTGCTGGCTTGGTGCTTGTGTCAAGGATAGGGCAAAGAGGAACTTGAGTATGAAGGTATCTCTTTTCTGCAGCACTGATAATAATAACAGCAACTATAATTGTGCTGTGGACTTTCCTGGTAGTTTAGAGGGTAAAGTGTCTGCCTGCAATGTGGGAGACCCGGGTTTGATTCCTCGGTCAGGAAGATCCCCTGGAGAAGGAAATGACATTCCACTCCAGTACTCTTGCCTGGAAAATCCCATGGACGGAGGAGCCTGGTAGGCTACAGTCTATGGGGTCGCAAAGAGTTGGACACGACTGAGCGACTTCACTTTCACTTATGACTGTACTATCCATCAGGAGTAATCGTTTTTATGTTTATGCATAAAGGTATTAAAATTTCCTAAAATACCATTAGAGTGAACGTTTCTGTATATTTGAATTACTTCCAAACCCCAGTAAGTCATCACCAGAAATGTATTGAGCCACAGTCAAGTTCAAGGTGCTTTGCTAGATGGACAAGTCTGTATCCCTCCCTCCACTTTCTGCTTGCCTAGAGCTGTGCTGCGAAAACATGGACTTATTTAAGGGTTCATGTCATTTGTTTTTGTTGGGTTAACATTATAAATGTAATATATTATCACAAAGTTTCAAAGAACCTAAAAGGGTGCAAAGTAGAAAATAAGTAAAATTTTCCCAAACTCTCCCTCAACTCCTTCCTCTCCAGAGTTACTGTGAATAATGTATTTTGTGTATCCAGCAATCCAAATATATAGGAAGGTAGGTAGGTAGGTAGATAGATAGATATAGATACTTTTTTATTGTGGTAAATTATAAGTCATATAAAGTTACCATTTAACCATTTTTTAAGAGTACGATTCAGTGGTATGAAGTACATTCATAATGTTGTCTACCATCACCACTATCTGTTTCTAGAATTTTTTTTTTACTGTCATAAATTTTTAATTTTTTAAAATTGCAGACTTAACAGTAAAATAATTAACAATACACTATTTTTGGTGGGTAGTTCTATGAGCTCTAAGATTTGGATAGATTCACATAACCATGACCACAAACATGATACAGAGCAATTTCCCTCCCCATCTCCCATATGGATATTAGAGTTTTATATATTCAGGACTCAATCCTCTTTCATACGTGTGATTCAAAAATATTTTCTCCTGGTCAGTGGTTTCTTCTCAAACAAAGAGAGTATACTTAACAAATTGTGTACAAAACTTGTACACCAAAAAGGATAAGCCGTGTTTACAGAAGCTAAAGAGTCCTAAAAGGAGAGATTTATCATAATCACGAATGTTTCCAGAACTTGTTCATCATCCTAAACATAAACCATCCAGATACGTTTTTATGTATAAGTATACATGTGCAGAAGGCAATGGCACCCCACTCCAGTACTTTCGCCTGGAAAACCCCATGGACGGAGGAGCCTGGTGGGCTGCAATCCATGGGGTCACACAGAGTCAGACACAACTGAGTGACTTCACTTTCACTTTTCACTTTCATGCATTGGAGGAGGAAATGGCAATCCACTCCAGTGTTCTTGCCTGGAGAATCCCAGGGACGGGGGAGTCTGGCGGGCTGCCGTCTATGGGGTCGCACAGAGTCGGACACGACTGAAGTGACTTAGCAGCAGCAGCATATATGTGTATCTGGGCTTCCAAGGTGGCTCACTGATAAGAATCTGCTTGCCAATGCAGGAGACGCAGGGGCAGAGGGTTAGATCCCTGGGTCGGGAAGATCCCCTAGAGGAGGAAATGACAACCCCCTCCAGTATTCTTGCCTGGAGAATCCCTTGGACAGAGAAGTCTGGCGGGCCACAGTGCAGGGGTTTGCAAAGAGTCGGACGTGACTGAGTGACTGATCATGCGCACACATATGCAGGCTATGTAATATGCCTTTTCTTGTTCATACATAAATATCATATACGTCATTCCAGAGCTTGCTTTTTAATCTAAGTATCTTGAAGATCTTTCCATAGCAGCACATACAGAACTGTCTGTTGTGTTTGTTTATTTGAACTGCTTTACATAAATATACCGAGATTTATTTATCTGGTTTCCAGCTGGTGGACATTTACATTGTTTGTCTTCTTCTATGTCTTTTTGTTTTGCTCCTGCAGATAATGATGTAATAAATATCAATAAATGTAAAAATGTGCTAATATCTCTGCATACTGTGAGGGTTTATCTGCAGACTAACAGAATAAATTAAAGTCTCAAAGAAATGGCAAAATCCCACCTGGAATTTTTACATGAGGGTTTTGTTCTAGAGCAGATTTCTTTTAAATGGTGCTAATGTTTAAGAGCATACTGTGAGGGCTGTGGGCTGTGTGTGAAAGAACAAAGGCCTGGCAAGACCTGGCCTCTCCTCCAGGCTTCCTCCTGGCCCTGCGACATGCACCACGGGACCTCAGGAGTCACTTCACCTCCCTGACCTTCAGACTCTATCTGCAAAGTGGAGCAAGTAAGATCTGTCCAGCTTAACAGTTCATGGGGTTACAAAAGGGTCGGATATGACTTAGCGACTAAACAATAGCAATAAAACATGTAGATATATATACACATATACACAGATACTGCACTTTCTGTGTGTGTGTGTATATATATATACATGTGCATATAACTTGTTTATAACTGCCTGGCGCAGAGTAAGTGCTGTCCACTAAAATGAGATACTTGTCTGCTGGCCTTGAGGGGCCACTGGGAAGGTGTAATAAATGGAGAGAGCTGAAATGTGGATTCTGCTTACCAAGGGCGGTCACGATCTGTCATTGCTTTCCTCCCAGAGTGCTGATGAGCACGGGCGCCGTCTCCCTCGGCTGTCCTCAGCGTCCCGTGCGTCTCTCTTGGTGGGAAGATCTGTTTACTTTCTCGCCTCCCTGCATGACGGTGAAGCCATTTATTTGTGTTTTTGCTTGCTCCTCACTGCCTAGCACCATGCCTGCATCTCCTAATAACAATGGCCTATCGTGGTCAGGCACTGTGCTAGGTTCTTGCTTACGTGCAATATGCTCCCTCCTTACAATTTCTCAGAAGTCAGAAATTATGCTGGCTGCCTACCTCCAATACACTCACATTCTGAGGTACTGGGAGTTAGGACATATGAATTTTGAGGGTGTTCATTGGAAGGACTGATGTTGAAGCTGAAGCTCCAATACTTTGGTCACCTGATGAGAAGAGCTGACTCATTTGAAAAGACCCCGATTCTGGGAAAGATTGGGGGCAGGAGGAGAAGGGGACGACAGAGGATGAGATGGTTGGATGGCATCACCAACTCGATGGACATGGGTTTGGGTGGACTCTGGGAGTTGGTGATGGACAGGGAGGCCTGGCATGCTGCGATTCATGGGGTCGCAAAGAGTCGGACACGACTTAGTGACTGAACTGAACTGAATTCAGCCCTTAACGGAAACAAAGTTGGTCCGACGGTTAAGAATCCACCTGCCAATGCAGGGGACATTGTTTCAATCTCTGGTTCCGGAAGATTTCATGTACCGCAGGACAACTAAGCCCGAGCACCACCACCGCTGAGCCCATGTGCCACATCTGCTGGAGCCTGTGTACCTTGGAGCCTGTGCTCTGCAGCAAGAGAAGCCACTGCAACAAGAAGCCTGCATGCCGCAATTAGCCCCCGCTCACCACCAGAGAAAGCCCACAGAGCGACGGAGACCCAGCACAGCCAACAACACAAAAGTAAATACAATTTAAACTAGAGCTGGATTACTGATCAACTATACTCCAATAGAAAAGAAAATTTTTAAAAATTATCTGGTACTAATCAATGATGTATGTCAAGTTGGTTAGGATGTTCCCAAATGGATCAGCCTCTCTAGGTGCTGGCCAGTGTGGGCGCTGGTCTCACATTTCATAGTAGGCCAGCTATAGCTGTTAATCCCGTAGGCCTTTCAGCCCTCTGCCTTCTCAAAGAAAGAAGGCCATTTGTGAAGTTAGGATGTCACCTACTGGATCCTCTGAAAAAGAAGGTCTCCAAAGCCTGGTGAGGATCCTTTCTCCCCATCCCTGAAGACCAGTAAGTCGTCCAAGGGTAATACCAACTGGTGGTTAGGACTCTGGACCACATGGTGTCTGGATTATGGATTCAGATAGATCTAGGTTTAACCCTGGCTCTAGACCGCAGGCAAGTTATTAAACATCTCTGAGTGTCAGTTTCCCCAGCTGTAAAGTCATCAAATGGGAAAACTCACACGTGCTTCCTAGCACAAAAGTGGTTATAGCTATCATCCTGTAAGTCTAGCCTAGGTTTTCCCTGCTGCAGTGAAAGTTAGTTGCTCAATGAAAGAGCCACTCCCCGGAGGGGGAGGTCTGGATGCCTGAGGTGCTGCGGTGGACGGGCTGGGCATCACACCCAGCACAGGCACCCCATGACTGCTGCCACTGCCTTCCTGAACACACATGACTTCCTGTTTTCTAAATTCTTAGCCTGCAATGTCATCCCCAGTTGCATCTGAGTCTGGAGGTGCAGCTGGGCAGCAGCCAGACCCTGAGCTCAAGGTTGGAGTGGCAAAAGGAGTTGAGGAGGCTTGGAAGCTGTCTGCTCCTACCTGAACTGTAGGCTAGTAGAATCAATACCATTAGGTCCTACGTACTGAGAGCTCACCAGCCCATCCCACTTACCCCACACACCCTGGGAGGTAGCTATGATTATCCCATATTCATACAGCTAGTTAAACAGCAGAGCCAGGATTCAGACTCAAGTTGTCTGCCTTCAGAGGGTTTGTTCTTGCTGTGATGTTAAAGTGCTTCTTATTAAGGGGGAGACAAGCTGGACATGGGCGGGATTTTACAGTCCCTCTAGATGTGGGAGAATTTGTGTTCTTTGTGCTTTTGGAAGCAGATCTAGGACCAAAGCTATTTTTTTAAAAGCTCTGAAAATTTGAGCTCTCCACAAGTAATTGATGGGTGGTGAGCTTTCTGTCACCTGAGATATTCAAGCAGAGGCTGGGGGTATCAGAGAAGAAATTCTTATAAAAGGTGGGAAGCTCTCTAGAAGAGAAAACTCCAGAAGCATCCAGATAGAGTGGAGAGACTTTGCATCAGATAAAACTTGGGAACTCTTTAGCTGAGTGATCTTTCTGAGACTCAATTTCCTCGTCTGAATAGAAGCGGCATCATTCTTCCCGTATCATACAGAGTTGTTCTGAGGATTAAACCAGATAACTCAAGGGCTAAGCTGAACACAGTGCACATGTAAGTTAGCTTGTCACCATCTGGTGAAGCCAGGAGTTCTCAGGCTGTCCACCCACCGTTGAGCTCCTGCTGTACACCAGGCATTTTCCATATATGCATTGTCTGGTTTTATCCTCATATACACTGAAAGAGGGGTTGCTCCATCTTGAGGTGGGGAAACTGCCCAGGTTTTTTTTGGCATGAAGGAGTGGGGAGCCCTGGTCTACTCCTGCTGCTGCTTGTACCTTCAGAGCCTTTATCATGGTGGAGAAGTTCACCTGAGACCCTGGATTCAGCACGCGCCACCAGACAGGGCACTTCCCCACACACTGGTATCTCATTTCATTTGCATAACTCCCCTGTGAAGTCAGACTTAATAAACCCCTTTTGCAGATAGAGGAATTGAAGCTCAGCGTGGTTAAGAAAGCTGTCCCAAACCACAAAGCTAGTAAGAAGCAGATTCAGAATTTAAATCTTAGGCTTTCTGGCTCTAAGGCTCATGTTCTTTCCTCTTAAGTGGCCTCGTATGTGCTAGGTGAGGAGGGGAAATAAGCAAGTGAAATCAAAAGGCATTATCTGTGCTTTCCAGGCCTTGTTGGGGAGGGAGACACAATGTGAAAAGTTCACAAGCTGCTGTGACTAAGTGTCAAAAGACAGCAAACAGTAACAGCTGTGAATTCAGAGCTTAGTGAAAGTTCTATGTCCTGCAGCCAAAGGTGAGGTGCATCTAAGGCAGAGAGGTTAGACGAGTACCTGGAATCGGGGACTCAGTATCCCATCCAGCTCGGCTCTAACCTGCAGGTGTCCTCAGGAAAAGTATTCTACTCCTCTGGTCTCAGTCTATCAATGAGTGAATTGCATCTAGCAATAGCCTCTCGCTCACCTTCTGGGCTCTCATGAGAATCAAACTTGATCAGGTACAGGAAGTCATTTTAAAAGTGCATGTTGGGATTCAAATGGGAAGTATCCTTGCCAGTTGGATGTGATGGAGTTTGACAGATGCCCTGCTTCTAAAAAGGATTTGCTGGAGGGGGGAGATGGGCATCAGTGTGTGTCTGTAGATTTGGGCTACAGAAGGACCAGGTTAATAAGTCCTGTTCAGTCTGTTTAGGAAAGCTCATAGTCTGCCTGGGAGACAGACAAACAACACAATTCAAATACATCTCGTCCAGAAAAACCAGACTCTAGTGCCTCCAGGCTGCCTCTGGGGACCCAGAATCTTTCTGTTAATGGTCAGTGCCATGAAACTTCCACACTCTGGGCCTTTATGAAGATGACCAAAGGGTGTATAGAGATGGCCGAGCTCACTTTCACTAATAAGACTCATACCATTTTTAGATGAAACATGTGGAGAGACACACCTCTCTGCTGTAGGTGCACCTCACCTTTGGTTGCAGGACACAGAGCTTTTGCCTAGCTCTGAATTCACAGCTCTTACTGTTTGCTGGCTTTTGAAACTTAGTCACAGCAGCTTGTGAACATTTCACATTGTGTCTCCCTCCCCAGCAAGGCCTGGTTCGCCTGGAGCCTCCTCTGGACCTCTGGAGGTCCCACGGGGCCTGTTTCAGGCATCCGATCATGCAGGAGCCTACAAATAGGCAAAGAGTTTATCTGGAATCTTTATTTTGTTGTCATTGTTGGTTGGGGTCTTGAGTACTGCAGTTCAGGAGACGCAGATTCAGGTAACCCTGAAAGAGTGTTCCAAGGAAGAGAAAGCATCTGGGGTTTATGAAGACAAAAAGCCACGAAGCTGTTAAGAGTTGCCTGCTGAGAACTGTGGTTGGCTCTAACATGAGGTGGAAAATATTTGTCCTTAAGGAATCACAAGCTGTTTTGGAGTGTGGGTTCCATAAGTAGATAGATCGTCATGAGTTACTTTAAGGTAAGGGTCTAGTAAGTATCTTGAATTTCTGGCAGGTATTCTGGGTGACATCACTGGGTCAAAAGATCAGATTCCACACAGGCTGAGATGTTCACAAGTCATGCTTTCTTAATGGTTTCCTGGCTCAGTTTTAGAGAGCTCTTTTAGCAAAGCTCATGCAATTTTTATTTTCATTTCACGCGTGCTACCTGGCAGGAAGACTCCAGTTTATCATGCTGTGGCCCACTTCTCCAGTGCCTACCGGATGGATGACAAAGGGAGGCTGGGCAACACCTAGAATCCAGGCTCCCAGTTCAGGCTGACCCTGACCATCTGGACCTGCACCAAGTTTGTGATGAGGGTTGGAGTGAGCCTGTGGGCAGGCAATCTCATGGTGGTGAACAACCGCAGGTCACAGACTGGGTCCCCCTTGCTGCCTGTGTTCTAATCCCGGATCCACTGCAGGAAGTACTTGAAGGTTCAGGGTCAGCTCTTCTGAAGCTCCAGGCTTCCTTTTTGCCAGGTTGTGTTTTGCCCTGGAGCAACTGGAATGACCTAAATAACTGCTCTGTCTCAGCCTGACCACCTTGGGTGAGGCCTGATCCTGGAGCGCCTATAGGATAACAGCAGCCTAGCAGCACTCAGATGGGTCCTAGCCCAGCTGGGCTTTTGTCCCCTGCTTGTCATGTGTCCATCCAGAAGTGGGGGTCCAGAGAGGCTGGCCCTGTGCCCTGGGACCTGGATACAGTGGATTGGGGTTGGGGAACTGGGAAGAATCCTCCTGACTTCCCAGATTTGCTGAGTCTGCCTTGTGCAGGGGATCAGAGTGGTTTGCGGAGGCCCAGATTGGAGGGGAAAGGATCACAGGGTCAGATTCTACCCCCAGCTTTCACTTTGCAGCTCAGCTGGGAGCATTGCTCTTTTGCTCTGCAAATAGGGTGAGATTCTTTTTCACCAGGTCACTATCATGTCTTGGCCTGTGCTAAGAGGATACTGGGTTCTAGGAGGTTCTGTCTTCATTTTCCTCAGCACCACTTTTCTGATATGAAGGTAGCACCTTCTGAATGGGAAATCACATGACTGCTCAGAATGCATCCTCCCATCAAGTGCTCTTTGGTTTAATTGGTGTCGCCTCAACATGCTCTGGTTACCTGTGCAGTTGTGAACACCCAGAAGTTAGGCAGATCAGAGTCCCTAATCCTATCTGGTTTAAAAGTTATTGACATGATTTGACCCTTTCTCCCTCAAATAAATATATTGGTGGTGATTTGGGAAAAAACAAATCATGGTGATAACAATAGCTGATATATGGAGCACTTATTATTAATACATGCCAGGCATTAATTATTTTATTGAGATAATTAAGCCTCACCATTACCTAATGAGACAGTTAATATTATTATCCTGTGTTATGGATGAGGAAACTGAGGCTTAGAGAAGTTCAATAATACACTGTTGAGAAGTACACAAAAATTGCAGTGCACATAAAAGACTGAGGCTTTGCTTTTGTTTTTTGTCTCTTTTTGGCAGTGAAATTTATACTTGTGGTAGGGCATAGCTGTATTGCTAAGAAAGGCTGTGCCTGAGGGACACTGCAGCTCTGAATCTCGGCTCTGCTGTGCGCTGGCCCATGCTCACGCCTAGTCCCTACCCCAGACAATTAAATGAGAACCTGGGGTCAGAGTGGACCCCAGGCTGATTCTCACATGCAACCAGGATTGAGAATGAGAACCCTTAATCAGTATCTGGGTACTTGTGTAAATTCTGGGGTTCTCTTGGGTGCTGTGGATCTGGGGCAGAGGATGGGAAGCGTGAAATAACACAGGTTCTTCTGTTGTTTAGGAAAACAGCCACCAAATAACCCCACTGAATACCTCTCTTAGGGACTGAATGTGGTGGGGACAGAAACAAGATGCTCAGGGAAGGAGGAAAACGGGTCTCTCCCTTGGGGATGGGGAGGCAGGGAAGGAGCCAGAACCTAGGACTGTCTATGGCTCCTGTCTTTGAGTTGTCAACTTGGAAAGCTGCCTGCTGTTCAAGGGAAGCCCCTCCAACCTGGGTGTGGCCTCAAGAGCTAAGACATAAGCCCTAAAAGAGCAGGGACTCAGAAGACCCTACTCAAATGCTAGACATGTTATCCTTATGGAGGAAATTTACAAAAACACCTACCAGTACATTCTCTCATTTGAGTCTCACCATACCCTTAAGGTAGACAGGATGACCCACCATTTTACAGATGGAGAAACTGAGGCCCAGAGAGGTGAGGTGACTTGCCCAAAACCACATAGCTACTTAGTGGCAGAGGAAGGACTATTGATAGAACCCACCTGATACCCAATCCAGGGTTCTTTCTATTTCAATATCCCCTGACATCAAGCAGATGCCCAATAAGTATTTAATTAACCACACAACTGAATTAGGCCCTGGGTCCCTTCAAGGAACTTTCTGGATTATCACTGCCTTCCTCAGTCCCATTCTCCTAGCATGGTCACAGTTGGACTCGGCGGAGGGAAGTTTTCTACCCCGGGGTGTGTGCGGCGATTAATATCCTTTTTTTGACCAAACTACACACAGCACATTTGTCTTTGGTCATAAAATCATGCTGCTGATCAAAAAGAAAGAAAAAAAAGAAATGTGGTCCTATTACTTATCTCTGGGGAGGGGCCAAATCCTCTCCCCCACTGCACTGGCTCTGCACAACACCAAGAAATATTTCTCCTTATTTGTTCTAAATTTACTGTCCAGTAATTTTTCTGTTCTCATTTTATGTGACAGGCAACTAAGCGATTTTCTCCCAACCCTTTTTCTGAATCTCAACCACCCAAATAAATCTCCGCTGACACCCCTCCAGTCCTAAAAGGAAAAACAAATTACCCCAGCTAGGGTGGAGTGGCCACCAAACGTGGCCTTTGCTGGGGGCTGGCTTGTCTCCTTACAGGCCTTCAGTGTGTGTGGTGTGTGTGTGTGATCAGTCCTGTCTGAATCTGTGCGACCCCATGGACTGCACCTGGCCAGGTTCCTCTGTCCATGGGATTTTCCAGGCAAGAACACTGGAGTGGCCTTCAGATCCCCTACTTCAGACTTGACTCAGACAGACAAAACGGTTTCTGAGCAAGGACTATGGGACGTTTACAAAGAAATCAGTGCCTGGGTGGGGGTGGAGCGTCCCGAGTTAGGGAAGGAGTCAAAGGGTTGAGAACAGAAGGATTCAAGAGGGCTGGGGGTGGGGACTAGGGTGCAGCCCTGACTCACCTGCTCCCAGGGCTTGTGGCAGAAGCCAAAACGTTGCTCCTGCAAGAGGGAGGGAAGGGCTGGGCCCAGGAGGTCGGGGACGGAGGGGGGGAGGAGGGGGAATATGCCACCTGGGCTCTCCTGGCCTGCCTCTTACTTGCTGAATGCTCCTGGCTAAATCCGAAGTTCTCCCTGCCTGTGTCCACCTGGCGCTGTTGGGAGCGACTGACAAGTTATTACATCAAATGGGTGTTTAGCACGAAGTAAACACTAAAGAAATGTTATAGTTTTCACCCTGGTCAACAGAAGAGGCAGCTGAAATAGGGTAAATAACTTGCCCCAAATCACAGAACTAATGAGGAGGAGGCCTTCAAGTCCATGTTATCCGCTCCCTTACGGGGAGCCTGGTGGGCTGCCGTCTGTGGGGTCGCACAGAGTCGGACACGACTGAAGCGACTTAGCGGCAGCAGCAGCAGTCCCGAGGTAGTCCTGCAGGCGTCCATTAGAGGGCGCCCTCGGCCCGGGAGAGATTGCGGCCGCGGGACTGCGGCTTCCGTGATACCAGGCAGGGGGTGGAGTTAGACGCCTACTACACTCCGTTTTACACTTGAGTTGCTGCATACATACCTGGCAGGAAGAACAGTCTAGGCTAAATCCGTGTCTCCTCTCTCACAGTGCAGTGAGCTTTCAAAAAATGCTTTTCTTGTTTAACCAGAATGTTTACTGTACCTCCTTCCCCGACCCCATTGTACTTTAGTTTGCGTGGTACATACTGTGAGGGGCCCCTTGGCAATTTGGGGTGGCTTCCAGATTACGAGGTTCACACGGGGCTCGCACCTATCTGGGCTCCCATGCTGGGAGGCAACAGCACAGGGTGTTTTCCTGCACGATATGCACAATGGACAATTTCCCCTCCCCCACTTAGTTTTTGCCTCCTTCCTGTCTTCCAGGCTTTGTGGCCCTGCCAGGTGCCAGGTCCACTGCTGGGGCAGGCTAGGTTTCCCCGGAGGTTGGTCCAAGGTGGGAGAGAGGTTGTGGTCAAATGGGGTATGGAGAATGCAGCCAGCCTTCATCATGATTTCCTTGACCTGTCATGGTACTTGCCTCGCTCAAGCAGACATGTTCCTTCACCTGGACCTGGCTAATCAATTTCATCTCTTGACACAGCGGCACAGAGCTTCGGTCTGCTCGATCCTAAACTCTGCTACCTGTTGGATGGGATCCTCTTCATCTACGGCGTTATTGTCACTGCCCTGTTTCTGAGAGCAAAGGTTGGTGCCCCTGGCCTCTGCGGGGAGGGCATGGGCTCCCCAACTCGGTGGATGTTCAGAGGGCCTTGGTCTTAGAAAGTCTCAAGCATGAGTGGTTGGTATCCACGGTAAAGCAGAGACCAACCAAGTGTGCACACTGGGTGGGCTGGAGAGGTGGGGGGTGATGTTTTGCTTAGCCGGACAAGAGTGGGAGGCTGAGTGTACAATTGATTGTACGCTGGTGCTGGAGTTTTAGTGAGGAGTCATACAGATGTGTGAACATTTAGGCGTCTCAAGGGAGAGGTTCTGCTAGGAAAGGGGGTTATGCTTCAGTGAAGAGCAGGGAGGTGGGGGCCTGCAGCCTCTTTCCAGACCCTGCTGTCCAACTGCAGACCCAGGCTTGGCCAGCCTTTTCTCTTCAAACCCGTTTTTCATCCGTACGTGGGAAGGTTAACCCAGAGCATCGGTTTTCACCTAGGGCCCTGCAGATCCTGCAGTACTTGGAGGCGCTGGGGCTGGGGCTGGGGGTGGCCGTGGCGTGGGCAAAGGGAGAGGAAACCTCGGTCGTTCGGACTTTTGTGCCTTAACCTATATATATATATATTTGGATTTTGGACTTTAGCAAAACATTTTATTATAAGAAACAGTGTCTTACTTTCTTAAGTTTGAGAAACGCTGCCCTAGATCATCTGCCAGGTGGTTCCCAATGTTCTGAATCTGCAAGAGCCTGCAGTTTCAGCTGAGGGGCATGAACTGGAAACAGAGCGAGGCCAGGTGCCTGGGCCAGGCCCTCAGAACACAGTGCCACACGGACACAGTGTACCCGGATGCCGGGGTCAAGATGGAGGTGGGACCTCTCAACTAGTCCTCCGACTCCCTGGGAGGAAGCGGCCGGGAGAAAAGCCCAAAACGCAGTGGGCGCGGCCCGGGAGGCCGGCGCTTCTGCGCATGCGCGAGGGCCCGGGCCCGGGAGCGGAAACCGGGGTGGGTGCTGGGGCACCTGCGGTGACTGCGCTTGACCCCTGCGAGGAGGAAAGACAGTTGGGCTCAGAAATGAAGCTTTCACGCCCCGGGGTCCCGCAGGGGCCCAGCCCCAGCAGACAGGGCGCACGCCGTTTGCAGTGGAGAAGCGGAGCGAGGCTGCTCGCGCA
The DNA here is from genome assembly GCF_055505025.1 of Bos grunniens. Classification (NCBI taxonomy): domain Eukaryota; kingdom Metazoa; phylum Chordata; class Mammalia; order Artiodactyla; family Bovidae; genus Bos; species Bos grunniens. The sequence continues at coordinate 120,774,243 of NC_141167.1, read as the reverse complement.
GAAAGTAAAGCGCTTTCTCTCTTCTTCCCCATCCAGTTCAGCAGGAGTGCCAACGCCCCCGCCTACCAGCAGGGCCAGAACCCGGTCTACAACGTAAGTCCGCCTCTCCCGGAGAGCCTAGCCTAGAAGTGCACGCCTCTCCTGGGGCGTGGGGGAAACAGCGGCCAGGGGCTCGGCTGTGGGTCTGGTCCGCGGCTATCAGCTTTGCAGGGTTAAAAACCTCTCTGGGACTCAGTTTCCTAACTCGTAAAACGGGGATAGTCACCTTGCCTGCTTCGTGGAGGTGCTGGGAGGATGCCGCTCCCTGGCGGTGTGCTGCGCGACAAGCGCCCACTTAGGTCAGTGCCTGCTCCAAGCGAGCCCCCGCCCGGCAGCAGTTTCACGGACCAGAGGGATGGGGGGTGGAGAAGGAAAGTGCAGATCTTCCCTGCGGTGGAGAAGCGATTTCACTCCCTCCGTGCAATGGGACTTTGATCGAATAGATTTTGCATCCCTCCCCCAGCCCCCCTCCCAGTAATATGTTCTCTGAGAGGCTTTCTGAGATGATTGTGTGGTCCCTGCTGCTTTGTGAGCTATCACTCGTAAAGAACTCCCTGGCCTACCTGCCCCATCCTCCTGAGCTTTCCTTTCTCATCTGACTCATTTCTGCCTCTTCTAGGAGCTGAATGTCGGCCGAAGAGAGGAGTATGCGGTCCTGGATAGGAGAGGGGGCTTCGACCCTGAGAAGGGGGGGAAACCGGTAGGGCCTTTTTGTGTTTGCATGTGTGTGTGTGAGTGTGAGTGTGTGTGCGGGCTCAGCCAGGCAGTTGGAAGAGGGCTCCTTGGGGCCAGCGCGCTCTTCACAATGCTGGACCTTGAGGTGCGAGGCCTGGCCAGGCGGACCGTTGGCCACCACCCCGTCCTCCGCCGCCGCCCGGGGCTCCTTTCTGCCTCACACGGGCCTTCACAGCATGAATGTGGCAACGCTAATACCAGACTCTCAGCAGCTCTGCCTTTTCAGCTGTAGACTCCACACCCTGTGGGAAAGGGAGCAGCTGGAGGAGGCCCGAGGTGGGGTCTTAAGAGCAGAGCTCAGCTTGGGTGTGAGAGCACATCTGTATGCATCAGGGAGCTGGAGGCCATGAAGGCCCCCGGGCGGCTAAGCTGACTGCAGGAGCGCAGGGAGGACGCGGGCTGAGGAGGCGCCCACAGCTGTGTGGAAGGGGCAGAGGGAGGGTGTCTCAGCTCTCCTGGCCTGGATTCCTGTTTCTCCCTTGCTAACTTCTTCCCCTTCTCTCTCCCAGCAGAGGAAGAAGAACCCCAACGAAGTCGTGTATAATGTGAGTAGAGGAGGTGGCATATTTTTCTTTGGAAATTTGGGGGGTAGGGCTGGAGAAGGGCTCTAGACAAAGGTTTGGCTCCTCGCTCTGCGGTCTTTGCCTGACTTGACTCTCACTTCCCCGGGCCGAATGACGCCTCACCGGCTTGCTGGCTGCAGTGGCTGCTTGTAGGAAGCCCCCTCGGCCTGCCTTCCCTCTTGGCCCCTGTGCCTGCTGCTGGAGTTCCCGTATCAGCCTGGTTGGGACCTAGCAGGGACAGTGAGGTCAAGCTGGGCAAGCCCCTGGGAGGGACTCCTGTTCCTAGGAGCCAGAGTAGTCCCTAAGTTTCGCCTCTTGTTGAAAACCTCACCATCCTGGGTGTTGATCAGTGTGTGGGGGACCACTGCAAGGGGTAACCTACTGTAAAGAGACCTACTTCTTCCTATGGTGTTGGCTATGTAAAGAGACAACTAATCTTGGGGCCTTCGCGTGAGCTCTTGCATTGTCCAACATGTGTGTCCTTTGGCTAGGACTCCACGTCTTATCTCAGGCTCTAAGCTGAGCTTCTCAGCTCAATGCCAAGGGCTGGCAGCTCAGAGGTTTCCAAAGGGCTGGGGAAGAGGGTGGGGTTGGAGCTGATTGTTGGAGCCTTGAATATAGAACCCCGCCCAACTTGGGAATCTAGAGGTTTCCTTTTGCAGGGGAGTCCACAGCTTTCTATGTTGGTTGGTAAAACCAGTGTCTCGTGTCCTCTTCTTCAGGAGCTAAGAAAAGACAAGATGGCGGAGGCCTACAGTGAGATCGGCATGAAGAGTGACGTGAGTGTTGTGCTCTCTTGGTTCCCCAGGCTTGGGAGGTGTGGGGGGTGTTCCCAGAGCCCATCCCTTCCTCCTGGCACCTGCAAAAGCCCATGGGATGGCCACCAGAGGCAAAGGCTAATCCAGCTGTGTCATCTCTTGATAGTATGTAAGGTACTCAGACGGGACTGATGCTCTTTAGGATTAAAAATCAAGTTAAATTCTAAATGGCCTATGCTTTTCAAAAAAGGGTAAAATCTGTCAGCATAGTCAAGTGATTAATGTGTATCAAAGTATGTTTAGCACTTGGGATGGTGGGGCCCTTGTTCATAAACGATTAAGAATTTCCAGATGGTGAGCGCAGAGCACTGACCCTTCTAAGTTTGATCCCTCTGTAACTGTATATGTAGCATGCCTACGAAGCTGGCCTGGCTTGTGCTTTACCAGGCAGATGGTCTCATTTAACGCCCACAATAACCTGATGAGACATGTGTGCCCTTCCAGGCACAAGAGGTTCAGTAACTTACCCAGGGTCACGTAGCTGGTGATGGGGAGCCAGAATTTGAACAGACTCTACAGCTGGAGCTTGTACCCATGACATAGTTGAGTATAAATGACTAGATGAGAATTTTTATTTTTTATTTATTTATTTTTTCAGTTCATTTTTTTTTAATTTTTTATTTTTTTTATTTATTTTTTTATTCTTCCAATTTTATTTTTAAACTTTACATAATTGTATTAAAAAAAATTTATTTCATTGACATATAGTTGATTTAGTGTTGTGTTAAAGTGATTTGGTGATTATATACATCCTTTTTCATATTCTTTTCCATTACGGTTTATCACCAGGATACTGAATATATTTCCCTGTACTATATAGTGGGATCTTATAATTTATCCATTTTATCAATAATAGTTTGCATCTGCTAATCCCACACTCCCAGTCTGTCCTTCCCCCTACCCTCTTGGCAACCATAAGTCTGCTCTATAAGTCTGTGAGTCTGTTTTGAAAATAAATTCATTTGTATAATCTTTTTAGATTCCATATGTAAGTAATATCATATGGTTTTTGTCTTTGCCTGGCTTAGTTTGATAATCTCTGGGTCCATCCATTTGCTGCAAACAGCATTATATATACAGTAATATTCTGTCATATATATGTACCACATCTTCTTTATCCATTCATCTTTTGATGAACATTTAGGTTGCTCCCCTGTTTGGCCTGTTGTAAATAGTGCCGCAGTGAACACTGGGGTGCATGTATCCTTTTGAATTGTAGTTTTCCAAGATCATATGGTAATCCTACTTCTAGTTTTTTGAGGAACCTCCATAGTGATTTTGTTAGTTAGCCAAGAATTTTGAGAGCTGCAGGGAGGCCTGATTATTCTAAGCAGTGGGCACTGTGGCCAGCATCCATGCAGCCCAGATCCAAGAATAAGATGAGGTTCTGCGCCGGGCAGAGCAAACCTGGGCCTCACAGAGCCTGGCTTCACCTTACTCTGCGGAGGCCAAGGTCTAACCAGTGACCTGAGGGCCTTTCTCTCCCTGGGCAGGGCTGCTGGCCAGGAGATGGTCAGCTCTGTCTGGGGCCCTCCAAGTTGGACCCTTGAGCAGGAAGGCTGTTGCCAACTGTCTGACTTTTTAGCCTTTTCTTGTCTCATTCCCACAGAACCAGCGGCGAAGAGGCAAGGGGCATGATGGTCTTTACCAGGTAAGTGCAGCTGGTGGTGCCTCTGGTCTACACTGCCGGTCCTGCTTCCCAGGATGGCATCATCTAACCAGGACCATGGTCAGGCTCCCTTGTGTTTCTTGTTGGCAGTGCCAGCCCTTCAACAGCTGAACTTGGCAAGCCAAGGGCACCTATTCAGGCCTGTAGTGACTGCTCTGCCAGTCAGTCCCTGAGGCAGGGTTGGGATTCAGCCTTTCAAGCACATCACTTGACTCTAAGGAAGAGGCAGTGGGAGCCCTGGGGGAACAGGGCAGGGCAGACAAGTGGCAGTCGCCCAGAGGCTGTGTGGTCTTGAGTAAAGGACACCGAACAAGCCATTTCCTGCCTCTTTCTCCACTGCTCTGGGCCCTTGCAGAAGCCTTGCTCTGCCTCATCCTCGCACCTAATAGGGTGGGTGAGAAGACTGAAGTAAACAAATCAAGAAAAATAACTTTAAATAGAAAGTGTTGTTGTAGTCGGGCGCTTAGTTTTTGCAAATCAGTGTGAACTGTGCACACTGAGCACAGCTAGCTTTCTCTAAACACGGAGCCCCCAGCTGTGGCAGCGGGGCAGCTCTTGGGCTGCCGAGCTGGTGGGGGGCGCAGGCCAGGTTGCAGCAGACGCCTGCTGGCCTCCGGCCGGCCCACGCGCACACAGGGCTTCTGACCTCCTCTTCTTTTCTCATTTGTTTTTCCCAGGGACTCAGCACAGCCACCAAGGACACCTATGACGCCCTCCACATGCAAGCCTTGCCCCCTCGCTAACAGCTCCTGGAGTTTCAGCACTCACAGGCCAGACCTGTAGACGCCCAGATTGTTAAAGATACAGGATAAAGCATTTACAACCTAGTTCACTCACATTTCTCCACCACCCAAGTATTTCTCTTTATGAATGGGATGCTTCAAGTTGGTCATACATTTGGTCATACCCAGTTCCAAATTCACACAGAATTTTGTCCTTGGACGCCGTGAGAGTGTGCATCCCCATGTGCTTCCTGAAGAGTCCACTGTGAACGCGGCATGTTCTGAGGTTTTCTGGTTTCCTGGGGACTGGGCAGGCCCTACTCCCTGCAGCTCCAGGCTCTTACCTGGGAGTCGGGCCTCCTCCTTCTCAAACACAACTGAATTCAGGGTGTTTTGTAAAGTCCCCAGAGAAACCACAAATGTTAGTGCATGTCCTAACAGCCTGTACTGTTCTGTCCGTTTTTGAGTAGCTTTGCTCCTGCTGTAAATTTGGCTTCAGTTGTTACCCTACCCCCTAATTTCAAGGTAACTGGTGATTGGGCCCAGAAGCGGGCAGAGGGGAAGGTGGGGTAGGTAGCAGTTGGTACTGGTAGGTCAGGGAAGGGAGCAGGGGAGCCAGAGGCCTGGGGAGGGGCATGAAGGAGCCCTCCTGCAATCAAGTGTACATTCCCCATGGCAGAACTTGTATGCCAGGGCCTCTTTTGGGACCGAGAGATGAGAAAGCCTAGCCTTGCCCTCGAGCAGCCCATACTCTCCCAGGGAAGCGAGCTGTGAAGAGTCTGGGATGGAAGAACATAGCGGTGTCATTGCAGATGGTGAACGAGGTGAGCCGGCAGCGAGAGAAGCAAGACCACATTCTTTGCAGCCACTTGCTCACCTCATGGAATGAGACAAACCCATCATGGGGAAGGCCTTGAAGGATGACTTGGTATAGCTTGAACCTAGAAAGATCCCAAAGGACAGTGGCATCACAAAAAGAGCCTCAGCTGACTTGTTGGAACAGGGCTGTGTAATACAAGGGCACATGGCCATGGATGGAAACCCACTCTGCTCGGTCTTAATTTATACTGGTTTGCTAGAGCCTTACTCTTTTGCATAATAAATACCTTTAGTGAAAATGCTTTACTGTGAGCTTCATTTAGACAGTCAAGCCTATAATGGTCATCTAGTCATCAAGGAATCACCTGCTGCCCCTGCAGTGGGGGCAGGACTGCTGATTCTTGGGAGAGAACAGGATGGTTCCCCGGAACATGCAGGAGAGCAGGATGCATCCAGTGGCCCAGCCCGGGGCTGTGCCTGGGGCAAGACGGTGTCAGGATGGGCACGGCCTTCTGTGGGAGGTGATAGGAGAGCCCTGGGTGCAGGGCTCACAGCATGGAGTAGCGGGGTGCAGGTGGGAGAACCAGAGAGAGGCCAGCCGAGGATCCAGGTGTCAGGAAGAGAGAGGGTGTTGGGGGTCATGAACAGCCGCCAGTGCCACAGCACAGAACCTGTCTATAAGGTATGGGGAAGGGACAAACATTTTGGGGGTCAGATTCTGCCCCCAAAAGTGACCCTGTCCCCAGCAGTATTTTGTCTTAACTGTAGTGGCTGTTTATAAGGCCCTAACTCAGTAAGCCTTCCCAGATGGCTCAGTGGGGATCTGCCCGCCAGCGCAGGAGACATTGGAAGATGCCGTGGAGAATAAGATGGCAGCCCACTCCATCCAGTGTTCTTGCCTGGGAAATCCCATGGCCAGAGGAGCCTGGTGCGCCGTAGTCCGTGGGGTCTTAAGAGTTGGATGTGACATAGCAACTAAAAGAACTCATGAAGCCACCAATTAATATTGGGTAGATTTTCAAAGGACATTGAAATGCAAGGCCATGGCTATTAAAAGCCCCTGAGCATTTGGGATTCCGACAGGAGTGACGTGCCTCTGCCAGGCAACTCACGGAGGCATTCGGTCTGTACCCTGGCCTCAGAGGGGAATTGAGTTCCACCCACCAGGTATTCACTAGCACCTTCCTCTTCTGTACCTAGCACTTTGCAAGCTACCAAGAAGGCTAGAGAAGCATCATCACAGACTTAGGGACTTAAAATTTTGTCACTGGATTTCGTCCACACCATGTAAAGAACTCTGCATCATGCTAGTGTTGTGATCCACATGGGACCCTCAGGCAGAAGCAGGGATGAGTGGCCGCTGATGAAAGGGTGTAGACAGAGCTCACCAAGGTACAGAAGCTGTGGAAGGGTTTGTGGAAGGAAAAGATCTCTGAGGTGGAACAGAATGGCTGAAAACTCAACCCTAATTCTGTAACCTGGTCATGGGGCAAATTATACCATGTTGTTTTAGCTGCTCGTCCACTGACTGCAGTTCATAAAGACAAGTGACAGCTCTTTTTTGGCTGCTGCTGCTTCATCATCTTATCGGGCATCTTAAAAACTGAAGTTAGCTTCCCTCTGTTAGTCAACATGAATAAGCCTCAACCTCATACCTAGTTTTAAGGTCAGCTAAGTTTCATATAGGCTGTGTATGACCCATATGGCTGGCCTGAAAATAAGAATTTGACCTAATTCTGTCAAGATTTTGACTCAAGAAGTAGGAGGAAAGCTGGCTGTAAGCTATGGGGGCAGGAGCTTGCCCAGGGTGGCTGGGGTATAGGACTCACTGGACTTTGTGCAAGACAACTACACGGAGGCCAGTGGGAGAGGATGGGGTGGATGAACTGGCAGGACAAAGCGCCAGATCAAGATGAGAGTGGCCCTAGTCGTCAGAGAAAAGGCTGCAGTAAGAGAACTCACATCCTTTCATGAGGAATTCGCTTGGCAGATAACCCTGGAGTGGGTTAGAACATAAGCTTTTCACAAAGAACCACAGGGAAACAGGTGGAAATCAGTGCTTATCCTCAGATCTGCATGTGACAAATGGGTTTTGCTTTCTGAAGTCCTTTTCATGCTTCTGAGCCTGCTGCTGTCTCTACCAAATAGCTGACTCATATTAAAATTGTTTTAAGAAAATAACTTTACAAACTGAAAAGCAAGGTATAAACATGAGACAGGGTGGACTGGGAAAGAGTGAGGCATTCTTTAACATAGGGGAGAAAAGAGCCAGTATTTGTCTTCCATTTGGGCTCCTTTCGGGGCAGCAAGCATACCTTGAGGCCATAGTGCGAGCTCTCTTTCAATCTCTGACTCCTCATTTAAGGGGATGCACAGATTCAGTTCATACACACTAGTTAAAGAGGACACCTCCCAAAGCTTGTTAACAGGCTGAAGTTCCCTCTCTCTGGGAAATTCATTTTGAGATTCCAATTTTCCTTTTTAGGCAGTCAACTAATTGCATTAAGACACTAAATGTTGGCTATAAGAAGCCAAGAGGGAGCTAAGTTGTGACCCATCAGACAGGAGAAGGAGAGGCCAAATTCAGGATTACCGCCCTTCAGAGGACACCAGAGAATGAGTGTTCAGGACCCGGCAAGAAATGCTAGAGGCACGTGGCAGTTTAAACAATCAATTTGGAAGAAGTCAAGTTCAATGCCAGTTCTGAAGTCAAATACACAGTGAGAGGGGAGTTTTGAAGATTTCTCTCACAGGTCAATCAAGGGCTTGTGTGTTTGATCACACAAAGTCCTCAGGCCTGAAGGAGACCACTGCCTCCAGACTCAGGGTCCCGGAAAACCACTAGGGCCTGGGGAGGGAGCACGGTGGTGGCCACAGGGCCCCATGGAGCAGAAGGGGAAGTGTGCAAGAGGCGGGTGAGGGTGGGGGAGGAGCCAGCGTGCTTACAGGGACCCTGGGGCTCCAGAGAGCACCTGCTGGAAAAAAGAAGTTGGAAGGCTTAGGGGAGTAGTGTGGGAATACGTGAAGCATCCAGAATACCAACACGACAACTTCAGAGAAACTCAAACAATATGAAAACACTTGGAAAATGGTTTAATGATGTTTTACAACAGAAATGAACTGTACAGTTACAGTAAGTTTAATATATATAAAAAATTACAGCAGACAAATGCATCTACACAAAATCTACCATTTCATTCTGATTCACTGTCACCTACACAACCTTTCCCAAGCCTATAGAGCCCCTGCAGGCAGCCTCAGGAAGGGGATCCTATAAAGGGCACTTTTAAAGAGACAGCACCGCTCATGTTCCCCACCACCTCCTCAGGCCTCAGGAGGTACCAGCTAATTCCCCCCAAAGTGAAGTTGCTTGTGTTTCGGGTTTTCAAAACCAAGAAAAAGTGTTTCCCAAGGGCCCAGATAATGAGGTCCTGAACTCCAAGTTATCAGTTGATTCTTATGAAATATTCCTATCAGAGGGGAAATGGCTAACTAGGTATGCTGGGACAGTGAGGCTATACGATAGCCACCCAGACTGTAGTTATCTAAGCAGAAATGTAGAAGGACTCCCAATAAACTACTTATGAATTGTCACTGCCTCATTAAAGTTGCTGGACAATTTTGGAAAAAAATCATTTACACCACATCTTAAGTTTCCACAAAAGAGAACTCAAACTCACATTTTAAAGTTAAGTACATAAAACAAAAAGTTTGGGGAGACCAAGGAGTCAATTTCCCCTTGTATTCCTCCCTTGACAACAGTGGAAAAACACCCCTGAATCAATATTAAAAAAAAAAAAAAGGCAAGAAAAGAGAAAGGTGGTAAAGTTAAGATATTTAAAGACAGAGAGAAAGAAAACAGCTTTAGAAAAACATGATCACTGTCTTCTTAAAACAAAATGGAATCCCAGTTGGGATTGGTAATCAGCAAATATTCAATCCAAATTGAACCCAGTGGAAGTTTATTACTGAATATTATGTACACTCAGAACTTTTTTGTTTTCTTTTTTATTATGAACACCTAGGCAGTGAAAACTGTTATGTTAATACATACAGAGACACACCCCAAACATACAAAAATACTATTATTCAAACTACTAAGAATAGGACAGTTATTTTCATGCTATGACTTTAAGAGCATTACACTGAAACAAGAAATGACTTTTTTTTTTTAATATCCCAGAAATATACCAAAATATACATCTAAGCTTTGGAATTACTGAGGTTAGACTAATGCAAGTGCTGGGTAATCGTACTTAATACACAAGTCTAAGGTTCTGCAGGAAAGAAATTATCTTTGGTATCTGCATCAGGCTAATATTATTAACATTTGGATTTTGCTTTGGGATAGAGCTTGTATGACCCTAAAACCAAATCCCCCCCTTCCCCAATCAACTGAGATTAAAAAGATCCATGTAAAAAGTTCCTTCATTTGCAACCCCCCACCCCCCAAGTTAAAAAGTCACAGGCATCTACCTAGCACAAAAGGTTGTGAAATACACTGCATAGTCGCACAGTGGTGCTGCAAAAGGAAACAAGTTACAATGAGGAGAAATGGAAAGCTCGATAATCGTTCTGCATGTTTTCTCACAAACAGGACAGCCACTTCCAAGCAGTTCCAGTAAAGGAAAAGAGAGAAAAGGCTCAGAAGGGCAACTTGGCGTGTATTCACCCGCCAGCACCGCCCCAGAGGTTAAAGCACCCAGCAGAGCAGCCAATCCTGCACCAGTGTCTTCAATTTCCCCCACTCTGTGGAGTCCATGGGTGCCCAGCAGCACCCCAACCATCCTAGTCCCTCTGCTAAACCCCCGTGGTGACCACGACTGTTGTAGGGGTGGATCACCGTGCTAACTATAGGGTGTGTTATCATGGTGATGGGCTTCAGTCCACTGTTTTGGAAAATCTGAAATGCCAATTTATTCCATGGCATGTTCACAAGCTGGCAAGAGTCAAGGCTACTGAGCATCTGCCTCTGTAAACCTGGAACGTGGAAAACAGACCCCCTGCCCTTCCAATACCGTCAGAGGCCCCACCTCCCCGCCCCGGCCCCCTCCTCTTAAATGCCAGGACGCCACAGACTGGATTGATGCTGAAGACTTCCCTTTTCTTTGGTTTTTTTGTTTGTTTTGAGTTTATACAATCATTAGAAAATCTTTGGTTTTGGCTGGAAATTTTAAAAATGAAGCAAAACAACACAAAGAAACCACCCTCCCCTGGCTTATAGCAGCAGTAGTAAGACCTGGCAAAGCTTTTTTTTTCAACATCGGGGGTGGGAATTGAAGGTTGGGAACTACATTCAAAGAAAAGGTGAAGGGCTGGAGATGCAGCTTCTAGACAGCCCAATGGATATAAGATTGTCAAATAATAATAATAATATTAATAATAATAAAAACTTAAATATTTGGATTTTTTTTGGTCATGTCAAAGGAAAAAAGTGAAATGTATATGCAGCAGTCAGGTTAAAGGAGCCTTTGGTGTGTCTTCCCTTCCACCCAAAGTCCTGAAAATAAGCAGAACCCTGAGGCCTCACAGGGGAAGGGGATGACCTCTCCCTACCAGGGAGAAGGCAAGTACAGGAGGTGATGTGTGGCCAGCAGTCAGAGATGTGGTGGGGGCTGGGGGTGTGGGGAGGGCTGGCCAGCCCCTAAGGGCAGGGTGGCGGGGAACAGATGTTAAAGAGTCCTGGGAAGACCCCTTGCAACAAAAAGAAAGAGACGATTGCAATTTGCCCTCAGCTTGCAGTAGCTTTTAAAGCAGCAACGTTCAGAGGCTTTGGGAAGTCCCACCCTAGGCTACAGGTCCCATGATGCTATAGGCCAGAGTTCAACATTACTCAGAAGAGGGAGGGCAGACTTGGCAACTCTGTAGGGGTTAGAGAAAGTTAAAGCATGTTACTCAGTCACGAGTTAGAAATGAGGTATACAATAGCTCCTGGATTTGTGGTGGGCAGAAACCCCCCACACTTACTCACCTCGTTTCTGCTATCACCACAGCTGCAGGGACTGAACTACAGTCTAATGTAGGGGAGGGCATTTCCTTGGAATGAAACCTCCTGTGGACTGAGCAATGCACACAGGCCCCCTCAAGCAAAGGTAAGAAGCTGGAAGAAGTCGGTCTCTCCCTTTTACCCGCACTCAGGGGAGACACACTATTTACGCTCTCAAAAGCCAATGTTACAACAAAGTCTTAGGCTCTCTCCTTCTCCCACTCTGAACTGTTTGCAGTTTTAAACACAACCAGGCTGGTCCCCTCTCCTCTCAGAAAGTCTACGCCTTACGGAGAACGTGTAGGATCAGAACCAAAGATGTTCTGATTGTAGGCACCTCCAGCTGCCTACAACCACAGCCTTTCCTAACAGGACTGTCATTCTGCTTCTCAAAGTGCTTTCCCTTCCTGTGCTATTGTTCAGACTTAGAGACCCTTTGGGACCAGGTAGGAGCACAGAGTCTTCTCTCCCCTTGGCTCTGTCCTTTTCAATTCAAAGGAGATCCCAATTTTAAAGAAGTGTTTGGATGTCTTCTCCTGGAAACAACACTGTACCCAACTGTCTGCCTGCAGACTTCTTATATCACGCGAGAGAGCTCAATGTCACTGCCAAGTCACGAAAGAAGCCTTAAGCTGCTTTTGTGAGGTTGTGGCTGGCTCAAAACAATGATGAACAAGTAAACAAACCAAGCTCGGGGGAACTTTGCATCACACTTCAATGTTTTGCTTGCTTTTTTTTTTATAGAAAATTAGTTTTGGGGTCTGAACCTTCTGACAGTGTCCTGGGTTTGAACTAGAAGGTGACCCTGGGTGGCACGGTCCTGTACAGAATGGGCTGATTCAGGGTCAGAAAGGATCATTACGGGACCGGCCCTGCCCTGCCCACCCTCGGAGCTTCGCTTCCGCGACAGCGGAGGTCCGTCACGTATGGTCTGTCTTCCCACAACTGTTTCAAGTGATGTTATCTTTAATAGTCTTGTTACCTGCTTCCTGACCTATCTAGTACTTTGAAAAGTCACATAATATTAATATCACTTTTATATAATGCCAGAATAGGATTACTGGTAAAGCTGTCATAAAGTTCTGCAACCTGATCATTTTTTGATAGAATATGAAGAACAATAAATTTCTTTTCCCTCTCCCATTTTCTGTGTCTTATCAATAGTAAACCAAAACAATGAATTACTCAAGTCTCCAGAGCCCATACGTAGAAACATTCTGTAACAATACAGCTCTACGGAAGAATAAAAGAAGGTCTTTCGGGTCTTCATGTACTCTTGCTCTTAAAAATGCTCATTCTTTACGAGTGACAGAACAACTAAATAGCATCTGAACTCACACTGGTGGTACTTGTTCTCGCTGTAAGTGTTGGATAAAGGGAAATAAAAGACTCCTACTCCTATCTTTTGCCACACTCTCTCTAAATTTCCCAGCAATTCCAAGAATATCACTGCCACACTGAGCAACTCTATGCATCTTTACAGAACCAGCAGAGTGAAACTAAATAAATCTCTTTCCCAAAGCTAGGACGACCAACAAGACTTCCTTCAAAAGTGGAGACTATAGAGGCGGAAGGAGAGAGGGGAGAGGAAGAGTAGAGAGACAAATGTAAAGCTTTTTCCAAATTTCAGCGTTTTCTCCTTATTTCTGCTGCTTGTGTGGAAAACATAAGAATAAACAATGCAGTGTCTTTGGTATCCAAACGGAACCCCACTTAGGTTCTGAGAGAAGGGTCACCTACTGAAAAATAGCCTTTCTGGATACAGAGTCTATATCTGAACTTGGGAAGCCAAGAAAGTCTGTCCCACAGTCTGGCCAGAAAGGGCTCTTAACTGTTCCTAAACCACATCATTTCTCATTCAAGACAGCCCACCAAGAACAATACTTTCGGCAGTCTCACTAACCGGTCTCTAAAGGTCACACCATCACACGTGTCGGGTGAGCTGGTTGGCTTTCAACTTCTTGATCTGGTTTTCTTCTGTTTGCATTTTTGGTCAAGACAGAATTCGCCTTTATATGAGAAAAGGAAGTGAGGTTTTAAACTGCTGTGCTACCTGCACAACATTCAATAATGTGACAGAGGGTGACAAAAAAATGTTTTACTTTAATTTCCTAAGATGCATCAACCACTCATTTCTCTTTTCCTCTCCAAATTAAAGGGTGTTGTCTAATTCTGTCTCTATTTCTCAACTACATACCCCAACATTCACACATTAATCCTTCTCTTAAGCTCTTGCTACATGAGAGGTAATGAATCATCAGAAGAGCCTGGCAGGGTCTGGGGGGCCCAGGCAGCCATAGGAAGGGATGGAAATGCCTCGAGGACCCTGAACTGGATAACGAATGTGTAACCTGCAAGCCACCACACACTGCACTGCAGCCCAGACCTTAGAGAGGCCAAACCCCAAACCCAAACACAGGGATGATCAAGTTTCCTTTGGCAAGACAGAGATAAGGAAACACACACACACACACACACACACACGCAATGCAATGTTTTCCTTCTAACATAATCACCTTCTTCTCTTCCCCCCACCCCTCCCTAACTCTATAAACTGTAACCTATAAACAGGATCCCAAATACATATAGCATCAGTCATGTTTATCAATCATAATAAACATTAGTTCCACTAAATGCTACAGCTAGAATTATTTCCACTATTTATAAAGTTTTTCCTTTTTATTTATTTGGTTTTTAGTTTAAACCAGCTCTGTAACAATGCTAAGCTATGCTGAGGTATTTTATGAAGGTGCCAGAAGCTAGCTGTTACCCACCAGCATTATCCTCACGGATTAAGGTATCACCATTCAAAGTGAAAAGGAAGAGAGGAAAGGAGATCCAGATTACAGAATAACATAAAATCCACGAATGTTTACTGCTTTAAGCAAAGGCTGAGGGTAGAAGAGCCTACACATGGAACTGCTTCATGAATAAGGATGTTCAGAAGAAAGCAACTTCACAAATCATATGGAAATCTGGGTATAAACTGGAAAACTGAGAAAAGACATATTCCCTGCCCTCTGGCTGGATCCGTTCAAATATCTTACTGAAAATTTCAGGGGTGTCCCATTTAAGTTCTTTAGATTAAGAAAAGTATATGGTAGAACAGGATTAGTATTAGTTTTTAATGGTGAAAGCAATTTATTTATCCTATTTTTGTCCAAGTTCGTATTTGTACTGTGTGCATAGATGGCCAGGGCTGCAATTAAACTAAATGCTTTTCACACACACATACAAAAAGGAACTCGCAATGGTTATGATCAACTGAATCCATCAATTCTTGCCCATTTGAGTCAGCTCCCTGTCCATTCTCTCTCGTTTCTTCCTATTGTAATGATTTCACTTTTCTCTTGGTAAAAGTTTTGTGAGGGTGATATGGTTTGGGAACAACTTTAGACTATGAATTACAAAGAGTTTATTTTGTAAGCCAAGTGTTTATTATATACTAATTGCAATGTTTACTATCAGGATCTACAACTTTAAAAATCTACATTAATTTCCTGTATTTGCAAACGTATCCAGCTTTCCCAGCAATTTAAATAGAAAATTTAACGTTAAAGATTGGGCTGAATTTAAATATTGTGTCAAGCAAGTATCTGTGCTTCTGCATAATATATAGACACGGTTCTCTCCCACCTTCTCTCCCACCAAATAAATGAGGGGTAATAGAACAAAATAACGTAAGAGAGAGGTATATGTGCTTTTCTTCCCAACGATGGATGAACTGTGTAGAATAAACTGGCAAGATAATCTCACTAAAAATCTTTTAATTAATCTTATTTTCCCTTTTAGAAAATGCTAATTTCTAATAATGCTACCATGAAGTACAAATCAGTATGGCCCTAAACAAAATCAAAGTTGGATGCCTTTGGTTCCATTTCTCTAGTAATAAGTTGGGCAAACTGGGATGGTATTGATCTTTCTTAACAAATAAATAAAAGAAAGTGTGTTTTATATCAAGTCATAAATGGATAGGAACAATTTTTTTTTTTAATTCTAAAAGACTGCCTATATAACTTCAGAAACATTTAAACTAACATAGCACTCAACATATTTCTTAACTCAAGAACAATAATATTGTTCTTCTGAGAAGCCCTTTTCTAGGTCTTTCTCCTCTGTCCTTTAGATTTATACAGGGTACAAAGAAAGTTTATAACCAAACTGCCCTGCCTGTGATAAGCAGGATTGAGGCAATTACATTCATCACTCCCCAGGCAGGGCCCAGTACCATGGGCAAATATAGTATCACTATAAATGCATTTGGAATTAGTCTTTGGCTTAATATGTGTTAACCAAATTCAGGAATAAAATAAAACCTGGATAAAGATTAAGGGGAAAACAAAGAAGGACCACAATGAACTGTGATGACCTACCTGGTCTTTTCTCTTAGAAGCGCAGAAACTCTACCAAACATTTCTTTTTGGCCAAATGGACTCCTTAATTTCCAGACTCTCCCATATAAGGTGGCTAAAAGTTAAGTCTGAGTACCTTAGCTTAGGAGATTCAAAGCATTTCTTGAGATGATAAAAAAGATGATACAAAGTAAAAAAGGACTAAAGGCTGAGGCATCAAGCAATATGGTCAGTAGACAATCTAGGGATGATGACGGGGATTCAATTTTAAGTTAAACACCCATCAACAAGCTGTTTTAGTGTTTCATGTATACATTTCACAACTTGTTTCTTAAATAAGAGAATAAAAGAAAAATTCTAAGAGTTACCTTTGTCTAAAGGATATATTTCTTCTTTCGAACACAGGTTTTTATGCTGGTTTTAAGTTTATCCTCACAAAGTGATCCACACTCATACCCACACAAAGGCAGAATCCCTTTATCCCAAACTGATTAGAGACTACAGACAGGGCAGGGAATAGAAGACCATTGTACTGACACTTAAAGCTTAGTATCTTTTTCTTAATATGAAAGTCGATTGGTGATCTTATTTCAGAGAGGGAGTATATCTGAGCCACACGGGGAAACAAACACACACGGCCTTTCCTTGCTCCTCCTCTTAATCCACTGGGCTTGAGTCCCTTGGGACTCAACACTTCCTTTGGTAGCGATTTGGGAAATGAATGCTACAACCTCTAACCCAGTCTGGTGGGTATCAGCATTTTCCTCCCTGAATCCTTCCTCCTAACCTACCACTCCCAAGGGAGGGACCATCCCTGTGGGCAGCTACAGTATAACTGACAGCCCTAAAATCATCTGCACAGACTAAAATTAGAGACGTCAACTCAGGAAAAGGTTAAATTCAACTACATCAGAGAAACAGAGGGATGAAGAGGAGAACAATTAGTAACTGACACTGCCATTCTATTTACACACCAAACTAAATAAACTACTTAAAAAATCAAGTTAATGTCTGCCCAGAGGATATTACAATTTACCAACATAAAAGATTAAAACAAGCAGCAACTTTTATATAAAATTAATAAAGACAAATGAAAAAAAGAAATTGTCAGTAGCATCTATCTCCTCAATGTGTCTGAACTGCACGATATAAACTAGTCCATTAGTACAGCAGCTTGCTAAAAATTGACTTTGGTTCAAGCTTAGTTAAAAAAAAAACATTAAAAAAACATACCACACATAATAACGGTGGATGGACATTTGTTATCGTTTCCCTGCTTGCAGTTCACTGATTTTAGAGGGATTTTAGGAAGGTGAAGGGTACTTTGTGAAATAAAACGGGAAGACAAAAGAAACAGAAGAAAAATTAACAAGGGAACTAAAACGTTTCTGGCCTTTTAATATTAATATGCCTGTCTCCAACTTGAATGATCACAAACAAAAACACACACTGTGTCTGTATCACTGCCTTTCCCAACACTGAGACAAATACACAGAATTCAAGCTCCCTCGTGGACACAAGCAGAGCAAGAAGAAGAAAAATCACCTGTAAGCTCTCTCTCAGCCCCAAGCTTGGAAGGGGAAAAAAGTGCAGTCATGGAACCACTGGAGATGTACACAAGCACCCACAGATGCCAGGCGGGAACCTTTAATTCCAATAAGAAGGGAGCTCAAATGAGCTGCATTGCAGCGATCCAGTCTTTGGGAATTTTTTTGGATACAGATACTATAATAACAGAACACTGACAAAAAGGGAAATCCAATCTCCAGGTTACCCTTCCTGGAGAAGGGAAACCTTCATTCCTATTCATCTCCTTCCATAAACATTTCCTTTTCATGGGCTCATTGACATCGTCTAGAAACACCCTGAAAACAATTATAGAAGCTAACTGCCTTCTACAATGAATAAAGAGATGTGTATTGCCATTTAGACCTACCTAGCAGGAGCATCACTAACAAACCAAGAAGACACGTGAGGTGTGTACAAAGTTCCTGCTCAAAGTCTTTCAAAGGTTCAACAGATCCCATATCTGGCTAATTAGTGCCTTCTCCAGTCAGAGAACCAAGGAGAGTATCAGGGTTAGAGGAACTGATAAGCCATCTACTGAAAAGGAAGTCTGTGGCTGGAGGAAAACGTGGTAACCTCACACTCTTCTCATCACACCTCTTTGGGTGATCCAAACCAATGAAAAACAGTCTAGTAGAGTTCCTTCAATAAACAAAAGAAGGGAAAAGGTTCCCAGTTTCATTTTCTTCTTTGCCAAGTAAGTTAAAGGAAGTTTGGATGAAAAACTTCCACAAAGTGGAAAAAACAAACAAACACACCGACAGTAGGAGCATTTCAGGAGATAAGAAATCAGGAGAACCACCAAGTCAGGTGTCTGCAGTAGTCTTTGCTCTTTGGAACCAAATCCTGCCCTGCAACATGCACAGCCGTTTCCATTCAAAGTAGCAGAAAGCAGCACTGTCGCACCACAGGATCTGGGCCTCAGGTCAATGATCTGGGGTGAGTGAGAGCTACAGTTCAGCAGGAATTCCTTCCTACACAAAAGTGCTCCAAAGGCACCACCTGATGCGGGGGAGGGGGCGTGTGTGGAGTGGGAGTGTTTGCACACACTGCCTTCAGCTTCTGCACCAAGCCTCTTGCATAAGTGGCAAAAGAAAATAATTTTCTAGCACCTCTGTAAGAGTCATCAAGGATAAGGAAACCGGCAAGAACATTCCCCGCAGTTAAGAGCGTAAGTCCCCCCTCACCCTAAAGCCCTCCCACCCCACAGTGTGGGAGCTCGCTGAAACAGGATCCAGGAGCGAGAGATAAACATGTCCAAACTATATATATATATATATATATATATAAAACAATAACAACAATAACAATAGAGATACAGTAATACAGGCCTGCCTAAATTGTACCAGTTAAGAAAGGAACCCCCAACACAATTGATATGATTATAAACACCTTGTTATGACTTAATGGCCTGTACAACAGACCCATAGAAATGATTTTTTTTAAAGAAAAAGAAATTTAGACAAACAAGAAATCCCCTTCCTATGTCGGAATTGGTAACCCACCTTAACTCGTCATCATGACTGCTGGAAATGATAAGTAGTCCTTTCACTTATTTTTTTGTTTGTTTTTGACTTTTTGTTTCTGCCTTTTTTTTTTTTTTTTTTAATTTTTGGTTAGAAAGTTCTCCAATCCATGAAGCAATCCTGAAAAGACAGTGTTTTATTAAAAAATTAGGCAAATTTGCTGTCCCATCTCCATCTCTTTTTTCCGCCGTGTGTTTTCTCTCTTCTCTCCCTCCTCTCCCTTGCCCTTGCAACATGGCAACAGGAAGTCCATCACATGTTTCAGTCTCTGCCAGCAGCGCCGCGCGGCCCAGCTCACTGCGCCTTGGAGGCGGTGGTGGTGGTGGAGGCAGCCCCGCTGGCAGAGGCCACAGTGAAGAGAGAGTTCTGGATAGACTCAGCTGAGGTGGAGGTGGCATGAAGGCTGGCTACAGGTCCAGAATTCCCTGCAGAGGTTGCAGCGGCAGAGACCAAGCTAACTGGATTGCTGGTGAGCAGAGAGAGGTTCTGAGGGGTCAGGAAGAGAGGGGCGGTCACGATGTTGGGGGCTCCTCCTGCGTTGGCGAATACCAGGTTCCCAGTCGCGTCCAGTGACGTTATTGGCAGAGAGCCACCAGAAGCAAGAGCTACAGACAAACCCCCGGAACAGGCAGGAAGGAGAGTGTTAGTACCAGCCTGGAGAAGACCAAGAACGCATCAAACGTCCTAAGCGCTCCTACAACCCCGATGAAAAAAGTTTATCCCTTAGCTGAATTTTTCCCCTTAATCACAGTGCTATAATTTACCAACCAAAGATTACTTATAATTTTAAAAGAGCCTAGAGGACTGAAAACTCAAATGAGCATGAACAGGATAGGAGAGAAGAGAATCAGAGTTATATTTTTACCTTGAAATCTCAACTTATTTCATCTACCCAGAAATATCTGTTAAATCCAATAATTTTGATTTAATGAAAATTACTGACTAAAGTAACTCCATTCAAAAGACTATTTTTTCCTGTATCTGAAAACCCCCAACAATCCCCTCACCCATATAATCACACCCTCACATGTATATCTGAGGGTTTTTCCTAGTGGCATTAAAATTTTGATTTCTTACATAATTAAAAAAAGCAAGAGGAACTGAGGGAATGTCCCTGACTTTGGACACGATCACACAATGAGTACAGAACAGTGAGTCCGGGTGCAGCTTGGCATTCTCTGAGACCCCAGGCTTAGGGGCATAGTCCAGTTCGGTACTCAGCTGTGTCTTTTTAGCATCACCACAGACCAGAGACACATTGTAATGCAAGAGAAAAAGTGATTTACCACAAATCTTACTCCAAAAAGAAATCATTTTATAACAAAAGCTTTACAGATCTAACCAGGAAGCAATTTCACATATGATTTAGTCAATGAGAAAGTCAATATAATGTAAGGTAATCTAGGTGGTATTTTGGATTTGTTTGGAACTAACTGCCCACAGTATACTGTAGAGATATCATCCATGAAACACTAATCCTAAATGAAGTTTAGCAGTTTAAAAACTGTTTTTGGCTCCAAGAACTCTCATTTAAGCACGAATTATTTTAAGAAAAAATTATGAGATTAGTATAGTGATGTCTCAAAGTGTTTCCTTGAGTCACATAACAGCAAGCATCTTCAAACATGAAGCTCAAATACTAAACAAAGCAGCCTCTTCAATATATAGAATGAGTGGACTTAGACTCATTTTAGACTGGATAGCATGCTAAGGCCAAAAGGGACACATCTGGGCTTGGGAAAGAGATGTTAAAATCCAAGAGAATCTAAGCTCTATAATGATGAGGAAATATAGATGGCAGAACCCAACAAGAATTAGAAGTACTCCTGTAGGCTGCATGCTGCCCTCCAACATTAATTTGTTACAGAGCCTTCCAGTACATGGCTCTTGAGGGTGAGGATGGGGACCGGGCAGTTTTACTTGGTTAAGCTTGCCTGGGGATGGTTCTTGGATGACTATTTAGATAAATTTAGGAAGAAATACCTCCAAGCCTATATTGTAAGAAGATAAATAGTAGCATAAAAGTGCCGGTTTCTTTTTCTGGTTTTCTGCCACACTGTGCAGCCGGCAGGATGTTAGTTCCCTGACCAGGGATGGAACCCGCGTCCCCTGTGGTGGAAGCGCAGTTTTATCCGCTGGATCGCCAGGCAAGTACCATCCTGGTTTCTTAATACACCACACTAAGCATATTTCCTATTCTTACAAACTGACACCTGTATTTTTCTTACAAAGCTTTTTATAGGAACACATTCCTGGTCCTCAGGGTAGTCAGCATTATCAATTCAACTATCTCTTCACGTCACTTTCATCTCTAGCAAAGCAGACTTCCTCCATCTAAGAGAAGAAAGAGAAAGCTAAAGTAAGGGAAACAATTCTACTGACCTTGAATAGTTGCCAGTGTACTGTTGCTCATCAGAGCTGGGCTGAGAGCACCACCAAGGGTTCCCGGATTGAGACTGAGTAAGGCACCTCTGAAAGACCAGAAGAGCAGAGACATTACTACAACGCAGACACATGTGTCAATCTGACAACATACCCAAGGGGACAAGAAAAAGGAAAATACAGGTGGGAAGTATACGGGAACATGTGTTATTCTTTTTATACTCTTTACATGGTGCTTCCAAGTTACTGCTTTCCTTGATGCTCACTTATACAAAGCAAAGCACGGTTATGGTCCACACAAAATGTAAAACTTACAGTCATTTTGACTCTTTAAGTTACTTTGTTCTCTTTTTTCCAAAGCAAGAGAAAAAAATGACAGAGAATAGAATATATTTACAACTAATTCTTATTTTTTTGATGATATAAACTCTAGTCCAACCTCAATCAATGTCCCTGTGCTACTACAGAGCAACCTATTTCAAAGAGATTATGGCTTTAAAGGTTTTCTGTTTTGCATTTAAGATAGTGTTGAAAAGTATTCCCTATGAGTAACTCTAGGGATGACCTCCGAGTTGTTTCTCAAATGTAAACAGGTAAGAAAGCACCTTACCCAGCTGCAAACTGTGAGGGTGCCATCAGGCCTGGGTTTAGTCCTGCAGCAGCAGCCATGGCAGCGAGACTGGCATTTGCTGGCAACTGGGCAGCTCCTTGGAGGGCGGCAGCTGCTGCTGTTTGCAACCCTGATGCTGTCACCATCACCTGGCTGGTCCCAAGAGGAGAGGACAGAGGAGCAGAGGTGGTCTGTGTGGTGCTGGTCTCGCTGGCGCTGGACGCCTCGGAGGTGGCGGCTGAGGCGGAAGGGGAGGGGCTCAGGGCGGGGGAGGTGACCGCCGAGGGGGCCGGAGGCGCCGTGGAAATCACGGTTGCAGTGTTGTTGGAGGTGGTATCTGTAGTGCCTGAGAGAGAATCACACCGGACAGTGACCTTCTGGAACAGTTTTTGGAAGGATGGTTGCTTTATTCAGCCATACTCTAGATTCAGCTGCATCATCTACCATCCAGTAACATGTCTTTTTCTATTAAACTCGTTCAGTGTTTCTATGGAAATTAACCACAAAAACAAACATTGTAAGAACCAAAGCCATGAATCCTACTTTAAGAGGCGAGAGTAATAAAGTAACCCTGAAACAGAGAACATGGCTTTTCAATTCCAATTTCCTATTAAAAAAAAAAAAAAAATCACAGAAGCTCTAACTATAGAACACAACTGCTCTGGAGAAGATAAGTATAAGAAAAAAATCCAAGCTTCTGAAAAGCATTTTCATTTAGAAATCTGCTTAGTCTCTTTAGAAAAATCAAAACAAAGTAATGAAATCAAGAAAAAGATGTATATTTTTATAAAATAAATATTAATAACATTTACAGAAATAGTACAAAAATAACTAAAGGCATATGTCTGGAAGTATAAAAGACTTCAGAAATGATATAAGAACTACACAAATCAAAATAAATATTTCAAACCCATAAACATATTAGAAAAAAGATCTATATAAAAACTTTCTCTGTGATAAAATCTGTCACTAAGCTATAGAATACTCTCTTCTCTATTCACAGCTGTATTAAAAATTTAGTCAGTTTTGTTCTTTTAAAACCTATGCTGAAGCCTTTTTCTGACCTGTACTAAGAACACCTAGAATTCAACTCTCATCATTTTACTGTGAAGAAACGTTTCTTTCACATATCACAGTTCAGTTCAGTTGAGTTGCTTAGTCGTGTCCGACTCTTTGCGACCCCATGATTCCCAGCACGCCAGGCCTCCCTGTCCATCACCAACTCCCAGAGTTAACTCAGACTCGCGTCCATTGAGTCAGTGATGCCATCCAGCCATCTCATCCTCTGTCGTCCCCTTCTCCTCCTGCCCCCAATCCCTCCAAGCATCAGAGTGTTTTCCAATGAGTCAACTCTTCACATGAGGTGGCCAAAGTACTGGAGTTTCAGCTTTAGCATCATTCCTTCCAAAGAAATCCCAGGGCTGATCTCCTTCAGAATGGACTGGTTGGATCTCCTTGAAGTCCAAGGGACTCTCAACAGTCTTCTCCAACACCATAGTTCAAAAACATCAGTTCTTCGGTGCTCAGCTTTCTTCACAGTCCAACTCTCACATCCATACACGACCACAGGAAAAACCATAGCCTTGACTAGACAGATCTTTGTTGGCAAAGTAATGTCTCTGCTTTTGAATATGCTATCTAGGTTGGTCATAACTTTCCTTCCAAGGAGTAAGCGTCTTTAATTTCATGGCTGCAGTCACCATCTGTCATGATTTTGGAGCCTCAAAAAATAAAATCTGACACTGTTTCCCCATCTATTTCCCATGAAGTAATGGGACCGGATGCCATGATCTTCATTTTCTGAATGTTGAGCTTTAAGCCAACTTTCTCACTCTCCACTTTCACTTTCATCAAGAGGCTTTTTAGTTCCTCTTCACTTTCTGCCATAAGGGTGGTGTCATCTGCATATCTGAGGTTATTGATATTTCTCCCCGCAATCTTGATTCCAGCTTGTGCTTCTTCCAGCCCAGCGTTTCTCATGATGTACTCTGCATATAAGTTAAATAAGCAGGGTGACAATATACAGCCTTGACGTACTCCTTTTCCTATTTGGAACCAGTCTGTTGTTCCATGGCCAGTTCTAACTGTTGCTTCCTGACCTGCATACAGATTTCTCAAGAGGCAGGTCAGGTGGTCTGGTATTCCCATCTCTTTCAGAATTTTCCACAGTTTATTGTGATCCACATAGTCAAAGGCTTTGGCATAGTCAATAAAACAGAAATAGATGTTTTTCTGGAACTCTCTTGCTTTTTCCATGATCCAGCGGATGTTGGCAATTTGATCTCTGGTTCCTCTGACTTTTCTAAAACCAGCTTGAACATCAGGAAGTTCACGGTTCACGTATTGCTGAAGTCGGCTTGGAGAATTTTGAGCATTACTTTACTAGCGTGTGAGATGAGTGCAATTGTGTGGTAGTTTGAGCATTCTTTGGCATTGCCTTTCTTTGGGATTGGAATGAAAACTGACCTTTTCCAGTCCTGTGGCCACTGCTGAGTTTTCCAAATTTGCTGGCATATTGAGTGCAGCACTTTCACAGCATCACCTTTCAGGATTTGAAATAGCTCAACTGGAATTCCATCACCTCCACTAGCTTTGTTTGTAGTGATGCTTTCTAAGGCCCATTTGACTTCACATTCCAGGATGTCTGGCTCTAGGTCAGTGATCACATCATCGTGATTATCTGGGTCATGAAGATCTTTTTTGTATAATTCTTCTGTGTATTCTTGCCACTTCTTCTTAATATCTTCTGCTTCTGTTAGGTCCATACCATTTCTGTCCTTTATCGAGCCCATCTTTGCATGAAATGTTCCCTTGGTATCTCTAATTTTCTTGAAGAGATCTCTAATCTTTCCCATTCTGTTGTTTTCCTCTATTTCTTTGCATTGATCGCTGAGGAAGGCTTTCTTATCTCTTCTTGCTATTCTTTGGAACTCTGCATTCAGATGCTTATATCTTTTCTTTTCTCCTTTGCTTGTCGCTTCTCTTCTTTTCACAGCTATTTGTAAGGCCTCCCCAGACAGCCATTTTGCTTTTTTGCATTTCTTTTCCATGGGGATGGTCTTGATCCCTGTCTCCTATACAATGTCATGAACCTCATTCCATAGTTCATCAGGCACTCTATCTATCAGATCTAGGCCCTTAAATCTATTTCTCACTTCCACTGTATAGTCATAAGGGATTTGATTTAGGTCATACCTGAATGGTCTAGTGGTTTTCCCTATTTTCTTCAATATAAGTCTGAATTTGGTGATAAGGAGGTCATGATCTGAGCCACAGTCAGCTTCCGGTCTTGTTTTTGTTGACTGTATAGAGCTTCTCCGTTTTTGGCTGCAAAGAACATAATCAATCTGATTTCGGTGTTGACCATCTGGTGATGTCCATGTGTAGAGTCTTCTCTTGTGTTGTTGGAAGAGGGTGTTTCCAAGGCAAAGTATTCAATATCACAGTAATCCAAGTCTAATCCCCAACCAGTAACACTGAAGAAGCTGAAGTTGAACGGTTCTATGAAGACCTACAAGACCTTTTAGAACTAACACCCAAAACAGATGTCGTTTTCATTATAGGGGACTCAAATGCAAAAGTAGGAAGTCAAGAAACACCTGGAGTTACAGGAAAATTTGGCCTTGAAATATGGAATGAAGCAGGGCAAAGACTAATAGAGTTTTGCCAAGAAAATGCACTGGTCATAGCAAACATATCACAGAGCTAGGAGGAAATCAGACCCCATCTACTTCAGTACTGACTCTATTGTCCCCATTTCCTATCACGTTACACGAAATTGCTATGCAGTCTCTGAATGATTCAGGTAAACATACCTTTCTTACTGTTAACTGAAAAGGGAGGATTTACTTACTCTTCTGCCCTTCTCAAAAATATAAGATGATTCCCTCTTCACTCGTGCTGTCCATAAGTACAAATTACATCTTTGTGGATATTATTAATCACAATATCATCATTCAGTTCTAAATCTATCAAATCAGTTTATGTCGCTGGGCTATTGAAGCTATGTTGGCTCTTATGTTTGGCAGATTCATACACTTTTCCACTTTTTGACACTCTTTTCCTAAGATGTGCACACTGTTCTGTAGGAAGGTAAATGTCTTTTCTCATTTTTCTTCTGCTGCTAGTAAATTTCAATCTTTTCTTGACCAATTTCTCACATTATCTAACTTGATTTCACTTATGGGCACTACTTTCTTTTCAAAGTTCTGAGATGAAATCGCCCATATCTTGAGGTCAAAAGCTTAAAGTGACGTTTATTTCACTCTTTCTTCACTCTCCAGAGCCATTTTTAGACTACTCAGCATCACTTTCTTAAAATCCCACATGTATACAAAGAAAATCTGAATAATTTCATCAGTGAATTTAAGATAAGCTAAGGGACAAAGGCAGAGGAACCAGAGATCAAATTGCCAACATCTGCTGGATCATGGAAAAATTAAGAGAGTTCCAGAAAAACATCTATTTCTGTTTTATTGACTATGCCAAAGCCTTTGACTATGTGGATCACAATAAACTGTGGAAAATTCTGAAAGAGATGGGAATACCAGAACACCTGATCTGCTTCTTGAGAAATTTGTATGCAGGTCAGGAAGCAACAGTTAGAACTGGCCATGGAACAACAGACTGGTTCCAAATAGGAAAAGGAGTACGTCAAGGCTGTATATTGTCACCCTGCTTATTTAACTTATACGCAGAGTACATCATGAGAAACGCTGGACTGGAAGAAACAAGCTGGATTCAAGATTGCGGGGAGAAATATCAATAACCTCAGATATGCAGATGACACCACCCTTATGGCAGAAAGTGAAGAGGAACAAAAAGCCTCTTGATGAAAGTGAAAGTGGAGAGTGAGAAAGCTGGCTTAAAGCTCAACATTCAGAAAATGAAGATCATGGCATCTGGTCCCATCACTTCATGGGAAATAGATGGGGAAACAGTGGAAACAGTGTCAGACTTTATTTTTCTGGGTTCCAAAATCACTGCAGATGGTGACTACAGCCATGAAATTAAAGACGCTTACTCCTTGGAAGGAAAGTTATGACCAACCTAGATAGCATATTCAAAAGCAGAGACATTACTTTGCCAACAAAGATCTGTCTAGTCAAGGCTATGGTTTTTCCTGTGGTCGTGTATGGATGTGACAGTTGGACCGTGAAGAAGGCTGAGGGCCGAAGAATTGATGCTTTTGAACTATGGTGTTGGAGAAGACTGTTGAGAGTCCCTTGGACTTCAAGGAGATCCAACCAGTCCATTCTGAAGGAGATCAGCCCTGGGATTTCTTTGGAAGGAATGATGCTAAAGCTGAAACTCCAGTACTTTGGCCACCTCATGCAAAGAATTGACTCATTGGAAAAGACTCTGATGCTTGGAGGGACTGGGGGCAGGAGGAGAAGGGGACGACAGAGGATGAGATGGCTAGATGGCATCACTGACTCGATGGATGTGAGTCTGAGTGAACTCTGGGAGTTGGTGATGGAGGCCTGGAGTGCTGCGATTCATGGGGTCTCAAAGAGCTGGACACGACTCAGCGACTGATCTGATCTGAAGAGACAATGACTCCAGAAACCATTCAAAGTAGTTTTTTCTGGTTTTATCTTCTAACCACTTCCCAGGTGGCACAATGGTAAAAAATGTGCCTGCCAAAGAGACACAATCCAATAATGCCAATCTCCAATGAGACATAGGGGACTCAGGTTTGATCCCTGGGTTGAGAAGATCCCCCAGAGGAGGAAACTGCAACCTACTCCAGTATTCTTGCTTGGGAAATTCCATGGACAAAGATGGGCTACAGTCCACAGGGTATCAAAGACCCAGATAACCGAGCAGCTAACCGTACACTCCTGCGTCCTCCAGTCACATTCTAAGTGTCTTCAACATGAATGTCCCATAAGCACTAGAGTACAATAACTTAGTAAGATCTTCAAATTATTTCTCCCAGTCAGTAAATCACATTTTAATCAACATATATCTTTTATCTATATTCTTAGCAACTCAATTACTTGGGCAATTTTGATCAGGGAATTGATGTTTGCTGAGCTTCAATGTGCTCAACAACAAAATAAGATGCCATCATCCACCTCACAAGGTTAGCAGAAAGTTACCTGCAAGCATACATAGTGTTTGGCATAACCTCTTGCTTCCCATCTCATCTTTTTTAATTAAAAAAAAAATTTTAAAAAATGATTTTAGTTGGTTTAAATATTGCTCAGGTGTACAGCAAAGTAATTCAGTTATACATACGTCTGTATCTATACATACATTCCCCTCCATTCTTTTCCGTTGCAGGTTACTATAGGATACTTGATATAGTTCCCTGAGCTATACAGTAAATCCTTATTGTTTATTGATTTTATATATAGTAGTTAGTATCTGTTAATCCCTATCTCTGTATTGTTATAATTTTAGTACATGCACTGCCAAGGCAAGCACCCATCTCATCTTTTAAAAAAAATAGATTTAGAGAGATACAATTTATATGCCATAAAATTGACCCAATTTAAGTATAAAATTCAATGGTTTTTAATATATTGACAGAGTGGTACAGCCATCACCCCCATCTAGTTTATGACTGAAAAACGTCCCTAGTACCTATCTGCAGTCACGCTTGTTCCCACCAACAGCCTCCAGTCGTCTGCTTTTTGATCTGTACATTTACCTTTCCCAGATACGTAATATAAATGAATCACTTGGTTTGCAGTCTTTCGCATCTACCTTCCTTCAGTTAGCATGCTGTTTTCAAGGTTCATCCATGTTGTAGTAGGAATCAATACTTCCTTCTGTCTTAAAAGTATCCACTGCAGGGACAGACCACATGACGTTTAATTCATTCACCAGTTGGTGGGTAATAGCTTGTTTCCAGTTTTTGATTATTACGAATAATGCTGCTATGATCATTGTGTTAAAGTTTTTGTGGAAATGTTTGCTGTTCTCTTGGGGGAACTATTGGGTAGGAAGGTAAATTTATGATTAACTTTTAAAGACACTGCCAAAGTATCTTCCAAAGTGGCCATATCATTTTACATTTCCACCAACAATGCATGAAGATTCCAGTTTCTCCATATCTCCAAGACCTATTATTTTTGGTCTTTCTGATTATACCATTTAGTATTAAGAAGTATCTCATTATGATTTTAAACTAGCATTTCTCTGAGTAATAATGTTGAACATCTTTTCATGTGCTTATTAGTCATTCTTATATCTTTGATATAATGTATCAGTTCAGTTCAGTTGCTCAGTCCTGTCCAACTCTTTGTGAGCCCATGGACTTGCAAAGGCTTCCCTGTCTATCACCAATTCTTGGAACTTACTCAAACTCATGTCCAAGTTGGTGATGCCATCCAATCATCTCATCCTCTGTCATCCCCTTCTCTTCCCACCTTCAATCTTTCCCAGTATCAGGATTTTTTCTAAGGAGTCAGTTCTTTGCATCAGGTGGCCAAAGTATTGGCGTTTCAGCTTCAACATCAGTCCTTCCAATGTATATTCAGGACTGATATCCTTTACGATTGACTGGTTGGATCTCCTTGCAGTCCAAGGGACTCTCAAGAGTCTTCTCCAACACCACAGTTCAAAAGCATCAATTCTTCAGTGCTCAGCTTTCTTTTTTTAAATTTTTAGACAGGTTTATTTATTCACTGCTATTAACCACTAATTAAAAGTCTAATTTAGCTCTTGCATGTTTTCAAAATGAAAGAAAAATTTAAAACTGAATACTTCAGTATTTAAAACACATATATTTATTCTTGCAGTTTATAAA
This sequence comes from Bos grunniens, assembly GCF_055505025.1. Lineage (NCBI taxonomy): Eukaryota > Metazoa > Chordata > Mammalia > Artiodactyla > Bovidae > Bos > Bos grunniens. The sequence goes on along the minus strand of NC_141167.1, from coordinate 120,744,697 downwards.
ATGACAATCTCTTTTTCCATATTCACACTGAAATTCTGGCCCACTGATTTAAAAATTAACATTTTATATGGTGCCAGTATTTCATTAAAATACAAATATATATACACCATATTTTCCTTTGTTACCTAAGTGCCAATACAGAAACCTAATTTTTACATGAATATACATCTGAAACAGTTAACCCCAACTTTATGTTGCTATTCTAAAACAGTTTGATTTATTGTAACAGTTTTTTAAGTTCTCTAATAGTGTTAAAGCCACTTAGACAAGATTTCAGCAAAATCTTATTTTTCTTTTAAACTGATGACAGAATTGGCTTTATCCTTCTGACATACAGACTAAATTCCCAATTTACAGCTACATAAATCCAAAATCACTGCAGATGGTGACTGCAGCCATGAAATTAAAAGACGCTTACTCCTTGGAAGAAAAATTATGACTAACCTAGATAGCATATTGAAAAGCAGAGACATTACTTTGCCAACAAAGGTCCGTCTAGTCAAGGCTTGGTTTTTCCAGTGGTCATGTATGGATGTGAGAGTTGGACTGTGAAGAAAGCTGAGTGCCGAAGAATTGATGCTTTTGAACTGTGGTGTTGGAGAAGACTGTTGAGAGTCCCTTGGACTGCAAGGAGATCCAACCAGTCCATTCTGAAGGAGATCAGCCCTGGGATTTCTTTGGAAGGAATGATGCTAAAGCTGAAACTCCAGTACTTTGGCCACCTCATGCGAAGAGTTGACTCATTGGAAAAGACTGATGCTGGGAGGGATTGGAGGCAGGAGGAGAAGGGGACGACAGAGGATGAGATGGCTGGATGGCATCACTGACTCGATGGACGTGAGTCTGAGTGAACTCTGGGAGTTGGTGATGGACAGGAAGGCCTGGCGTGCTGCGATTCATGGGGTAGCAAAGAGTCGGACAGGACTGAGCGACTGAACTGAACTGGACTACAGGGAGATCCAACCAGTCCATTCTGAAGGAGAACAGCCCTGAGATTTCTTTGGAAGGAATGATGCTCAAGCTGAAACTCCAGTACTTTGGCCACCTCATGCGAAGAGTTGACTCATTGGAAAAGACTCTGATGCTGGGAGGGATTGGGGGCAGGAGGAGAAGGGGACGATAGAGGATGAGATGGCTGGATGGCATCACTGTGCCAATGGACGTGAGTCTGAGTGAACTTCGGGAGCTGGTGATGGACAGGGGGGCCTGGCGTGCTGCGATTCATGGGGTCGCAAAGAGTTGGACACGACTGAGTGACTGAACTGAACTGAATTTAAAGCTCCGTAAGCAAATCCACCATTTCTACTTCCCTTGTAAAAGTGAGGTTCTTACCCTCTGCCCAAGATACCATTAAGGTATACTTTGTGCATAAACAGAAATGTTTCAAATTGGTTTTCTTCATATGTGTACAAGCAGGTTTAAATAACAGAAATATGCACTAGAAAACAAAGGCATACTTAATTTTTAGAGCCAGAAAAATGTTTAAGTTACAATATAAACATTACTGGAAAAGGAAAATAAAACCAGCAGGTGGGCTCATTTCTACATAATCCTTCCTTTGTAAGATAAATAGTCCCTACAAGTACACTTAGTGGGTTTTACTTTTTAATAGATAAAATGAATATCTATACTTTGAAATGCAAAAAAATATAAGAATTAAAATTTAAGGCCAAGTCTGCCCCTATTCATGATTGGCTGCTTGTCTAGTAAGACCTGGGTCCCTAGGTATGTTATCCGCTCTCCAGGAGCTGATTGAAGCAGTGCATGTGAAATTCGGAAGGATCCAGGAGGAACTAAATAGCGTGGAAGACAATAATACGATAAGATGTCAGTCGAGAATTTGTTTTCCTGCATGTATATTCTTCGTAATTTCAGACAGCCCTTAGCTATGACGATCATGGCTTCATCTGAGATCTTGTAACACTGGCCGAAACGATACCTTTGAGTTCTCTGCATTTCGACCCCAGCTGTTTTGAGTCCTTCATCAGTCAGTTTGTCCTGGTTGCTTACATGAACTTTCTGAAGTAAAGGACAGTGAGAGGCAACTGCAATAATAGAGGTGTCAGAAAGCTGTTTACACCTGTAAGCTGTATACCTATGAAGTCCAGGACATTTAAATGTTAGAACACATACGCCAGTATCAGACATACTGCGACAATCAGAAATGCAGATTTCAATTATATTTTGACTTCTTGGTGCAATTTTTTCCAATAATTCATCAGTGACCTGCTGACAACTACTAAGATCCAGCTGCTTCCAAAACTGGAAATCTAAACAAAGGTCACCACGCCAGTACTTGCAAACCAATGATGCAGAAAGGCAACATTCATCCAGAGATAAATTGGAAAATATCTTGAGCAGGATGGAGGGCGGGAGCTGGTTGATATCTGGGGCGTCGGGGGGCAGCTCCCTGTGGCAGTTGCCCAGCAGCTCTGGGCCCTCCGGACAGTGGGCGTCGTCGCCCCCCGCTCAGACCGAGTCCCTGCCAGCCTCCGCGGGGGCCCCTCCCGGGGCGGAGGGGGAGCGCAGGGCTGCTTACAGGGGGTGCAGGCGGGGACCCCGGCCCCCTTCCGCTTGTGCACCATCTCAGGGGGCATGGGGGGCTTGGCCAGCGGTGCCCGGAAGGGCTGAGAGGTGGCGGGCAGAGCAGGCAGGCCCACAGGCTCCGCGTGGGCCCACAGGAGGTTCTGGGCCGGCTGCTCCCGGGCAGCGGCAGAGGCTGGCCCCCTCATCTTTCTTTATAGTCCAAATCTCACATTCATACATGACTACTGAAAAAACCATAGCTTTGACTAGACGGACCTTTGTTGACAAAGTAATGACTCTGCTTTTTAATATGCTGTCTAGGTTGGTCATAACTTTTCTTGCAAGGAGCAAGCATCTTTTAATTTCATGGCTGCGGTCACCATCTGCAGTGATTTTGGAGCCCCCCAAAATAAAATCTGTCACTGTTACCACTGTTTCCCCATCTATTTGCCATGAAGTGACGGGACCAGAAGCCATGATCTTCGTTTTCTGAATATTGAGTTTTAAGCCAACTTTTTCACTCTCTTCTTTCACTTTCATCAAGAGGCTCTTTAGTTCTTCTTTGCTTTCTGCCATAAGTGTGGTGTTATCTGCATATCTGAGGTTATTGATATTTCTCCCGGCAATCTTGATTCCAGCTTGTGCTTCATCTAGTCTAGCATTTCTCATGATGTACTCTGCATTTAAGTTAAATAAGCAGGGTGACAAAGATACAGCTTTGATGTACTCCTTCCCCGATTTGGAACCAGTCTGTTGTTCCATGTCCGGTTCTAACTCTTGCTTCTTGACCTGCATACAGATTTCTCAGGAGGCAGGTCAGGTGGCCTGGTATTCCCATCTTGTGAAGAATTTTCCACAGTTTGTTATGATCCACACAGTCAAAAGCTTTGGTGTAGTCAGTAAAGCAGTAGTAGATGTTTTTCTGGAACTCTCTTGCTTCTTTGATGATCCAGTGGATGTTGGCAATTTGATCTCTGGTTCCTCTGCCTTTTCTAAGCCCAGCTTGAATATCTGGAAGTTCATGGTTCATGTACTGTTGAAGCCTGGCTTGGAGAATTTTGAGCATTACTTTGCTAGCATGTGAGATGAGTGCAATTGTGCAGTTGTTTGAGCATTCTTTGGCACTACCTTTCTTTGGGATTGGAATGAAAACTTTTCCAGTCCTGTGGCCACTGCTGAGTTTTCCAGATTTGCTGGCATATTGAGTGCAGCACTTTCATAGCATCATCTTTTAGGGTTTGAAATAGCTCAACTGGAATTCCATCACCTCCACCAACTTTGTTCAGGGTGATGCTTCCTAAGGCCCACGTGACTTCACATTCTGGATGTCTGGTTCTAGGTTAGTAATCACACCATTGTGGCTATATGGGTCGTAAAGATCTTTTTTGTATAGTTCTTCTGTGTATTCTTACCACCTCTTCTTTATCTCTTCTGCTTCTGTTAGGTCCATACCATTTCTGTCCTTTATAATGTATATTATATATAATGTATATTAGATGTAATGTTATTATATATTAAAATCTTTTGCCCCTTTAAAAAACCAAGTTACTTATATTCTTATTATTGAGTTTTAAAAATTTATTTATCTATGTGTTTAGGCTGCACTGAGTTTTGTTCCTTTGCATGGGCTTTCTCTAGCTGCAGCAAGTGGATGCTACTGCTCCTTGAGGTGCACAGGCGGCAGGAGCTGCGGCTGAGTTCGGCAGGCTTACTGCGGTGGTCTCTCTCGTTGCAGAGCACAGGCTGTGGTGCACAAGCTTCAGTAGTTGTGGCTCCTGGGCTATTAAGAGTGAGGGCTCTGTAGTTGTGGCACACAGGCTTCGTTGCTCTGAGGCATGTGGGATCTTCCTAGACCAGGGGTTGAACCCATGTCCCTTGCAATGATTCTTATACATTGCACCAGGAAAGACAGTCCCCTACTATTGAGTTCTAGGAATTTTTTTTTTTTTTTTTTTTTGCTGAGTGAACTCCCTGGGAATTTTATACATATAGGATGATGAAGAAAAAAAGACAGTTTTAACTTCTCCCCTTTCAAACTGGATGTTTAAAATTATTTTCCATTGTTAAGCTGGCTATAACTAGACTCATTAGAAATCTGTCAGAGCAAACATTCTTCCTTTGTTCCCAATGTCAGGGGGGAAAGCATTCAGTCCTTCCCATTTAGTATGCTGTTAGCTGTAGGTTTTTCAGTTGATGCTCTTTATCAGCTTAGGAAGCCTTCTTCTATTCCAGATTTTTTAAATCATGAGTGGGTGTTGGATTTTGTCAAATGCTTTTTCTGTATCTGGTAAGATGATCATGAGAATTTGGTCTCCTATTACTATGGTGTGTTACATTAATTTATGTTCAATTATTAAGCCAACTTTTTATTCCTGGGATAACTCCTTGGTCATGTATAATCTATTTTATATGTTGCTAGATTTGACTTGTTAAGATTTTGTTGAGGGCTTCTGTGTACATTTTCATGAGTGATATGGGTTTATAATCTTTTTCTTATGATATCTTTGTTTGGCTTTAATAGCAAGGTAATACTGGCTTCATACAATGAGTTGTTCCACTCATTGGACATGTTCCATAGACATGTTCCACTCCATGTCTATCTTCTGGAGGAGACTGCTCAAGAGTAACTCTTACTTCTTGCTCAAATTTCTGATAGAATTCACTGTTACAGCCATCTGAGTTTAGGCATTTCTTTTTGGTTCATTTACTTGTTTTAGGTCTTTTAAAGGTTTTCTATTTCTTGTTGAGTCAGTTTTGGTATTTCGTGTCTTCCTCAAAATCTGTCCATTTCATCTGAGTCACCTAATTTTGGGGGCCATAAGTTGTTTATAATATTTTGGTATGCTGCATAATGCAGCAATTCTACTCCTAAATATATACCCTAGAGAAATGAAAACATATAACCAGTAAAACTTGTAAATGCATACTCATATCAACAGTATGGAAAATGGCCCCAAACTGTAAGTAACTCAAATGACCATCAACTCGTATAATAAACAGAATATGGTATATCCATACAATGAAATACCACTCAATCATTAAAAGGAATGAAGTTCCAATATTACTCTGCAACATGGATAAACCTTGGAAATATCCTAAATGGAAGAAGCAAGACGCAGAAGGTCATGTATTATACGACTCCATTTACATTTGTCTGAGACAGGCAGATCCACAGAGACGGAGCAGATGAGTAACCGCCATGGTACTGGAGGAGTGAGCAGGGAGAGACTGATAATAGCTGTGGGGCTGCACGTGGTTTATTATGAAACGTTACTTCGGAATAAGAATTTGAGGCAGAGCATGTTTAGTTGAGATTATTAAGGCCTGTGGAATTTTTACAAGTTCTTAAGACACATAAGAATAGGTATCTTCCTGGAGCAGTACAGTCATGATCATTCATCTTCTATTCTAGAAAAGTTTACCAGAAATGTTGAATTTAACTCAGGAACACAATGAAAAGAAGTTAAATTAACCAATCATGAGGACTCCAAGGAGAAAATCTTTAGAAAGAAAGTAGAGTGTATTAGATAAACTATAAGATATTGAATGACTTTCATAAATAATATGAGTGAAAGAATATGCTACTTTCATCAACAGAAAAAAAGAAAGGCTGTATAAAAATTTCAGAGCAAAAGAGGCTATAATAAGAAAGTTATGGTCCAAACAGGAATAAAACTAAAACAGGACATGACGTTGAGCTGACAAGAGGAAGAAAACAAAATCCATTTGACATCCGACTCTTGTAATCTTCTCTTTCAAGGAGCAGGGTTTAAGTGCTGTAAGATTACATTTTTTTTTTTTTTACCCTATCATGGTCTGGCCTTGAACAATATTTATGCAAATTTAATACTATTGTGGGCTTCCCTGCTGGCTCAGTTGTAAAGAATCCACCTGCAATGCAGTAGAGGTGGGTTCGATCCCTGGGTTGAGAAGATCCCTTGGAAAGGGAAATGGCAACCCATTCCAGTATTTTTACCTGGGAAATCCCATGGACACAGGTGCCTGGTGGGCTACACAGTCCATAGGGTTGCAAATAGCCAGAAAAGATTGAGTGACTAAACCATCCCAATGCTATCATGCTCACTTTCTATTGCTATTTAACAAAGTACTACAAACTTGGCAACATAAAACACACATTTACTATCACAGTTTCTGTGGGTCAGGCGTGCAAGCACAGCCTAGCTGGTCCTCTGCGAGGCCACAACAAAGGTACCAGCCAAACTGGTTCATTCTGTTGGCATAACTGGCAAAGAGTATGTTGCCAAGCTCACCTGGGTTGTTGGAAAAAATCATTTGGCAGAATTTGCTTGCTACTCTAGACTAAATGCCCAGCTTCTTTCTGGCTGTTGGCTGAAGGTCAACCTCAAAGTTAGAGGTCACCCCCAGTTACCTGACTGGTGAGGTGGGTCTCTGAAGTAAGTCTGCTAACAAGACAGAGTCACAGAAGCATGAACACTACAAGACAGACACCGTGGTGGGGGCTCACCTTAGACTTTGTCTGTCAGAGTTATAAATTCTGATTGTTTATTTAATATTTTGCCTTTGACAATAAGAGTAATGATAGCAAACTTACCCTTATAGCATAATAAGAAGAGAGAAACATATGAGAAATGTTTTAAATATGAGAAGATAAGCAGCACAGGGCTGTGATCCCTGAACAAAGAGAAACAAATGATGTGGGCCCTTTATTTGGGAGCACTTCTATCTGTTTCTTTCTGGCAGCACTGGGTCTTCACTGCTTTGCACAGGTTTTCTCCAGCTGTGGTGAGTGGGGGCTACTCTTCGTTGCGGTGCGTGGGCTTCTCATTGTGGTGGTTTCTCTTGCTGTGAGCACAGGCTCTAGGCACAAGGGCTTTAGGAGCTGCAGAATGCAGGCTCAGTAGCTGCTGCACACGGGTTTAGTTGCTCTGCACTGGCAGGTGGATTCTTAACCATTGTGCCACCGGGGAAGTCCCTGGGAAGTGCTTGGGGAGGAAACTAAGTAGAGCACAGAAATTTCACTGATTCAAGGAGACGAAAACTATGGCTGATGCCAAAATGGCTGGAGTTTGCAGGAAAGAGTAGTGGAAAGGAAGAAACTACATAGAAATGTACAACGGGGTTTCCTAGAATCCTTAGTTGAATACAAAATTACACATGCACAGGGAAACGCTATGAGTCTAAGCAGGGGTGGCTATAAGCTGAATGACCCTTGGAATTCATGCAAGACAAGGAGATACTCCTTGTCTAACTACACAGAGAGGAGACACTATTGAGTTGGGCATTCATTAGAGACCCCAGAAGGGTCACAGCTGAAACTACTGAAGGCTGCTTTAGGCCAATCTAGTAAAGCTTAAAAAATAAGTCTTAAAAGGTCAAGCTAATCTGTAGTAATCTATCTGCCTGCCAAAACCAACTCAGAAACTCTTTAAAAGAAGACATCAAAATCCTGATGTATAATCCCCATCTCTTAAGTACACGTAGATCTGTGAATATGATGCGAGATGCAATAACTATTCCTTTAACTGGATAATATCATATGACAAGGATGAGAGGACTGATTACCTTATATTTATAAGATTCTCTGTATTAGCTGACTGGATAGAGATTTTCATGTTGTTTTTGAAGAAGCTGCCATGTTTAAGGTCATGGAGCTAGGACTTGGGGTTAGCCTGTGGGATTTGACTGATCTAGCTGACAGCCAGCAAAAAAAAAAAAAAAGGGCGGGGTGGGGGGACTTCAGTCCTATAACCATATGGATCGAATTCTGAAAACTAATGAACTTGGAAGATCTTGGTCGTCATATGAGGTCACAGCCCCAGCCAACATCTTAACTTCAGCCTGGTAAATCCCTGAGCAGAGGACTTAGCTCTAATCTATGCCTAAACTTCCAACCTACACGTGGGATAGTAAATGAGTATTGATTTAGGCCACTAAGTTTTAGTAATTGTTATGCACCAACATAAAACTAATATGGTTGGAAAGAAGACAACAATGTCTGTTCTTACCACTTCCCTCAGCTGGAATTTCTAGTCTGTGCAATATTGATCAACTGATGTGAAACAAAACCAATGTCACTGTTATAAAAGATGAAAAATGACTCTTAAGTATATGAAATGATGTCCAACTTTACATGATTAAAAAACTGAAATTTAAAGTACTCCGAGAGAACTTCCCCAGTGGTCAGCAGTTAAGAATCCACCTGCCAATGTGGTGGATGTGGGGGCTATCCCTGGTCCAAGAAGATCCCACAGGCCACAGGGGCAACCGAGTCCTCGTACCACAACTACTGAGCCTGCGCAGTACAGCACCCTTGAACTGCAACTGCTGAGCCCCAAAGCGGCAACTACTGAAGCCGTGCGCTCCAGAGCCTGTGCCTTGCTGCAATGAGAAGTCCATATAGCGCAACTAGAGATAGCCCATGCACAGCCACGAAGACCTAGCACAGCCAAAAATAAAAAAAATAAAGGTACACTGAGAGAGAGATAATTTATCACATATCAGACTGGCAAAAATTAAAAAGTACATAGGCTATGGGGAAGCTGGCCCTCTCATGTATTATTCAGTTCAGTTCAGTTCAGTCGCTCAGTCGTGTCTGACTCTTTGCGACCCCATGAATCGCAGCACACCAGGCCTCCCTGTCCATCACCAACTCCCGGAGTTCACCCAAACTCATGTGCATCGAGTCGGTGATGCCATCCAGCCATCTCATCCTCTGTTGTCCCCTTCTCCTCCTGCCCCCAATCCCTTTCAGCATCAGGGTCTTCTCCAATGAGTCAACTCTTCGCATGTATTATTAGTGGGAATGAAAATAAGTACACTCCTTTTGGAAGGCAATTTGATAGTATCCAACAAAACTACATAGATACTTTTTGACTCAGCAATTCTACTTTTTGAAATTTACCCTCAAGACACACTTCCAACAGTACAAAAATATTTATCCACAAGGTTACTCCTGCAGCATGGTCAATAATTAAAAAATACTGGAAACAAATTCAATGTCCATACAACAGGAAAGGAGTTAAAATAAAATGTAGTATATCCACATAATGGAGTCAAAGTTGGTTAAAGTGAAAGTTAGGTCTCTCAGTAGTGCCCGACTCTCTGTGACCCCATGGACTACAGCCCACCAGGCTCCTCCGTCCATGGGATTCTCCGAGCAAGAATACTGGAGTGGGTTGCCATTTCCTTCTCCAGGGGATCTTCCCGACCCAGGGATTGAACCCAGGTCTCCCGCATTGCAGCAGATGCTTTAACCTCTGAGCCACCAAGGAAGCTCCACATAAGGGAGTATCCTACAACAATAAAACAAGATAATGAAGATTTCCATGAACTAATGTGGAGTGATTTTCAGAATGTCTGTTAAGCAAAAAAAGGTCACCTAAGTATGCAGGAATGGCACAAGTGGGAATGGGATAGAAAGGATACAGAGAATTATGATAGAAAGGAATGACATTTTTCCAAGGAGAACTTAATATCGCATAGTCTTTAAAAAAATCACAAGGATGGAAGGAAAAACACTAATACTTAATATGAACAAAAAATAAACTAAATGGAATTTCAAATGAATAACGTAAATACACTGAAGGGTATATAAGAAGAACTAACACAGATAACTTTTGAACACAGTATTTGGACATCATGTCTTTAGGCTTAAGACAAGAACTCTAAACTGAACTGAACAAGTCGGTCTTTTCAGAAGCATGGGTTAGCAATTTTGAAATCCCTTTCTTTTCACTATAGGACTGTGCAATTAAGTAATTTGTAATTGTTGATAATGGGAGCCAGGTTACTTGTCACTGAGAAGGGAGTTAAAATATGGAAAGAGATTAGGATAGAAAAGAATGAACGAGAGGATACTGGATTGGAACTGGAGATCTCAGTATGAACTTGGGGATTTTAAGGAGGCTGATTGTAGGCCAGAGGCAGAGAAACTTTAAGATGAGGCTGAACATCATGTGTGCCAAAAAAATCAGGAAGTACTCAAAGAATGCTAGGGACACATCAAAAGGGCACAGAAGCCACTTTGAAGTAGTTCCCTTTGGCTAAATCTGGAAAATCTGAATATTAAAATAAAAAGTGATTGTAACCTATTGAATACAGAAAGAATTTCTGAGTCCACACTGATAAAGATAGATAAATAGGGGAAAAGGAAAAGTTCATCCTTAGAGTTGAAAGCCAACTAATAAATGTAAAAGAAATGATGAAACTATATGAGAGTCAGAATAACATAGATTCAGGCAAAAATCATCAATGGACACTAGTGTATAAACATTTGAGGAGCAGGATATTTGCAGTCTCAAACTCCTCATAAGATACTAACTGTAAAGAGTAAAATAACTCTAGAATGTTACTACATTAACAATATACAATAACTTATACAATGAAAAAATCTGGCAGATATCACCTTAATGAAATTATCAAAGTTAATAACATTGGGACTAACCAACAGCACACGTCTCCGCATAAGGCACAAAACGGACTCAACACCACTTCTGTGGGGTTCCTGGCCCAAGTACATCATCTGAATCTAATCATGATAAAACATTTGCTACTGCTGCTAAGTCGTGTCAGTCGTGTCCGATTCTGTGCGACCCGAGACGGCAGCCCACGAGGCCCCCCCCCGTCCCTGGGATTCTCCAGGCAAGAACACTGGAGTGGGTTGCCATTTCCTTCTCCAATGCATGAAAGTGAAAAGAAAGTGAAGTCGCTCAGTCGTGTCCGACTCTTTGCGACCCCATGGACTGCAGCCTTCCAGGCTCCTCTGTCCATGGGATTTTCCAGGCAAGAGTACTGGAGTGGGGTGCCATCGCCTTCTCCGGATAAAACATTTAGGTAAACCCAAATTAAGGGACATTCTACAAAATAACTAGCTATACTCTTCAAAAATATCAATGCCACAAAACACAAAGATTCAAATTGTCCCAAATTAAACGAAACTAAAAGACACAGCAACTGAATGCAATACATGATCTTAGATTTTCTTTTGCTGTAAGCAACATTACTGATTCAACTGGCAAAATCTGAATGTGAGTTATTTACTAGATAATAGTAATTGAGTCAATGTTAATAACCTGATGTTCTATAACTACTCTGGTTATATATAGAATTTCTTGCTTATTAAAAAAATATATAGTTAAGTGTTAGGGGTAAAGGGGGCATATCTGTAATTTGCTCTTAAAAACAGTTCAGAAAAAAACCACATACACAAACACAGGAAGAGAAACACACAGATCAGGGAAAAGGAAGAGAGGAAGCAAATACGGTAAAATTTTAATATTTGGAAAATGTAAGGAAGAGATTTGGGATTTCTTGAGACTATTCTTTTAACTTTTCTATACCTCTGAAATGATATTAAAAAAATTAAAGAAAAAGCTGTATGCACAAAGGTGTTCATTATAGTATTCATAATAGTGAAAACTTCATGCATTTAATAATTACTGGGCATCTTACACTCTAGGTGGTGTGCTGGACATGAGAAATACCGTAGTGAACAAGCAGGGCTGGTTATGTGGCTTAGAGCCTTGAGGAGTCTCCTGGGGTTTAATATTTGCAGGGCTCAGACTGGGAAAGTTGGCTTCCCTCTGTAGAACTTAACCATGATGTCAGCATATAGAAATGTTTATGAAATTACAGTACAATCATTTGATATTAAGGCAAATCAAAACTAGAAAAGTAAAGATTATAGTAACAGAGGAAGATGTTAAAAGATATTAATTTAAAAAAAGAGCAGCAGACACTGTAAATACTATTAGAATTGTACATCTATGCACACATAAAAAAAGATATAAAAACAGCACTCACAGTGGCTTTGTCTTTCCAATTTGAATTTCCCATGTTAAAAATTTTAATGATTAAAGAAAAATTTCACTCCAAAAGTTACTAACATTTCAGAAAATTGTCATAATTAAATGTACATAAATGGGCCAAGTAATTGAGTTTAAGAGAATTTGATTAGTCAGTTAAGATCACCAAAATTTTTTTAATTTCCAGCTAGTTTTGAGTATGTGTATCTTCTTAAAATTACCTTTTGCTTCAGGTTTGTGCCATTTAATGCGCCATTTTATGAAATCTGCAAAGCTACTTGTTCTTAATGTCTGAACTATTATGATTTTTTTTTTTTAACAATAGAGAGGTATCTTTAAACCTAATGTCATATGACTTATAATTTGTTTGGAAGGTAAACTACACAATTTACCAGTTAATGCAGTTAGGGCAGACAGTAACCGCCGCAGAGGCAGGAATTCCATGTTCCTGGTGACCATCACAACAGCAACCAATCACAACAGTTTGCATATGAAGCTAAGGTGCTGAATAGTATACACTCTGGAACAGAAGCTTTTAATTTACCTCTAAGACATCCAGAAATGGCAAGCCTTAGTAAGGTGAGAGCTGATGAGGTTTGTCATTTATAAACCTCCTTGTATTTTACTAAAAACTGAGTATGTCTATTTTGTGAGAGGAAAAGTTTATAGCTTTCACCAAATTTTCAAAGAGGTCAAAGGCCCAAAAGTTAGCAAAGGTACTGCTCTGAATTAACAATATTATGAAATTTTCTAACTTAGAAATTTAATAACTACATAAAACCATTTAATCCAATTTTGTCACTTAAAATATGAGTGGAAAAAAAAATCAAATTTCCCAACTCCAGGTTAAATTTAAGCTTGATTATGAAAGATCATAAATCTATCCAGTGGTTACTAGCATATATATCAACCTGGTGAATAATTAGAGAATGTCTTCTGCAATATGTATCACTAAAAAAATTCTGATGACAATACTAATTTATTTTAGATGTATCTGGAAAATGTGCCATTTAAACAGAAAATATTTATTCATTTTTACCATGAATGTGTCCAACACTAAGCTAGGCACTGACATTTCAAAAATGACAGACCTTCTGAGATGTACAAAGTCTACTGGAAAAGAAAGAAGTATAAAAATTGTTTATAATATAGGCAGGTGGAAATAATTTCCTGGAGAAGCTAAACAATATATATCCAAGAAGAAATGATATTTAAGCTGGAGTAGTTTCATCACTAACAGAAAGAAGTGAAGGCTGGGATGGACATTTTACACTGTGGGGATGTTTACAAAAGGTACAGAGGATCTTTTCCTGTGTTTTGAGGATAGGATCGAGAAAAGATGAGTGGAAGATAAGGTCCAGACAGTAAATGGTTTATAAATTCATGGTGAATTTGGATGTTTTCCTGAATGCAAAAAGCTGAAGCTATTAAGCATTTTTAAGGGGAGGAGAAGTTAATTGGAAAAAAAGTAACTCTGGGCCTTCCCTGGTGGCCCAGTGGTTAAGACTTGGCGCTTCCACTGCAGGTTCAATCCCTAGATGGGAAACTAAGATCCTGCTGCGTGGCACGGCCAAAAAAAAAAAGGTAACGCTGAGGAGCAATGTAAAAGACAAAGTAATGTGGGAAAGAAAAAAAGATAAAATCTTTATGTGAAAGCATTCTTTCTGGAAAAACGTATTATGCCTGATACTTTTTTAGGAGTTCAGGTTTTGACATACAACTTTTTTTTAAAAAAAGCAATATATATTTTTAGTTAAATCCTTAGTTTACAATTTAATGGCAGATTCTCACAGAAACTTATCATGGGCCTCCTATTTGCCTAACAGCTGCACAGCCTGCTTGCTGCTTACCTGTAACAGAGAGATTAGTTACCGCAGCGCTGGTTAAAGGAAGGACTGGATTGACCGTGAGGGTAGTTGCTGCACTGCTTGTCACAAGGCTTGGTGTGGTTGCCACCTAGAGGCCGGAAGTGAAAACATGCAAAAGCATTTAAAAACCAAAATTTAAAAATTTTAAGTCCATACTGTAGATTTATTTTTCCTACAAACATTTTAAAAATTCCAGATACAACAGAATAAAATTAAACTGTCCAAAATGAAATGATTTTATTAATTACTCTCTGACCTTGGAATTGAGAAAACTGGCTTATGTTGAAAGGCTGCTTTTACTAGATGGTTTTTCACTAATATTACAAACGGCTTTGTCCAAGTTTTAATGAGAAATTAACTTAAAAACTCCCATATTTCAATTATGTTGAATAAGATATACTCTAAAGCATTAAAAAATACTACACCATTATCAGTGATCTAAACAAGAAAACTATTCAAGGGGATCATAGAATTTGGAGTTCTTGTACATTACTTCTATTTTCAGCTATGTGGGGGCAAGACTGTCTTGATTTTGTTTTTAATGAAATCTCATTATGGAAAGAATATAAAACAAATTTCTTAAAATGGACAGTTTCTTTTTTTGAAATTACATATTGATACACTAAAGTAGCAAATATTGCCTTCCTTCTATCCTTCCTCCCTTCCTCCTTCTAGTACCAATAAATTGAAAACACAAAAGTCATGTACATAAAACAAAATTACCTAATACTATCATTTTCATAACTACTATCTCATGAACTTTATGATTAAAGTCTTACCAGTTAACAATCAAAGCTTTCACTTAAACTAGGAAGTGCTATTAATGATTACTTTAGTTTGAAAAGTCTCCTTGGCATGGAGTAATATTAAATTAGAAATAAATTAACAAGAAAGTATCAGAAATGCAAACTCAACAATATTCCCATCTTTGGAATCCTGGTTGGAAACATGGCATCACATTCACAATTGTTCTAAAGATCAAGTGAGTCACATGACAACTATATGTCCCTTCAGTCTAGGAATACTATTTTAATGTTAACGGCAGTGGTTACTCAATAAGGTTATAAATAAAAGGGCCACATCAATACGAACTCAGAGCTAAAGGTTATCTGGGAATTTATTGTATTGTATTGTATCACTTAATCATCTAAGTAAAAGTTTAATAAATTGAGCCTTAGAACCCAAAATGAATAAAGAGCAACTAAAGATTTTTTAGATAACTGATATTAGCTGCAAACTGACTCCCAGTTATAGAGTAACCTAAGAAACCATAGCAGAGAAGAGAATAATGAAACTGCAATGAAATAGGAAAGGATTAAAACTGTTTAAAAAAAAAGATCAGTTAAGTTCTTGGGTTAACAACAAGAGATTTCATTACTTTGGTAACATTTAAAATATAAATTTATATACCTTTATTCAACATGAATATATATAATAGATTCCTATAATGATATAAATTCATTTGATAGGTCACTCATAATGTAAACATTAGCCCTCGAGCACGTGCCCTTGCATCCCATCCTTACCAGTGAGGCTGGGCTGGGGAAAACTGCTTTGATAGGCGAGCTGCTGGTCCCACCACTGCTGGGGGGGTTGATTCTTTTTTCCTTCTGGCGGCGGTTACAAAACCAAACACGTATTACCTCCTTTTCCATGTTAAGTTGATCAGCAATCATGGTGATTTCTTCCGAGGTAGGCTTTTGATTCTGAAGGGGAAAATAATAAAATCATCTGTTGGAAAAACTTTCTGAACTACAGGCATAACCATGTCATTAAATGAATAAGCAAACGGGAGGAGAAACAAGAGAATGAAGTTGGGCTATACAGGGCCATATTACTCCACTTCTAACAAAAAACTTCTATATTCTAATAAGCATTTACTAAATGTAGTCATATTAACTTAGAATGTTATTCTTATATATATATTTTTTTTTTTTTTTTAAGGAAAATTAATCATGAATGAAACAAATGCCTTATTTATTAGTGGGAATTTAAGAATTTTTCCAGTACTTCATACACATAATCTCATTTGGACAATGTGAGGAAGCCAAGAGTTCTGGTTCCAAACACTAGAATTTAGCCAAACCAAACTACTTGTGTTTCCCCTGTACATAACGTTAGTATTACACAGACAATCCCATGTATATGAAAAGTTAAAACCTCACCAACCTCCAAGAAACTCTTCTCTAAGGCCACACGAATGTTGGTCTCTATGCTGGTGCGTTTCTTCCTCCTACGGTTCAAGCCCTCAATCCCCATCCCTGGAGAATTCAGGGCACTTGGGCTGGAGAGAGCTGAATCAGATGAGAGGTTCTCTGTAAGAAAGAAGAAAACACATAAATCAAATTAGCTGAGTATGATTCATGCACATAATATACATATTAACAATAACAATCAACCAAAATACTTTAGGCTAAAAGCAAGTATGAAAGGTTATTATAACTTATATTAAAATATGTTCACTACCATGGATCTTTCCACTGCTCTTACTGGCATTCTCTGTCCCAGGATGGTTCATTATATTGTCACTGCTAGTCTTTGATTTGTTTCTGACAAGGCAGTCTACTACTCCTCTCTTTACTCTAAGCTCTACCTCTTCTGCTTTTATGAGAGTTCTGTTCTCCTGTTTTGGTTTTGCTTGCTCTTTTATTTATTAACTCTAAGGATGAAAGGAAGAAAACCTGGAAATTATTGACTGTTAAATGTTTATCTTGCAAATGACCTCTCATTTTATTTCACTGGTATTCCTCTCCTTCCCCTCAAACCAAACAATGAAACACTTTTAAACTAATTAAAGTTTAAACAAGATTCGGTCATTTAATAGTTTAATGACCCTGAGCATGTCAGAGACATCTCTGAGTTTCTTTCCACTCTGTGTTCTACGAAGGGAACAGACCACAGGTTCTCTCACCTGTGGGACTCAGTAAGATTACAGATGCTGAGGCCGTATGTAGAACAACGAAATCAGACTGTTCAAAGCTGGGAGTTACAGGTTTGTCTTTGCGAAAGACCTGAATTTTGTTCACATCTACAGTGAGAACCACAGTTTAGGGGATCTCTATGATTCCTTACAGCTCTCACAGTTTATGATTCTGTGACTCAAAAGTCAAAACCTCCAAAGGGAAACCGCAGCACAAAGCATGTACGTTAAAATTAATAGCTCAATTTTTTTAATGTATAAAAAGGTGGTCATTTAAAAAAAATCAAAGTATAATGGATTTACAATATTTTGTTGGTTTCAGGGATATAGCAAAGTGATTCTCAGATTGTATTTCACTACAGAGTATTACAAGATGTTGAATATAATTCTCTGTATGATACAGCAGGTCTTTGTTGCTTATCTATGTATAGTAGTAATTTGTATTTTTTGTATTTATTAAACTCATACTCCTAATACGTCCCTCCCTCCCTCTCCCATTTTTGGTAACTATAAGTTTTTTTTTTTTTCTATGTCTGTGTTTCTGTTTCTAAATGAATACAGATTCATTTGTATTATTTTTTGGATTCCACATATAAGTGGTATCATACAGTAGTTGTCTTTGTTTGGCTTATTTACTAAATATAATATTCTCTAGGTCCATCCATGTTGTTGTAAATGGTAATATTTCATTCTTTTTTATGGTTGAGTAATAGTCCATTGTATATACATACCAATGTGTGATCACTTTTTTTTTTTCTACTTTTATTTTATTTTTAAACTTTACATAATTGTATTAGTTTTGCCAAATATCAAAATGAATCCGCCACAGGTATACATGTGTTCCCCATCCCGAACCCTCCTCCCTCCGTGATCACTTTTAATAACAAAGCAGAAATACTATCAGGAACAAATTTATAATAATCCATGGAGGAAGAACCAATAAACTTGTTTTTCAAGTTTATTTAAATACATAGGCCTTCTTATCCTCTTCAACTTCCTTCAACTGTCTCTCATTCTGGGCTCAAATATAAGAAATGTTCCAAAGCTAAAAACTATTGCTGATTATGTACCTTGTAATTACTAGACTATTTAAATGAATTAGCTCCCTAATTTATGTAGTCATAATTTATGTTGATCCTCTCAAGATTAGTGAGCTTCAAGATTCTGTAGTATCAATAATGTAATAAGAAATATAATCCCCATTTATACAACAATCCCTCCTATAAAATTTCAATGATCAACAAGGAAATATATATATTTTTTATATATTTACCCACCTGCATCATTTAGCCACTTCTCCAAAAGTGGCTTTAATTTGCACATGTTCTTAAAGCTGAGGTTCAAGGCTTCAAAACGAGAGATGGTAGTTTGGCTGAAGTCATTTCCATACAGTTTACCCATAGCAAGCCCAACATCGCCCTGTACAATAATACAGAATAGGAAAGGAGAGAGAGAGAAGATTCATGCAATGTTTATGGTCTTCACTCGAGGGTGCTGCTCCAGTAACTGTTCTAGACAAAGAATCAACAATCATTCCATTTACTGGGTTCCACAACAACAACCATCCCTAAGCTGAGCACAGTATTCCAGTGAAGGTTCTTGTTAATTAGGCCTCAATGGTGACAACATTCAAAACTGTCCCATATTCTCTCCATATTGAATCTCTTGTTAATTATTGAAATATCAAGTATTTCTGCTAACTCGCAAAAGGTTGTGCTGATATTCTACCAAGTAAGTGATGCAACCAAAGTGATCTAAGTAATCTTTAAAAATCAGTTAACCTGTATCACCTACAGGGTTAATAGATGTAACTGTCTTGATAACCTTAGATATTTCTGAACTAATCCAACTTCACATAAATCACTTTAAATCTTAGAAATTATGCTTCGTTCTTTAATTTTTTTCCTGTAAAGTTATTTCTGGAAGCTGTGAAAAAAAAATCTCCTTTGCACTCTTAGTTTGGATTTCAAAGTTTGTTATAAAAACCAGGTATTCTAAAAAGACTACTTCTGTAACCATTATAGAAATTCACAGTAGAGAGTTTTGACCCATTTAGTCAAAACCTTTATGGGCACTGGAAACTTGGTAGCCGTAGAGCAATAGAACAATGATCCCCTGAATATACTGCAAAAAATATCTTTCTCTATAAGCCTTTGAAATGTATGGAGGGCTTTTCCTCCAGCTGAAACCTCTCTTATTGTATATATATAGGTAATACAAAGTGTCAGTCGCTCAATTGTGTCTGACTCTTTGTGATCCCATGGACTGTAGCCTCTGTCCTTTGGATTCTCCAGGCAAGAATACTGGAGTGGGTAGCATTCCCTTCTCATGGGATCTTTCTGACCCAGGGATCGAACTCGGGTCTCCTGCATCACAGGTGGATTCTTTACTGTCTGAGCCACCAGTTATATAGTAGAAATAATTCACACTCTCATTTTAAATAGTTTAGTGACAAGACAGAAAGGCAATATTTCTGGTCCAAAATACTACACAGCTAATTCTACTAAGACAGTCACCTCCCAACTATCTTGGCAACACTCGTTCTGAATTAGGAACATCTCACTCCTTTGATTCATCTCCCCTATAAACCACCTTTTGGATAGAACATTGTCTATTAGCACTTACATAAGGGGTTAGTCAGTGAAAAGAAAGAATATTTCTTTTTAAACTCCATTTTCTTACTGGTGAGCAAATTGTATCAAAAAGTTTAATAGAGGAGAAATGTTGGATAAAGATAAAATGAGACTTTGAGAATACTTGAACTGGGGACAGGAGGAGAAGGGGATGACAGAGGATGAGATGGCTGGATGGCATCACCGACTCGATGGACATGAGTTTGAGTAAACTCTGGGAGCTGGTGACGGACAGGGAGGCCTGGCGTGCTGCGATTTATGGGGTCGCAAAGAGCCGGACACGACTGAGCGACTGAACTGAACTGAACTCCAACTGATCTATATTCTAATCTTTCCCATAGAATAGCTACCAGCTGCATGTGTAATTTAAATTAATTCAAAGCAGATAAATTAAAACTTTAGTTCCTTAGCACCACTGCCACCTTCCGAGTACTCAACAGGCACATGTGGACAGTGATTATCCTACTGGACAGCACAGGCACAAACTCATAAAAGGTTTTCCTGACAGCTCCGAATGTACTCTCTCACAGAAGTAGAACAGAAGTAGACCATCACACTTAAATAATTTCATTGTCTAAAAAGCAACAGATGCCTCAGTTAATATACTAATTTTCACTAATTTGATATAAGCTTGGTTTAGTGCTTTTGTAATACACAACCACCTTGGGTTCTCCCTCAGAGTAAATGTTTGAACAGTTAACTCATACATAATCTGAACTAAATAATATCACTTTGATTTTTTTTTTTAAAAGCAGAGAAAAAGAGGAATGAAGATTGAGATTAGGAAATAATGAATGTATCACATGTGAGGGATGGTGTTAGAATATGGCATGCCTTATAATTATGTAATAACATCTACAGCAATCCTTTAATAACAAATTATGTAGTTAGAAAATACTGTTTAAAACACCTAATAACGTGTATATTTACTCAGAGAACAGGAATTTGTTTGTTTCAACTAATAACTTGAATGTCTAACTTACCCTCTGAGTGAATGTGTATAAACTGCATACAAAGCAATGTTAAAAAAAACTACAATTGAGGTATCTGACATAAAACGTGTTGATCTTCCCATCCCACATCAGTAATGTGTGCCTTAATCCACACAGTCAAGGTCTGTGAAATGTTGCCACTGATAAGTCAAAGTCATTTTGAAAAATAAGGAAGCGGTGTGTCAAATAATAGGATAAAACTATAAGCAGAACACCAGATCACAGGGAAGCTCCTTTATCAAAAAAAGAGAGAGGGACTTTGCTGCTAGTGCGGTGGTTAAGAATCCACCTTGCAATACAGGGGATGTGGGTATGACCCCTGACTGGGCAACGAGGTCCCATATACTGCGGAGTAACGAAGCCCGTGCATCACAATGAGAGCCCACAGGCCTCTGTGAAAGGTCCTGCATGAGGTGACAAAGGTCTGTGTGCCACAATTAAGACCCCACACAGCCAAATACATAAATCGTAAAAAAAAAAAAAAAAAAAAAAGCAAGAGAGGGAGAGAAAGACAAAAAGAGAGAGAAACAACCCTGCCAGTGTGTTCGGTCAAATGCCACAGAAAGGCAAACCACTATTTGGCATAAAAATTAAAGAAAGGTTTTTAAAAGTCTTAATAGCCTTGCCATATCACTTGGGCAACAATCTCCTAGGAAACAAAGAGTATGCTATGCTAATAGCTTAAGAGCTGAAGCACTGCTAAACATGCCAACCTTATACTTATTTAAGCTTATTAATTTATTTCTACCAATCTAGTTCTATATTATCTTAGCTTTCTTTTTAAAAGCCAGATGGTTGAGATAGTTCAAAAGTACTAAAATCTTTATGAATTACAATTTGTTTCTTCATAACTGAGACTCTTCACAAATATGCATTTTTTCTAAAATTATTATATGTATTAAAAAACATTTTGTTCTCAATATATAATGTTTCTTTGAGCAAAAATACATTACCAAAGAAATATAAGGAACAAAACAGGGATGTCATCCTTGATTTTTTATCTACTAGAGTAGGTGGTATGTTACAACACTTTCAACATAAAATAATTTGGATAATATTTTAGTGCTGGCTTAAATTTCAAACAGTAATTATATTCTCTGGGGAAAAAGCCATCAGGCTTTTCCTGATTCTATTGAAATACCCAATCTAATCTATACTTCAGTAATTTTATTTCACCTAATGATCTTGCTATGGCCAATGCGTTCTCTTGGCTGAACTCTATTAGCCTTTGCTGTTCTGTATTCCAAGGGCAAATTTGCCTGTTACTACAGGTGTTTCTTGACGTCCTACTTTTGCATTCCAACAACAGAAGACTCTACACGTGGAATCATCAGATGGTCAACACCGAAATCAGACTGATTATATTCTTTGCAGCCAAAGATGAAGAAGCTCTATACAGTCAGCAAAAACAAAACCAGGAGCTGACTGTAGTTCAGATCATGAACTCCACAGTGCCAAATTCAGATTTAAATTGAAGAAAGTAGAGAAAACTACTAGACCATTCAGGTATGACCTAAATCAAATCCCTTATGACTATACACTGGAAGTGAGAAATAGATTTAAAGGATTCGATCTGATAGACAGAGTGCCTGAAGAACTATGGACAGAGGTTTGTGACATTGTACAGGAGACAGGGATCAAGACCATCCCCACGGAAAAGAAATGCAAAAAAGCAAAATGGCTGTCTGAGGAGGCCTTACAAATAGCTGTGAAAAGGGAAGCAAAAAGCAAAGGAGAAAAGGAAAGATATAAGCATCTGTAAGCAGAGTTCCAAAGAATAGTAAGGAGAGACAAGAAAGCCTTCCTCAGCGATCAATGCAAAGAAATAGAGGAAAACAACAGAATGGGAAAGATTAGGGATCTCTTCAAGAAAATTAGAGATACCAAGGGAACATTTCATGTAAAGATGGGCTCAATAAAGGACAGAAATGGTATGGCCCTAACAGAAGCAGAAGATATTAAGAAGAGGCGGAAAGAATACACAGAAGAACTGTACAAAAAAGATCTTCACAGCCCATATAATCATGATGGTGTGATCACTCACCTAGACCAGACATCCTGGAATGTGAAGTCAAGTGGGCCTGAGAAGCATCACTACAAACAAAGCTAGTGGAGGTGATGGAATTCCAGTTGAAATTCCAGAGCTATTTCAAATCCTAAAAGATGATGCTGTGATAGTGCTGCACTCAATATGTCAGCAAATTTGGAAAACTCAGCAGTGGCCACAGGACTGGAAAAGGTCTGTTTTCATTCCAATCCCAAAGAAAGGCAATGCCAAAGAATGTTCAAACTACCGCACAATTGCACTTATCTCACACACTAGTAAAGTAATGCTTAAAATTCTCCAAGAGGGGCTTCAGCAATACGTGAACCATGAACTTCCAGATGTTCAAGCTGGTTTTAGAAAAGGCAGAGGAACCAGAGATCAAACTGCCAACATCCGCTGGATCATGGAAAAAGCAAGAGAGTTCCAGAAAAACATCTATTTCTGCTTTATTGACTATGCCAAAGCCTTTGACTGTGTGGATCACAATAAACTGTGGGAAATTCTGAAAGAGATGGGAATACCAGACCACCTGAACTGCCTCTTGAGAAACCTGTATGCAGCTCAGGAAGCAACAGTTAGAACTGGACATGGAACAACCGACTAGCTCCAAATAGGAAAAGGAGTACGTCAAGGCTGTATATTGTCACCCTGCTTATTTAACTTATATGCAGAGTACATCATGAGAAACGCTGGACTGGAGGAAGCACAAGCTGGAATCAAGATTGCTGGGAGAAATATCAATAACCTCAAATATGCAGATGACACCACCCTTATGGCAGAAAGTGAAGAGGAACTAAAAAGCCTCTTGATGAAAGTGGAAGAGGAGAGTGAAAGTTGGCTTAAAGCTCAACATTCAGAAAACGAAGATCATGGCATCTGGTCCCATCACTTCATGGCAAATAGATGGGGAAACAGTGGCTGACTTTATTTTTCTGGGCTCCAAAATCACTGCAGATGGTGATTGCAGCCATGAAATTAAAAGATGCTTACTCCTTGGAGGGAAAGTTACGACCAACCTAGACAGCATATTAAAAAGCAGAGACATTACTTTGTCAACAAAGGTCCATCTAGTCAAGGCTCTGGTTTTTCCAGTGGTCATGTATGGATGTAAGAGTTGGACTATAAAAAAAGCTGAGCGCTGAAGAATTGATGCTTTTGAACTGTGGTGTTGGAGAAGACTCTTGAGAGTCCCTTGGACTGCAAAGAGATCAACTAGTCCATCCTAAAGGAGATCAGTCCTGGGTGTTCATTGGTAGGACTGCTATTGAAGCTGAAACTCCATTACTTTGGCCACCTGATGCGAAGAGCTGACTTACTGGAAAAGACCCTGATGCTGGGAAAGATTGAGGGCAGGAGAAGGGGATGAAGAGGATGAAATGGTTGGATGGCATCATCGACTCAATGGACATGGGTTTGAGTGGACTGTGGAAGTTGGTGATGGACAGGGAGGCCTGCGTGCTGCGATTTATGGGGTTCCAAAGAGTTGGACACGACTGAGCGACTGAACTGAATGATCTTGCATCACTACATAAATGTCATTCAGCTTAATTATTTTCCTGCTTTATCTGTGACACATTAATCTAAGAGTAAGTCAGCAGGAATGGTTAGAACAACAAGCTATATACCTAGAGCTTTAAACAGGTTTAAACCATTAAATTCATTCCGCATTAAAAACCCTTTGTTAGGTGACATTTTAAAATTTAATTTGGATTTTGATTAATTTGGATTTTTCATCTTCAACAGATTCCTATTTAGTTAATCAGCCTCAGTTTGGTATTACTGTTTGTGTGTGTATGAGTTTCCATTACTGCTTCCTTTTGCCCACAAACTATTTTAAACAAGTCTTTCAAATATTTCCCCTTTCAGCTACTATAAAAGGAATAAAGTAATCTTTATTCCTCTCATTCTTACTTATATACAACACGAAGGGCTAGAACCAAATGTTTTTCAAACGACACAGCCCTCAGTATATTATAGTTATTTCATTCCCCAACATAATCTCTTAAGTTCTCACCATTTATGGGTATAATTCTAATTTCAGAGGCCTGTGTTCTGAGAGAAACGTTAACAATTTTAGCATAATAGTAAATTATTTATTTATACATGAATAAAAATGATGAAAATCTAAACTTACAAATGCAGGAAATGGCTAAGAAAAAGCTACAGTCCAAAATTAAAAACAAACCTGAAAAATATACTGCTCCTTAGAAGTCTCTTTGGACATGGAATGCAAATATTTGGACCTGGCCAAGGAAGGAAGCTTTAGTTAAAGGTAGGTTCATCCTACCTGAGTGAATCCAAGTTTGATTCGTCTTTGTTTGAAGGTCTTGGCAAACTGCTCAAGCTCCTCAAGGTCACTGGGCTCCTCCAAGCTGGGAGTATCAATCCGCTTTGGTGTTGCCTGGCTCTGTGGAAGTGTCTGAATTGGGGTTGCTGCTATTGTGCGTGTTGGGGTTGCTGGCTGTTAGAGAAGGAACAGAAGAATAAGAACACACATACACTAAGAAATTTAAGTTTATATCTGGAATGCTGCAAGTAAACAATTTACACGAACAGCTATATTCAAGAACTATGAAGACCATATAACACTGTGGCAGGTACAACGTAACACCCAGTGAGAACAGCAGAGTGTGGTGCTATATACACTACAATTACAGTTAAGGTCAAACACATACATCTGTGGAAAAGACCTGAATATACAAAAATGAAATCCATTATCCTTGAGTTTTCGAATGGTCTGAATACACGCATCTCATGTCATTTAAGAAATCAGTCTTTATTTTTAAGAACCTGTATCACAAATATGTCACTTAAACTATAAGCTTCAAAACAGCAGGAACCATCCCTGTCTTATCACTATCATATCTCCTACTTGTAATAGAATATTATAAAAAATAAGATTATTAAAAACTATTTTAAGGGGGAAAAACAAATCACCTATAGTTTAAATAACTTAATAGCTTCATTTCTGACTATTTGTTCAAGTTTTCTTCCATAGAGCTTCATTTTTACACTGTTAAATTTATCTATAACCTCTAGAAGTTTTCTTCCTCCTGCACATCTACTGATCTATTGTTAACCTTAACTGTAATTATAGTAACAAAATTTTATACTCTGCTCTTCTCCGTTAACATTAGGTTTCAATTTTTTCTACTATGGTGTTTCAGTCATCTTAATTGTCAAAGGTGGGCTGAAAGGTAATTATATCATAATAATAATTTATTTAGCCATTTCTTTATCGTTAAGACATTTTTCATTTGTTTTTACTAACATAGATGATACCACAATGAAACACTGTGCATACAGTCATTTTTTCCACCTAATTAGTTCTTTGAGATAAATTCACAAAGGATTTTTCTGTAACTGGATAAAGAGTATATACTACACACAATTTCACGGCTTTTGGTATACATCATAATGCTGGTTCTCAGTGTACAATGTTCCCACATGATTTGTGTTAGCAGTTTTAAAAAATGTTTTACTAATTCAGGAATAAACTGTACTTTGCTAATGCCTTAATTCTTATTTCTTATTACTTAAAGCCAAAATTTTCCCATGTGTTAATTATTACCTGTACTTCCTTTCATGTGAATTAACTTTACATCCATAACCCATTTATATATTAATGGTATCCTTATTCTCAAAGATCTCATCAAATGTTATAAATTAAGCCTTTGTCTGTTGTAGTAATACAAATAATTTTCCCACTCTGCTTTTCTCCTTTTATTTTTCAGTGTATGTAAGTGTTGAATTATCATTTGGGTGAACTATTTTTTCTTCCTCAGTTATCTGCTGTTGCTTCAAATCTGAGAAAGCTTTGACTTATTTCTAGCTAAAAATATCCTGCTTCTTCGATGTCTTTAAAAATGTTTAATTATTTAAATCCATCTAAAGTTTATTTGGGACATAAGGGTATACTCTATCTTTTCTGACTCACAAGCTCCGAGTAGAACCCTCCTTCTGAGTACTCACTAGTGACAGGTGCTGCCCTGACTGCATCCTAACTGCTCAGCCAACCCTCCCTGTGAACAGAAGCCCAGGTGAGAGATTACAGGACAGGATTACAGATGGAGCCTCTGGTTGTGTACTTTTTTCCGTATAATTTTAATGCGTCATATTCCCCTAAATTTTACTTCATTAGTAATATGCTCTCTCCAACTGAACTAACTGCCCCTGAAAACTACATAATAGGAATTGCGCATGCCTACACTTGGGGTAAGCTCCTTTCTACCATCCCTCTTCAATGAAGACAAAATTAATCTCTCTGGCGTGCTGACACTGAGAAAATTTTAACCTGACCACCTGGAGGAACCCAAAACTTTACCAACCAAGTTAGAGTCCTATGTGGTTATAACTTCCCACTGAGACTGGTTGATGGTTAGAGATGTGTCTCAACTATCAGACAGTCGCTTTATTTCCAGGCTTGAAGTAGCCCCATTCTCAAATAGTAAAGGACTAAAAATAGCTTGGGTACCTTTTGGTGGAGTGGTTACAGATAAGTTACCCCAACTCCAGAAACCTCAGGCTGGACTGGGCCAGATCTAGAAATAGTAGAGTAAAATTCAGTGAGCAGGAGTCAGGATGAAGCTGTCAGCCCTGCCACTGTTTACAAAGCTTGTAGGTCAGAAAGGAACTGCTGCTATAGGTTTTCTTTTCAACCTCATTTTCATAATTCCGCTTATTCACAATTAAATGCACCATTTAAAAGTGTACAGTTGGATGGGTTTTGACAACTATATGTAGTCATAAAACTCTTATAAGCGATTAAGATGCAGAAAATTTCCATCACCCTCAAAATTTCCTGGGCCCTTTGTTGTCAGTCCTCACCCCTAGCCCCACCCCCTGGCAACCACTGATTTGATTTCTGTCCCTATAGCTTTGTCTGTGTAAAATGCCATGTAAATTGAATCATGCAGTATACAGTTTTTATGTTTGTCTTCTTTCACCTGGCATAATGCTTTTGAAATTCATACATGATGTTGAATGTATCGTAAATACATTTGTTTCTTTGGCTGAGTAGCAATCCATCATATAGATATGTCAAAATTTATGTTATCTATTCAGCAGTTGATGGATATTTAGGCTGTTTATAAAAGCTCTATGAACATTCATATACAGGTCTTTGTGTGAGCAAATGCACTCATTTCTGAGAGTATAGCTGCTGAGTCATAAGTTGTATTTAACTTGAAAAAAAAAACCGCCAAGTTCTCTAAAGGGCCTGCATCAATCCACAACCCCAGTGGCAACGTTTAAGAGCTGGGTTTGCTTTATATTCTCACCAACACTTGGTATTATCATAGTCTTTAATTTTGCCCGTTCTGCTGGGTATGTAGTGATATTTCATTTGCATTTTCCTCATGACTAATAATTTTGAGCATCTTTTCATATACTTATTGGGTATTTAATGTGCCTTCTTTGGTATTTAATTTGCCTTCAAATATCTTGAAATATTTTGCACACACCCCCTTAAAAAAAACAAACAGGTTGTCTTATTGTGCTGTATGAGTTCTTTATATAATCTGGATATAAGTCTTTTATTTTTATACGTTTCAAGAATATTTTCTTCCAGTCTGTGGCTTTTCTTTTCATTCTTTCAACAGAAACTTTTAATTTTTATGAAATTAAATTTATTACTTTTTATCTTTTATGGTTAGTGCTTTTTGTGTCCCACTTAAGAAATTACCTTATCCAGGGACCCAAAGACTTTCCCTTAAGTTTTTTTTTTAGAAGTTTAGGTCTGCAACCCATTTCAAATTAATCTTTGTATATCACTGTGAAGGAGAAGAGGGTGACAGAGGATGAGATGGTTGGATGACATCACTGCTTCAGTGAATGTGAACCTGGGCAAACTTCGGGAGATAGTGAGGGACAGTGAGACCTGGAGCGCTGCAATCGACGGGTTCCCAGAGAGTCGAATGTGACTGAGCAACAACAATATCGTGAAATAAGGAGTGAGGTGCTTTTTTTTTCTGCCTATGGATAGTCAGTTGGTTCTTGATGATGCAAGTCTATCGGACTTCTGCTCTATTTCTATTCACATGCCATTATCACACTGTCTTTCTTACCATAGTTGTATAGTAATTCTAGACAACGAGTAATCCTTTAACTTTCTCACTTTTCAAAACTGGCTATTCCATGACCTCTTCAATTCTGTACAAGTGTTAGAAACACCACACATATTTCTTCAAAGAAAGCTGTAGATATTAATTGGGATTGTGTTGAATCTATAGATCAATTTGGAGAGATCTTGTTTTACGAATCAAAGTCTTCATGAACACATTACATCTCTCCATTTACTTAGGTCTTCAATTTCACTCAGCAAGATTTTGTAGTCTTCAATGTATAGGTCTTATGAACATTTTGTTAAATTTATTCTTAATTACTGCAAATATTTTTCTTATTAATTTCAATTTCCAAATGATTTTTATTAATGTACAGATTTTTGTCTATTGACTTTGTATCTTGCTTGCTAAGTTACTAAGTAATTTTGTATCATACTTGCTAAGTTCACTTACTAATTCCAGCAACATTTTTGTAGATTCTTCTGAATTTTCTGCATAGATAATCATATTGTCTGCCAAAGGAGACCCTTCCTGTTGGGGGCCAGAGTGAGGCACTCTGCCCGTGGCAAAGGTCATGAGGAAGGAGGCTCGACATACGCAAAGGCGGGATCGAGCCTCAGGAGTCCCCCTGGAAATCCTCAAGCATCTACCCCCATAACCAGAGCCTGCCTACTTTACTACTTTGTGCTCTTACCTACATCTCTGACTTTACGGGGGGCTGTCCCCCACCACCTCTTTCGGAGAAGGAGTTAACTTAGGGCTCCAGTTAATAAAAATTCCTGGGCATGACAAGAGTGTTTTAACCTACAAACTCCTCTGAAGGTTCTCTAGCCTGCCTGATAGGCTGGTCCGGCCACATGTGATTGCTCACAGCCTCCCAACCGTGAGAGGCACGAGATGCTTTAAACCTTCTAAAAACAGGTTCCTTAGAAAAGTTAGAAAACCATTAGTATAAGTATAGTGGGCTGATTAGAAACTGTATTGGTGAAGGGTTTTTCATTTATTGAGCCAATGTTTGTTGCTAAGTCTCCACATCCCCTGCCCTTACACACATAAATGAATATATAGAAGAAATAAGTATTAACCTTTGATATAAATCACGTTAGACCTTAGGCTAAGTAAATTTTTTCCTTAACTAAAACCCACTACACCCTCACCCTATAGGAATGTAACTTTATTTGGGTGGCGTCTGTTTTAAGAATAATCACCCCTGGAGAAATAAGTGTCCTGGTTGACTGACCGCTGTCACAAGGAGAGGGTCATAAATTGTCAGCAGGCCCCCTGGCCAGAAGATGATGTAATACCCCTAAGACCTCTGTATACATTTATATGAAGCACCTGACTTTGATAAAAGTCAGGACTGCTGACCCCACGTGACTTTAGCATAACATCTCAGTGTATAAAAGCAGACCATGGAAAATAAAGAATTGGGATCAGTTTCTCGAAATACTGGTCTCCCCATGTCGCTCTCTCTCTCAAACTCTGGCCGAGTCTCCATCTGGAGCGCGGAACCCGCCATGCTTACTAATTATGCCTGGGCTTCTAAGATCCGACCGGGGAGGCCTCAGTGTCTCCTCTCCTTCAGGAGAACGGAAGGATGCCTGCAGCCTACGAAAGTGGTTGCAAACTTCTTGTCTTGAAGTTTTATTGGTCTCCTGCGTAAACCAAGCTACTCAGCCTCTTTTCTCCACTGAATTTTCCTACTGCGCTATCCTCATTCTATTACTCTTTACATCTTTAATTAATATCTAATTGAAGCTATTGTATCCTGATCCTCGCCGATGCCGTCCCCGCTTTGAACTCCTTGGATCAGCTGGGGCTGGACCCCGGCACCTTCCTTTGTAACCTACATGTTCTTTATTTTTCTTATCTTACTGCATTGCTAGGCTCTTCAGTACAATGCTGAATAAAAGTGGTAACAGTGGATAACTGTTCAGTCTTTATAATGTTTTTTTTTTTGGTAGATGCCTTTTAGCAGGTTGAGAAAGTTACTTTCTGTTCTTAGAAGAGTTTTGTTTTTTTTTTTTTAAATCATAAACAGTTGTTGAATTTGGTCAAATCTAGTAATTTGTTAGTATCAAGTGATAACTTCCATAGTTATGAACAAAGAGAATCAGAGATGGAAGGTGAATTGAGGATCAGCTAGTTTAATCATCTACTTTACAGATAAGGAAATGGAGGTGCAGAAAGGAGAAATGATATGCTCAAAGTCACAGCTAGGAAAGAAACAGAACTAGGTCTAAAGCCTTAATCTCTAGATGCCTAGACTTGTACTTTTTCTATAGTTAAACTCTGGAAGAAATTAGCTAAAGCAACACAGGAAAGTTGAGATGGGGAATAAACACAGGGATAAGAGTGTCTTCACAGTTTCTGAGCAAGAGCAAAGAACAATGATGGTTTTAACTGAGGCGCTAGGTGTCTAACTCAAGTGGTAATCTCTCCTGTCATATATCAGGGGAGGGTGGTCCAAGAGCCAGAACGCATTACTCATTCAGTGCTAACATAGTTATTCTTTATGAACATGTAACAAAATAGGGACTAGCTGAAGGTTTTCAAAGACTACATCAATTTGGCAGCATTTTTTTCTATGAAGCTGAAAAACCTAGCTTTGAAATTTTGGTGAGTTTTTTAAAAACTATTCGAATTATTTTTATTAGGGAGTTGAATTAGACAGAGCCCCAAAGTATTTCAAGACAACAGGATAAAAGAAAGCAACCCTCATGGAAGAAAACTGACCTGGGAGGTGAGGGCGATGCTTGGCTGAGACTGTAGGAGGTTGGCTTGGCTTTGCTGAGGTAGTTGTGTTAAAAGATTTTGCGCTTGCAGGAGACCTACAAAACACAAACATGTTATGTCCAACATTAAAGATTACCTTGAACATATGGCATAAGAAAGTGACGTGAAAATTTCAACTGATATCCTGATAGTCCTACTGGTCTTAAAACTCTTAAGGTCTTATTTGCCTACAGTCTTATTAAATACAATTCAGTCGTATTAAATTCAGTCTTATTAAATACAATTTGGGCAAGAAGATATGGAAAAATGTAAAACTGGTATATGTCTTTGGTGTAACCTAACCTCTCTGGTTGATCAATTTTTTTATTTTAGGAAGGAATAGGTGAAAGTGAAGAAGTATTTTAAATGGAAGCAACTTGAAACTCCAAAAAAAAAAACAAAACCCCCACAAAGCTCTACTTCTTAACCCAAAAGCAATTAGAAGCTGCTAAGGCGATGATGGCACCCCACTCCAGTACTCTTGCCTGGAAAATCCCATGGACAGAGGAGCCCGGTAGGCTGCAGTCCATGGGGTCGCTCAGAGTCGGATAGGACTGAGCGACTTCATTTTTACTTTTCACCTTCATGCATTGGAGAAGGAAATGGCAACCCACTCCAGTATTCTTGCCTGGAGAATCCCAGGGACAGGGGAGCCTGGTGGGCTGCCGTCTATGGGGTTGCACAGAGTCGGACACGACTGAAGCGACTTAGCAGCAGCAGCAGCAGCAGCAGTACATGCTAGACCAGAGAACTGTCTAGGTCATGAAAGGGGCAGGCTATCTTATTCGTTTAAAAGTGGAATAGGTATGTGTACAACAAAAGATTTTTGAATGATTAAGAAAAAAGGCTAAAAAACAAATAATGAGGAAGCAGTAATGCACTAATATTCCTTGGGTTGAAGCCTTGATACTCTAATACTGTCTATATTGATTCCATTAACCAGCCCAACAAACATGATTGCACTTTATACAGAAATAACACAACAACATTTGGCACTAAAAGGCCTTGAAGATTTTTTTTTTATAACTCCCCAAATTTGTACAGTTTCTAACATGATACCCTCTTTTTCTTAAACTTTAAAAGAAAACCAATGATTGTTAGAAGCATATACTTTCAATGCTCAAATCCTCAGCCCACATTCTTTGAACACATTCCCATGAAAAACTATCAAAACAGTAGAAGCAATTTATTCAATATATGTGCAGCAGTTGAATTTAATTGAGACTTTTGGTCTAACTCACAGTACTCCTTACTGAGTAAGCATATGAAAGGCAGGGAATGATGACCTTCAATAATGAGGTATGCATGACAAAGTTTTTCTCAACATGAATATTGAGCTTAAAGTTAAATTAAATTAAAAAAAAAACAACACTGTTTTAATGGACAGCTTCCGGGCCAAAATATAATAGTTAGCATCTGTGTGGACAAGTGGACAGCCTTGGTGCACCACTAATAAGCTCTAAGGAGGTGCTCACCCTGCTGGCCCTGGGGCGTCTGTGAGATGATAAACTGCGCTGGTTGCAGGTTGGTTGTTGGATGGACCAGTACAAACTGTTGCAGGTTGAGATTCTGCTGTTGAAGTTGTTGCAGTTGTTGCAGATCCTAAAAAAGTAGGATTAAAACAGGGATTGGAGATTCTGAAATAAAAGTGTGCTTAATCTTAAGTTTCCCAGTTGATGAGTTCTGTCATCCAAATAAAAAGAGAGTCAATATCTGACATTATTATAAACTCCTAACAAGGATGTGCTCTGAATATGTTCCGAAGCGTGTGAAGGAACTTGGAGCTGTGACAAGGACATGCTGTTTCTATGAGTATATATTGCGTCATGACTTAATGCGAAATCTAATTTTCAATAGTTAAATGCTTATGGTTGTATCTTTAACATGTAGAGACCAACATGAGCTTTAGAAGTCAAGTGAGAAAAAAATATGTTGCTTTTTTAAGTGACGGAATTTCCTCTTGTAGAGCAAAAATTAAGTGTTATGTCTGAACCTGCATCAATAAATTAAAAGACCTATGAAATCTGGCACCAGCCTAATTCAACTGAGAAAACAGTGCATAAATTAAAAAAAAAGCTATCCATATAAAAATCTGATCTATAACATATTAAACTTGCTTATATTGGCTTATTATTTCATAATTTTTAATGTCATTGCATGTATATTATCTTATTAGAATAATGTCAATATAGAGTCTCACAACTTAGGCATGAAAAACACTTATTTGGTAATAAAAAAATGGGCAAAATAAAAACTGACTATTAAATAATAATCATAAACATTAGTCTGATATCTATTCTGTACTTATAGTTTATTGGCTTTTTTTTTTTTAATGTTTAGTGAACTTCTAGCTATAATTTAAGCCCATTTCTGAGTCTTCTTTGGGCGTATAAAACAATTATCTGCATTGGACTCATAACAACTCTTCATCATTTCACTGATGTGACTACTTCTACTTTTTTCCTCTCCTTGAGACAAAGGTTTCCATTTACTTTTCCTCCTTGGTAGAACTGTCTATGCCTCTCTAAATAAATTTTTATTATCTCTGGATACTCTGCCCAAAAATGCAAAAATTAAAGCCAAACAACACTCTAATGCAGTTCCGCACAAAGCCAATCACTCTGTAGCAGAGAGATGGTTCTCAGTTCCTCTTACACGCGGGTGGCAACACCCACTGCAGAGCGTGTGAAAGAACGCGGGCCTGTATAATTAGCTAATTAAATAAATATAGTGATCCTCTGCTCCAGAAATACGCAGCTAATTATTCGAGAGCTGCCACCTAATATAAACAGTTATTCAAATAATTGGTTATGTGTTTATAATACTAACTCAAATAAGCAAACAAATGTATTATTTCTAGTTCAGCAGTAAAGAAGTCTTCATCACTCACCTCGCTGATTTAGAGCTTCTCAGGCCTTTAAGCGCCCACACTAACAATCAGAAAGTGAACTTAATACCAAAGAAACTGCCATTCTATTCCTCCCTTCCCGCCCCAGCGATAAGTCACTCACTCACCTGTGCGATCTGTATGGGCTGAGACAAGGGGATCTGCGTCATGGGTGTGGCGGCGGAGGCGGAGATGGTGGCCCCGGCAGCGCTGTGCTGTTGGCTGGCGGAATGCTGCTGCACGGCAGCCGCCAGCAGCTGTGCCTGTGCCTGAGCCTGCTGTAGTAGTAACTGCTGCTGGGCTGGTGTCAAAGTCAGCTAAACAAAGTCAGGACAAACAGTCGGAAAGAGTTAAAGGAGATGGGCCCCCAGTGCAAGCCAACTGCTTTGAAGTAAGTAACTCAAGTGGTATTAAACCATAGCTACCCAACTTCATATGGCAAGTATGAGGCTAAAATGTTCATCAGTGATCAAGCTACCATTACTTGCAGACCATTTACATTAAAATAGTGGTCCTCACTCTGGACTTAATCATTCAAGCTTGTCCAGGACCAAAGGTTCAGGCAAAAAAGTAATTAACTAGTAAGCAACAAAGAAAAGAATCAATACTGCCAGGAAATGAAAAGATATTTACATCCAACAGAACAGCAAGTCATTAGTGAGATGAATAAGGAACAAGGATGCTGGATCTGACCAGGAAAGAACTGATAAGGCCCAGCTTCTTCTAATTAGCATGAATCCCTGCCATATTCCATCACTTTCATTATGTTCTAAGATATGATTAAAGAATATGAGGTCCATTTGTTTCTTTTCCCAGTCTCCGTACAGCCTCCTCCCCAACTATCTTTTCTGTTACTGAAAGCATGGGGTCTCTGCAACTTTACATCCTCTTTCCAATATATTATTTCTGTGAAACAGGTGGTGACAGCCACTCTCTTTAGAGGCAAATGAAGCCCCAGGCCCAAGTTTGACAGACGCTCCAGCCACATGAACCTGCATTCCCAAGTGTCTCTTACTCTTGTAAACACTAGGCACTCAAACAAAACCCAAACAAGAAAATAGGAAATGTATTTGAAGATTTTAACTTGCTTTCAAAATGCAGCTTTTTTCAAACACACTTAAAGTGTTAAGTATGTTCTACCTTCTTTTTGGTGACATGTTCTGATCAAAGCAAGAAGGAATATTCTGAAGAGCAAGTATGTCATTTAGTGGCATAATCCTTTTTCAAAAAAGGTCCAATACAATTTGTGTATTAGAGACAGAATCAAAATTAAATCATTCAAAATCCCAATACCCGTCAAGATAGATGTTTATAAATATTTTATATAATATGTAAACATATATTAATTTCTATTGATGGGATTTTGTAAAACAATTTTGCAACTATTCTTAAAAGAGCCTTCTGCTACCAAAACATACTTAACTGAAATGAAGGAAATAAAATATTTTGTAGGTTGATGTGATATGAACTGAATAACAAACAACTTTTCCTTACCACTCCTTTTGACTCCCCCACAAAAGATAATTTAATACACAAATTTTCAACATTGGAAAATATTTTTAATGGGGCCTCAGAGAAAAGACATCTGAAAAGTTAAAAGCTTAATATACTTGCACAGGTCAATTTACTACCAATATTGAAAGAGACACATGTACCCCAGTGTTCATCGCAGCACTGTTTACAATAGCCAGGACATGGAAGCAACCTAGATGTCCACTGGCAGACGAATGGATAAGAAAGCTGTGGTACATATACACAATGGAGTATTACTCAGCTATTAAAAAGAATGCATTTGAATCAGTTCTAATGAGGTGGATGAAACTGGAGCCTATTATACAGAGTGAAGTAAGTCAGAAAGAAAAACACCAATACAGTATACTAATGCATATATATGGAATTTAGAAAGATGGTAATGATGACCCTGTATGTGAGACAGCAAAAGAGACACAGATGTAAAGAACTGACTTTTGGACTCTGTCGGAGAGGGCAAGGGTGGGATGATTTGAGAGAACAGCATTGAAACATGTATATTATCATACGTGAAACAGATTGCCAGTTCAGGTTTGATGCATGAGACAGGGTGCTCAGGGCTGGTGCACTGGATGACCCTGAGGGATGGGATGGGGAGGGAGGTGGGAGACAGGGTCAGGATGGGGAACACATGTACACCCGTGGCTGATTCACATGACTGTATAGCAAAAACCACCACAATACTGTAAAGTAATTAGCCTCCAATTAAAATTAAAAAAAAACTTTACTACCAAAAAAACCCAGATGACATTTATTGAACACTATGACATGCCAGACACTGTTCTGTGAGTTTCACCTACATCACTACTCCTAACCTCTAAAACAATTCTGTGAGCTAAGTATTAACATCTCCGTTTAACTGAAGGAAACCTGAGGCACAGAGAGATGAATTAGCCAACAAAGTAAACTGAAGAGCCAGGACACGACAGCAGAGGTTTCATTTTAGAACACTGTGTGTGTGTGTGCTTGGTCACTCAGTCATGCCCGACTCTTTGTGACCCCATGGACTGCAGCCTGCCAGGCTCCTCTGTCCACAGAATTTTGCAGGCAAGAGTACTGGAACAAGTTGCAATTTCCTATTCTAGGGGATCTTCCTGACCCAGAGACCAAACCTGTGTCTCTTGCATCAGCAGGTGGATTCTTTACCACTGAGCCATTTGGGAAGCCCCTTAGAACACTATACAGTAATTTTAAATGTTTTTCTTTTATAGGTACTGATCCATTCTTTAACTTCTACTCTGCAGTGATGTTATAACTCCAAACTGACAACCGCTGATACAATTTCATCACTGTAACTATTTGAACCATGGGAACATGATTCCACTGCAGATGAAGCAACAGTTGGAACACTGGTTTAAAAAAGTTAGTAAGTTTACGCAGAGCCTATCTGCCATAGTAAGAAAAAATACACTGAAAACTCATGACAGAGATAGCTCTTTTTTCAGAGCTGTTTACAATGTAGAAAACTGCTTTAAAGACATATGCCAGGCATAGCCATGTATCTGCTACAGTCAACAGATCTAATCAGATACTGGCCAGTGGCAGTACTGACACAGAGGAAGTTTATTACAAATCTCTCAGTGAAAACTCACCCCAGTTATCTGTCCTCCAGCCAGCATAAGCTGGGTCTGGGGGATGGCTGCCTGCACTGAAGGCTGCTGGGAAGGCTGGCTCGGCTGCTGTGAATCCCCCGATTCTTCATTAGGTTTAGACTGAGGGGGTGGGGGGAGAAAAAAAGATTTAATAATTGATTTTTTAAAAGTACTAATTTCATATTTTGAGATTTACAACACAGACTTATCTAATCATGAGTTTTCCAACTTCACATTTCCTTTCTTATATCTTTGTATTTTCCTAATTTTACGTATTAAGTTTTCAGACTTTTTATTCCCAAACTAGCAAAGCTGCTTAGTTTTTCTCAATTTTTAAAATTTTTCAATAATTCTTAATTTTTAAGAAGTAATGTGGTCTTCCACTAGTTGACAGAACTTTTCATAAACACAAATCCTTACCTCTGGAAATAAGGAGGAAGGGAAGAGCATATTTTCAACCTATGTTTACACTAGACAGACCCTCTATCTCAACATTTTGACATGTCTTTGGTGGCCAGTGTAAAACTTCCCTATATACCATTTCAGAAATTGATTATTTGACCCACTGAACTTTTCAACTAATCTTTTAAAGAACTATAAATTTAGCATTCCCTCATCAAGTAACACGCAAGCTTAGAGGGAAATGCTGAAGCCAAGAGGGAAAGAGAATATGATCCTGAAAGGGGCACTGAGAGAAAATTTTATGGTAATTAAAACTGGTTATGCAGAGCATTAAAATTCTGCCTAGATTTGCATATTTCCCACCACCTGTTTTGGGGACTGCAGCAAGGCTAATTAACATAAAGGCTCTGATTAATTCTGCCAGTCATTGAGAGATAATTACAGTGCAAGACTGTAAACATTCCACAGTGGAGATACAGCCTGTTTGCCAACATCTCTCTAAGGGATAACAGTTTGCCATGGCAACCAAGGCAATTTTCCACCTCCTCTCCCTCAAAAAGGAAGGTCACATTATCTCCTTTTCATTTCTCTTCTCGTCTCCATGTGTTACTAGGTCCATATTTCACTTGGTTTCATGGAATGCTCAGTCCAAGGTCTTTAGTCATTAGCAACACTGAAATCAACCTTCCAGAATACTGTTTTTCTCTCTTGACTGTTAGTTACCTAAACACTATAATGAAAGGAAGCAGCAGGTTGACTGAAGTATTATGGAGTAATGCAGAAGAACTAAACTTTGCATGTTATGTTGAATGGTTCATAGAAACAAAGCACCCAGATTTCAGTTTTGTCTTTAAATTTGACTGTATGAAGCCCATTAACGTTCAGAAATAGGTTTAATTGCAATTCTCAGATTCATGACATGGCAGAGCAGAGAAGAACCTTGTCAATCTTCTAAACTCGTCCACTTAAATACATGCAGTTGCCCCTTGGTATCTACAGAGAATAAGTCCCAGGACCACCCCCACCCCTCCAACCCCCTGCCTCAGACACCAAAATCTGCAGATGCTGAGGTCCTTCACAGTCAGCTCTCTGTACCTCCAGATGTGGAACCCGGGGATAGGCAGGGCTGACTGTATAAGAAAAAATGAGCCCCAGGAGGAAACGTGACTTGCCAAAATTCACACAGCTAGTGAGTGGCAGAATGAGAATTCAAATCTAAGACTTAGGTCTC
Source organism: Bos grunniens (assembly GCF_055505025.1). Classification (NCBI taxonomy): domain Eukaryota; kingdom Metazoa; phylum Chordata; class Mammalia; order Artiodactyla; family Bovidae; genus Bos; species Bos grunniens. The sequence goes on along the minus strand of NC_141167.1, from coordinate 120,705,447 downwards.
TCATTTTATTGTTCTTCCCTCTAATATAATGTTTTCCTAAGATATGCAAAATGATAAATGGCTGTACAACTTAGAAACATTTTTACTGAACTTCCAAATAAAACCTTGAAAGTAGAATTTTCTTGTTCACCTTTGGACATTCACAGTGATGTAATATAAAATGGATTTTTATTAATGGCTTTGATTATCATTATTTGAATTTTTATGAGATTCAGTAAGAAAAAAAGTAATACTTCTAAGTATTTTCATTATAAAATTATTGCATATTCATTACAGAAAATTAGAAAAATACGGTAAAAATGAATAGAAAAACTGATCCCCAGTCCCATGTCCCAGCTCACCTGTACATTTAGAGACTGAGCAGCAGCCTGTAAACTTGTTCCAGCGAGCTGGACCTATAAAAGTAAAGCAACTGGGGAAATTCTAATCGAATACTGTTGACATCCATCATTAGAGCCTGTCATCAACAAGTCTCTACAAACGTGTGTTCTATTTAGAGCCAAGCATATGAAGAGGTTTACTTTAAGGAGTTGAAACTTTATGGAAAAGCTCACAGTACCTCCACCTCCCAGCAGAAAGTGCTGTTAAAATTTCCTCTCTGAAGATGTTTTCCCACACTAAATCTGCATCAGCAGGCCTGCCACACTTGTATTTAACATTCCTTACATTACATCGTTAGTACTCACAGGATACTTAGTTTCTAAAACCTTAACTCATCTTCCACATTGTGTTAAAGAACATAGAAGCAGGCTACTTATAGACATTATTTTTACCCTTAAAAACAATCAGAATTATCTACTCATTCTAATTTCAAAATTTCATGTATATAAAAGTAAAAATCTTATAAACACACACACACACACACATCTACATAGTCAAGTCCTTAAAATATTTATTGTCATAATTCAAAAATCCTGGCTGAAATAAAGAATCTGTCCTATAAACCACATATGAAAGTCTGTGAGAACAGTTAATACTAACACTTCACACATTCAGAAAGTTCAAACCATGGTGATATTAAAATAAGGGTCATCATGTGGCAACCATGATAATAATAACTGATTTAGGCAACTGTCACCAATGGGTGTTCTAACTAATGGGTGAAATTTAAGGAGTAACATGATATTTACATATGCTCTCCCTATCTCTCCATAGATATTTATTAATTACAAAGGGTAAAATAGTGGGAAAATCAGGAAGACAAGTGATCACAGTTAAAGCCACCAGTAATGATACATGTTCCTCCTACTATGATGCACTTAGAAGAATACAATATTATTTACAGTGTATTTCCCTCTAGTTCTAACCGTGATGAAATATCAGTCAAATCTAAATTGACCAACACTATATAAAACAACTGGACTGTTACATAAACTAGGTTTGAATAAATGGAAACCTACCCTAGAATGGCAGCAGTGGGAATTAAAAGTAGGAAACATGAAAAGTATTGCAAAAGTACTACACAGCATCCTGGAAACTGACTGGATATAAATGAAGAAAAAACAAGTTACGGATTATTCCAGGGTTCAAATTTGGAAGGCTGAAAAATTTATCATTAACATGATAATTCCATTTTGGATTTAGCACACAGCATCAAGACTTCCTGAACTTAAAACTTCTTTGTGATTTTATTTCAATCATGATGTTTCTGGGTAAAAATTTGTTGAGGAATACAAATCTTACAGTATCTCCTTATTAATTATGAGGAAGATAGTTACCTTTATAGTAGACAAATTTGAGACACTACCTTAATCAAATGATCAAATTCAGTACAGAATAATGGGACAAGTTGACATGTATGCTGCTGCGGCTGCTGCTAAGTTGCATCAGTCACGTCTGACTCTGTGCAACCCCACAGACGGCAGCCCACCAGGCTCCCCTGTCCCTGGGATTCTCCAGGCAAGAATACTGGAATGGGTTGCCATTTCCTTCTCCAATGCATGAAAGTGAAAAGTGAAAGTGAAGTTGCTCAGTCGTGTCCGACTCTTAGCGACCCCATGGACTGCAGCCTACCAGGCTCCTCTGTCCATGGGATTTTCCAGGCAAGAGCACTGGAGTGGGTTGCCATTGCCTTCTCCTGACATGTATATACATACACAAAATGTATGTGCACAAACACAGACACATAAAGCTTATATGGTAACATGGTAACAATTAGTGATACCAGATGAAGAGCTTTTGGCTGAAAACTGTTCTATTGTTATTCAATTTTCCATAGATTTTAAAGTTTTCAAAATAGAAAGTTGAAAACAGAAAGTGAGAGCATCCCTTTACAACTCCATTTAGCTAGCTCCCAACATCCTTTGGGCTTCCCTGGTGGCTCAGATGGTAAAGTAACTGCCTGAAATGCTGGAGACCTGAGTTCAATCCCCGGGTTGAGAAGATCCCCTGGGATAGACATGGACCAATGGACTGGTTCAAACTAGGAAAAGGAGCACGTCAAGGCTATATATACTGTCACCCTGCTTATTTAAATTCTATGCAGAGTACATCATGTAAAATGCCAGGCTGGATGAAGCACAAGATGGAATCAAGATTGCCGGGAGAAATATCAACAACCTCAGATATGCAGATGATAGCACTCTAATGGCAGAAAGCAAAGAGGAACTAAAAAAGAACCTCTTGAAGGTGAAAGAGTGGAGTGAAAAACTTGGCTTAAAACTCAACATTCAAAAAATGAAGATCATGGCATCCAGCCCCATCACTTCATGGCAAATAGATGGGGGAAAAGTGTTAACAATGACAGATTTTATTTTCTGGGGCTCCAAAATCACTGTGGATGGTGACTGAAGCCATGCAATTAAAAGATGCTTGCTCCTTGGAATGCTGAAGCTGAAGCTCCAATATTTTGGCCACCTGGAAGAAGAATTTGGTGAAGAGCTGACTCACTGGAAAAGACCCTGACGCTGGGGAAGATGACATCACTGACTCAGTGGACATGAGTTTGAGCAAATTCTAGGAGATAGTGAAGGACAGGGAAGCCTGGTGTGCTGTAGTTCCTGGAGTTACAAAGAGTCAGACATGACTTAGCGACTGAACAACAACATTCTTTAAAACCTGGCTTAAAAATCACCCTATGATAAAAATCTTACAATATGTGAGATGAGCTAATCATTTCTTCCTCTGTACTCATAAGTTTTACCATCCATTCATTCATTTGTTCAACAAATTACTGAACATCTATTATTTTATGTCCATATGTGCTTTTCACCGGAGAAGGCAATGGCACCCCACTCCAGTACTCTTGCCTGGAAAATCCATGGACAGAGGAGCCTGGTAGGCTGCAGTCCATGGGGTCACTAAGAGTCGGGAATGACTGAGCGACTTCACTTTCACTTTTCACTTTCATGCATTGGAGAAGGAAATGGCAACCTACTCCAGTGTTCTTGCCTGGAAAATTCCAGGGATGGGGGAGCCTGGTGGGCTGCTGTCTCTGGGGTCGCACAGAGTCGGACACGACTGAAGCGACTTCGCAGCAGCAGCAGCAGTGCTTTTCATTGAACCTCCACCACTAGTACCATCTGGCACTACCAAAATCACTAATGCTGACCTGCACAATTTGTATACTAAACTGGTTCTAGGGTTTATATGAGGTAAAGACCAACAAGTTGTACAAAGTAAAGCTCTAACACATAACTGTGAACATAAATCAAGCAGTTGAGACACATTCCTAATCTGTCTCCCAAATGTTTTCATTGTTTTATTTACTTTCAATTTTCAAGCAGCTCCCATATCCCTTAACTCCTGGAGAGTCAATATTTGTTTTTATATTCCTTTTCTGTTTACTTTAATGATAACATATGGATGATAGATTTAGAGCCTGCTTTAGACTTAGGAGAAATCATGTAACATAAGAGTAATAAAGTTGAACCACAAACCAGGATGTTCACAGTCAAACAAAGCCTCTAAGTGGTTCAGTTCAGTTCAATCGCTCAGTCGTGTCTGACTCTTTGTGACCCCATGAATCGCAGCACGCCAGGCCTCCCTGTCCATCACCAACTCCCGGAGTTCACTCAGACTCACGTTCATCGAGTCGGTGATGCCATCCAGCCATTTCATCCTCTGTCGTCCCCTTCTCCTCCTGCCCCCAATCCCTCCCATCATCAGAGACTTTTCCAATGAGTCAACTCTTCGCATGAGGTGGCCAAAGTACTGGAGTTACAGCTTTAGCATCATTCCTTCCAAAGAAATCCCAGGGTTGATCTCCTTCAGAATGGACTGGTTGGATCTCCTTGCAGTCCAAGGGATTCTCAAGAGCCCAAATGTAAATGGTTTGAAATTGCTTTAAAGAAGGAATACGAGCTGTGAACTCAAAGTCTTACACAGCAGGTCTCAGGCAATGGGCGTTAAATCATTTTGGATGACTTTGTAATTTACTATTCAATACTTTCAGTGATTCACCACAGACCACACTCACAAAACAGTAACCCAGTTGTAAATGTATCTGTTCAAACAAGGAACTCTTTTTCACACAGCTGTGGGGTCAACAGCTATAGTCAACTAAGTTAAAGGATTCCCTAGTAACCATTCAGAACGACACGGTTAGATGCTGGTAACACCACGTTTAAATCAGCTTTAAAAGTCCCACATTCTAAAATAACTTTACTAAGCCCTAGCATTCCATGTCTGCATTTTTCACTCTCACTCCTAGCTGAGCAGAACAACATACCTGATGGAGATGTCCAAGGAAAGCCTGGGCCTGGGCTGTTGAGATGGCTCCTCCAACGGGCACAGGCTGCTTCTGAAAGTCCAGACCATTGGTTTGTGTGCCTAGAAGGCAAGCAAAATAATATAATTATTGAAAACACAAAAACTGAAATAAGCAACGGACTTTTCTTAAACAGGTGCATTTATCAGGCACCTATTTTGTACAAGCATTTTTCTAAGTACCTCCAAGGAGGTAAAGAGATTCAAAAGGATGAAGAAATACAGTAAAATGATTTCTCTTCTAAAGATAGAACTGCAAGACATGTACATGAATGCAGATAAAGGTTAAGAAACAAAAATATGAATAATAAATCATAATCATAAAATCATGTTAGTTCAAAAAGTGAAAGCAGCACTTAGAGCAAGTGGGATCACAACAAGCATGAAACCTACGGTGGCCTGAAGAAGAGATTATCATCATTACACTGCTGTAAAGACTGGTAGAGACACAGCTCTTATGGGAGCACCAAGGCTGTCTTCTAGTCTCTCCTTTCTTGACACATGGCTTGGACAGAAGAAATTAACAGGTGATTTTGCCAAGATTGAGATGAATTTACTCTTAAAATGCTTTAATAAATGATAGTAAAAGCAATCATTTAGATAAACAAAATGATTTTATTAATGTATAGATTGCTGCATACACCTGTTAGCAGGGGCTCTGCTATCGCCATCAGTTTCTAACTGTTACGGCAGTCAGTGCCTTTAACTGCTTACATTGCATCTAATGTAGGAATCAGACTAATGTATGGAAAGACACACCACCCCACTACCCAGAAATACTTTCTAAGAGATATACTACATTGTTTTCAAATTACTATGTCTAGATATTATTTAGAAATAACCAGAGCACTCTTTGTAGTGAATAAAATATAATGGACTATGGGAACCTGCAAGAATCATCGAGTCACATGAACACGGTAGTGAGCTTCCACTTTCTACCACTGGAACTTCTCAACGTCTCTTCCTCAGCCTCGTGTATGTTTACAGAGCAGACCAGTTAGAAAAGAACGAGCTAGAAATTTCAGGCAGTATTTCTAAAAGGGAGCTAACTTCTGCCATTATATGTCCTAGCTAACTTTGAGCAAACGCATCATTTTAATAGAATTAATTAGGCAGATCACATGACTCACAAGAACTATTTAAGGTTTGAGATAATTATTTAAAAAGCGAACATGTATTTCACCTCCTTGAAAAATCTCATAGTGATTGTTCTCTTATGGTTTTTCCTAAAGTTTCTCATAGACAGGAAATACAGAACTTCTTACATATATATAATTAATGAAACTAAGAGTACATGCTTGCATCAAGTAGTGTGAGACACTAGTTGAAATAAAATTTACTTTAAATTCCATAAGCCACATACAGAAGTTTCACTATTTATTTAAAGTTGCACATTTTTGTCAATGGCTGCTGTCTCCATCTCGATGCAGGAAATCACTACTTATGTCAAGATTGTAAGACTGTGCACTATTAGAGAAACAAGCTCAAGATACATTGAAGTGAAGTCACTCAGTTGTGTCCAACTCTTTGCGACCCCATGGACTGTAGCCTACCAGGCTTCTCTGTCCATGGGATTTTCCAGGCAAGTGTACTGGAGTGGATTGCCATTTCCTTCTCCAGGGGATATTCCCGACCCAGGGATCGAACCCAGGTCTCCCGCATTGTAGACAGATGCTTTACCCTCTGAGCCACCAGGGAAGCCTCAAGATACATTAAATAAATCAACAAGGCTAAAAGAAGATAAGATTTTGAAAAACAGAGATAAGCACTTAGAGATTAACACATCACCAGTTGAAGAAGTCTTCCAGAAACAAATATTTCACTCTCATGGAGACCATAAAAATTCCACACACTGGTTCCATTTTCGAGTTCTCATAAAAATAAGAACAACAAGCTTTTTGTAAATCACAAAGAAATATACAACACAAGTTTGACTGATTTCTGGTGTACAAAGCCTATTCCAGTGGCCTACACATAATGCTATTTAAGTACTCTGCTCTTCCTCTTGGGGGTAAGGAGGGGTGGCATAAAGTTATGGTATCCAAAGCATGGTAGGATCAAAACATTGAGATAACAACTCAGACAACCAGAGATCTAAGATGCAAAGGCACAGATTTTTTTTTTTTTAAGTGCTGAGGCTCCACTGGGATATGAGAGGTAGAATAAAGTACATACTGCATAGAAATCATTCTCGTAAAACATATTCTGAGCTAAAGAAAGGAGAAGGGAACAGATACACAGCCATACGCAGGCATATCCTAATCAGACTTCAGTATGAAGACAGCATGGAAAAACAGGAATCAGATCAGAGATCAGTCACTTAGTCATGTCTGACTCTTTGCGACCCCATGAATCGCAGCACGCCAGGCCTCCCTGTCCATCACCAACTCCCGGAGTTCACCGAGACTCACGTCCATTGAGTCAGTGATGCCATCCAGCCATCTCATCCTCTGTCGTCCCCTTCTCCTCCTGCCCCCAATCCCTCCCAGCATCAGAGTCTTTTCCAAAACAGGGACGCTGGGAGCCAAAACCAAATGTGTGCCTGAGAAAATAGCAGCATTCAAAGGAGCAATCAGGGAAACTAAAAGGTTGGGGGAGCAGGCTGAATTACATATGCAGATTAACATACGATACAGCATAGAGTTAACCCAAGTGATCCTGAGGAATTTAGAAATGACAGAGGTCAGAGCTAAAGAACTTGTAAGGTTATCACTAGAACAGTATTACCGAGGTAAACTTCAAAGATCTTGTATACAGCACCTCCTTGTCCCACTGGTGAAGAAACAGAGATTAAGGAATCTTAAGTGAATTGCTCAAGATGTCTGAGCTAGTTGGTGGAAGGGCTAAGACAAGGAATGGGTTCCTGATTCTGCATAAACTCACTCACAGAGAAAGGATAGCTGAAATTAGTAAAGTAAAAAGTCTATTAATTAAGAATGGATATACGTATAGATCTTCCTTAATTAATGATGGGGTTGCTGCTGCTGCTGCTAAGTCACTTCAGTCGTGTCCGACTCTGTGCGACCCCACAGACGGCAGCCCACCAGGCTCCCCCATCCCTGGGATTCCCCAGGCAAGAATACTGGAGTGGGTTGCCATTTCCTTCTCCAATGCATGAAAGTGAAAACTGAAAGTGAAGTCGCTCATTCATATCTGACTCTTCGCGACCCCATGGACTGCAGCCCACCAGGCTCCTCCATCCATGGGATTTTCCAGGCAAGAGTACTGGAATGGGGTACCATCACCTTCTCTGAATGATGGGGTTCCGTTCTGATAAAACCCTTCCTAAACTGAAAATATCCTAAGCCAAAAATGCATTTAATACACCTAACCTACAGAATGTCATAGCTTGGCCTGACCTAGCTTAAATGTGCTCAGAACATTTTTATTAGCCTACAGTTGGGTAAAATCATCTAACACAAAGCTTGTTTTATAATAAAATATTGACATTCTCATGTAACTTAATGGAGAAGGAATATGGCAACCTCCTCCAGTGTTCTTGCCTGGAGAATCCCAGGGACAGAGGAGCCTGGTGGGCTGCTGCCTATGGGGTCGCACAGAGTTGGACATGACTGAAGCAACTTAGCATGCATGCATGTATTGGAGAAGGAAATGGCAACCCACTGCAGTATTGCCTGGAGAATCCCAGGGACAGAGAAGCTTGGCCGGCTGCCGTCTATGGGGTTGCACAGAGTAGGACACGACTGACGCAACTCAGCAGCAGCATGTAACTTAATAAATAATGTAATGAAAGTGAAAAACAGAATGGGTGCATAGTGCTGAATGGTTGTAAGTGTATCAGTTGTTTCCCCTCCTGCTGCTGCCCAGCACCCAAGACAGTATCCGTCACCAGCCTAGGAAAACATCAAAATTCAAGATTCAAAGTATGGTTTCTACAGAGTCCATACTGCTTTTGCACCACCATAGGCTGGGACTGCGTATAGAGAAAAGGTTGAAGATAAGAGGGGACCTAATTAGGATATGTAAAGACAAAGAATCAGAGGAAGCAGTTAAAAAGTAGGAAAAAGCTCCCTCAAGACTAACATCCTCAGGAGCCAGAGAAGAGAAAGTTGCAAGGATGGGGTACTATGATCAAATGGTACAGAAAATATAAGGACTAAGTACTGAGAAAGAAGAAAGAATGGATCAAGAATTAATGAAATGGGGAAAACACGTAACAGAAATATCAACTTGATTCTTTCAAAAGAATCATATAACTAACAAACTTCTGGCAAAATAAAATAAAAGGAGCAAATAATTTAAGGATAACCAAATAAGCAAAATAAAAAAACGTCACAGAAACTAAAAAGAAGATATTGTGAACTGATAAAATAAAACTTAAGAGACAGGTAACTCTCCAGAAACTTTATCAAGACTGACTCAAGAAAGAAAGAAAGAAAAAAAAAAGGCCCAAGAGTCCATAGCATTTGAAGAAATTGAATTAGTAGATAAAAATATTCCTGAAAAGAAAATGAAAAGTCTAGATTATATTATTCTGCTTGCTTTCAAAAATTCAAGGAAAAAAGAATTCCAATCCTATACAACATTATCAGAGTGTGGTTTAAAAAAAAGGAAATACTTCATAACTCATTTTTATGAGGTCAGTATAACCTTGATACTAAAACTTGACAACGTATGAAAAACAAAAATCATAAATATATGAAAATATCCTAAATAATAACAAAAATAATCCAGTATGATAAAATATTGTGACTAAGATGGATTTATTCCAGGAATGCAAGGTTGGTTTCGGGCTAAAAGAAATTCAAATAATGTAAGGGGGATGGAGAAAAACATTTAGACAAAATTCAATATCCACTTATGATAAAAATTCTAGGTGTAGGAAAAGAAAGAAGCTTCTCTAACTTGACAAAGAGTAACACTAAATGCACTCACTTTAAGATTAAGAACAAGATCAGGGTGCTAGCTATTGGAAGGCTTAGTCAGCAAAATAAGGAAAGAAAACAGTTAGTTGGGGTGAAAAAAACGAACCTCCTTCCTAGATAATTTGAGTATGGATATAGAATATCCTAAGGAATGTAACATATAAGATGTTTACAAAGACACACAGATGGCAGAGCAGAAGGATGTGCACTCATCTTCTCATGTGGGAACTCAAAATTGCAACTCGCTGTGGAACAATCATTGACAGGAGAATGTGGGATCTCACCAAAAAAAGATATCCCACGTCAAAGGGCAAAGGAGAAGCCCCAACAAGACAGGAAGAGGGGCGAAATCACGGTTAGAATCAAACCCCATAACCGCCAGAGATGCCTGGAGGGCTCAAAGAAAACCTTGTGCGCAACAGGAGAGCCCACAGACACTGAGGCAGACCTGCCTCTGGGTCTTGAGTGTCTCCTGCGGAGGCACCGGTCAGCAGTGGCCTGCCTCAGGGGCAGGGGCTCTGCTTGTGGCAGACCTGGGTCACACAGTGTGTGGCACAGGCCGTTTAAGAAGAGGTCGCCATGAACCCCGCCATAGAGTCGCCAAGCAGACGACTGACAAACTGCAGAACAATTATGCCAAAGAAATCCTCGCACTGATAAGAAAGTTCTAGGACCCGCAATAGACTTCCCAACCTGGGGATCGGGCAAAGGGACTGAGAACCCCCAGGCAATATGACTTTGGAGGCCAGTGGGATTTGATTACAGAACTTACACAGGACTGGGGAAATAGACACTTGGAGGGGACAAACAAAACCTTGTGCGCACCAGGACCCAGGAGAAAGGAGCAGTGACCCTGCAAGAGACTGACCCAGACTTGCCTGTGAGGGTCCAGGAGTCTCTGGCGGAGGTGTGGGTGCACACTGGCCTGCTGCAGGGTCAGGGGCACTGAATACAACGGTGCCTGTACGAGACCTTTTGAAGGAGGTCGCCATTATCTTCATCAACCCCACCATAATTTGGTCTCAGGTCAAATAACAGGGAGGAAACACAGCCCTGCCCATCAACAGAAAATTAAAGATTTACTGAGCACGGCCCCGCCTGTCTAGTACAGTTCCCCCCACAGTCAGCCTCTCCCAACAGGAGGCTTCTATAAGCCTTTTATCCTTTATCCATCAGAGGACAAACAGAATGAAAACCACAATCACAGAAAAGTAATCAAATTGATCACATGGACCACAGCCTTGTCTAACTTAATGAAACTATGAGCCATGCCTTGTAAGATCACCCAAGATGGACTGAAGACAGACGGGTCATGGTGGAGAGTTCTGACAAAATGTGGTCCACTGGAGAAGGGAATGGCAAACCAGTACTCTAACCTTGAGAACCCCATGAACAGTATGAAAAAGCAAACAGTTAAGACACTGAAACATGAACTCCCCAGGTCAGTAGGTGCCCAATATGCTAGTGGAGATCAGTGGAGAAATAACTCCAGAAAGAGTGAAGAAACGGAGCCAAAGGGAAAACAACTGCAAGTTGTGGTTGTGACTGGTGGTGGAGGTAAAGTCCGATGCTGTAAAGAGCAATACTGCACAGGAACCTGGAATGTTAGGTCCGTGAATCAAGGTAAACTGGAAGTGGTCAAACAGGAGATGGCAAGAGGGACCATCAACATTTTAGGAATCAGTGAACCAAAATGGACAGGAATGGGCGAATTTAATTCAGATGGCCATTTTATCCACTACTGTGGGCATTCTGAAACTCTTAGAAGAAATGGAGCAGCCCTCATAGTCAACAAGAGTCTGAAATGCAGTACTTGGGTGCAGTCTCAAAAATGACACAATGATCTCTGTTTGTTTCCAAGGCAAACCATTCAATATCACAGTAATCCAAGTCTATGTCCCAACCAGTAATGCTGAAGAAGCTGAAGTTAAACGTTTCTGTGAAGACCTACAAGAACTTCTAGAACTAACACCAAAAAAAGATGTCCTTTGCACCATAGGGTACTGGGATGCAAAAGTACGAAGACAAGAGATACCTGGAGTAACAGGAAAATTTGGCCTTGGAGTACAAAATAAAGCAGGACAAAGGCTAACAGTTTTGCCAAGAGAATGCACTGGTCATAGCAAACATACTCTACAAACAACACAAAAGAAGACTCTTCATACAGACATCACCAGCTGGTTAATACCAAAATCAGATGAGTTAGATTTTTGCAGCCAAAGATGGAGAAGCTCTATACAGTCAGCAAAAACAAGACCAGGACCTGACTGTGGCTCAGATCATGAACTCCTTATTGCCAAATTCAGACTTAAATTGAAGTAAGTGGGGAAAACCATCAGATCATTCAGGTATGACCTAAATCAAATCCCTTACAGTGAAAGTGTACAAAAAGATTCAGTGGAAGTGACAAAAAGATTCAAGGGATTAGATCTGATAGACAGAGTGCCTGAAGAACTATGGACAGAGATTCATAACATTGTACAAGAGGCAGGGATTAACACCATCCTCAAGAAAAAGAAATGCAAAAAGGCAAAATGGTTGTCTGAGGAGGCCTTACAAACACCTATGGAAAGAAGAGAAGGAAAAGGAGAAAAGGAAAGATATACCTAACTGAATGTAGAGTTCCAAAGAATAGCAAGGACAGATAAGAAAGCCTTCCTCAGTGATCAATGCAAGAAACGGAGGAAAACAAGAGAATGGGAAAGAATAGAGATCTCTGCAAGAAAATTAAGAGATACCAAGGGAACATTTCCTGCAAAGATGGGCACAATTAAGGACAGAACCGGTATGGACATAGAAGAAGCAGAAGATATTAAGAAGAGGCAACAAAAGTACACAGAAGAACTATACAAAAAAGATCTTTGTGACCCAGATAACCACAATGGTGTGATCACTCACCTAGAACCAGACATCCTGGAATGCGAAGTCAAGTCGGCCTTAGGAAGCATCACTATGAACAAAGCTAGTGGAGGTGATGGAATTTCAATTGAGCTATTTCAAATCCTAAAAGATGATGCTGTAAAAGTGTTGCACTTGATATGACAGCAGATTTGGAAAACTCAGCAGTGGCCACAGGACTGGAAAATGTCAGTTTTCATTCCAATCCCAAGGGCACTGCCAAAGGGCACTGCCAAAGAAGGGCAATGACAAAGAATGTTCAAACTACCACACAGTTGCACTCATCTCACATGCCAGCAAAGTAATGCTAAAAATTCTCCAAGCCAGGTTTCTACAGTATGTGAACTGTGAACTTCCAGATGTTCAAGCTAGATTTAGAAAAGGTAGAGGAATCAGAAATCAAATTGCCAACATCTGCTGGATTATTGCTTTATTGACTATGCCAAAGCCATTTACTCTGTGGATCACAACAAACTGTGGAAAATTCTTCAAGAGATGGGAACACCAGACCACCTTACCTGCCTCCTGAAAAATCTGTATGCATGTAAATAAGCAACAGTTAGAACGGGACATGGAACAAAAGAATGGTTCCAAATTGGGAAAGGAGTATGTCAAGGCTGCATTTTGTCACCCTGGTTATTTAACTTATATGCAGACTACATCATGTGAAATACAGGGCTGGATGAAACACAAGCTGGAATAAAGATTGCTGGGAGAAGTATCAGTAAACTCAGATATGCAGATAACACCACCTTATGGCAGAAAGTGAAGAAGAACCTCTTGATAAAGAGCCTTTCATAAAGAGCCTCTTGATGAAAGTGAAAGAGAGAAGTGAAGAAGCTGGCTTAAAACTCAACCTTCAGAAAACTAAGATCATGGCATCAGGTTCTATCACTTCACGGCAAATAGATGGGGAAACAATGGAAACAGTGACAGACTTTATTTTCTTGGGCTCCAAAATCACTACAAATGGTGACTGCAGCCATGAAATTAAAAGACGCTTACTCCTTGGAAGAAAAAGTATGACCAACCTAGCTGCTGCTGCTGCTGCTGCTAAGTCACTTCAATTGTGACTGACTGTGAGACTCCATAGACGGCAACCCACCAGGCTCCTCCGTCCCTAGGATTCTCCAGGCAAGATCACTGGAGTAGGTTGCCATTTCCTTCTCCAATGCATGAAAGTGAAAAGTGGAAGTGAAGTTGCTCAGTCGTATCCTACTCTTTGCAACCCCATGGACTGTGGCCTATCAGGGCTTCTCTGTCCATGGGATGTTCCAGGCAAGAGTACTGGAGTAGGTTTCCATTTCCTTCTCCAACCTAGACAGCATATTAAAAAGCAGAGACATGCCAACAAGGTCCATCTGGTCAAAGTTACAGTTTATCTGGTAGTCATGTATGAATGTGAGAATTGTACCATAAATAAAGCTGACTGCCAAAGAATTGATGCTTTTGAACTGTGGTGTTGGAGAGTCCCTTGGACTGCAAGGAGATCCAACCAGTCAATCTTAAAGGAAATCAGCTCTGAATATTCATTGGAAGGACTGATGCTGCAGCTGAAACTTGGGCCACCTGATGTGAAGAACTGACTCACTGGAAAAGACCCTGATGCTGGGAAAGATTGAAGGCAGGAGGAGAAGGGGACGACAGAGGATGAGATAGTTGGATGGCATCACCAACTCGATGGGCATGAGTTTGAGCAAGCTCCAGGAGTTGGTGATGGACAGGGAAGCCTGGCGTGCTGCAGTCCATGGGGTCGCAAAGAGTTGGACAGGACTGAGCGACTGAACTGAAGTGAATAATCAGAATAAGAGAATTTAATAAGATGCAGCACACAAAATCTGTTAAAAATTGCCTTTGTTATACACAAATGACCTGGGCTTCCTTGGTAAGTCAGCTGATAAAGAATCCATCTGTAACGCAGGAGATTCCCATTTGATTTCTGGGTCGTGAAGATCCTCTGAATGGATAGGCTACTCATTCCAGTATTCTTGGACTTCCCTGGTAGGTCAGATGGTAAAGAATCCCCCTGCAGTGCGGAAGATCTGGGTTCAATCCCTGGGTTGGGAAGATCCCCCGGAGGAGGGCACAGCCACCCACTCCAGTATTCTTGCCTGGAGAATCCTCATGGACAGAGAAGACTGCTGGGATACAGTCCCTGGGTTCACGTAGAGTCAGACACAACTGAGCGACTAACCACATACACACATACTACTTTAAAATTACAAGCATGATTCATCAAAAGACTATGTATGATTAATGAAAAGAAGAAAATAATTACAATACATATAAATAAGAAAGGATTAGTATTTAGAACACACAAAAAACTCCCATGAATCAACTTTAAAAGCCCAAGAGAAAAATTAGATTGGCAAAACGAATTAAGAATTTCACAAAAGAGGAAACATAATGGCCCACAAACACAAGAAAGGATATTCAACTTCCTTGGAAACTAGGGAAATACACTAAAGTGTCCAATGAGATAGCATTTTACACCCACTAGATTGGCTAAAATTACAAAGTTGGTTAATAGGAAGTTTTGGCAAGACTAAAATTCTCGTCTGTTGTTGGTAGCAGTATTATTCAGTACTACCACTTCAGCTACGGCCAGAGTACTGAGAAACAACGTAACAAGTTCAGCAGTTATGTATCAAGAGATTACAAAATTATAGCAGCCATGTTTGTAATAGCAAAAGCCTAAAAATAATGGAAACGTCTATCAATAATAGAATGGATAGAAAAATTGTGACGCATTCATATACTGGGATTACACATCTAGTGAAAGTGAATTAGAGATATATGTACAAACCTGGACGAATCCCCAAAACAAAATGTTCAGCCAGACAAAGAAGATATATATATATATATATGAAAAAAATATATATATATGAAAAGAAGAGAAGCGAAAAGCAAAGGAGAAAAGGAAAGATATAAACATCTGAATGCAGAGTTCCAAAGAATAGCAAGAAGAGATAAGAAAGCCTTCTTCAGCGATCAACGCAAAGAAATAGAGGAAAACAACAGAATGGGAAAGACTAGAGATCTCTTCAAGAAAATCAGAGATACCAAAGGAACATTTCATGCAAAGATGGGCTCGATAAAGGACAGAAATGGTATGGACCTAACAGAAGCAGAAGATATTAAGAAGAGATGGCAAGAATACACAGAAGAACTGTACAAAAAAGATCTTCACGACCCAGATAATTACGATGGTGTGATCACTGACTTAGAGCCAGACATCCTGGAATGTGAAGTCAAGTGGGCCTTAGAAAGCATCACTACAAACAAAGCTAGTGGAGGTGATGGAATTCCAGTTGAGCTATTCCAAATCCTGAAAGATGATGCTGTGAAAGTGCTGCACTCAATATGCCAGCAAATTTGGAAAACTCAGCAGTGGCCACAGGACTGGAAAAGGTCAGTTTTCATTCCAATCCCAAAGAAAGGCAATGCCAAAGAATGCTCAAACTACCGCACAATTGCACTCATCTTATACACTAGTAAAGTAATGCTCAAAATTCTCCAAGCCAGGCTTCAGCAATATGTGAACCGTGAACTTCCAGATGTTCAAGCTGGTTTTAGAAAAGGCAGAGGAACTAGAGATCAAATTGCCAACATCTGCTGGATCATAGAAAAAGCAAGAGAGTTCCAGAAAAACATCTATTTCTGCTTTATTGACTAGCCAAAGCCTTTGACTGTATGGATCACAATAAACTGTGGGAAATTCTGAAAGAGATGGGAATGCCAGACCACCTGATCTGCCTCTTGAGAAATGTGTATGCAGGTCAGGAAGCAACAGTTAGAACTGGACATGGAACAACAGACTGGTTCCACATAGGAAAAGGAGTACGTCAAGGCTGTATATTGTCACCCTGCTTATTTAACGTATATGCAGAGTACATCATGAAAAACGCTGGACTGGAAGAAGCACAAGCTGGAATCAAGATTGCTGGGAGAAATATCAATAACCTCAGATGTGCAGATGACACCACCCTTATGGCAGAAAGTGAAGAGGAACTAAAAAGCCTCTTGATGAAAGTGAAAGTGGAGAGTGAAAAAGTTGGCTTAAAGCTCAACATTCAGAAGATCATGGCATCCGGTCCCATCACTTCATGGGAAATAGATGGGGAAACAGCGTCAGACTTTATTTTTCTGGGCTCCAAAATCACTGCAGATGGTGACTGCAGCCATGGAATTAAAAGACGCTTACTCCTTAGAAGGAAAGTTATGACTAACCTAGATAGCATATTCAAAAGCAGAGACATTACTTTGCCAACAAAGGTTCGTCTAGTCAAGGCTATGGTTTTTCCTGTGGTCATGTATGGATGTGAGAGTTGGACCGTGAAGAAGGCTGAGCGCCGAAAAATTGATGCTTTTGAACTGTGGTGTTGGAGAAGACTCTTGAGAGTCCCTTGGACTGCAAGGAGATCCAACGAGTCCATTCTGAAGGAGATCAGCCCTGGGATTTCTTTGGAAGGAATGATGCTAAAGCTGAAACTCCAGTACTTTGGCCACCTCATGCGAAGAGCTGACTCATTGGAAAAGACTCTGATGCTGGGAGGGATTGGAGGCAGGAGGAGAAGGGGACGACAGAGGATGAGATGGCTGGATGGCATCACTGACTCGATGGACGTGAGTCTCAGTGAACTTTGGGAGTTGGTGATGGACAGGGAGGCCTGGTGTGCTGCGATTCATGGGGTCCCAAAGAGTCGGACACGACTGAGCAACTGATCTGATCTGATCTTATCTGATATATATATAGTATGATTCAACTAATACCTAGCTGGAAAAATATGCAAAGAAAAGCATGTGACCGTTAACACCAAATTCAGGTTGATGGTTACCTCTTTGGTAGAAGCACATGATCAGAATGGATCTACAGCGGCCTTCTGGAACATGATAACTGTTTTGTGACCAGAGTGGTAGACACATGAGTGCTTAAAGCACACATATGTGTTTACATACAGGTTTTTACAATTACCACTTTTATATTAAAATAGTAAAAGAAAAACATCAGCAATGACCAGAGTTGCAGTAAACTTTTGGGGATACATCCAGACAGCAAGAGGCAAAGAAAAAAGCAGGTGCATTAGAGGTGAATCCAAGGACACTAGTTTCAGTGAAGGCCCAGCTGAAAGTTAGGTGAAATTTACATGGAGTTTAAGAATTTTTGGCTTCCCCAGTGGCTCAGCTTGTAAAGAATCCGCCTGCAATGCGGGAGACCTGGGTTTGATCCCTGGGTTCGGAAGATCCCCCAACATCCCCATTCCAGTGTTCTGGCCTGGAGAATTTCAAGACTGTATGGGGTTGCAAAGAGTCAGACATGACTGAGCGACTTTCACTAAAAATTGGCAAGTTGTCATCTCCCAGGAAGTTGTTTCTTCACAGGTAGTAGTCAAGGACCAAACAGGCAAAGGTCTTCTGTCCTGATGAGTAGTTCACACTTCTGAGATTTGCACAGGTTTCATGCTTTTCAATGCCTCTCAGTGTCCAGACCATGTGCTACCTTCCTTTATGTTTCCAACCTTCCAAACACAAAAGCAATAATTTATCAGTTCAGTGCAGTCGCTCAGTCGTGTCCAACTCTTTGTGACCCCATGAATCGCAGCACGCCAGGCCTCCCTGTCCATCACCAACTCCCGGAGTTTACTCAGACTCACGTCCATCGAGTCAGTGATGCCATCCAGCCATCTCATCCTTTGTCGTCCCCTTCTCCTCCTGCTCCCAATCCCTCCCAGCATCAGAGTCTTTTCCAATGAGTCAACTCTTCGCATGAGGTGGCCAAAGTACTGGAGTTTCAGCTTTAGCATCATTCCTTCCAAAGAAATCCCAGGGCTGATCTCCTTCAGAATGGACTGGTTGGATCTCCTTGCAGTCCAAGGGACTTTCAAGAGTCTTCTCCAACACCACAGTTCAAAAGCATCAATTTTTCGGCGCTCAGCCTTCTTCACAGTCCAACTCTCACATCCATACATGACCACTGGAAAAACCGTAGTCTTATACCTTCTATTACTCCAATGTGATTTGTCTCTTAAAAAAAATTGACTTCTGCTTTTTAAAATTCTGTCCAGGAATGCCTTTATTTTATTATTTTTTGGTAGAGGGAAGACAGTCTTTTCATTATCCTAAACCTATTGTCATTTGTCCATGAATGAGAATAGATATCTATGTCCTTTTTTTGCTGTTTTAGTCGCTAAGTCATGTCCGACTCTTTTGTGACCCCATGGACTATAGCCTGCAAGGCTCTTTTGTCTGTGGGATTCTCCAGGCAAAAATACTGGAGTGGGTTGCTGGGCCTTCCTCCAGGGGATCTTCCTGATCCAGGGACGGAACCCACGTCTCCCATGTCTCCGGCACTGGCAGGCAGGTTCTGTACCGCTAGTACCACCTGGGAAGCCCCCTGTTATGTACAGTAGTTTGTACATATGAATCCCACACATAGTGAATCCATAATGATTAAAGCAACTTAAAAATATACGTACCTTTCATTTTGACTTTTAAATTAATTTTATTGGAGTATAGTTGATTTACAATGTTGTATTAGTTTCTGCTGTACAGAAAAGTCAATCAGTTATGCATACACATATACGTCCACTCATATTTAGATTCTATTCCCATACGGGTCATTAAAGAGCACAACTGAGCTGTTAAGTAAAGACACTTAATCCTTATTTAGGAGATAATATTAATATTTTCCAAACAGGTCAACCCTTTGAGGCCTCAAAATTAAAACTTACAATCTAATTATCTCTTCAGAATCTAGTTATATCTAAAGGAAACCATGATACTTAAAAACAAATTTTATTTTTTCTAATCTCAGTGACCTCAGATTTTTTTTCTAAATCCATAGGTTTGAGAGGTAGTAAATAAATAAGAAAAACTGCCACTGCCCTCAAGCCAAGCATGGCAGACTACGTTATTTGTGGTAAGAAAGGTACAAAGTGCTTTGAGAGTTCTAGTGTGGCAGAGAGGGAGAGAGGAGATTTTAAATAGGGTCTAGGATTAGAGTGAGGGCTGAACCACCAAGGAGAGCAAAGCAAAAATCAAATGGTTCATATGTAAAAATACTTTATTATTACAACCCATTATTCGTATCTTAAGTCATTCTAACTGTAATACAGAGGAAGATGCCCAAAGACACTGTCAGAAAAAAAAAAAGTAAAGATTTGGATTCTAACACTATTTCCTGACAAAAATGAATACAGAGAGGTTACTTTAAATGTATATTATTCAACCCATTAGCAGGCTCTAAGACTCTTGAGAGTCCCTTGGACTGCAAGGAGATCCAACCAGTCCATTCTGAAGGAGATCAGCCCTGATCTCCTTTCTTTGGAGGGAATGATGCTGAAGCTGAAACTCCAGTACTTTGGCCACCTCATGCGAAGAGTTGACTCATTGGAAAAGACTCTGATGATGGGAGGGATTGGGGGCAGGAGGAGAAGGGGACGACAGAGGATGAGATGGCTGGATGGCATCACTGACTCGATGGACGTGAGTCTGAGTGAACTCTGGGAGTTGGTGATGGACAGGGAGGCCTGGCGTGCTGTGATTCATGGGGTCGCAAAGAGTCGGACACGACTGACCGACTGAACTGAACTGAACAGGAGGGAAAAAAAAGGAAAATAACAAGTGTAACAAGGATGTGGAGAAAATGGGATCCTTGGCCCTCATTATGGAAATGGAAAATGATTGAGCTGCTGTGGAAGAGTTTAGTGGGTCTTCAAAAGGTTAACTACATGATCCATCAATTCCACTGTAGGTATATACCCCAAAGAACTGAAAACAGATACTCAAATCCTTGCACATGAATGTCCATAGCAGCACTATTCACAACAACTAAAAAGCAGAAACAACCCAAATGTCCACTACAGATAACTGGAAAAACAAACTGTGGTATAGTCACACATGGAATATTATTTGGGCACAAAAAGAATGAAGTACTGCTACAACCTAGATGAACCTCAAAAACATCATGCTAAGTGAAGAAGTCAGACAGACATACTGTATGATGCCATTTAAATGAAATCTCCAGAAGGGTTCAGCCAACACAGACATATCACAGACTGATGACTGCCAGGAGCTGGGGGGAGGGGAAAAGTAGAGTATCCTTTTAATGGCTTCCTTTTGGAATAATGTTAGAACTAGATAAAAGCGACAGCTGCAACAACACTGCGAATGTACTAAATGTCACAGAATTGCTTGCTTTTAATGCTTAATTTTATGTTATATGCACTTCACCTCAATTAAACAGAATCAAAAATGAATTCTCAGCTGTAGAGCAAAACAGACAGTAGAAATCTTACCGCCCTATGAGCTTCCCTGGCTATAGCAGCCAATCTCACCTCTCTGATCGGCCACTTGACATTCTGCTACAAGGCAATTAACAAGAGACTTAGTCTCTAGTGGAACTATGTATGTACAAAAATAAACAAACATTTTTTGAATGAGAAATTCTGGAACATGGGGTTCGTGAAAGTAATTTTTCATCACTAAGCAGATATATTCTGGATGATATGTACTATATTTTAATCTGTAATTAGCAGCCACATTATATACTACTACTTCAGTTAAACCTATACAATAAGGAAAAGTTTTTTTTTTTTTCCTTCAGATTCTTAATTTAAGGCAGTAAATTTAATTTCAGTAAATTTAAGGCAATCAAAATTATGGTTAAATTTCAGATGTCCTACAAGAAATAATGATAATATCTGTGCCTGTCACTACATTCCCTTGATAAGCAGCACAAATTGCAAATGAACGTCACAAAAAGTCAGGCAACTGTGGGGCATATCTAATAGAAAAAACAGCCTAAAGATCTTCATGAAAACTTGGCTTCTACTAGTGTGTGTGTCTATGTGTGTGAATAGGTGGTTTCTTCCAAGTGTGTCACCATAAAATAGGAGGAACCTGGGATAATGGAAACCCAGAAAGAGCATCACTTATGGCTATAAAAACGTTCTATGTTACTACAAAGCAAGATGCATCACCAGAACTGAGGCTATAGTTTATCCACGGAATGGATGACTATAACACCTCTGCTAAAAATTTGAAATAAGACTGATTACATTCTTTGCAGCCAAAGATGGAGAAGCTCTATACAGTCAACAAAAACAAGACTGGGAACTGACTGTGGCTCAGGTCATGGACTCCTTATTGCCAAATTCAGACTTAAATTGAAGAAAGTGAGGAAAACCACTAGACCATTCAGGTATGACCTAAATCAAATTCCTTACAGTTACACAGTGGAAGTGAGAAATAGATTTAAGGGACTAGATCTGATAGACAGAGTGCGGATGAACTATGGTCGGAGGTTTGTGACATTGTACAGGAGACAGGGATCAAGAACATCCCAAGGAAAAAGAAATGCAAAAAAGCAAAATGGCTGTCTGAGGAGGCCTTACAAATAGCTGTGAAAAGAAGAGAAGTCAAAACCAAAGGAGAAAAGGAAAGATATACCCATTTGAATGCACAGTTCCAAAGAATAGCAAGGAGAGATAAGAAAGCCTTCCTCCGTGATCAATGCAAGAAATAGAGGGAAACAATAGAATGGGAAAGACTAGAGATCTCTTCTAGAAAGTTAGAGATACCAAGGGAAGATTTCCTGCAAAGATGGGCACAATTAAGTACAGAAATGATATGGACCTAACAGAAGCAGAAGATATTAAGAAGAGGTGGCAAGAATACACAGAAGAACTATACAGAAAAGATCTTCACGACCCAGATAATCACGATGGTGTGATCACCCACCTAGAGCCAGACATCCTGGAATGTGAAGTCAAGTGGGCCTAAGGAAGCATCACTATGAACAAAGCTAGTGGAGGTGATGGAATTCCAGTTGAGCTATTTCAAATCGTAAAAGATGATGCTGTGAAAGTGCTGCACTCAATATGCCAGCAAATTTGGAAAACACAGCAGTGGCCACAGGACTGGAAAAGGTCTGTTTTCATTTCAATCCCAAAGAACGGCAATGCCAAAGAATGCTCAAACTACCGCACAATTGCACTCATCTCACACGCTAGTAAAGTAATGTTCAGAATTCTCCAAGCCAGGCTTCAACAATACATGAGGCGAAAACTTTCAGATGTTCAAGCTGGTTTCAGAAAAGGCAGAGGAACCAGAGATCACATTGCCAACATCCGCTGGATCATGGAAAAAGCAAGAGAGTTCCAGAAAAACATCTATTTCTGCTTTATTGACTATGCCAAAGCCTTTGATTGTGTGGATCACAATAAACTATGGAAAATTCTGAAAGAGATGGGAATACCAGACCACCTGACCGGCCTCTTGAGAAACCTGTATGCAGGTCAGGAAGCAACAGTTAAAACTGGACATGGAACAACAGACTGGTTCCAAATAGGAAAAGAAGTACATCAAGGCTGTATATTGTTACCCTGCTTATTTAACTTATATGCAGAGTACATCATGAGAAACACTGGGCTGGAAGAAATACAAGCTGTAATCAAGATTGCTGGAGAAATATCAATAACCTCAGATATGCAGATGACACCATCCTCATAGCAGAAAGTGAAGAAGAACTAAAAACCCTCTTGATGAAAGTGAAAGAGGAGAGTGAAAAAGTTGGCTTAAAGCTCAATATTCAGAAAAAGAAGATCATGGCATCTGGTCCCCTCACTTCATGGCAAATAGATGGGGAAACAGTGTCAGACTTTATTTTTTCGGGCTCCAAAATCACTGTAGATGGTGATTGCAGCCATGAAATTAAAAGACGCTTACTCCTTGGAAGGAAAGTTATGACTAACCTAGATAGCATATTCAAAAGCAGAGACATTACTTTGCCAACATAGGTCCGTCTAGTCAAGGCTATGGTTTTTTCTGTAGTTATATATGGATATGAGAGTTGGGCTATAAAAAAAGCTGAGTGCCAAAGAACTGATGCTTTTGAACTGTGGTGTTGGAGAAGACTCTTGAGAGTCCCTTGGATTGCAAGGAGATCCTACCAGTCCATCCTAAAGGAGATCAGTCCTGAATATTCATTGGAAGGACTGATTCTGAAGCTGAAATTCCAATACTTTGGCCACCTCATGGGAAGAACTGACTCATCTGAAAAGACCCTGATGCTGGGAAAGATTGAGGGCAGGAGAAGAAGGGGACGACAGAGGATGAGATGGTTGGATGGCATCACCAACTCCATGGACATGAGTCTGAGTAAACTCTGGGAGTTGGTGATGAACAGGGAGGCTTGGCGTGCCTCCATGTTCCATGCGTCCATGGGGTCGCAAAGAGTAGGACATGACTGAACTGAACTGAACTGAAGAATTTCCACTGTTATTATATATTCATGTACCAAGAAATGGTACATGTTTTACTTTTTTTGGTTGTTTTTATGTAGATAACTGTACATCAGTGACGCATGATAAGATTTCTATAAATGGTTGACGTTTGTGGAATTAACTCTATCAGGATGAAAGTTCTATTAAAATAATTTTTTTTAGCTTTCTTCTTAATTGTAGAAAAATGACTTGTGAGCTACTAAATACTGAGATCAAGTCTTCTGCAAATATCACAGAATAGGAATACTCTGAAGGCCAAGAAAACCAAAAAGCCCTTATTCTAGAATTACAGTATCATAGCAATATTTTTGTTTACAAAAATCTGCAAACATTTGATGTGTTCCATCCTTCTCCTGCCTCATAATCTAGTCAAGTGCTCCTTATTCACCCTTTAGTGAGCCAGGTAAATGGCAGCAGTGTCCTGCTTTCTTGGGAAACACAAAAGGTCCCTGAAAAGCTGCAGTAAAACTTACTATCCTGATTTTATCTGATGTCAGGGTTCCTAGCTTGAATTATGACTCTGTTACCAATTCTTCTAATACTGTTTATTCATCTGGATGAACTACGTATCCCAGACTTCTTACTGCATTCTATTCCCTGGTTTCATTTTCCCCAATATCACAAGGACATTCCTAATTATCTCTGTTCCTAATCCTATCTAGAGTGCTTTCTTACCTTCCCTTCTACCTAAAAACTTACTATCTATATCCATTATATATAACTTACTTTTAACTTTTTCAGGCTCCCATTTCTCTAACATTTAAAAAAAAGAAAAGTTATGGTGTAGGAGGAGAGGGCTTCTATCTAAGCTGCTGCATTTATCAGTGCTCTGAAAGCCAACATCCACCTTCCCCTTAGAAACTTTGCCACCCCCCTCCTACTGGTTCTCTCAGCATATAAATGGACTTGAACTCCTCTCCCATCCATCCTTCCTTTATTTAATATCACACCATCATCACGCTCATACTCATAATAAACAGTAGTTACTAAGCCCTTACTGAATTATACATCTACTTGCTTTCAACATCAATTTTATGCAATGGCTTATTATTATTTATCTCCATATTATAGCTGAAAAAATCTGTGGCACAGAAGGAAATAATGTGCCCAAAGTAACATAACTGAAAAAGAAACCAGGATCTGAATCCAGATGGTCTGGTTCCAGGGCCTAAGCTCTTAATCACACACGTTCTTATAGAGCTTGTATTTAAAAAGTTGCCTACATTTGTCCTTCCCCTGCCCAACTCTATCCATAGCAATTTCTTTCCTTATATCACTTACTTAAAACCTTTAAGTCCCTGCTGCTGCTGCTGCTAAGTCACTTCAGTCGTGTCCGACTCTGTGTGACCCCATAGACAGCAGCCCACCAGGTTCCCCCGTCCCTGGGATTCTCCAGGCAAGAACACTAGAGCGGATTGCCATTTCCTTCTCCAATGCATGAAAGTGAAAAGTGAAAGTGAAGTCACTCAGTCGTGTCCAACTCTTAGCAACCCCATAGACAGCAGCCCACCAGGCTCCCCCGTCCCTGGGATTCTCCAGGCAAGAACACTGGAGTGGGTTGCCATTTCCTTCTCCAATGCATGAAAGTGAAAAGTCAAAGTGAAGTTGCTCAGTCCCTAGTATATGAATAAATAAACACAGTATTACTGTATAGCACAGGGAACTATATTCAATATCTTGTAATAAATCATAATGAAAAAAATATATATACATATAACTAAATTACTTTGTTGTATAGCAGAAATTAACACAACATTGTAAATCAACTATACTTTAATAAGATACATTTCTTAAAAAGTCCCTAGTAACTACTGTCAAATCCAAAGATCACATTTTAAGATTCCTATATGTCTCCACCTCTTTGCAAGACTTCATTATGGTGAATACGAACTCCATGAAGTCTGCTGTCCAGTTCACTTCTGATCGCTGCAGTTGCTCTTTCTTAGTCTACTTAAAGCACTGTCCAAAGTGAGAGCAGAGTGAAAAAGTTGGCTTAAAGGTCAACATTCAGAAAACGAAGATCATGGCATCCGGTCCCATCACTTCATGGGAAACAGATGGGGAAACAGTGGAAACAGTGTCAGACTTTATTTTTCTGGGCTCCAAAATCACTGCAGATGGTGACTGCAGCCATGAAATTAAAAGACGCTTACTCCTTGGAAGGAAAGTTATGACCAACCTAGATAGCATATTCAAAAGCAGAGACATTACTTTGCCAACAAAGGTCCGTCTAGTCAAGGCTATGGTTTTTCCAGTGGTCATGTATGGATGTGAGAGTTGGACTGTGAAGAAAGCTGAGCGCCGAAGAATTGATGCTTTTGAACTGTGGTGTTGGAGAAGACTCTTGAGAGTCCCTTGGACTGCAAGGAGATCCAACCAGTCCATTCTGAAGGAGATCAGCCCTGGGTGTTCATTGGAAGCACTGATGTTGAAGCTGAGACTCCAGTACTTTGGCCACCTCATGCGAAGAGTTGACTCACTGGAAAAGACTCTGGTGCTGGGAGGGATCGGGGTCAGGAGGAGAAGGGGATGACAGAGGATGAGATGGCTGGATGGCATCACTGACTCGATGGACGTGAGTCTGAGTGAACTCCGGGAGTTGGTGATGGACAGGGAGGCCTGGAGTGCTGTGATTCATGGGGTCACAAAGAATCGGACACAACTGAGCGACTGAACTGGAACTGGAACTGAAAGGAAATTTCTGTGATGATGGAAATGTTTCACTACCATAGTGGATAGTAGTCGCTAATGACATATGGCTACTGAGCACAAGAAGGGCAGCTAACATGACTGAATTTTAAATTTAATTTAATTTAAACAGTGATGTGCACCCTGTGGCCACCCTACTACAGGGCAGGGCTTCTTTCTCTGTCCACCCTTTTCATGTTATAGAGCTTTGCCTGTGGTCCTCTTCTCAGCTTATCCATTCTCTTCCCATTAGTATCTCCCTGCTAAGTGCTTCCACACCTATATAAGCAGCCAATTTTTTTCCCCCTCAACATATCTCTATCTTCAATTACTCACTTTTTCACCTGCAAGTACTGTAAGGCACCCAAATGCAACATCTGCAAAACCGAACGTATCGCTTCAGGCAGTCTGCTCCCAGCGCAGGCCGCCCCTACTCAGGTAACGGTGCTACGGCTATCGTGGTCCCGAGACAAACACAGGCATTTATTTTAGATTACTCGCTTTCCTTCCTCCCTTTTTTCTAAAAAATCACCTTCTCAATCTCCTCTCCACCTCTCACGAGTGCTCATTAAATCTGACCCCTGGCTTCTACTGCCACTGCTCTAAGCCAAAAATGCTATATAGTGGATCTAATTGAAAGAGCAATGGAGTCTAGTGTTTTGCTTCAAGCAAGATGTAAAATATAAGATAACTGGGAAATCTTTTATATTTGTTAGAAAAAAAGAACACAAAAAAGTGACATGATAGGAAACTAACCTGCCTTGTAAGGAAGAAGGGAGAAAATTACAATCTCATAATCTGTGTTTAAAGCAGCCTTTTAGAAACAAACACAATATATTAATATTCTAAATTCTATTTGTAATGAATAAAAATAAAGTGGATACTGCCTTTAAAAATCTTAATTTTTGTTACTGGGTTACACTTGGTGAAAAGATCAATTGCTCATTCACTCTTTTAACAAAAGTGAAATTTTAATTCAAATGTCACTTAGTATCCTCATAGGCTCACTAATCATGCATGGTTCTCTGCTCCATATACCAAAACGACAGCAAAAACTCCCCACAGGCACCAAAGGGCAGGGCCAGGGAAAGTTTCTCAG
This sequence comes from Bos grunniens, assembly GCF_055505025.1. Classification (NCBI taxonomy): domain Eukaryota; kingdom Metazoa; phylum Chordata; class Mammalia; order Artiodactyla; family Bovidae; genus Bos; species Bos grunniens. The sequence continues at coordinate 120,677,884 of NC_141167.1, read as the reverse complement.
TATGCAATAATCAGAATCTCTTAGAAGCCATGTATTTTGACATCTGTCAAACCAAACACGAGATAGAGGAAAGCCATCTTTCCTATTAAGCGTTTGACTTTTTGCTTCTGGACCACCAAGAACAGAGTAATATATCCTCTACCATGCTCATGAGGCTCTAGAAGTGCTCCAGGCAGTTCAATGACCTGTAGGACTATTTAAAACATCCTATGAAGGAAGACCGAGAAAAATCAGTACCAGTGTTGGTATTTCCACTCTGACGCTTATAAAAGAACTTTGGCCAGTGCATAATGCAGTCCACACAGTAAAATACGTAATAAATTTAAAACAACAATAATAATAGCAATAAGAATACTAGTAATAATCCTACGATAAACATAAGTTCAAAAGGAAAATGGCCCTGCGGAGTCTGAAATGTGTAATTGTTCCACTATTTTTTCATTTTTTTTGTTGACAAATAATCTTTTCTTTTTCTTTTTTCTCTGCAGTTCTTACCTAGCTGGGCACTTCACCGCACGACTGTTGGTTGATGTCATGAAAGTCGCGTCAATCAACGCTGCAGCCCACAGACTGGGCGGTCTCCAGGATTTCCTTAATGGTTCCAGAGAATACTCTAGTTGTTAAAGACTGATGCCACATCTGTCAGGCAATGTTGACAAGCTCATCAAAAGTGTTATTTCCACTGTGCTTAATGTTTTTCTGCTTCTGTCTTTGTACTTGAGGGCTTTGATGATCAGGGCAGAAGCAGAAGGTATCACCTCAATCTGGGGCTGTCTGTTCTGAATGGTCGGTTTCTCTGTAATCCTCAGGCCCTTCCTATCAGTGGTTGCCTTGGTGATGTCACCACCAATCCTTTTTGGAGACAGAGCCAGAGGACCGATCTTGGGAGCCAGGGCATACGCTGCGCCTACTTCCCCACTGGTGCACCTCAGATACACAACTCTGATTTGGCTGGGGTCTAAGTTAGGTGGCATGGTGGGGTCAGCTGGCGTCAGATGAACCTGCATTGGGGACGACTGAAGAAAGGTGCGTCTTTGCCTCCTGCAAGCCGAGAGCTCCACTACGTTCTGATGAGAACTTTACGTGAGGCCTGTCCCTCAGTGAATTTCTGAGGCTTCTCCTAAAACTACTGGTAGTTCATCTGGAAATGTTTTCCCAAACTAGCACTGTTTCAAGACATCAAGATTCTTCAATTATTACAAAAATAGCAGATATATTCACTGGTGCCCTGGTCTTTCAACATCTTTTGTCCTCATTTCAAAGAAAATGATGCCTGATCATGACCTCTTAAGAATATAACTTTCTAATATCAACCATGGCACTAATAAGTCCCACAGAACAGATAAACATTTGTTGCTAAGAATTTCTGATAGTATTTTTGGAATGTCATTTCATAACTGTATTGATTAATAAATTTTGAATTAATAAATTTATTTGGCTTTTTCAGCTGCCAAAAAGATCTTGATATTATCCTGGAGAAAATCATCTGAATGAAAAAATCAAGTGAACATAATTCAGGTAAAAAGAAGATAGTTAAACCGACCACAAACTCAATCAGTCAACAGGTTAAAACCGAATCCTCCTAAAACTTAGTTTTTGTCTGGTTAAAAGATGAGTTGGTTGCTTTAAAATAGAACAACTTTTAATCTTTCAAAACAGTTAAATATTATTAGAAAAATAATATCTTATATTTTAAAAATTTAATCTGATGTCATTTTTCTTTATTAATTATAAAAGTTACAAAAAGGCAACAATAAATTTTCAAAAATAATAAAAATAAGCCAATGTTAATGGAAGTGGCTGCACTAAAGTCTGCAGAACTCTAACGCTAATTCCGAGGAAGACTAAACGATAAGGGATTTAGAAAGCACGTGATGTGATGGGGAAACGCTAGAGAAATTAGAAACCTTCAGTGCAGACTTCTTCCTCCCATCTTAGCTTTCTTTCTTTCTCCATACTGAACATACACTGCCCATTACCATCACATTTAGATCCCACCCAGCTTCCAGGTCCAGTTGAAGTTCCACTTTCTTCAAAGCCTTCCCTGATCTTCCCAGCTAGAAATGATATCTCCCTACACTGAATTTCTATGGACTCTTGTAATACTTATGATTATTCTATTACATTTTCAAATATGTTCTCTATAAGAGAAATTTCTTGAGAACAAGTTAATATCTTATTCAATTTTAGTGATTCTACTGAGTACAGTATAGAGTCTTACACACAGGAGAGAAAACAAAAGGAACATGGTACAGAAGACAGGAGGATGTCTCTGTCACTTCACAGATATTTGTCTACTGATATGCGTGACTCTTCTTGTCAAGGAACTAAACATCTAAGCCTCAGTCCCTGATCTACAGAAAGAAAAAATAATGCCTCATATGGTGGTTATAAGGATTAAATGAGGTAATCTACACAAGTGTTTAACATACTTAATGAACGTGATACTTAATGAATGACAATCATTATTACATTACTAGTAATACTTAAGAATGACAGCCACTGTTATATTACTTTATAATAAATTATCATATTTATAATACTTTATAATAAATCTATATACTTTATAATATATGTACTAATAAATACTTTATAATAGATCAATTAAAAAAAAAAAAAACTATACAGTCCTGGAATTCTCCAGGCCAGAATACTGGAGTGGGTAGCCTATCCTTTCTCTAGTGGATCTTCCCAACCCAGGAATCCAAGTGGGGTCTCCTGCATTGCAGGCAGATTCTTTACCAACTGAGCTATGAGGGAAGTCCTTTATAATAAATCACTTTATAATAAATGTCAAACGATGAAAACTTAGACTAGGGCAATGACTTCCAGGAAAGCTTTCATTTTTAAAAAATGAGAAAAATCATTTTAATCTGTGTTATTGCTAAGGGCAGAATTCAAGAGTATAGACAACACAGTTATAAAACAGCAGAACAGGATGCATTAAAAACTGTTCCCTGTCAAAGGATGAGTCCAAGCTCAGGGTAGATGAACATTTGCCAGAAATACTGATGAAAGAAATCTGCTCTCTGATTAAAAAGTGAGCAAGGCTTAACATTTGTCTAATAATTTTTACATTAAAGAAAATGCCTTGGTTTTTCTTACTGAAGTTTATAAAACGTTATACAACTTCTGGTCTCCAACTGTCATCTAAAATATAGTTAATCAGATTTAATTTAGGATAAAGTACTCTGGCAGGCACATTTTAATCCCAGAAGCTGTGAATAGTTACCTTACATGGTAAAAAAGATTTTGCAGACTGGATCAGGTCAAGGGTCTTTAGATGGGGGTGTTATGCTTAATTATCTGGGTGGACCCAGTGTAACCACAAAATGGTCTTTGTAAGAGACAGAGGAAGGCAGGAGAGTCAGAGAAAATGTGGTTAAGAGGAGCAGCAGTGAGAGAGAGAGGAAGACAGGCAGATGGACCTAAAGACACTTTACTTCTGGCTCTGAAGATGGAGGAAGAGGTCATAAACCAAGGAACACAGGTAGCCTATAGAAGCTATTAGAAGAGAGAAGGAAATAAATTCTCTCCTCGGAGCTTCTGGAAGGAATGCAGCTTAGGACTTCTGACCTCCAAAGCCATAATAAAATCATGCTGCTTTACCCAGCAATTTCACAATTAGTTATATATTCCAAAGAACTACGTACACTGGTGCACAATTCACAATGGAAACAACCCAAGCATCCATAAACAGATGAATGGGTAAACAAAATGTGATGTAAACATACAACTATATACTGTACAACACAGAGGAACTTGAAAATATACTAAGTGAAATAAATCAGACACAAAAGAACATATTGCATAATTCCACTTAAGTAAAGTATCTAGAATAGGCAAATTCAGAGACAGAAAACAGATTGGAGGTTACCAAAGGCTTGGAGAAAGAAGTAGTTACTGTTTCCCCTAGGGGAAGCATCCTTTCCAGCATCCTGGTACAGAAAGCTGTGTTATAGGAAATATCATTACTACTCCCTCTTATCCAGATGGGTACTTTATTGAAATGATATTATTTGGAAAAATACAATCTTACATTTTCTTCACTTCTGATCTTGGACTTCTTGAGCTAGGCTATGGAAGGTCATATACTCCTGTTGGCTAGATTAAGCCATACATCTACTCTCTTTAATTTGACCTCAAGAAGCTTATTAATATTTTTTTAATCAATCCCTTAAAGGTAACTATGTCAAAATTCACTGCTGCTGCTGCTAAGTTGCTTCAGTCGTGTCCGACTCTGTGCGACCCCATAGACTGCAGCACACCAGGCTCCCCCGTCCCTGGGATTCTCCAGGCAAGAACACTGGAGTGGGTTGCCATTTCCTTCTCCAAAGCATGAAAGTGAAAAGTGAAAGGGAAGTCGCTCAGTTGTGTCCGACTCTTAGCGACCCCATGGACTGCAGCCCACCAGGCTCCTCCATCCATGGGATTTTCCAGGCAAGAGTACTGGAGCGGGGTGCCCTCAAATCTATCTCATTCAAAATCTTTGAGGCAGTATGAGATAATAAAAGGCTCAAGATCTTTGCAATCAAAAATTACTAAATAGTTCTGAATGTATTTCCCTTATCTGTAAAATAGGCATAACACTACTTACTTTTATTAATTATTATATAAAGTATATACAATAAAGCAGCTAGCCATGTACATATACTAAGAATTCAACCAATGGTAAATGCTGCCATTATTATTACTCTTATCCCTGTCTTCCTCTCAGATGAAAATGAAATTTTTTCATCCTCTCAGATGAAAAATGAGAAAAATGGAGAAATCTAATGTAAATTATTCCTCATTTTCCATCTCCCTTCCACCTCAATATTCCGTCACTGTCTGATTTGACCTTCTTCTCCTCAATATTAAAAGGGTGTATCTTTTTCTATTTTCAAAGTTAACCCGCTATTCTGTACTTCTGATCCTACCTCCTTCTCCTACCTCAGTTCTCTCAGTTGTTTTTCTTTAACTTCTTTCTCTCTGGTGGCTCATTCCACCTGGCCTATGAAATATCACCATGGCACTTTTCTATACCTCCTCTTGAATTACCATAATCTACCCTGAATCTGTCACCTGCACATCTGTCTCATCTCTAATGGATTGCTAACTCTTCAAAGACTGAAGCGGTCTCATTTATTTGTACTAACATCTTTTAATAACACCAAGTATAATATTATTATTATACATACAGGATAGGCACATACTTAATAATAAATTAATAAACCTAAACAACAGATTTTCTGTGAACATGTAAGGGCTATTTGACAAAAGTACATTGTCAGACTTAGCTGCTCAACCTAAATACATCACTCTGGCTGGAGAAAGGCAAAGAAGTACCGTCTCAACATAATCTTAAATACTCTTATAATACATTCTTTTAAAATGTCACAAATCAAAAACTATTTTTTCCTGACATGTTTAAAATTGTAGTAATCTATACAAAAGTATTCTGAATCCAGAAAATGTGAAACTTCAGTTTTATTATAATGCTGAGTTCTTTTCCACTGAAAATTTTACTTGTTATTCACAAACTAACAAAATCCAAGAATCCATGTATTCTTTACAATTAATCTCCAGGCTTGATTGTTATATTTTTAAACAAAAATCAATTTATAAGCATGTAATTATTGGAATAAACTATAATTTTATTTTATTATTTTTTGTTTTTTGGCTGTGCCACACAGCATGTAGGATCTTAGTTCTGCAACCAGGGATTGAACCCACACCCCCTACAGTGGAAGTATGCAGTCTTAACCACTGGACACCAGTGAAGTACCAATAAACTGTAATTTTAAACTCAATGTATCAGACATGGTAATTTACTACGCAAACTGGAACTCAAATGTATTTTTATGTTCCTGAGCTAACTACCTGACATCAGTGGGTGACGCTAACAACACAGTGACAGACATTCACCATTGAAAAAACAGACTTTCAAGGTTATCCTTAAGTGAATATATATGCTTCAGTCAACATACAGAAAGTGTGAGTCATCAAGCTTCAGAGTTAAGATCATCTCATGTTTGATCCAGCTTCTATTATTATTGCATTAGCACTAATTCTTGAGAAAAAAGAATACAAATTTCCCCTATTTTGTAAAATCAACCATTACTGCTGGTGATGGAAATAAAAAAAAGTCTAAGAAAGCACCACCCACAAAATCAGTTTTAGAGTCATTAAAAAGTAAAATATCTAAATTCATACTGCTCAGCTCTATGGTAGGAATGAGTCTACCAAGCACTCCATCCATCTTAAAACAGGGCAAGAAATTCATGAGACTGTTTCAGGAAATGTTTCAGCTAGAATTTATCTTACATACCTCTATAAATGGTTTTAGACCTGAAATATATACACAAAGTGTTGCTTAAATTTTCAGTTTTATTTTACTACAATCACAGGAGGAACCATATGCAGGGCATGAAACATATGTCTGGTATAAACCCTGACCCTGCCTTTATTTCCTGGCTGGCTTTATGCCTCAATTTCCTACCCCTTGAAATAATACCTAACTTGCAGGGCTCTCATAAGAACTCAAGTTAAACCGGGTAATGCATATAGTGCTTAAGATTTCTAAAAACATGTCATCAGCGTTTTATTAAATGTGGTACTCAATAAATGGTAGCTACTGAAACTTCTATTACAGTGATGGATTCCCAAGGAATCCCATACAGTGAACATTCGCAGTGTTATCCAATCATTCTGGGTCTGTTTCCCTTCTTTAAGAAATACAGACTCATCTTTGAATCTGTTCTTTCAGCATAGGTGTCCTGCTCATTCTCTTCTAGCATCTTAATGGTATCAACTGCCTTATTTCTCTCTGCAAACAAGTCCCACACCTAAGTGAGGTGGCCAAATACTGGCAGAGGGACTGCAGCTACAAAAAAAAAAAAAAAAAGCAAGATGGAACCCAAACAGGAGATACAAAGGAAACTGGTTGACACTTCAGACAGAGCAGAATGCTGCCCTTCCCTTCTCGGGATGTATTTACCACAGTCTATCTGGTTAGCCTCAGGGTAACTTGAGAAACATGTTAAATACAACAGGAAACCTCACTGCTCAGTTTCATATAAAGAAGCAGGTATGTTTTAAAGATTAAAAGATTAACAAGTATCTCCAGGTACAGAAAAATTTTAAATGAAAGAAATATAGGCAGGAAGCTCCTATACTGGTTCAACTCATCTACTTCACTGCTCAGTTTCATATAAAGAAGCAGGTATGTTTTAAAGATTAAAAGATTAACAAGTATCTCCTGGTATAGAAAAATTTTAAATGAAAGAAATATAGGCAGGAAGCTCCTATACTGGTTCAACTCATCTACTTCAAATTAAAAGCTGCTGTAGCTAGGAGGGGTGGAAAACAAAGACAGTTTCCAAGAGGGACTCTCATTTTTACTGTGTCCTATGTGTGGGTGTGTGCTAAGTTGCTTCAGTCGTGTCTGACTCTGTGAGCCTCTGGACCATAGCCCACCAGGCTTCTCTGTCCACGGGATTCTCCAGGGCAAAATGCTGGAGTGGGTTGTCATGCCCTCCTCCGGGGGATCTTCCTGATCCAGGAATTGAACCTGAGTCTCCTACACTGGCAGGCAGTGGGCTTCCCTGGTGGCTCAGACATTAAGGAGTCTGCCTGCAATGCGGGAGCCCCAGTTCAATCCCTGGGTCAGGAAGATCCCCTGGAGAAGGAAATGGCAACCCACTCCAGTACTCTTGCCTGGAAAATCCAATGGATGAAGAAGCCTGGCAGGCTACAGTCCATGGGGTTGTAAAGAGTTGGATGTGACTGAGTGACTTCACGTCACTTCTTAACCACTAATGCCAACTGGGAAGTCCTACTATCTCCCATAGTTAGGCTTTTTTAAAAAAAATAGGCATTTTAAAAATGACAAGTCAAAGAGGCAACCCTCTGTGCAAGTAAAAAACCTAGTGAAACTATTACTTTCTGGGTATCCCTTCTTAAATGGTTGTATATTTATAATTTATGCCTTTACTAGAAACTGGGGAAGTCCCTGTACCATCTCTGGCAGATAAAGATACACAGTCAGATATCAGGAGTCAAGAGTATGGGCTGTGGAGACAATCTATCCTTTACAGTCTCACCTCCTCCCAAGGGGGGGGGTCTCAGTTTCCTCATTTTTATGATATTAATTATCTCCGGATAAAGGGTTTAATCAAGTATAAATTTTTTTCTAAAAAATTATCAATTAAAAGGATATATTAAGAACAGATATGTTTTTATCTACTTATATTAATATTATTTCAATACAATTTATACTAAATGTGGATAAGATTTCCTATCTTGATTAATACCCATGACAGGAACAACTTTTTACTGAAAGGTTACTGTATAGCTGCCAAAATGTTTAATACATTTCCTGTAGTACTCACAATGACCTGTGAAATTTATTATCCCCATTTTATAGGTGAACAAATTAAGTCTCAAAAAGATTGGGAAACTGCCTAAAGTCACAAAGCTAGTAAGCTACTAATAATTCATACTCAGAACTAACTGACCCACAGGATTATTCTCTCAACTACTCTACAGTTTCTCTGAAAAAGATTAAACAATCTGCAGAAGTTACATAATCTTAAGTAAATACAGTCCCAGTTCCTGCAAATACTAACTTATATTTGACAACTCAATACTCACATTGGTTTTTATTCACCGCTTTTAGCCCTATTACATTTAAGTAAAAGGCTGGATCTGAGAACCATCTCTTACCTGTGTTGCTATCTCCACTCTCCATAGATGGTTTACCGGTTTCTGATGGATTGTTCATTCTTGAGTCTGAAATAAATTAGAGGAGATTTTTTAAAACTTGGGGATGTGGTTAGATAGGCAAAAATTGTGGCAAACGAAAAGGTTAAGAATACTGACTAACGTTACAGCCATAAAGTTCAAGGAGAGATGGTGTCAAAACTAAAACATTGCAAACTGTAATAAAATTTCATCTGAAAGAAATTTAAGATTTCCTTAACTCTGAAATGATCCACAAATAAATCATCTTTTAAAGAAATATAAGATTCTTCCAACAGAGATAACAGAAATCTAACCTGAAAAATTATGAGAGTATAATATGAAAAAGAGGAAAATGATTTATAATATGAAGCATAAAGTATATTACAGAAACAAAATTGGGGTGGGAGGGGGAGAAGTATACCTCACAAAGTAAAATATGTTATTCCCAAATAGTTTCTTTTTTCATAAGTAAAGATATTCATTAATTATAACCTAAATAAGCTACTGGTAATCTTGATAACAGACTGGACAATAACTCAACAGAATAAAAAGAAAACATGTCTAAGAAAAATAACTCCATATTTACTCTCCATGCCCCCCAAAACAAACTAAACATGCATCAAAGTGAAAATATACCAAATTCACACAATTATACAAGAAGCGGACTACAAGGCATAACAGCTACAGCTAATTACAAAATTAAGTCACAGTCATACTCACTTAAAAATGATACTGCTTTGATATCCTAAATGGACACTTTCACAGTAATAAGTTTTTATCAAGCAATATTAATTATCTTAGAAGATATGCAAGAGGGAAAACAAGAACAAGTGCACTTTATTCCTACCTCTAAATTATACTTTTATATATCTTATTCTATTTCTCTTGTGAGCTGAAACTTAGCATATTTATAATCAAATAAGTTTACTATCAAGCAAGTTCTAACTTTTCTGCCCATCAGGTTAAGAACCATTTAACTATCATCACTAGTAGAGAATAATACTTAAACTGTATTTATTCAGATCTTTGACTCAAGAGCCCATTTTGTCATCTGTTTAAATGTTTAACTAGAAAATCAAAATAATCGTTAGTAGTCCCAATCACGTTGCCCTTAGTTATTTTATCCACAGGCATAACTGGTAAGAATCAAGAATCCTCCCATAAATTTCATTTCCAATCTGGAAGCTGTGCAATGGCTTTTCTAAAACAGTTTTTGAAACCAATGCTTGCCTTAGGGCTTAAGCAGTTCTAACATATCTTTGTTTTGTTCTTCACATGTTCAGAGTTCAAATTTGTTAAGTCTGCAGTCATAAATGAAGGCAGTTCTATAACTTCCTTCCCAGACCCATCCAGAAAAATGTAAATATCATCTGAAAGCATACCAAGTTTTGAAAGCAACAGGTGTACAACTTAGTAAATATCAGCTTTCTGAATGACTTAACCAAAATCTTATGAACGTCAACAAAAGTCACAATAAATCTAATAGAATATACTAATAAAGCATACATGCTGCTCAATGCTTCCTTTATAATATATTTTAAAACAAAATGGGAAAAAATGAACTAGCTTACATTCATCAGAAGGGTAACAATTTTTTCCCACAAACCATAAAAACAAAGCTGTAGGCACAGTTCTTAACAAGTCATGGTCTTGTATAATTCATATCTTGGTTTCCACATGTATAAATTAAAAATTATCTCACAGATATTCTATGTGAATCTTCTATGCATTTTCTATTAAACTCTCAAGAGTTTAATACACGTACACAAAAATAAATAAAACCAAATTCTGACTAACTATACAACTATGAATGTTGTACACTGGAATGAAGTGGAAAAATGTTTAAATGATATTAACTGTGAACTGAAAATAACAGAATTTCTAATTCTAAAATATAATGCCAAAAATATTCAAAAAGGCACTGTCCTTTCTTGAGTTCCCAACTTAGTAGACGTAAAAGAGTAAATACAAGGAAGTCTGATTTATGTTTGAAGCTTTTTTTTCTCTCTAGGCACACTAAACTGACTCTGTGAGTCCAAAACACAATCTACTGGTTGCTCTTGGACTCAGTTCTTGACATCAGTCTGTTATTTTAGTCACTCACCCTTTTTCATAGTGGTTCTATCAATGCTGTGTAAGTATTACTACTATCTTGGGTTTAGACCATGCCTTCTGCCTAAAAATTCAAACATCTTCAGATCTCTTATTTTATTAAGAGCAACTGCAATGGTGTTAGGGACAGCCTCCATTTTTCAAGTGGGAAAAATTACATACAGGAAAAAAAAATAATCCAGGGTTCATAACATCACTTGGAGATGTGACCAGAGTAACCCAAAGAGGTTTCAACAGTTCTTCATATAAACAGAAAAAACTCAGCCCCAAAATACGGTCACTATAGTCACAGTACATCTAAAAACCAAAGTGCTTCAGTCTATTTTAAACCTTAATCAAAGACAGTTTATATATTCAAGCCACACATTTCTCTCCCCAAATCTTATTGTTCTTTAGGAAAAAACTACAAACACACTTTCCAGCACTTAAAAATTGTTTCCTGAAGAACAGAGTTGATTTTTAAAAATAAAAAAGGCTAGTATTAATCAAAATTTGAAAACAGTTAACAGTTTCTAAAATCTGGAAATTGATCAGCAGTCCTACTGCAGTTAACCATTCCCACTACCTTCTGCATTAGGATTTATGGGAACAACTATGTACTACGGCTCCATCTTATTTTTCACCAGGCGGTTTTGGTTTTTAGATAAAATATTCATATTCAGTATGCAAAACATTTTTACTAATATGTACATATTATGGAGGTACACTTTATATCTTGTTTCAGATTTAGACTGTTGTTTTAGAACAATATGAAATGCTCTCAACAGAAATTTCCAAAAAGCAAAAATGTCCTCCATTCAAGTAGAACTCTAAATCCACACTATTTACTGAAAATCTCCTCTGAACCAGAAGAGCTAGTGGTAGGGAGGAACTTACTGTAAATTCAAGCAGGCTTATGCTTTGCAAATGCTCTCCTCCTTCCCAGCTCAGTCCACTTCTCCCCCCTCCCACAAGTTGGTTGCATATGCGATTAAGTATTGATGCATAGTCAACCCTACACACACTATTTCCATATTAAAGCTTATAAGAAAGAACTGTGCTGGTACCCACCTAGGACATAGTCACTGCAGTCCAGCATTGCTGTGAAATCTTCTAGAAGTTCAGACAGTCCAAAGCAAGGAAGAAACAGGTAGCGGTTTGGTGTGGGAGAAAGAAGGTACTACTATTTCTAAATCTACACTATATTCTTTAGAGAACAAGGGTGGGAGGTGGAAAGTGGATTAGGGGGAGAAGCAAAATACAACTTCAGTTACACCATAGCAATCTTCAACTGAATAAGGAAACTTCAGTTGCTCAGAGTAGTTTTAGTCTCTCTTACCAGCTAGGACTGACATTGTCAAGGCAACTGAAGCATGAAAAGTTCCCCTTTTTGTAATAAAATAGAAACAAAGATTGCAGCTGGCAGTTTCCATAATGAAGCTTAATCAGTATGCGCGTGATTAGGGCCTTATGCAAATCTCTCCTCGTTAGCACAGCAGCCAGCACTTTGAAGTCCACGAACAATTCATTTACAGAATACACTGAAAGCACCCCCTGCATAATTTAAATCATTGCATAAATATTTATCAGTCTATTTGCATATTAATTGGCAGTGCATGAAGGGAAAAATTATCTCCTGAGTGCCAGCATAATAATTAGGAGGATAAAATGAGATTTCTTCCAATGGTCTGGCTTCTTGGACCTAACTTAAGATAGTACTGAGGGAGAGGGGAGGGACAGGAGACAGTGTTCTGTTAAAATGCCACTGAAATGACACGTACAAATTAGAAACAACTCTACAGACTTAAGCACCTTTAATCTTATTCCTGCTGGCAACAATGACTTCAGTAATAAGAGGATTTGCAAAAAGCTTTCGACACAATCCAAATAATCCCAAGGAAACAATTAGCAAGGTAGAAGCAGAACACAGGGCTGTCAAGATGGTGCTAGCCTGCTGATAGAGAATTTTCCAAATATTAACATACACTGTCAGGGGAAAGTCCTACTTTAAAACAAGGAACCAACAAATATATGGAAGCAATGCAGCATCTATAAAATTATCTTCATGAGTATGAAAACTCATTAGCTACAATTTCTTTTATACTATCAAATTAATCAAATAGATTAATGAATGCCACCTATCACAAAATATCCTTCCTCCATCAAAATCAATCTAAAGTGTATGACAATTTGTTATTTACAATATCTATCATCAAAAAATGTGTCATTAAATTGTGGAATTACTTAGTGTTTTCCAGTAAATTTCACTTAATGGATATGCATCTATAAACTTAAAATACTTACAAAAAATATATTTATTCAATTTAAAATGAATTTACAAGGTAAAACATCAATCCCAAATTTTTTAGGCATTACCTTATGACAACATTTTAATGTAATCATTAGACAGTTTGAGAGATTTCTAAAAACCCATGAGATAGGCATTACTATTCCTTTTTAAAAATAAGGAAACTGAGGGACAGCTTTAGAGCTGAAGTATTTTACCTAATGTTACACGAATAATTTGGAGTCAGGATTTAAAACCAGATTTTGCTGACATTAAAACTTGAGCACCTGGCCACTATAATACCTAGGTACAAATTATACATTTAGGGAACTGGTAGACACAGAGGGCCTGAATCAAGCAGCAGACTAAAACAGTTTATTTTCAGCATAGTAAGGAAACCAATAATTGGTGACAATGACTTTGTGTTTAAAAGTCAAGTGTGTGTGGGCACACAGAAGAGTGCACTAGGTTTGAGAGTTCTTAATGGTATTATTTCATTAATAATTGCTTTTATTCACAACTCATCTTCAAGCATGCCAAGTGTCTGATTCTTAAAAGTATGTATATACCTTTCCCTAACATTAAGGGTGAAATGAAACAATATGCATATGAGGAAATGAAATATAAGATTTCTCTAAGGGATATTCAAAAGATTTCCCTGCAAGTCAACAACTTTGTTAGGAACAGAACCAAAAAGCTCTCTTACCTTTTAGATCAGCACTCTATTTATATTGCTAGTTTTTCTGTTTTATAGAACCACAAAATCTGTAAGAGAGGGAGTTTGGGGGAGAAATTTAACACTGGCATGTAGTACCTGTGAGACTTTCCCTCTTTGAACCTTCCTTTCCTCATCTGTAAAATACTATCTTTTTCACGAGGCTGCTGTGAGGATAAATGTCCCTGTGGTTCTCAGACTAGACCCTGCACTGGAGCAGGAGGTGGTTGTGCCAGAGAAGACATGAAGACATGGGACAAACATGGTGTATCTTCTAAGATCATCGATTCTATTCAATAATAATTCATAATACTTTGTATTAAAACAATCAAGAATATATTATGGAACAGAAAATGAAACAAATGAATTTTTAAGGTAGAATGTATTGGACTATACAGCTTCTACTTGGCAGGAAAATATGAGAAGTAGCGATGAATGTGATTGGAATTTGGTGGATGTCAGTCAATAAATGTTTTTTTCCTTCTTCTGCCTTCATAAAATTTGACATTTACTGCCTGCATTTATCACAGAACCTCTCTGAACCTCACAATCTACCTTTTTCTACTGTATGCGGTAAATACCACTCAACTATATTTCTGATGCCAACTAGGTCTTTCATCCATCAGCCAAGGATGACTTATAGCTACAGAGAGACAATCACGGGCAACTACGGAGTGTTTACCAGAAGGTACCTGCAGGGCAGTATAACAACCCTCCTCTCCCTCAGGTCAAGAGAGTTCCACAGGGTCTTTCTGCACAGCAGGCCTATACCTCACCAACTCATATAAGTGAAGTCGCTCAGTCGTGTCCGACTCTTTGTGACCCCATGGCCTGTAACCTGCACCAGGCTCCTCTGTCCACGGGATTCTCCAGGCAAGAATACTGGAGTGGGTTGCCATTTCCTTCTCCAGGGGATCTTCTTGACCCAGGGATCGAAGCCAGGTCTCCCACATTGCAGACAGATGCTTTACCCTCTGAGCCACCAGGGAAGCCTCCAACTCACATAGGCTACTATGAAATGTGAGACCTCCTTCCCCTTACTCCACAACTCACCATCTTCACCCCAGGATGAGGGAGAGAGAGGCAGCATGAGACGCAACTATCCAGGATGACATGAAGCCTCACCTTACCCAGGCTACTGACTCTGTCACAGTGGTAAGGGTGAAGAAAACTCTCTCTCTGTCACTCTTGATCTAGGTACTTTGTGCATTCTAGACGGAAGGCTTAAATATTGGAAGGTTGTTCAGGCCTTTCATAGATGGATCGGGGGAGGGATGGCCACCATTTCTCCATTAGAGTCCCCTATCCATGGAATACTTAGATATGAAAGAGGGGAACAGACAGAGAGCTTTTTCCACAAAGTCTCAAATGTTCCTGGTGGCTCAGCTGGTAAAGAATCCGTCTGCAATGCGGGAGACCTAGGTTCGATCCCTAGGTTGGGAAGATCCCCTGGAGAACGGAAAGGCTACCCACTCCACTATTCTGGCCTGGAGAATTCCATGGACTGTATAGTCCATGGGGTCACAAAGAGTCGGACATGACTGAGCTACTTCCACTTCAAATGTTCACTTGGTCCTCTGTCTGAAATAGCACATTAAAGCTTAACCTAAAAAGAATATCCTTTTTAAAAAGAAGAACCATTTCTGGGAGGTTTGTGGGATTGCTATTCACACTTCAGCATGAATTAAATCAATTATAAATTGCTTTCTTTTTAAGACCTAGTTTGGCTTCCCTGGTGGCTCAGTCAGTAAAGAATCTGCCTGCAATGAAGGAGACCTGGTTTGATTCTTGAGTTGAGAAGATTCCCCTGGAGAAGGAAATGGCAACCCACTCCAGTATTCATGCCTGGGAAATCCCATGGACAAAGGAGCCTGGCAGGCTGCAGTTCATGGTATCCCAAAGAGTCGGATACAACTTCTTGATCAAACCACCACCAAGACATAGTTTAGGAGTTGATTAGTAAGGTAACAATTGTTTCCACTGGAAGAGGTCAATAAATACTCTTTTTTAAAATAAATACTTTTATTAAGTATAGTTGATTTATAGTGATTCAGATGTACAGAAAAGTGATTCAGAGACATATTTTCAGATTCTTTTCCATTGAGTTCAGTTCAGTTCAGTCTCTCAGTTGTGTCTGACTCTTTGTGACCCCATGAACCACAGCACACCAGGCCTCCCTGTCCATCAACAACTCCCGGAGTCCATCCAAACCCATGTCCATTGTGTCAGTGATGCCATCCAACCATCCTATCCTCTGTCATCCCCTTCTCCTGCCCTCAATCTTTCCCAGCATCAGGGTCTTTCAAATGAGTCAGCTCTCCACATCAGGTGGCCAAAGTATTGGAGTTTCAGCTTCAACATCAGTCCCTCCAATGAACACCCAAGACTGATCTTCTTTAGGATGGACTGGATGGATCTCCTTGCAGTCCAAGGGACTTTCAAGAGTCTTCTCCAACACCACAGTTCAAAAGCAGCAATTCTTCGGTGCTCAGCTTTCTTCACAGTCCAACTCTCACATCCATACATGACTACTGGAAAAACCCTAGCCTTGACTAGATGGACCTTTGTTGGCAAAGTAATGTCTCTGCTTTTGAATATGCTGTCTAGGCTGGTCATAACTTTTCTTCCAAGGAGCAAGTGTCTTTTAATTTCATGGTTGTGGTCACCATCTGCAGTGATTTTGGAGCTCCCCAAAATAAAGTCAGGCAGTTTCCACTGTTTCCCCATCTATTTGCCATGAAGTGAGGGGACCAGATGCCATGATCTTAGTTTTCTGAATGTTGAGCTTTAAGATGACTTTTTCACTCTCCTCTTTCACTTTCATCAAGAGCCTCTTTAGTTCTTCACTTTCTGCCATAAGGGTGGTGTCATCTGCATATCTGAGGTTACTGATATTTCTCCCAGCAATCTTGATTCCAGCTTGTGCTTCCTCCAGCCCAGCATTTCTCATGGTGTACTCTGCATAGAAGTTAAATAAGTAGGGTGACAATATACAGCCTTGACGTACTTCTTTTCCTATTTGCAACCAGGCTGTTGTTCCATGTCCAGTTTTAACTGTTGCTTCCTGACCTGCATACAGGTTTCTCAAGAGGCTGGTCAGGTGGTCTGGTATTCCCATCTCTTTCAGAATTGTCCACAGTTTATTGTGATCCACACAGTCAAAGGCTTTGGCATAGTCAATAAAGCAGAAATAGATGTTTTTCTGGAACTCTCTTGCTTTTTCAAGGATCCAGTGGATGTTGGCAATGTGATCTCTGGTTCCTCTGCCTTTTCAAAGACCAGCTTGAACATCTGGAAGTTCACGGTTCACGTACTGCTGAAGCCTGACTTGGAGAATTTTAAGCATTACTTTACTAGCGTGTGAGATGAGTGCAATTGTGTGATAGTTTGAGCATTCTTTGGCATTACCTTTCCTAGGGATTAGAATGAAAACTGACCTTTTCCAGTCCTGTGGCCACTTCTGAGTTTTCCAAATTTGCTGACGTATTGAGTGCAGCACTTTCATAGCATCATCTTTTAGGGTTTGAAACAGCTCAAAGATGGAGAAGCTCTATACAGTCATCAAAAACAAGACCGGGAGCGGACTGTGGCTCAGATCATGAACATGAAGTCTTTTCCATTAAAGGCTATTAAAAGATATTGAATATAGTTCCCTGTATTATATAGTAGGTCCCTGTTATAATCTGCTTTATATAGTAGTAGTGTGTATATGTTGACCCCAAATTTCCAATTTATCTCTTCCTTACCATCTCCCTTAGTAACCATATGTTTGTTTTCTATGTCTGTGAATCTATTTGTTTTGTAAATAAGTTCATCTATAGAATTTCAGTTTCCACATATACGTGATATCATATTTGTCTTTCTCTGACGTATTTTACTTAAATATGATAATATCTAGGCCCATCCATGCTGCTACAAATGGCGTTATTTCACTCTTCTATGGCTGAGTAATATTCCATTGTGTGTGTGTGTGTGTGTGTGTGTGTGTGTGTGTGTGTGTATATGTCACATCTTATCTATTCATCTGTCTTGGCTTCTTAGGTTGCTTCCATGTCCTGGCTACTGTAAACAGTGCTGATACGAATACTGAGGTGCATGTATCTTTTTGAGTTAAAGTTTTCAGATATATGCCCAGGAATGGGATTGCAGGATCATATGGTAACCCTATTTTTAGTTTTCAAAGGAATCGTCCTACTTTTCTTCATAGTGGCTGCACCAATTTACATTCCCACCAACAGTGTAGGAGGGTTCCTTTTTCTCCCCATCCTCTCCAGCATTTATTATTTGTGGATTATTAACAGTAGCCATTTTGACTGGCATATGTGAATGATGCCTCCTAAGGTTGCAGTACAGGGATATGAGTACACACACACCAAAAAAGAAAAAAATACGATAAACCCCCAAACCCCAAATGGAATGTCTACCATTTACTAAAAATTTAGATGACCAAATACCAAAGAGTATTTATTTTTAGTAATTACCTTTTATCAAATCTTTACAAAGCATTCAACTTGGGTTTTCACAGGAAACTTAAGTTTTTCCAGAAACCTAACTTTTTCCTTGATTTATTTAATAATTATTTAAATTCTCTAATTAAATAAGAAGATGAAACCAGTATGAAAAGGCCTGACAGCACAAACCAGTACATGAACCCCGATACCCAACCGCCTCCCACACCAGCAGCAGATATGCACAGGCACACTAAGGAGCAAGCACTCAGCAGGCTGAGGGCGTCATCAGCATGCTTCAAGCAGGGATTCTGAGGGCCTCAGTTAAACAGATCTGTCATAGGTGGTGGTTTGTTAAGAAGCTGCCACACCAGAAAGCAGCCAGTATTTAAGAGGCTCACGCTCTGGTCTCTTCCTTAACCTGTGCTACCTTCTACAACCACGCCACAGCTCATTCACTGCTCAATCCAAAACTCTGGCATTCTTTGGTAAACACAGCATCATTACAAAACCCAACCCTGAACTGCTTAGCTATAAAAGCTTAAATCTTTTACCATTACACTATACTTTTCTATTTTACCATCCTGGTTTTTATTTCTATAACTGTCTTTTGTTTTAAACAGTTTTGCAGTCATTTATCTCATGTAAAAACACGTTCAGTAAGTATTTACTAAGTGCTGTCAGACACTATAATAGGAATTGGGACTACAATGCTGAGTCACAGAATACTTACAATTCCACAGTAGACAAAATATTAAACAATCATCTAAATACAGAATATGGCTCGGTGGTAAAGAATCTACCTACCAATCTCTGATCCAGGAAGATCCCCTGAAGAAAGAAATGGCAACCCACTCCAGTATTCTTGCCTAGTCAGGCGCTTAGCAATTGAACAGCAGAAACAGCAGTAAATACATAACTATAAGTGTGAAAATCCCATGGAGGAGGAGAACAGGTGACAACACAGATCTGTAATTTATTTTGACATCCTTGGCTAATCTTAGAGTTCTCCAACCTTAAGAATAGGAATGTGACTTTTTCTCTGATTACATTTCTTAAATCCATGAAAAACAGACTTTGTTTAAAACCACGTGCTACTTTGGTTATTCCTATCCATCCTTTGAACTAGGCTTCCCAGGTGGCTCTTGATGAAGGTGAAAGAGGAGAGTGAAAAGGCTGGGTTAAAATTCCACATTCAAAAAACAAAGATCATGGCATCTGGTCTCATTACTTCATGGCAAATAGATGAGGAAACAATGGAAATAGTGAGAGACTTTATTTTCGGGCTCTAAAATCACTGCAGATGGTGACTGCTGCCATGAAATTAAAAGACGCTTGTTTCTTAGAAGAAAAGCTAAGACAGACCTAGATAGAGTATTAAAAAGCAGAGACATCACTTTGCCAACAAAGGTCTGTCTAGTCAAAGCTATGGTTTTTCCAGTGGTCATGTATGGATGTGAGAGTTGGATAATAAAGAAGGCTAAGTGCTGAAGAATTGATGTTTTCGAACTGTAGTGTTGGAGAAGACTCTTGAAAGTCCCTTGGACAGCAAGGAGATTAAACCAGTCAATCCTTAAAGGAAATCAACTCTGAGTATTCACTGGAAGGACTGATACAGAAGCTGAAGCTCCAATACTTTGGCCACCTGATGCGAAGAGCTGACTCACTCATGCATTTTGCATACAAGTTAAATAAGCAGGGTGACAATATACAGCCTTGATGTGCTTCTTTGTTATTTTGCTCTATACCAATTTTACTGTCACATGTGTAGACTCATGCAATCACCACTGCAATCAAAATACAGGACCATTTCGTCACAAAGAATTTGCCCGCTGCCACCCACTATGGCTAAGTTAAATATGAAAGTTAAATAAGCAGGATGACAATATACAGCCTTGTTGTGCTCCTTTCCAAATTTTTAACCAGTCCGTTCCATGTCCAGGTCTGACTGCTGCCTCTTTACCTGCATAAAAGCTTCTCAGGAGACAGGTAAGGAGGTCTGGTATTCCCATCTCTGAGCAATTTTTGTTGTGATCCATAGAGTTTATTGTGACCCCCAGTCCCGTCTGTCTTGGGTGGCTCTGCATAGCATGGCTCAGAGCTTCACTGAGTTATGTAACCCCTTCATCACAACAATGTGAAGGGTGATCTATGAAGTGAAAAAAGTGGAAGTGAAGTCGCTCAGTCGTGTTCGACTTTTTGCGACCCCATGGACCATAACCTACCAGGCTCCTCTGTCCATGGGATTTTCCAGGCAAGAGTACTAGAGTGGGTTGCCATTTCCTTCTCCAGGGGATCTTCCCGACCCAGCAATCAAACCCGGGTCTCCCACATTGCAGGCAGAGGCTTTACCGTCTGAGCCACAAGGGAAGCCCATGAAGGGCGTATCTGAAGGGAATATGCTTATTTGCCTTCATATCACCTTCAGTGACATGTCCATTGTTTTCCTAGATTTTTTCTAAAAATGCAAAAATCTGTTGCTTTGTTTCTTTTGGCCATTTCCCACAACTTGTGGGATCTTAGTTCCCCGACCAGGGATTGAACGGGGACTCTTGGCAATGAAAGCATGGAGTTCTAACCATGGACCAGGGAATTTCCTCCAAATCTCTTTTTTTCTAATGGATTTGTTTTTCTCTGGTTCAATTCTGAGAATTCTTTATACATTGTAGATAACAATCCTTTATCAGGCATGTGCTTTGCCACTATTCTTCCTTACTGTGGAGTCTGACTTTCCATCCATTTAACAGAGCTTTGCACACAGAAAAACTTTTTAATTTTGATAAAGTCCAGGTTATCAATTTTTTTCTTTTACGGACTGTGTTTTGGTGTCATAATTAAGCATTTTTTACTGAGGTCTATGTCTTAAAAATTTTGTTTTTAATCCTAGTGTGAGGTTTAGGGTAAAAGTTTTTTCCCCCCTCATTTGTTGAAAAGACACTTCCTTCACTGTTTTTGTACTTTAGTCACAAATTCATTGGCTGTACTTGTATAGATATTTCTGAGTTTTCTATTTTGTTCCACTAATCAATGTGTCAATGTCCCTAATACTGAGCCTTGATTCTTATAAAAACTCTTGAAATTAAAGATGGATTCTTCACATTTTCTTCTTTTCAAAATTTTATTAACTTTTCTAATTCTTTTGCATTTCTGTATTAATTTTAGGATAACAATACCTATTAAAATTCTTAACAGAGTTAATGGATACACACTACTAAGTAAAATAGATAAGTACAAGGACCTACTAAGTAGCACAAGGAATTATACTATTTTATAATGAACTATAAAGGAAAAGAGGGCTTCCCAAGTGGCTCTGTGGTAAAGAACCCTTCTGTCAAGCAGAAGTCATGGGTGTGATCCCTGGGTCAGGAAGATGCACTGGATAAAGGAATGGCTACCCACTCCATTATTCTTGCCTGCAGAATCCCATGGGCAGAGGTCGCAAACAGTTGGACACGACAAAGTGACTGAGTAGCACAGCAGCAATGGAAAAGAATCTGATCTCATATATCACTTTGCTGTATATCAGAAGCTAACAACATTGTAAATCAACCATACTTCAACAAAAAAGCAAAAACAAAAAAAAATCTTAAAGGAATTTTAATAGGAATTACATTAAACCTGTTTATCAATTGGGGAAGAATTCATCTTTCCTATGTTGAATCTTCTAATCCATGAACACAGCACATCTCTCCATTTCCCTTAACTTCTCCCATTAGTATTTTTAAGTTTTCAGCAAAGAAGTCCTGAATATGTCCTGCTGGATTTTAAATTAAAAATTCTTTTTGGATAGGGCTGCTAGAAACAAATTCTATTTGTTTTCCTCCATCTAAGAATATCTTGATTTCTTCCTTCATTCCTGAAGGATATTTTTCCTGAATATAGAATTTTTGAGCTCTTTCTGTACTTTAAAAATATTTTGCAAATGCCTCATAGTCTCCATGGTTTCCGATGATTAATCCACTGTTATTGGAACTGTTTCTCCCCATACATACGCTGCCACTTCTCTCCTTGTATTTTCAAGATTTTTCCTGTCTTTAATTTTACGTAAGTTTTATTATGATGTGTCTTGCACATTTCTTTGGGTCTATCTTGTTTGGAATTTGCTCAGTTTCTTGGAGGTGCAGGTTTATGTCTTCTGCCAAGTATGGCAAGTTTGTGTCCATTATTTCTTTAATTACTTCTCAACCCTGCATTCTTTCCACTCTTCTCCTTCTCTTGCTGGAGTCTTTTTTGGTCACAATCCTACAGGTACCTAAAGCTCTGTTAATTTATTTGTTCTAGTAATGTCTACTGTCTTATCTTCAGGATCCCTTTGTCCCCTCCATTCTACTATAAGCCTACCCAGTGAGTTTTTTTTCTTTCAGTTATTATGGGTTTCAATGCTAAAATGTCCATTTAGCTCTTTATATTCACTATTTCTTTATTGAGGTTTTCTGTTTTTTCACTGAGCCTTGATTTTTTACTTCTTTTACTGTTTTGGTGAAGAAATTACTAGTGGAAATGCTTTAAAAAATTATGGCAATATGTAAAAAAAGAAATAGAAGCCAGCTTGAAATGTCTCCCATTGATCAACTTTTGGACAATTTGGACAAAGTGAAAAACAATGATGAATTATAACCATTACTCACAGAAAGTCATGAGTCCATGCTTATATAAAAATAAATGAAGAGAGAGAAGAATAAGTTCTTCCTTACAGCAGAATGTCAGGAAAAGCAACATTTGGGAACCATTATATTAGGTTGATACAAAAGCAGTCGCGGTTTAGGGCTGTGAATTTTAAATCATTAAAACTTGGCTCAAACACATCTTTATTAACAAAATAGGAACCATTTCAATCGACACATTTTTGCCAATGAGAAATAAGTTTGTTTACTCCTGTAGCATAAAAACCCTTTCTTCAGAATTCATGAACTCTTGGCAAGCATTTTCTGTCTCCTACTGGTTGTGGAAGTGTTCTGCCTGCAAAAAGTTGTCGAGATGCTTGAAGAAGCCGAGGTTGGTTGGTGAGAGGGCAGGTGGGGCAAAATTTCATAGTCCAATTTGTTCAACTTTTGAAGTGTTGCTGGTGCAATGTGTGGTAGGATGCTGTCATGGAGAAGAACTGGGCCCATTCTGCTGACCAATGCTGGCTGGAGGCCTTGCAGTTTTTGGTGCATCTCACCAATTTGCTGAGCCTACTTCTGAGATGTAATGGTTTCGCCAGGATTCAGAAAGATCACACTGGCCGAAAGACCACTAAACAGTGACCGTGACCTTTTTTTGGCACAAGTTTGGTTTGGGGAAGTGCTTTGGAGCTTTTCTTGGCCCAACCACTGAGCTGGTCGTCACCAATTTGGTATAAGATCCACTTTTCGTCACACATCACAATCCAATTGAGAAATGGTTCGCTGTTGTTGCATAAAATAAGAGAAGACACTTCAAAATGACAATTTTTAAAAATTTTCAGTCAGCTCATGAGATATCCACGTATCAAACTTTTTCACCTTTCCAATTTGCTTGAAATACCAAATGACTGTAAAATGGTTGACATGGAATCTTCAGCAGTTTCTGTAGTCATAAGAGGATCAGCTTCGACAACTGCTCTCAGCTGTCCTTTGTCCACTTTTGATGCCCGGCCACTATGCTCCTTATCTTCAAGCCTCTTGTCTCCTTTGCAAAACTTCTTGAAGAACCATTGCACTGTATGTTTGTTAGCAGTTCTTGAGCCAAATGCATTGTTGATGTTGCGAGTTGTCTCTATTGCTTTATGACCCATTTTGAACTCAAATTAAAAAGTCACTCAAATTTGCCTTTTGTCTAACATCATTTCTATAGTCTAAAATAAATATAAAATAAACAGCAAGTAATAAGTTATAGGAGTAAAAAAACAAAGCAGGAAATGTGCATTAAAATAATGTATAACATAATCTCATTTACTTAAGAATGCATTCCAATATGAAATGGCAAAGTTCAACAATGTAACACCAAAATTACTTTTGCAACCAACCTAATAGTAGTAAATTCAGTCAAGAAACAACCAATGCTAAATATAGTGGGTGAAAATTTGATGACAAAAATTTATAGTTTGCACACAAAATATAAGACTTCCCAGGTAGCGCTGGTGGTAAGGAACCTTCCCGTCAATGCAAGAGACTTAAGAGACAGGTTGGATCACTGCGTTTGGAAGACCCCCTGCAGGAGGGCATGGCAACCCACTCCAGTATTCTTGCCTGGAGAATCCCATGGATGAGGACCTGGTGGGCTACAGTCCATGAGGCTGCAAAGAGCCCACAAAACATGTATTAATTACAAAGGGAAGAAGTGTACCTTACAGTAAAGAAGCTTGGTAAACACCACCTTTAACTGAGTGATCAAAGTGAGTATCACTAGTCAAGAGACAAATCAAACCTCTAGCCCTCTAAAAAATGAGAACACTTCACCACTGTGAGATTCCAGCCATAGACACCTAAACCTGAATCTAACCATGAGAAGGCAATGGCACCCCACTTCAGTACTCTTGCCTGGAAAATCCCATGGACGGAGGAGCCTGGTAGGCTGCAGTCAATGGGGTCGCTAGGAGTCGGACACGACTGAGCAACTTCACTTTCACTTTTCACTTTCATGCATTGAAGAAGGAAATGGCAACCCACTCTAGTGTTCTTGCCTGGAGAATCCCAGGGACGGGGGAGCCTGGTGGGCTGCCATCTCTGGGGTCACACAGAGTCGGACACGACTGAAGCGACTTAGCAGCAACAGCAGCAACCATGAGGAACTATCAGACAAGCTCTAATTCAAACACATTCCACAAAAAATATTATTCCAAAGTGTCACAGTGCTGAGAAATCAAGGAAAGACTAAGGAACTACTCCAGATGGAAGAACACTAAAGAGACATGACAACTAAATGCAAAGCACGATCTTGGATTGAATTCTTTTGCTATGAAGAGGATATCTAAGAGAACTAAAAAAATTTGAATATGGTCTACGGATTAGTTGGTAGCAATGAATTATCGTGAATTTCCTGAGTTTTATGTTTGTATCAAAGCTATGCAGCAGAATGTCCTTATCTGCAGCAATTATATATACTGAAGTATCTGGGAGTGACAGAGCATCAAGTCAGCAGCTTATTCTCCAAAGGTTCAGGGAAAAAGTTATCTGTACTATTTTTCAACATTTCTGTAAGTCTAAAATCATTTTACAGGAAAAAGGAAGATATAGCAAAGATTTGGGAGGGAGGGGAGGAAGAGATCAACAAACTATCGAACACTGTTTTATTACCCTAGTGGATTCTTGTTCTCTCCAATCATCAGAAATCTCTGATCACAAGATACATATTAACACAGATTAAACTATAATTCTTCCAGAGCGTGAAACCTACAGATAATCTAGTATCAGAGTGCACTTGAAATAAATTAAACAGTATTCTGATGGGCATCTCAAAATATGGTGGAGGAGTTGACATTTTAAAGCTTTACATTGAATTAATGGTAGTTCAGATTTAAACTCAGATCTAAGCACTGAGTATTGGACAACTTTCCATAGCTTGTGTCGTATCACTTACTTATATCCAAAGAAAGAAAAAGAATTTGAAATCCAGTACAACCAAAAATGCTATTAAATATTTTAGAAACTGGACTGCAAGGAGATCCAACCAGTCCATTCTGAAGGAGATCAGTCCTGGGATTTCTTTGGAAGGAATGATGCTAAAGCTGAAACTCCAGTACTTTGGGCACCTCATGTGAAGAGTTGACTCATTGGAAAAGACTCTGATGCTGGGAGGGATTGGGGGCAAGAGGAGAAGGGGACGACAGAGGATGAGATGGTGGATGGCATCACTGACTCGATGGATGTGAGTCTGAGTGAATTCTGGGAGTTGTTGATGGACAGGGAGGCCTGGCGTGCTGCGATTCATGGGGTCGCAAAGAGTTGGACACGACTGAGCGACTGATCTGACCTGATCTGATCTGACAACCAAAAATGCTATTAAATATTTTAGAAACTCAGTTAATTTTAAATAAAATCTACCCAGGCATAAGAAAATATTATAAAGTGAATTTTACTTTATTAAAATTGAAGTATAGTTGAATTTTCAAAGTGGTATTATAGATATATTTCATATTCTTTTAAAATTACTTTCAGTGGTTGTACAATGCACTGTGTCCAACTTTTCCTACTTAAGAGACCCTAATCAAATGACTTCATATCCTTTATGGGTTGAATTGTGTCTTCCCCAAAGATGCCAAAGGCCTAATCCCAGGATATGTGAATGTGACCTTATGTGGAAATAGGGTCTTTGGAGATGATCAAGTTAAGATGATGTCATCAGGGTGAGCTCCAGTCCAATACTATTGCTGTCTTCACAAAAGAGGAAAATTTAAATACAGAGACAGACACACACAAAGGGAAGACAAGAAGAAGGCATGGAACAGATTCTCGCTCACAACCTTCAGAAGGAACCAACAGTGGCAACACCTTAATCCTGAATTTTTAGCCTCCATGCCTATGATAAGATAAATTGCTGTTGTTTGAGGCACCTGATGTATGGTACTTTGTTACAGCATCCCTAGGAAACTTAACACAACATTTGAATCTTACACTGTCTCATCTGAAAAATGGGAATAATCATGCTGTCTCCCAAGGCTGTTCTTAAAATTAAAATGAGAATGTTAGTTATTTTGACAATAATCAGAAATTATAAAAATAACAGGATTATTTTAATATTCTAATAAATATTCAATATATACTACTCAAGATTTTTTCTATTTTAACCTTTAATGCTGCTAAGTCGCTTCAGTCGGGTCCTACTCTGTGAGACCCCACAGACAGCACCCCACCAGGCTCCGCCGTCCCTGGGATTCTCCAGGCAAGAACACTGCAGTGGGTTGCCATTTCCATCTCCAACGCATGAAAGTGAAAAGTGAAAGTGAAGTCGTTCAGTCGTGTCCGACTCTTAGCGACCCCATGGACTGCAGCCCACCAGGCTCCTCCGTCCACGGGATTTTCCAGGCAAGAATACTGGAGTGGGGTGCCATTGCCTTCTCCAATCTTTAAATAACATTTCTTAAAAGTATAAGTTTGCCCTTTAAAAAGTTTTTTAAAAACCACTTTACTGAGATACGACTGACATACAAAAGGCTCTATATATTTAATGTATACACACTCAGTAAGTTTGGAGATAATATGCATCTGTGAGGCCACCATTAAAGCCATAAACTTATTCACCACCTATAAAAGTTTCCTTTTGTGTCTCCCACCCCACTTTGTTTATAATTAAAAACATTTTTGTGGCAAGAGCATGTAACTAAGATCTACCCTCGTGGCAAAATTTAAAGTATATAATAATATACAACTGTTAACTATTGTCTGAGAACTTAAAATTTAATTTCCCAACACATCCCGTGCCGCCCCCCTCCCTGGGCAAAAAAACCCCAAACCCACTAAATGGCTGTCTATACAGCAATCCCAGGTAGCTGTGACTCAGAGAGCTGGAAACAATCAAAGGATTTGGTTGGCCAAAAGTAGATGACAAAAGAAAATAAAAAGTTTAAAAAGCTGACCATCTATACAAAAAAAGAGATACATTTGTAAATACTGCTTCTTGTCTTTGCTCTACTTCCTGTACTATTACAGTTACCCACAGTTTATAAGTGAAAGCATACATGTAGATTCCAGCTTGTGTTTCTTTCAGTCCAGCATTTCTCATGATGTACTCTGCATATAAGTTAAATAAACAGGGTGACAATATACAGCCTTGACGTACTCCTTTTCCTATTTGGAACCAGTCTGTTGTTCCATGTCCAGTTCTAATTGTTGCTTCCTGACCTGCATACACATTTCTCAAGAGGCAGATCAGGTGGTCTGGTATTCCCATCTCTTTCAGAATTTCCCACAGTTTATTGTGATCCACACAGTCAAAGGCTTTGGCATAGTCAATAAAGCAGAAATAGATGTTTTTCTGGAACTCTCTTGCTTTTTCCACGATCCAGCGGATGTTGGCAATTTGATCTCTAGTTCCTCTGCCTTTTCTAAAATCAGCTTGAACATCTGGAAGTTCACAGTTCACATATTGCTGAAGCCTGGCTTGGAGAATTTTGAGCATTATTTTACTAGCGTGTGAGATGAGTACAATTGTGTGGTAGTTTGAGCATTCTTTGGCATTACCTTTCTTTGGGATTGGAATGAAAACTGACCTTTTCCAGTCCTGTGGCCACTGCTGAGTTTTCCAAATGTGTTGGCATATTGAGTGCAGCACTTTCACAGCATCATCTTTCAGGATGTGGAATAGCTCAACTGGAATTCCATCACCTCCACTAGCTTTGTTTGTAGTGATGCTTTCTAAGGCCCACTTGACTTCACACTCCAGGATGTCTGGCTCTAGGTCAGTGATCACACCATCGTGATTATCTGGGTCATGAAGATCTTTTTTGTATAGTTCTTCTGTGTATTCTTGCCATCTCTTCTTCATATCTTCTGCTTCTGTTAGGTCCATACCATTTCTGTCCTTTATCGAGCCCATCTTTGCATGAAATTTTCCTTTGGTATCTCTGATTTTCTTGAAGAGATCCCTAGTCTTTCCCATTCTGTTGTTTTCCTCTATTTCTTTGCATTGATCGCTGAGGAAGGCTTTCTTATCTCTTCTTGCTATTCTTTGGAACTCTGCATTCAGATGTTTATATCTTTCCTTTTCTCCTTTGCTTTTCGCTTCTCTTCTTTTCACAGCTATTTGTAAGGCCTCCCCAGACAGCCATTTTGCTTTTTTGCGTTTCTTTTCTATGGGAATGGTCTTGATCCCTGTCTCCTATACAATGTCACGAACCTCAGTCCATAGTTCATCAGGCACTCTATCTATCAGATCTAGGCCCTTAAATCTATTTCTCACTTCCACTGTATAATCATAAGGAATTTGATTTAGGTCATACCTGAATGGTCTAGTGGTTTTCCTTACTTTCTTCAATTTAAGTCTGAATTTGGCAATAAGGAGTTCATGGTCTGAGCCACAGTCAGCTCCTGGTCTTGTTTTTGCTGACTGTATAGATCTTCTCCATCTTTGGCTGCAAACAATATAATCAATCTGATTTTGGTGTTGACCATCTGGTGATGTCCATGTATAGAGTCTTCTCTTGTGTTGTTGGAAGAGGGTGTTTGTTATGACCAGTGCATTTTCTTGGCAAAACTCTATTAGTCTTTGCCCTGCTTCATTCCGTATTCCAAGGCCAAATTTGCCTATTACTCCAGGTGTTTCGTGACTTCCTATTTTTGCATTCCAGTCCCCTATAATGAAAGGGACATCTTTTTTGGGTGTTAGTTCTAAAAGGTCTTGTAGGTCTTAACAGAACCGTTCAACTTCAGCTACTTCAGCGTTCCTGGTTGGGGCATATGGCAGAAAGTGAAGAGGAACTAAAAAGCCTCTTGATGAAAGTGAAAGTGGAGAGTGAAAAAGTTGGCTTAAAGCTCAACATTCAGAAAACGAAGATCATGGCATCCGGTCCCATCACTTCATGGGAAATAGATGGGGAAACAGTGGAAATAGTGTCAGACTTTATTTTTTGGGACTCCAAAATCACTACAGATGGTGACTGCAGCCATGAAATTAAAAGACGCTTACTCCTTGGAAGGAAAGTTATGACCAACCTAGATAGCATATTCAAAAGCAGAGACATTACTTTGCCAAAAAAGGTTCGTCTAGTCAAGGCTATGGTTTTTCCAGTGGTCATGTATGGATGTGAGAGTTGGACTGTGAAGAGGGCTGAGCACCGAAGAATTGATGCTTTTGAACTGTGGTGTTGGAGAAGACTCTTGAGAGTCCCTTGGACTTCAAGGAGATCCAACCAGTCCATTCTGAAGGAGATCAGCCCTGGGATTTCTTTGGAAGGAATGATGCTAAAGCTGAAACTCCAGTACTTTGGCCACCTCATGCGAAGAGTTGACTCATGGGAAAAGGACTCTGATGCTGGGAGGGACTGGGGGCAGGAGAAGGGGACGACAGAGGATGAGATGGCTGGATGGCATCACTGACTCGATGGACGTGAGTGTCAGTGAACTCTGGGAGTTGGTTATGGACAGGGAGGCCTGGCGTGCTGCAATTAATGGGGTCGCAAAGAGTCGGACACGACTGAGTGACTGATCTGATCTGATACATGTAGATGTGTCTAGCACATGCCCAACACAGTAGGAAGTTAATAAATGTCAGCTGCCCCAGCCCTACCTCACCTCCTTCCCCTTTACTCAGTGGATGATGAGTAGCTGCAATTAATATTTAGGATAGTTACATAACTTTGTAATCTCATCATAATGTCACTGTATCAATAAATTTCTTCCACCTTCACAAGTTCCAGTTAGAACAGAAAGGTACCAATCTAATTTATGTTATTTCTCATTTTGAATAGTAGAGATTAGAATGCACATAAATTACAATTCTATGCTATAAAGTCTCCACACTGCCAGGAATAAAACAGTTATGTGTGCCTGTGTGCTCAGTCACTCCATTGTGCTGATTCTTTGTGACCCCATGGACTGCAGCCCGCCAGCCTCCTCTGTCCATGAAATTCTGCAGGCAAGAATACTGGAATGGGTTGCCCTTTCCTGTTCCAGGGGATATTCCCAATCCAGTGACAGAACCCATGTCTCCTGCATTGGCAGGTGAATTCTTTACCACTGAGCCACCTGGGAAGCCCCAGTTATGTGACATGGGCTACCAAAAAAAAGAGTATTTCTTTATATCTCATCGTCTACATTGTGCACCCCACTCTCTCTCGGCCAGGCAGGTTGTGGCAGTAATTTAGTGAAAGATTCCTGAGGACAAGTGAATTTGAAAGGATAAGTCAGATAAGATAAGACAAAGACTCTCCTAGTTTGAGAAACTCAGGCATTCTAGGTATTTTACTAAAGAAGAAAATATTAAAGTATTTTCTTTAAACTTTTATCATTACAGTTTCATTTAGAATAATAAGCTTTTGTTTATTCCAAAGCCAGTCAGACACCTGAAATGTCTTAATTTCTGACTAATACTCTTTGCTATAATATCGATATTTTTTCATTAATGGTATCAGCTTTATTTTTAGGTTGAGTAATATTCTAATTTGTTTTTTAATTGAAAGATAATTGCTTTACAGAATTTTCTGTTTTCTGTCAAACCTCAACATAAATCAGCCATAGGTATACATATATCCCCTCCCCTGTGAACCTCTCTCCCATCTCCCACCCCATTCCACCCCTCTAGGTTGATACAGAGCCCTGCTTTGAGTTTCCTGAGCCATACAGCAAATTCCCGTTGGCTGTCTATTTTACATATGGTAATGTAAGTTTCCATACATCTCACCCTCTCCTCCCCTCTCCCCATGTCCATAAGTCTATTCTCTCTGCCTGTTTCTCTACTGCTGCCCTGTAAATAAATTCTTCAGTAACATTATTCTAGATTCCGTATATATGCATTAGAATACGGTACTTATCTTTCTCTTTCTGACTCACTTCACTCTGTATAAAGACTCACTTCACTCTGTATAATAGGTTCTAGGTTCATCTACCTGATTAGAACTGACTCAAATATGTTTGTCTTTATGGCTGAGTAATATTCCACTGTGCATATGTACCAAAACTTCTTTATCATCTGTCGATGGACATCTAGGTGGCTTCCATGCTCTAGCTATTGTAAATAGTGCTGCAATGAACAACGGGATACATGTATCTCTTACAATTTTGGTTTCCTCAGGGTATATGCCTAGGAGTGGGATTGCTGTGTTATATGGTGCTTTTATTCCTAGGTTTTTAAGGAATCTCCATACTGTCTTCCATAATGGCTGTATCAATTTACATTCCCACCAAAAGTGCCAGAGCGTTCCCTTTTCTCCACACCCTTTCCAGCATTTATTGTTTGTACACTTTTTGATGGCCATCCTGACCAGTGTGAGGTGATATCTCATTGTAGTTTTGAT
This sequence comes from Bos grunniens, assembly GCF_055505025.1. Lineage (NCBI taxonomy): Eukaryota > Metazoa > Chordata > Mammalia > Artiodactyla > Bovidae > Bos > Bos grunniens. The sequence goes on along the minus strand of NC_141167.1, from coordinate 120,645,710 downwards.
TTGCATTTCTCTAATAATGAGTGATGTTGAGCATCTTTTCATGTATTTGTTGCTGCTGCTGCTGCTAAGTCGCTTCAGTTGTGTCTGACTCTGTGCAACACCATAGACCTCAGCCCACCAGGCTCCCCCGTCCCTGGGATTCTCCAGGCAAGAATACTGGAGTGGGTTGCCATTTCCTTCTCCAATGCATGAAAGTGAAAAAATAAAGTCAAGCCACTCAGTTGTGTCCAACTCCTAGCGACCCCATGGACTGCAACCCACCAGGCTGCTCCATCCATGGGATTTTCCAGGCAAGAGTACTGGACTGGGTTGCCACTGCCTTCTCCCATGTATTTGTTAGCCATCTGTATATCTTCTTTGGAGAAATGTCTGTTTAGTTCTTTTTCCCACTTTTTGATTGGGTTGTTTGTTTTTCTGGTATTGAGTTGTATGAGTTGCTTGTATATTTTGGAAATTAATCCTTTGTCAGTTGTTTCATTTGCTATTATTTTCTCTCATTCTGAGGGTTGTCTTTTCACTTTGCTTATAGGTTCCTTTGCTGTGCAAAAGCCTTTAGGTTTAATCAGGTCCAACTTGTTTTCTTTTGTTTTTATTTCCATTACTCTAGTAGGTGGGTCATAGAGGATCTTGCTTTGATTTATGTCATCAAGTGTTCTGCCTACGTTTTTCTCTAAGTATTTTATAGTTTCTGGTCTTATATTTAGGTCTTTAATCCATTTTGAGTGTATTTTTGTGTATGCTGTTAGGAAGTGTTCTAATTTCATTCTTTTACATGTAATTGTCCACTTTCCCCAGCACCATTTATTGAAGAGGGTGTCTTTGCCTGATTGTATATTCCTGCCTCCTTTATCAAAAATAAGGTACCCATAGGCATATGGGTTTATTTCTGGGCTTTCTATCTTGTTCCATTGATCTATATTTCTGTTTTGGTGCCAGTACCATACTGTCTTGATGACTGTAGCTTTGTACTACAATTTGAAGTCAGGAAGGTTGATTCCTCCAGCTCCATTCTTTATTCTCAAGACTGCTTTGGCTATTCGGGGTCTTTTCACTTTCCAGAAGAACTGTGAAATTTTTTGTTCTAATTCTGTGAAAAATGCCATTGGTAATTTGATAGGGATCCCATTGAATCTGTAGATTGCATTTGGTAGTATAGTCATTTTCACAATATTGATTCTTCCTACCCAGGAACATGGAATATCTCTCCATCTGTTTATGTCATCTTTGATTTCTTTCATTAGTGTCTTATAATTTTTCTCTGTACAGTTCTTTTGTCTCCTTAGGTAAGTTTACTCCTAAATATTTAATTATTTTTGTTGCAATGGTGAATGGGATTGATTCCTTAATTTGTCTGATTTTTCATTGTTAATATATAGAAATGCAAGAGATTTCTGTGTATTGATTTTGGATCCTGCAACTCTGCTAAATTCACTGATTAGCTCTAGTAATTTTCTGATACTATCTTCAGGGTTTTCTATGAACAGTATCATGTCATCTGCAAACAGTGAGAGCTTACTTCTTCTTTTCCATTCTGGATTCTTTTCATTTCTTTTTCTTCTCTCATTGCTATAGGTAGGACTTTTCAGAACTATGTTGAAGAACAGTGGTGAAAGTGGACACCCTTGTCTTGTTTCTGATCTTAGGGGGAATGCTTTCAGTTTTTCACCATTGAGGATAATGTTTGCCATAGGCTTATCATATATGGCCTTTACTATGTTGAGGTAGGTTCCTTTTATGCCCATTTTTTTGAAGAGTTTTAATCACAAATAGTTGCTGAATTTTGTTAAAGGCTTTTCCCGCATCTATTGAGAAGATCATATGGTTTTTATCTTTCAATTTGTTAATATGGTGTATCACATTGATTGATTTGCATATACTGAAGAATCCTTGCATCCCTGGAATAAACCCAACTTGATCCTAGTTTATGAGCTTTCTGATGTGTTGCTGCACTCTGTTTGCTAAAATTTTGCTGAGGATTTTTGCATCTCTGTGCATCAGTGATATTGGCCTGTCGTTTTCTTTTTTTGTGTTCTCTTTGTCTGGTTTTGGTATCAGGGTGATGGTGGCCTTGTAGAATGAGTTTGGAAGTGTTCCTTCCTCTGCAATTTTTTGAAAGATTCTTAGGATAGGCATTAGCTCCTCTCTAAATGCTTGACAGAATTCTCCTGTGAAGCCATCTGGTCCTGGGCTCTTGTTTTTTGGGAGATTTTTGATCACAGCTTCAATTTCAGTGCTTGTAATTAGGTTGTCTATAATTTCTATTTCTTCCTGGTTCAGTCTTGGAAGATTGAACTTTTCTAAGAATCTGTCCATTTCTTCCAGATTTTAGATTTTATTGCCATCTAGTTGTTCATAATAGTTTCCTATAAACATGTGTATTTCTGCATTGTCTGTTGTAACCTCTCCTTTTTCATTTCTGGTTTGTTGGTTTGATTCTTCTCTTTTGTTCTTGATGAGTCTGGCTAAAGGTCTGTCAGTTTTGTTTACATTTTCAAAGAATCAGCTTTTAGTTTTATTGATCTTTACTATTGTTTCTTTCATTTCTTTTTCATTTATTACTGCTTGGATCATTATGATTTCTTTCCTTCTACTAATTGTGGGTTTTTGTTGTTCTTTTTCCAGTTGTTTTAGATGTAAAGTTAGGTGGTTTATTTGATGTTTTTCTAGCTTCTTGAGGTAGGACTGTATTGCTATAAACTTCCTCTTAGAACTGCTTTTGCTGCATCCCGTAGGTTTTGATTTGTCGTGTTTTCATTGTCATTTGTTTCTAGAAATTTTTTGATTTCCCTTTTGATTTCTTCAGTAACCTGCTGGTTATTTAGAAACGTGTTGCTTAATCTCCATGTGTTTGCGTTTCTAACAGTTTTTTTTTTTTTGTAATTCATATCTAGTCTCATAGCATTGTGGTCAGAGAAGTTGCAAGATACAATTTCAATTTTCTTAAATTTACTCAAGTTTGATTTGTGACTCAGGATGTGGTCTATCCTGAAGAATGTTCCATGTGCACTTGAGAAGAAGGTGTATTCTTTTGCCTTTGGATGGAATGTCCTGAAGGTATCCATGAGATCCATTTCATCTAATGTATCATGTAAGACTTGTGTTTCCTTATTAATTTTCTGTTTTGATGATCTGTCCATTGGTGTGAGTTGGGTGTTAAAGTTTCCTACTACTATTTTGTTACTGTCAATTTCTCCTTTTATGTCTGTTAGTGTTTGTCTTATGTGTTGAGGTGCTCCTATGTTCGGTGCATGGATATTTACAATTGTTACACCTTCCTCTTGGATTGATCCCTTGATCATTATGTAGTGTCCTTCCTTATATCTTGTAATACTCTTTATGTTAAAGTCTATTTTGTCTGATATGAGGATTGCTACTCCAGCTTTCTTTTGCTTCCTATTTACATGGAACATATTTTTCCATCCTCTTTCAGTTTATATGTGTCTTGAGGTCTGAAGTGGGTTTCTTGTAGACAGCATATATAAGGGTCTTGTTTTTGTATCCATTCAGCCAGTCTGTGTCTTTTGGTTGGACCATTTAATCCATTTACATTTAAGTAATTATTGGCATATATGTTCCTATTGCCATTTTCTTAATTGTTTGGGGTTGATTTTGTAGATCATTTTGCTTCTCTTGTATTTCTTGACTATATAAGTCCCTTTAACATTTGTCATAAAGCTGATTTTGTGGTCCTGAATTCTCTTAACTTTTGCTTGTCTGAAAAGCTTTTTATTTCTCCATCAATTTTGAATGAGATCCTTGCCAGGTACAGTAATCTTGATTGTAGATTTTTCCCTTTCAGTACTTTAAGTATTTCCTGACATTCCCTTTTGGCCTACAGAGTTTCTGCTGAAACATCAGCCGTTAAAGTGTATGGGGTTTCCCTTGTATGTTACTTGTTGCTTCTCCCTTGCTGCTTTTAATGTTCTTTCTTTGTGTTTAGTCTTTAATAGTTTGATTAGTATGTATTGTGGCATGTTTCTCCATGGGTTTATCCTGTATGGGACTCTTTGTGCCTCTTGCACTTGATTGACTATTTCCTTTTCCATGTTGAGGAAATTTTCAACTCTAATCTCTTCAGAAATTTTCTCATACCCTTTCTTTTTCTCTTCTTCTTCTAGGACCCCTATAATTTGAAAGTTGGCACCTTTGATATGGTCCCAGAGGTCTCTGAGACTGTCCTCAGTTCTTTTCATTCTTTTTACTTTATCCTCCTCTTCAGAAGTTATTTCCACCATTTTATCTTCCAGCTCATTGATTCATTCTTCTGCTTCAGATATTCTGCTATTGATTCCTTCTAGAGTATTTTTAATTTCAGTAACTGTGTTGTCTCTGTATGTTTATTCTTTAATTCTTCTGTGTCTTTGTTAATCAATTCTTGCATTTTCTCCATTTTCAAGGTATCATCTTTACTATCATTATTCTGAATTCTTTTTCAGGTAGTTTGCCTAGTTCCTCTTCATTTATTTGGACTTCTGTGTTTCTAGTTTGTTCCTTCATTTGTTTAGCATTTCTCCGTCTCTTTATTATTTTTTTTAACAGTTTTTGTGTTTGAGGTCTCCTTTTCCCAAGCTTCAAGGAAAGTTGAATTCTCCAGTGGTTTGTGTGAGCTTCATATAAAGATGAGATTTGTGCTGGTTTTTGCTTGTTTTTCCTCTGATGGGCAAGGGTGAGTGAGGTGTTAATCCTGTCTGCTGATGACTGGGTTTGTATTTTTGTTTTGTTTGTTGTTTAGATGAGGCATCCTGCAGAGGGTGCTACTGGTGGTTGGTGATGCTGGGTCTTGTATTCAAGTGGTTTGCTTTGTGTGAGTTCTCACTATCTGATACTCCCTAGGGTCAGTTCTCTGGTAATCTAGGGTCTTGGAGTTAGTGCTCCCACTCCAAAGACTCAGGGCTTGACCCATAAGTGGGTTTGTTATGGCATGAAGGGAGATCAAAACAAATATCCAAAAATGGTAAACCAAAGATGAACCCCAAATGGCAGTTACAAAATCAGGCAAATCATAATTAAAATAATGGAATATACACATATACATATACACACATGAGCAAAGTGAAAACAGTCTAACAAAAATAAAGTACAGTAGATTGACCTGGTGAACAAAGCAAATCAAAAATTATATTTATCAGTTAAGAACAAAACTAACTAAAGCACAAACTGGAAAACAAAACTAAAACAAGGTGCCAAGTGGGGAATAAAACAATGAAAATAAAACTAACAAATATGTTGAGAGGAAAGGAGAGAAAGAAACAAAGAATAGATATGCAAAGTTAAATAGAGGTAGATAAAGATTTATATATGTTACAGATAACTGCAACGGGGAAAGAACAGTAGGAAAAGCAAACAAAGGAGTTAAGTGTAGAAAAAATAAAAACAGGTTTAAAATTTTTTTTAAAAAAGAAAAAAAAAAAAAAAAGAGGAAAACTCTGCTGAACTGCAAAAGCCCAATGTAGAGGCAGAGGTATACAACAACAATAAAAAATGTGACTGAGGGGAAGGAAAAAAAGCTCAAAAGCTTAATTGGATTTCTTAGTGCCTGGCAGCTCAAAGTGTGCAGGGACACGACTGTCTCTGCTGCAGGAGTTATGGCCCTATCAGAGTCTTTTTTCCGAGCCTGTTGTAGCTGGCAATCAGAAGGCCTCTTTGGCCAGTCTTTCTCTGTAGCTCCACCCATTCAGGCACATAGAGGGCTGCCATGCCTGGGGTCCTACTCTGTAGATCGGCACTTCAGGCACCTAAAGGGGCCCCCTGGGTGGGGTCCTATCTGTAGTTCAGTGTGTCAGGCATTTGATGGGCCAGCCTCTATTCTTCAGCTGCAGATGTTGGCATGTTGGGGGAGATAGGCTACGGTGACAGTGACGGCTTCACCCCCTACGACACTCAGCTGTATTGCCTTGCTTCCATGGCTTCCTGGCTTTCCTCCACAGGCATTTCCCACCACAGTCTCCTCCCTCACATCCCCTCCATCCGTCTCTCTGCAGTCAACAGCAGCCCTTGCCCTGGGATTGCTCCACACTCCCCAAACTCCAGCTCCCAGCCACTGCGCCTTCCAGAGGACCAGCTCCTGTACGGGGCATGTATGGCTGCAGCAAGGACTGTCTGATTCTCATTCCATTCACACTGTCACAGATCAGCTGTTTCCCTCTCAGCCTTAAATGTTTCTCCTCTGACTCGGACAACTGCCCTGATGTGTTCCCCCACCCGCTGAGAGCAGGTCCACTCCTACTAACACTCCTGTTTTTCCCCCTAGTTCCTTCATCCTACCGAGTTTTGTGTGGTTCTGTGTATTCTTTTCCTCTGGTCAGGTACTCCTGTCTGCTCTCGCTGGTGTCCTGCACGCACTCCTGTGTCTGAAGGTGTATCCTGATGTATCCGTGGAGAGAGACGTACTCCACGTCCACCTACTCCTCCGCCATCTCCTTCTCCTCTTAACTAATTTTGAAAGGTCCACTTTAAAAATATTTTAGGAAAATAATCATTGCTTGATGATCAACTATAATAAGTAGAAACATGGAGACAAAACTTTCATATGTATATTTAGACACACTAAATATACATATGGACTTGCTCAAATTAGTTTAAACATACAAATATTATATAAAGTGGAGAAGAAAATGGCTACCCACTCCAGTTTCTTGCCTGGAGAATACCATTGACAGCGGAGCCTGGCCGGCTACAGTCCAGGGGGTTGCAAAGAGTCGGACATGACTGAGCGACTGAGCACATTATACGTTTTTTGAGGGGGTATAAAGCCTACAGAAACAATTTTATGGTTTCTCCACACTACTTCAACATGTCTTTAAAGTGGTCAAATTTTGGGATGGATGAGTTAAGAGGAAATAATTCCATAATCAGTATCAATTAATAAGGAATGGGTTGGATCATTAAATTTTAATTTAAAAAATAAACAGGTTTCACAGTTTAGTAATGTGCTTTGAAAGCAGAGGAAAAGTGTGTTTAAACTCCAGTTCTAGAAGTGTAAAAATTCTAAACTATTACTCTTTCTAAGCCTCAGTTCCCTCATCTGTAAAACAGGTACAATAATACTCCCAAGGGTTCTCCTCAGATTTGAACAAAACATATCTAAAAGCTTCAGTGGCACCTAGTAGTTAATTAATTGTTCTAATATTGCTATTAATAGACAAAATATTTAATGTAGAATAAATAAAACTATTTTGTCTTCTCTGTTGCTGTATTAAGTTACACAAAAGGGAAATTCACATGAAATGTCATTATGGTTTTTTATTCCCTTAAGTAAGTTAATTTATATTTAAGGTACTTTAAGAATTTTTAAAAGGCACTAGACTAGGCATCTAGATTCTAATCGTAGCTCTACACTGGCTAACTGAACTTCCTTAAACAAGTTACTTCATCAATCTAATATTCACTTCAGTTCAGTTCAGTTCAGTCACTCAGTCATGTCCGACTCTTTTCGACCCCATGAATAGCAGCACGCCAGGCCTCCCTGTCCATCACCATCTCCAGGAGTTCACTCAGACTCACATCCATCGAGTCAGTGATGCCATCTAGCCATCTCATCCTCTGTCGTCCCCTTCTCCTCCTGCCCCCATCCCTCCCAGCATCAGAGTCTTTTCCAATGAGTCAACTCTTCGCAAGAGGTGGCCAAAGTACTGGAGTTTCAGCTTTAGCATCATTCCTTCCAAAGAAATCCCAGGGCTGATCTCCTTCAGAATGGACTGGATGGATCTCCTTGCAGTCCAAGGGACTCTCAAGAGTCTTCTCCAACACCACAGTTTAAAAGCATCAATTCTTCAGTGCTCAGCCTTCTTCACAGTCCAACTCTCACATCCATACATGACCACAGGAAAAACCATAGCCTTGACTAGACGGACCTTTGTTGGCAAAGGAATGTCTCTGCTTTTCAATATGCTATCTAGGTTGGTCATAACTTTCCTTCCAAGGAGTAAGTGTCTTTTAATTTCATGGTTGCAGTCACCATCTGCAGTGATTTTGGAGCCCAGAAAAATAAAGTCTGACACTGTTTCCAGTTTCCCCATCTATTTCCCATGAAGTGATGGAATATTCACTTAGGTCATTTGTAAAATGGTAAAATCCAGGTTATAATATTTTGATTAATAGATTAATTTTATAAAACTACAAAGCACTTCTATTAAACTACCACATAGGGATTATTACTGTTATATTATCTCAATAAAAATGAGACTTAACATGTACCTATTTACATTAATTTCACAACTTTTTCAAAAGAAATCAGAGCCAAATCTAAGTAGTAGGGCCAATCCTAAACTGTTTTCCATTGCTGGGTAGGACACAGGCATTCTAAGCATAACTATCATATCAATACATATCAAACAAATTTCAGAGTTAAAATGAACTATAATATACTGAGTCATTTTTATAATCATTCCACAAACTCAAAGGTAATCATCATAACACCTGGATTTTATCAGAGACCACTAAATTAATAGCTTTTATTAGCATAAGATATTTACCAGGTATAGAAAGACTGCATTCTTTCTCTGAACTGATTCACTGAAACCTGAGAGTAGTTTGGTAATTAAAAGGCAGGGAAGCTCTTCTTACTTTTCCAGTCTATGAATACAAAAAGAGAAAAAGGCAACACTGAGTAAGGTGTATGAAATAACCTAAGACTCTAAGGGGGAACAATCACAAATAGTGGGCAGCACTAGAATGGTTAGCTGCCTAAACATAAAGTGACTGGAAACAGGTATCTCTCTTGTGCCTACTTCCTCATCCACAGAACAGGGATACTAGCACCTGCAGCTACCTCAGAAACATGGAGGCAAATCAGAAACTTCTTGGACTATGTATTATAAGGGGGTGGTCCTTCATGAAGCTCGATAGCCTACTTCATATTTTCTTTTAAGGGTATATTTCATTAACTTTAAAAAAGACCCCCAAATCTGACATTAACCTCCTTCCAAATTTATAAGCAACTACTTCAGTTGGCTGAGAACACTCACACAGATGACAGGCATACATCAATATAGATTGTTATCACTGAATTCTGGGAAAAGGTGCAAGATTACATTTTGTCTTCAGAAAATGAGAAAGGTCACTATTTGGTACACATGGGTGTGTACATTTACTGTCACTGACTGACCATTACATTCTTTGCCACAAGGGCTCAGAACTCTGAACAGTAGGTTCAAGCAGCCTTAATGGATGACGAGCTGGTACACACACTGACTCTTACCTGCCACATACCTCTACTTCGTAGCTTTGTCTGAATTAGTATGACGTGACTAATTAGTGTAGTTGGTATAAATTAGTACAACTGAGTAGGACAACATTAATGAGAAACATCTGAGTTTTATATAACTGTGCTCAGTGCTCATGTAATAGACAATCGACTTTTTTCTATATATTCTATGATGTTCTTAACTACTTCATGAAACACTGAACCAAGAGCTTAAGTTCAAAGTGCAAACAAAATCAAATATGTAAACAGTTCAAACTATCTTCTTAAAAAGGAGTTATTTTTGTGAGAGAAGAGGCTCATATTAGCTCATAATATTGAAAATAGAGATCATCACTAAAATTCTGTCACAATTCTCCAATAATGATTAAAAATTTATTACGACATTTTACTATTGTTTCACAACTGAAAAAAAAAAAGAATTTTTCCCTCTCTTAAAAAGTATGATCTATATTTAACTATGTATCTATATTTTTTAAAATGTTAAGCTGTAAGAGGATATACCTAAAACAAAAAGCAAAATGAAACAGAACATACTAATACGAAACAGAAACTAAATACACAAAATAAACAGACTTTTCAGTTCAGTTCAGTCGCTCAGTCGTGTCCGACTATTTGCGACCCCATGAATCTCAGCACGCCAGGCCTCCCTGTCCATCACCAACTCCCAGAGTTCACTCAAACTCACATCCATCGAGTCGGTGATGCCATCCAGCCATCTCATCTTCTGTCGTCCCCTTCTCCTGCCCCCAATTCCTCCCAGCATCAGAGTCTTTTCCAATGAGTCAACTCTTCGCATGAGGTGGCCAAAGTACTGGAGTTTCAGCTTTAGCATCATTCCTTCCAAAGAACACCCAGGACTGATCTCCTTTAGGATGGACTAGTTGGATCTCCTGGCAGTCCAAGGGACTCTCAAGAGTCTTCTCCAACACCACAGTTCAAAAGCATCACTTCTCTGGTGCTCAACCTTCTTCACAGTCCAACTCTCACATCCATACATGACCACAGGAAAAACCATAGCCTTGACTAGATGGACCTTTGTTGGCAAAGTAATGTCTCTGCGTTTGAATATGCTATCTAGGTTGAGCACACCCATCAAAATCATCTAGAGCAGGAACTGTAACAAATAAGGAAAACCTACTCACCCTTCCTCTTTTAGACCAGTGTGATGGTTACAAAGTGACAAGCTCTTACTGCTGTCCACTGGCGTATCTACAGACCTCTTATTCTTTTGAAATTTCCCCAACTTAAAATGGATGCAAATAAGCCAGGTGTGATTCCAACAAAAGCGATCCTGCTAGTCCCTACTGAGTTTCCACAGAAACGTGCACAGTTGGCAATGGCAAAGAAGTTGTGTACTGGCCTCAAACTAGCTTAAAGTTTTAATATTCAAAAGGTCCGTCTAGTCAAGGCTGTGGTTTTTCCAGTGGTCATGTATGGATGTGACAGTTGTACTGTGAAGAAAGCTGAGCGCCGAAGCATTGATGCTTTTGAACTGTGGTGTTGGAGAAGACTCTTGAGAGTCCCTTGGACTGCAAGGAGATCCAACCAGTCCATTCTGAAGGAGATCAGCCCTGGGATTTCTTTGGAAGGAATGATGTTAAAGCTGAAACTCCAGTACTTTGGCCACCTCATGTGAAGAGTTGACTCATTGGAAAAGACTCTGATGCTCGGAGGGATTGGGGGCGGGAGGAGAAGGGGAGGACAGAGGATGAGATGGCTGGATGGCATCACTGACTCGATGGATGAAGTCTGGGTGAACTCCAGGAGATGGTGATGGACAGGGAGGCCTGGCATGCTGCGTTGTTGATAGACAGGGAGGCCTGGTGTGCTGCGATTTATGGGGTTGCAAAGAGTCGGACACGACTGAGGGACTGAACTGAACTGTGTGAAATAACAATCATAGTACTTAGTAAAAACCCAATACCAAAAGAAAAAGTGTCTGTGAAAAGTTACAATTACAAATGGCAACCATTCTTTTACTAAAGAAACACAGTTTATGAGAGTATTCCCAGTAGGTCACTTAAAATGTAATAACCAACATCCAGAGAAAAACAATATAAAGTTTAATCTAAATACTAGTAAATATTGTGTGTATCTTTCTTTCCCTTAAATAAATTCAGTATGACTCCTCATTGGTTTTACTTAAAAGTAAATGTTTTTACATCAGTGATTCTCAAAGGGCAGTACCTAGATCAGCATCCTCAGGAAAATGATTTGAAATGTACATTCTTGTTCCCACACCCCAGACTTACTGAAACAGAAACTTTGGGGGTGAAGTCCAGCAATATATGTTTTCACAAACCCTCCAGGAGATTCTGATGCAAGCTAAAGTTTGAGAACTTTATATAGTGTCAAATTTTAGAGGAGGCTAAATATGAAACAGAAACTGCAAAGCTTTATTTAACCCGTTGGAACTAAGTAAGACAAGGTAATAAAATACAATGCAAAGGAGAACTCACTGGCCTCCTGTATTAAGTCTGTTGGTTAGTAGATCACTGTCTCACAACACATTTCCAACCACTGAGGTCTTCAGACACACAAGGCAACAACCTAACCATTTATTACTTTACAGTAAGAGAATAATCTTTTTTCCAATACATCAATCATGTATGTAGGGATGAGCCTGAAAGTTTGAGTCATAAATTTTAACATTCTTCACTAAAATTGGCCCTCCATATCTATGGGATCTGCATCCAAGGATTTAATCAACCCATGTAAATAAAAAATAACTTAAAAAAAAAAAACAAAACCCAGAAAGTTTCAAAAAGTAAAACCTGAATTTGCCACATGCTAGCAACTATTTACAGGGCATCTGCATTATATTCACAACTATTTATGCAGCCTTTATATTGTATTAGATATTATAAGTAGTCAAAAGGTGATTTAAAGTACTATATAGGATATATACAAATTCTATGCCATCCTATACAAGGGACTTCAGCACCCTTGGGGTTTTGGTGTCCATGAGGGTCATGAAACTGATTTCCCCAGTGCTCAGGGATGGCTGTACTTGTTAAAAAAAAAGAAAAAAAAAAAAAGAAGAAGAAAATTTTTTTAAGAAACATACATGGAGAGACATCCATGTGTACATCCACTGGTGCTATGTATGCACTGGTGGTCCAGTGGTTAAGAATCTGCCTGCCAATACAGGGGACAAGCCACCTCAGGGAGAAGTCCAACAACAGAGTAGCCCCACTCGCTGCAACTAGAGAAAGTCCTAACACAGCAATGAAGACCCCGCACAGCCAAAAAAAAGGAACATACATGGGTGCAGTTCTTCCTTAGGATCTAACACATTCGAGTTTATACACTACAAAATACTCATTTTCCATTAACTTCTGTATATATATTTGTAATTCCTTCTCTATTTCCTTTAAGACAACAGACAGTGCTAAAAAAAAAAACAAAAAACAAAACCCAGGTAGTTTTTAAAGTAACCAGAGAGATATAACGGCGAAAAACTACTGCGTAAATCAAATATGCCATATACCATTTAAATCAATGAATTCAAGCCAGCTGAAGTTTTCTGAAGGTTGTCATTTAAAATAATTTGCTAAATGCCTTCAGTATTTTTTGAATAGTTTTATTTTTGGCTGTGCCGGGCCTTTGCTGCTGGGAATGAGTTTTCTCTAGTTGTGGAGAGCAGGGGCTACTCATGTGTGGCTTCTCGTGGTGGCGGCTTCTCTTGCTGCAGAGCATGGTCTCTAGGGTGTGAAGGCTTCGTGAGCCACAGCACAGGGCTCAGCGGTTGTGGTGCACTGGCTTAACTGCTCCAAGGCATGTGGGATCTTCCCAGACCAGGGACTGAACCAGTGTCTCCCACATTGTATGGAGGATTCTTAACCACTGGACCACCAGGGGAGCCCAATACCTTCAGTATTACACCTGCAAAATGTACTTTTAAAAATCATGTTTTAAGTGAGTTGACGATCAGTCACAATTTACAAAGAAAAAACCTAAGAAATTCAAAGCAGAATATTTACCTACACCAAAAATTATTTTATAATCTGTTTTATGATAAGAAGCATGATGCAATTTACTCAAAGGTCAGATTCTTGACTTTACAAACAAGGCAGGAAGCAGAAAAGAATATACATTTGACTTGTTTTCTCCTGCTTGTTATTTTCGTTTCTCAAATTAGGAAACACTTGAATTATAAGAACATTTTTACCCAAATATTCAAGGGAAAAGTTTTACTTAAGGGATAAATTCAAATCTCAGTTTCTAAGCTTACCATATTTCCAGCAATCCATTGTCTTGGAAAAAGAAATATAAAGAAAACATACCCTAAGGTCATCATTATTGTCTTAAATTTGTAAAACAATTCTCCATCAAAGCAGCAATACAGAATAAACTTAAGTAGCAAACTGATTCACAGGCTCCTCTTCTCCTCTGTTAAATATTGGTGCTCCTTACGGCCCATCCTTGGTCCACTTTGGACTATACCAGTGACTGCCAAAGGGCCCCTAGTGGGCCAGAGCTGATCCAGTAATATTGATTTCATTGACTTTGATGTCTGACAGCAGGCTACACACTAATGGTCCACGCTGGTTGCCATTCCTACTCTCCCACTTGGATAAGGGCAAGATCTGAAAGATTAACTAATCCCCCAAGCTGATGACTTGTTCAGGAATGAACTGTACGTATACAAGAACTTTACTCAAATCTGGCCGGCGAAATCAAGGAAAGAGCTCCTGAACTTTTATGGGATAGTCATTCTCACTTTGAGTACAGACAGTAAGTGGTGACTCTCCCTTCTTTGGACATGAACAAGGAAGCATATTTTCCTGGTTGCTGCTGGAAGTTGTTTTGCAACCATAAATAAAAGAACCCGAGGGCACAGCAACCCAGAGTCCAGTTCTACCATCTCTAAAGCGTCTAATCTCTTAATTATGTGAGCCAAGTCACACGAGATATTTGGGAGTGTGTGTGTGCAGGTGTGTGTATACACGCACACGATTCTCTAACATGAATGTGAGAGAAAACAAGCAGGACTGTGGAAAAGGCATGCCGGATCTCAGGAGCTCCAGGCCAGCAGCACTGCCACAGGGTAGCCGGGCTTCATTCTGCCCAACGTGAAGGGGCAAGAGCCCCTGAAGTAATGTCACTCAGATAATCTTCTACTATCCGAGACCATCTGGGAGACAAATGAGGCTATTAAAACTCTCCATTCTAAGCTTGAACTTACCATTAAACAGATTTCATTTTTACTTTGGAAAAACTCCCCAATAATAAGCTAATATGCAATGGAATATGCTCAATGTAAAAGAGAGACGCCCCGAGCACCTCCTCCCACCCTGAAAAAAATGAAACTTGGAAAAAAAAAACAAAAACAGTATTATATTGTAGACCACTTCATAAAATCTCCTTACACTTGAAGAGGCCATAAACCTCCGAATATGCCACCATTTGCGTTGAGCCCCTTATAAACATATCATTCTTTTGTAGTAAAATCTTAATACTTAGAGAAAAATTAGGAATATAAAAAGTACAGGCCATTAAAGAAAATAAAAGTGGCACAACTGATCTTAACATAATCAGCTTGTACATACTACCACTGAACATTTTCAAGGTTTTCCTTTAGGTTTTCCTTTATCATTTAACAACAGTAGTAAGTACTACTATCCTCTATCACTAGATACAGAATTGAATCTAACATAAAGGTAACCTTTATCTCTCCTGGTTCTTACAAACAACAAAGGATGAAAACTGCAGAGTTTTAGAACAAGAGAAATGTTAACAGTAATCAATTGAATGCCTTCATTTTGCATACTAGGACACTGCACGGCTGCGTGATTTATTCTGGAACACTCTTGCAAATGATGGCACAGCTGAAATTCAGACCCATATGCTGATGTTTGGTACATCTAAGTGTTCTGCACATTGACCACCTTCTCTTTTAGAAATGCAAAAATATTTTCTAACAAGAATTTTACAAAATCACTTTTTAAAAAGTAATCAATGTCATGTTAATCATTTTAAGTATACTGACTACTGATCACTATTCTCTAAAGATCACTTTAAAATAAGGTTTACACATATTCATCTAATTTGTCCACTCAAAAAAAAAAAACTTTAAGAAATTATGGGCTTCCTTGGTGGCGCAGTGGGTAAGAATCCATCTGCCAATGCAGGGGACACTAGTTTGACCCCTAGTCCAGGAAGATTCCACAAGACTCAGAGTAACTAAGTCTGTGCACCTCACTTACTGAGCAAGGGCGCTTCAACTACAAACCCTGTGAAGCCTGAAAACCTACAAGCCTGTACTCCAAAACAAGACAAGCCATCACAATGACAAAGTCTGCACTACACAACCAGAGAACAGCCTCCATTTGCCTAACAAGAGAAAAGCCTGAGCAAAGCAACAAAAACCCAGCACAGTCAAAAATAATAATAAAAAAAGTAATCATTATGTACAGGGTTCTCTGCTCCAGGAAGCCAGAAATATCAGACCTGAAAAGCTACCAGACTGAAAGCAATCAGAATGAAAAGCTGCTGCTGCTGCTAAGTCGCTTCAGTCGTGTCCAACTCTGTGCGACCCCATAGACGGCAGCCCATCAGGCTGCACAGTCCCTGGGATTCTGGGACATTAGAAATCTATAATTTAAGTAAAGGCTAAGACATGTTTTTACTTTTAAAAGGGAGCAAACATGTATTTTAATACAAAGAGAAAAGGTAGTTTTCATAAAATTTTAAGATTCTTTACTAATATTGAAAACCTATAAATAACTAGATATTTATGTAATAACTTATTCTAAAAAATAGATAAAATGTTTAAATTCTGTAACGTCATTTGGGGTTCTTAATATTACCTTTCAGGTTTCATATCTGAGACGCTATGATCCTTTGCCATTATGTCTTGCCTCCTGCTTATTTAACTTATACACACAGTACATTATGCAAAATCCCAAGCTGGATGAAGCACAAGCCAGAATCAAGATTGCCAGGAGAAATATCAATACTTCAGATATGCTGATGACACCACCCTTATGGCAGAAAGCAAAGAAGAACTGCAGAGCCTCTTGAAGGTGAAAGTGGAAAGTGAAAAAGCTGGCTTAAAACTCAACACTCAAAAAACTAAGATAATGGCATCTGGTCCCATCACTTCTTGGCAAATAGATGAAGAAAAAGCATAAAAAGTGACAGACTGTATTTTCTTGGGCTTCAAAATCACTGCTGATGGTGACTGCAGCCATGAAATTAAATGATGCTTGCTCCTTGGAAGGAAAGTTATGACAAACCTAGAGAGTGTATTAAAAAGCAGAGACATCACTTTGCCAACCAAGATCCATATAGTCAAAGCTATGGTTTTTCCAGTAGTCATGTATGGATGTGAGAGTTGGACTATAAAGAAAGCTGAGCGCCGAAGAATGGATGCTTCTGAACTGTGGTGTTGAAGAAGATTCTTGAGAGTCTCTTGGACTACAAGGAGATGAGACCAGTCAATCCTAAAGGAAATCAACCCTGAATATTCATTGGAAGGACTGATAATGAAGCTAAAACTCCATTACTTTGGCCACTTGATGCAAAGAGCTTACTCATTACAAAAGACCCTGATGCTGGGAAAGATAGAAGGCAGGAGGAGAAGGGGACGACAGAGGATGAAATGGTTAGATGGCATCACCAACTCAATGGATGTTGAGTTTGAGTAAACTCCAGGAGTTAGTGATGGACAGGGAGGCCTGGCGTGTTGCAGTCCATGGGGTCACAAAGAGTCAAACACAACTGAGCGACAGAACAATAACAACCAATCACTTGTCTCCTATATGAAAAACCTATATTTATAACAGTGTTTAGTTTCACAGGCTGAATACAGGACAGGGCAAAAATCAGGGTAATTTACCCAAGTCAGTAAAAGAAACTGAAGTTATGATAATCTGGTGTGCTTTTCACACCATCATAACATTAAAATAAATTTCCACAAAATGTAAGGCCATGTTAAGCTACCACATAAATATACTCTCTAAATGCATGCCTCTGCAGTTTGTGGGTCATCTGCTCTGCAGCTCTATGGTGGGGTTAATGGCGACCTGCTCCAACAGGGCTTATGCCACAGGCTGTATGACCAGGGAACTGCACCCAGAGCCCCTGCCCCTGCGGCAGGCCACTCGTACCTCTGCAGGAGACTCAAACGTAGGTCTGGCTCAGTATTCTTCAGTATTCAGTAATACTTCAGTATTCTTGCCTGGAGAACCCCACGAACAGTATGAAAAGGCAAAAAGATAGGACACTGAAAGATGAACTCTCCAGGTCAGTAGATGCCCAATATGCTCCTGGGGAAGAGTGGAGAAATAATTCCAGAAAGAATGAAGAGACAGAGCCAAAGCGAACACAACACCCAGTTGTGGATGTGATTAGTGATGGAAGTAAAGTCTGATGCTGTAAAGAGTGATACTGCATAGGAACCTGGAATGTTAGGTCTGTGAATCAAGGTAAATTGGAAGTGGTCAAACAGAAGATGGCAAGAGTAAACTGATATTTTAGGAATCAGTGAACTAAAATGGACTGGAATCAGTGAATTTAATTCAAATGACCATTATATCTACTGTGGGCAAGAATCCCTTAGAAGAAATGGGAGTAGCCCTCATAGTCAACAAAACAGTCTGATATGCAGTACCTGGGTGCAATCTCAAAAATGACAGAATGATCTCTGTTTGTTTCCAAGGCAAACCATTCAATATCACAGTAATCCATGTCTACGCCCCAACAAGTAAAGCTGAAGACGCTGAAACTGAACAGCTCTATGAAGACCTACAAGACTTTCTAGAATTAACACCCAAAAAAGATGTCTTTTCATCATAGGAGACTGGAATGCAAAAGTAGGAAGTCAAGAGCTACCTGGAGTAACAGGCAAGTTTGGCATTGGAGTACAAAATGAAGCAGGGCAAAGGCTAACAGAGTTTTGCCAAGAGAATGCACTGGTCATAGCAAACACCCTTTTCCAACAACACAAGAGACTATTCTACATATGGACATCACCAGATGGTCAATACCGAAATCAGACTGTTTCTATTCTTTGCAGCTAAAGACGCAGAACCTCTATAAAGTCAGCAAAAATAAGACCAGAAACTTACTGTGGCTCAGATCATGAACTCTGTATTGCCAAATCCAGACTAAAATTGAAGAAAGTAAGGAAAACCACTAGACCATTCAGGTATGACCTAAATCAAACCCCTTATGATTATACAGTGGAAGCGACAAACAGATTCAAGGGATGAGGTCTGATAGACAGAGTGCCTGAAGAACTATGGACAGAGGTTTGTAACATAACACAGGAGGCAGTGATCTAAACCATCCCCAAGAAAAAGAAATGCAAAAAGGCAAACTGGTTGTCTGAGGAGGGCTTACAAATATTTGAGAAAAGGAGAGAAGCAAAAGGCAAAGGAGAAAAGGAAAGATATACCCATTTGAATGCAGAGTTCTAAAGAATAGCAAGGAGAGATAAGAAAGCCTTCCTCAGTGACCAATGCAAAGAAATAGAAGAAAACAACAGAATGGAAAAGACTAGAGATCTCTTCAAGAAAATTATAGTGATACTAAGGGAATATTTCATGCAAAGACGGTCACAATAAATGGCAGAATGGTATGGACCTAACAGAAGCAGAAGTTATTAAGAGGTGGCAAGAATACACAGAAGAATGACACAAAAAAGATCTTCACGACCCAGATAACCACAATGGTGTGATCACTCACCTAAAGCCAGACATCCTGGAATGTGAAGTCAAGTGGGCCTCAGAAAGCATCACTACGAACAAAGCTAGTGGAGGTGATGGAATTTCAGTTGGGCTATTTCAAATCCTAAAAGATGATGCTGTCAAAGTGCTGCACTAAGTATGTCAGCAAATTTGGAAAACTCAGCAGCGTCCAGAGGACTGGAAAAGGTCCGTGTTCATTCCAATCCCAAAGAAAGGCAATGCCAAGGAATGCTCAAACTACCACATAATTGCACTCATCTCACACGCTAGTAAAGTAATGCTCAAAATTCTCCAAGCTTCAATAGTATGTGAACCGTGAACTTCCAGACGTTCAGCTGAATTTAGAAAAGGCAGAGGAACCAGAGATCAAATTGCCAATATCCAGTGGATCATAGAAAAAAAAGAGAGTTCCAGAAAAACATCTACTTCTGCTTTATTGACTACACCAAAGCCTTTGACTATGTAGATCACAACAAACTGGAAAATTCTTCAAGACATAGGAATAGCAGACAGCCTTACTTGCCTCCTGAGAAATCTGTATGCAGGTCAAGAAGTAACAGTTAGAACCAGACATGGAACAACGGACTGGTTCCCAATTGGGAAAGGAGTACATCAAAGATGTATAACATCACCCTGCTTATGTAACTTACATGAAGACTACATCATGCGAACTGCCCGGCTGTATGAAGCACAAGCTGGACTGAAGACTGCCGGGACAAATACCAATAACCTCAGATATGCAGATGACACCACCCTTACTGAAGAGGAACTAAAGAGCAGAAAGTGAAGAGGAACTAAAGAGCCTCTTGATGAAAGTGAAAGAGAAGAGTGAAAAGGCTGCCGTAAAACTCAACATTCAAAAAACAAAGATGGTGGCATCCAGTGCCATCACTTCATGGCAAATAGATGGGGAAACAATGGAAACAGTGAGGGACTTTATTTTCTTGGACTCCAAAATCACTGCAGATGGTGACTCAGCCATGAAATTAAAAGATGCTTGCTCCTTGAAGGGAAACATGACCAATCTAGACAGCTTATTAAAAAGCCGAGACATTACTTTGCCTACAAAGGTCCGCCTAACCAAAGCTAGGGTTTTTCCAGGAGTCATATATGGATGTGAGAGTTGGACTATAAAGAAAGCTGAGTGCTGAAGAATTGATGCATTTGAACTTTGAAAGTCCTTGGGACTGTAAGATCAAACCAGTCACTTGTAAAGGAAATCAGTCCTGAATGTTCATTGGAAGGACTGATGTTGAAGCTGAAACTCCAATACTTTGGCCAACTGATGCGAAGAACTGACCCACTGGAAAAGACCCTGATGCTGGGAAAGATTGAGGGCAGGAGGAGAAGGGGATGACAGAGGATGAGATGGTTGGATGGCATCACTGACTTGATGGACATGAGTTTGAGCAAGCTCTGGGAGTTGGTGATGGACAGGGAAGCCTGGTGTGCTGCAGTCCTTGGGGTCACAAAGAGTTGAACACAGCTGAATGACTGAACTGAAGTGCGTAGACCGTGAATTCAATGACAGTCTCATGGTTAGGAGTTGGCACATTCATAACTGAGGAAGTGCATATACTGGGAATCCCATGACAGTCTAATGGTTAGGACTTGGCACTTTCGCAACCGAGAGCATAGGTTCAAGCCCTGATAGGAATTAACATCTTGCAATGTGTCATGGCTATAAGAAAATTAAAATTAAAAAAGTGCACATACCACCACAGGGATATATACCAAGGTCATCAGCCTTACAGTCTTTGCGACTTCTTTTCCTTCAATCTAGGATGCTTCTGCCCAGGTAGCTTCTTTTTCTTTGCTATTCCAGTCTTGGGACTGAAAGTCATCTCGTCAAAGAAGGCTTCCCTGACCATGCAATCTAAAGAATATTTCTCCCTCCCTGTACCAATCCATGACTATCATGTCATGCCATTTTGTTCTATGTTCTCATAATTTTAACTTACTCCATTAAAAGACAAGGGCATGTTTCATGCAAAGACGGGCACAATAAAGGGCAGAAATGGTAAGGACCTAACAGAAACAGAAGTCATTAAGAAGAGATGGCAAGAATACACAGAAGAACTAAACAGAAAAGGTCTTAATGAACTGGATAACCACAATGGTGTGATCACTCACCTGAGAGCCAGACATCCTGGAGTGTAAAGCCAAGGAAGCATTAGTAGAAACAAAGCTTGTGGGGGTGATGGAATTCCAGATGAGCTATTTAAAATTCGAAAATAGGATGATGCTGTTAAAGTGCTGCAATCGAATGCCAACAAATTTGGAAAACTCAGTAGTTGCCAAAGGCTCCGAAGAAGGGCAATGTCAAAGAATGTGCAATCTACCATACAATTGCACTCATTTCACATGCTAGAAAGGTAATACTCAGAATCCTTCCAGCTAGGCTTCAGCAATACGTGAACCAAGAACTTCCAGATGTACAGGCTGGTTGAGAAAAGGGAGAGGAACCAGAGACCAAACTGCAAACATTTGTTAGATCATAGAGACAGTAAGGGAATTCCCAAAAAAACATGTACTTCTGTTTCACTGACTATGCTAAAGCCTTTGACTTGTAGGGATAACAACAAACTGTGGAAAATACTTAAAGAGATGGGAATACCAGACCACTTTATCTATCTCCTGGGAAACTTGCACGTAGGTCAGGAAGCAACAGTTAGAACTGGGCATGGAACAACGGACTGGTTCCAAATCGGGAAAGGAGCACAACAAGGCCGCACATTGTCACCTTGCTTATGTAACTTACATGCAGAGCACATCATGCGAAATGTGGACTGGGTAAATCAAAAGCTGAAATCAAGATTCCTCAGATGTGCAGATGATACCACTCTAATGGCATAAAGTGAAGAGGGACTAAAAGCTGGCTTAAAAATCAACATTCAAAAAATGAAGATCATGGCGTCCAGTCCCATCACTTCATGGCAAATGGATGGAGGAGAAGTGGAAACAGTGGCAGATTTTATTTTCCTGGGTTTCAAAATCACTGTGGACAGTGACTGCCGGAATGAAATTAAAAGGTACCTGCTCCTTGGAAGAAAAGCTATGACAAACCTAGAATGTATTAAAAAGCAGAGACCTCACTTTGCTGACCAAAGTCAGTATAGTCAAAGCTATGGTTTTTCCAGTAGTCATGTACAGATGTGAGAGTTGGACCACAAAGAAGGCTGAGTGGTGAAGAATTGGTGCTTTCAAATCAGGGTGCTGGTGAAGACTCTTGAGAGTCCTGTGGGCTGCAAGGAGATCAAACCAATCAACCCCAAAAGAAGTCAACCCTGAACAGTCCTTTCAAAAGGACTGATGCTGAAGCTCCAATACTTTGGCCACCTGATGTGAAGAGGTGACTCATCAGAAAACACCCCAATGCTGGGAAAGATTGAAAGCAAAAGGAGTAGGGGGCAACAGAGGATGAGACTGTTAGAGAGCATCACCGACTCGATGGACATGAGTCTCAACAAGTTCGGGGAGTTGGTGATGGACAGGGAAGCTTGGCGTGCTGCAGTCCATGGGTTGACAAAGAGCTGGACACAACTGAGCGACTGAACAAAACAAAAAAAGGCAAGCTTTCTGGGCACAGGTATTTTTTCAGTCTGTCTTATTCACAACAGCAACCTTAGTGCATAGTAGAGTGTGAACGGTACTCAGAAGTATTTCTTAAGTGAATGAAAGGAAACTGGGAAGTCAGTATCTATCAGATCAGGGATAGCAGCTTAAGCCCATGATAAAGCAGACTCCTTGAAAGAAATTATTTCCGAAAAAGACAGAAATATGTGTTCAGAGAAGTCCTTTACTGATTTTGAATAAAAGCAGCCCTCCTAACAAAACCCTACTAAAAGTATACTCCTGATAGCATATCTGAAATACAACAGTTAAATATTTTGTTTACCAAATATTTTTTTTTTAAAGTCAGGGCCATAGAGGAGACTCAGTTCAATTCAGTTCAGTTGCTCAATCCTGTCTGACTCTGTGACCCCATGGACTGCAACACGCCAGGCCTCCCTTGTCCATCAGCACTCCTGGAGTTTACCCAAACTCATGTGCATTGAGTCAGTGATGCCATCCAACCATCTCATCCTCTGTTGTCCCCTTCTCTTCGCACTTTCTATCTTTCCCACCATCAGGGTCTTTTCCAATGAATCAGCTCTTCACATCAGGTGGCCAAAGTATTGGAGTTTCAGCTTCAACATCAGTCCTTCCATTGACACCCAAGAATGATGTCCTTTAGGATGGACTGGTTGGATCTTCTTACAGTCCAAGGGACTCTCAAGAGTCTTCTCCAACACCACAGTTCAAAAGCATCAATTCTTTAGCACTCAGCTTTCTTATAGTCTAACTCTCACATCCATACATGACCACTGGAAAAACCATAGCCTTGACTAGATGGACCTTTGTTGAAAAGTAATGTCTCTGGTTCTTAATATGCTGTCTAGGTTGGTCATCTCCAGTACTCTTGCCTGGAAAATCCCATGGATGGAGGAGCCTGGTGGGCTACAGTCCATGGGGTTGCTAAGTCGGACACAACTGAGCGACTTCACTTTCACTTTTCACTTTCATGCATTGGAGAAGGAAATGGCAACCCACTCCAGTGTTCTTGCCTGGAAAATCTCAGGGACGGGGGAGCCTGGTGGGGTGCCGTCTATGGGGTCACACAGAGTCGGACATGACTGAAGCGACTTAGTGGCAGCAGCAGCAGCAGCAGCAGCAGGTTGGTCATAACTTTCCTTCCAAGGAGTAAGTGTCTTTTAATTTCATGGCTGCAGTCACCATCTACAGCGATTTTGGAGCCCCGCCAAAATAAAGTCAGCCACTGTTTCCCTATCTATTTGACATGAAGTGATGGAACTGGATGCTATGATCTTAGTTTTCTGAATGTTGAGCTTTAAGCCAACTTTTTCACTCTCCTCTTTCACTTTCATCAAGAGGATCTTTAGTTCTTCTTCACTTTCTGCCATAAGGGTGTGTCATCTGCATATCTGAGGTTATTGATATTTCTCCTGGCAATCTTGATTCCAGCTTGTGCTTCTTACAGCCCAGCGCTTCTCATGATGTAACTCTACATAGAAGTTAAATAAGCAGGGTGACAATATACAGCCTTGACGTACTCCTTTTCCTATTTGGAACCAGCCTCTTGTTCCATGTCCACTTCTAAGTGTTGCTTCCTGACTACAATTAGATTCAATTTAAACTTTCTCATTTTATTCTCCATATCTCTTAACTTCTCTTTCATATCTTTCACTACTTCAGCTGCTTAATTTCTTTACATCTGTCATTAACTCACTCTTCAAAAAGTACCTTATCTACTATTTAATTTGTTCATTGCATTTCTTATTTTTTTCTTTCTAGCGATTATCTCTTTGCCAAATCTGCTTAGTGATTTTCACAGCTGGTTACCTGCTCATGATTTCAATCCCCTTTTATTACTAAAACATTTAAAAACTAATTTAAATAGCACACCTGAGTTTAACCAGTCAACTTCCTTCAAGTCTGTGGGAGGCAGCAGGGCATCTACTCCTATTGCTGATTGTTTTGCCTCAGCTCTGACGTTGTCTCGTCTCTTCCTACATTCTGTAATTTTGGGGTATACACTCATATTAAGAAAACTAATGGAGAAGTCTCGAACGCATGGGTTGAATGTACATTCCTTCAGAAAGGTCATATATTTGCTTCTGCCTAACCTGAGGCATTTATACCTGGGGAGCACTTTTATTTCTTGGCTTTGGGTTTCCCAGATCACACAGGTAGTATAAATTTGAACTTCAAATTTGTATTTAAAAAGAGCTAAGGTTATAAATTCTCAGGAAGATTTGTACATAGATGTAAAGTGAGACAAGCCTTCACTGCAGGACTCTGCTGGTGGGTGAAATTTTCCTGGCCTACCCTTCTGCCATGTATGGGTTGTTATTGCTGTTGCTGCTGTTGTTCAGTCGCTAAGTCGTGTCTGACATTTTGTGACCTCTTGTACTGTAGCATGCCAGACTCCTCTGTCCTCCACTATCTCCTGGAGTTTGCTCAAACTCATATTCATTTAGTCGGTGATGTGATCTAACCATCTCCTTCTCTGCAGTCCCGTTCTCCTTTTGTCTTTAATCTTTCCCAGCATCAGGGTCTTTTCCAACGAGTCAGCTCTTCGCATCAGGTGGCCTAAGTATTGGATCTTCACCTTTCAATGAATACTCAGGGTTGATTTCCTTTAGGATTGATTGATTGGCTTGATTTCCATGCAGTTCAAGGGACTCTCAAGAGTCTTCTCCAGCACCACAATTTGAAAGCATTGATTTTTCAGTGCTCAGCCTTTTTTATGATCCAATTCTCACATCTGTACATGAGTACTGAGAAAATCATAGCTTTGACTATACAGACCTTTGTCAGCAAATTAAGGTCTGTGCTTTTTAATACACTGTCTAGGCACCCCACTTCAGTACTCTTGCCTGGCAAATCCCATAGACAGAGGAGCCTGGTAGGCTGCAGTCCATGGGGTTGCTAGGAGTCAGACACGACTAGGCGACTTCACTTTCACTTTTCACTTTCATGCATGGGGGAAGGCAATGGCAACCCACTCCAGTGTTCTTGCCTGGAGAATCCCAGGGAAGGGGTAGCCTGGTGGGCTGCCGTCTATGGGGTCACACAGAGTCAGACACGACTGAAGCGACTTAGCAGCAGCAGCAGCAGGTTTGTTATAACTTTCCTTCCCAGGAGCAAGTGTCTTTTAATTTCAAGGCTGCCGTCACTGTCTGCAGTGATTTGCGAGCCCAGAAAATAAAGTCTGTCCCTGCCTCCACCTTTCCCCTTCTATTTTCCCTGAAGAGATGGGACCAGATGCCATGGTCTCAGTTGTTTGAATGTTGCTTAGGATGTAGGCCTTTTGTAAGAGTTCCAAGCTTTATGCAGGGATCTCAGCTCCATTTCTCCACCCTGAAAAGTCTAGTCTTCTGCTAGAATAGACATTAAATCACAAGGGTCTGGAGGATGGTTTGGACAAAGGCCCTTAAGGTAGCGCCAGGGTGAGCTTGGTGACTATACATTTTCTTCTTCATGGATTCTGTGGAAATGCCTCACATATCCTTCGGCTTGCACAGAAAACATATAAAGGAATGTTATAGGCATTTGTAGGATTTTTGTAGAATTTCTCTGAATAATCCATTATAGTGTCAGAAGTCTTTGAGAGTAAGTTTTAAAATAAACAATTTCAATCCTCAAAAACAAGGTCTAGGACTTCTTTGGTGGTACAGTGGATAAGAACTCCACCTGCCAATGCAGAGGACACGGATTCAATTTCTGGTCCAGCAAGAATTCCACATGCCACAGAGCACCTAAGCCCATGAGCCACAACTACTGAGGCTGCGTTCGAGAGTCCATGGGCTGCAACTACCGAAGCCCAAGTACCGAGTCTGTGCTCCACAACAGGAGAAGCCACCAAAGCCAGTCCGCCACAAAGAAGAATAGCCCCACCTGCTGCAACTAGAGAAAGCCTGTGTGCAGCAACGAAGCCCCGGCACAGCCAAAAAATAAATACATTTAAATTAGAAAAACAAAACCCACAATGCTCTAAGTTGATTTGCTTAGAGCAAGTGCTGCTCTGCGTCGCCACAGCACAGGGCACCCTCCACCATAGCTCTTCCTTTACTCCACACTCTCGTCAATGCGGCTTAGAGTCTCCTCCTCTGCCCTGATTTTAACAGACAGTTCTAGTGCTCACTACCTCAAGGTAATGCATCAACAATGACATTACCTGAGTGATTCTTGCCTTGGCTAGAACAGGAAAGGAAGAATCAGCAGACTCTTTCCTGAGCTTCACTAAGATGATAAGGGTCAAGGACAGTGACACGGTTTACAAGATACTATCTGTATTTTTTAAGAATTAGATCTGCGAAAGGTTTTGAAGAATACTCTTAACAGGACAGCAAGAATGGAAACTTACTGGCTGATTCTGAGCCACGTGTCACAGTAACCTAGGTGGCGGTAGCTGAAACTCAGAAAATACAGGGATAAATTCAACGTGTTTTTCAGAGGTAAAACTGACAGGTGTCTGATTTGATGTGAGGGAAAAGAAAGGGACTGCCTCTATTAGGCTACAGAAAATGAACTAGAAGAGAGATAAAAGTTACAACAAGGAGACATATTTCAAGTTAATATTAAGAACTATTTTAAAATTATTATATACTTAAAAAAAAAAAGGAATGATTCCAATTACAGCATTCACAGTTAAAGCATTTGCATTATATCCCATCTGATATGTACCAGCAAGTCAACTGCAGCAATGCATCCAGGACTCCTACTGTCTGGCTGTGACTTTCCCTTCCAACCTGACCTTTACCTATTCCTTTACCTTTCCTTAACTCCAGTAAAATGGAATTTTAAAAGAGTCCTGACTTTCTGTGGCGGCTCTGTATTTTCTCTCCTTTGTTCCACTTGCTCCTGCAGTCAGAAACTCCGGTAAGTCTTCACATTCTGCTCGTCCTTCACGATCTAGCTCCACTGCCGCCTCTTCAATGCAGCCTGCCATAAACAGCCTTCTTGAGAAGAGTGCTGTTGCTGTTCAGTCACCCAGTTGTGTCCGACTCTACAACCCCACGGACTGCGGCACGCCAGGACTCCTGTTCCTCCCTTGAGAAGGGCGTCTGTGCCTTCCTCAACTCCAGAACTTTCTCAAAATCCACCAAGTGCCTTATCCGTAGGCACGGAGAAATGAATACTTGATGGGGATGCTAGACTAAAAATTAAATTCCTAAAGGGAGGCTGAGCTTGAACTCTGATTTCCCCTCTAATTTTTATGATTTTGTGATTCTATAAGGCCTCTATTAAAATAGCCTTCAGACACACCTAAGCACTATTTGTGTTTAGCACGTTGAACACTTACTGAACAGTTTTCTTGTATCAGATACCATGTTAGGTAGGCTTCAACGTGATCTGATTTAAACCTAACAAAATTCTCTGAAGCAGTTATTTTTTGCTTTATTTTATAGATGAGAAAAAGGAAATTTAAGTAAACTGTCGTAATTCAGATGCTATAAAAACGGCAGAATAAAGGCACAAACTAAGTTTAAGCCTACTGCCCTTAAACCAACGTCACAGATGCCAATCGATTTAGAATTCAATTTCCACTTCTAAATAAAGCAAAACAAAGCAACTCATCTACTCAGTGGGTTCAATTCGACAATCATTTATTTATTGTGAAAGGCATTAACAAATTTCTGAAAGTAATATGCGAAGAATAACATTAGAGCCTATCATTGTACGTATTAGAGTTCATGGTAGCACGGAAGAAGATTCTATAGTTTAATGCTAAAGATG
Organism: Bos grunniens; assembly: GCF_055505025.1. Classification (NCBI taxonomy): domain Eukaryota; kingdom Metazoa; phylum Chordata; class Mammalia; order Artiodactyla; family Bovidae; genus Bos; species Bos grunniens. The sequence continues at coordinate 120,617,507 of NC_141167.1, read as the reverse complement.
AAACATCACATTATTTCCCATTTTTTTCATTAAAATGTTTAAGAGAGAAAAATAAGCTTATATTGACAGATGCTCTTCTTCATAAGCAATGTTCTATAGGAGCAGGGTTTCCCACTTTTGCCTCCAGATCAGAATATGGAGAGGTAAGGACTGCCTCCAGAACAATGTGTAAGATCTTAGTCTCATGAAGAAGTTTTTAAAGTTTTGGACAGTGGGAATACCAAAGTGAGTATTACCATGGTATTTTCAAATACCTGAAAAATAAACAAGAAATATATTTTAAATCCTGATCATTATTATTCTGTCAAATAACAATGGAAAGCCAGAGATACAACATGGTCTAACAGAAAGCAGAACAGTGGGAGAGGGAGTAAGTAGTGCTTCAGTACCTGATACTATGTGCTATGGATGAGGAGCACATTACCATAACAACAGGTCAATGCTCAGTAAGCGTTAACATGTGCCAAGGACTACTCCAAGTATTTGACATACACTATTCTCACAAGAGCAAGCCTATTAGGTAAGTTCTATTATTACTCCCATTTAACATATGAGAAAATTGAGTGATATAAAGACATTAACTGTTGCCCAAGGAGACCTAGCCAGCAGAATGGAGCTTAAGTTTTACTATCTAGTTTATCTCTGGAGCAAGTCCTGCATTTAAACTCTTACCTGAGATGTTAAAGGCGCCAAGAAGAGCTACAACTTATAAATCAGACAAGGAAGTCAGAGCAGGATTCGCTGAGTAGAACAAGTGAAACAAGGAGTACTGGGGTGGAAGAGTATAGAAAAAGTAGGACATGAGAAGGGAAAGCGGTGTGATAGTCACAAGTTCAGGAAACAGCAAATGGTATGTGTGAGGCGGTAAGGAAGTGCTCGGAAGTAAAGTTAAGAGAGGTAAGCAAGGACATAAAGTTCCTCATATTTAAATTTCAGCTTCAATTTAAAATAACTTAAAAGTTTAAATTTTGACCTTAAAGTTTTAAGGATTTTAAGCAAGAGTAACATAATTATTTTTTTAACTATTTTTTGATAGTTTTTTGGAAGCTATATGACTACAAGTTAACAGGGTGTCCAGTCTGAAAATTGAACCATGCATGAACTCAAGGCATGAATGGGGTTAGAACTGAAGCGGTCGGCTGAGAATGGAGAAGACACAGCGTGAACACTAAGGGGCAGCCTTGGCGCCAGTTTACACGCTCAGCTCAGTGAAGGAGACGAGCAGGAGGGCTGCCAGCTTCTGGGCCCAGTGACGGAGTATGTAGGTGATGGCATTAAGGAGGAGGGAAGCATGAGTACAAGAAGGGACAATGTGGGCGTGAAGAGGGAATGAGTTTGGGTGTACTTAATTTGACATGCCTATGGGATCCAAGAGGTTCAGCAAGGAGCTGAATTTATAGGTCTGAAACAAAAAGGAAAGGTCCCTATCTTATCCAGATCACAATATTCTTCAACACACTGCCTCACTCCAAAAGGACGACACACGCCAGGCAGCCCTCCACGCCACTTGCACACCGTCACTGCTATCCCTCTTTCTCACCACATCACATTCTGTAAAACCCCATAGTGATGACAGAAACTGTCCCACCAACAAATGCCATGATCGCTACATCTTCAAGCTTCAACTTTTCTTTATTCAACCAGCAAAATAAATCTTATTTGCTGTTTTGTTAACCTATCACCTTGCCTGGTGTACAAAAGTGCACCTGCAGGGATGGGAGTATGACAACAAAAAAGATACCTAGAAAAGAAGATTCTTGCTAACAGTTCTCATCACAATTTCTAATCTAAGCAAATATGCACTGCATTTGTTCCCTAAAGGATAGGGGAGGAAGACGCACAGTGTGGCTGTTACAGCAAAGATGGCATCATTTTAGGCTCCTGATCACACGGTACAAGGTGACTTTGCACAAGCAGTGTGGTCTTTAAAGACGTCTGTATGCATTATGGTGAGCTAGATTAACCTGAGCTATATCTGTATTCATATTTGCTTCTTGCGGGCTGGGGTGGAGATAACGTTAAAAATGCAGGCTTCTGTTCCCCAGCGGCACTTCATTACACCTCATACTAGACCCTTGTTTCTTAACTCCAGCACTACTGACCTTTGGGACTGGGTAATGCTTGCTGTGGACACTGCACTGTGCAGTATGGGATGTTTAGCAGCGCCCAAGTCTGTAACAAGGTGTCAGTAGCACCCTTCTCCCAGACGCAGTCAAATGCCTCTTGAGAGGCAAAATCGCCCTCATTTGAGAACACCTGCTTCAGAGCCACACAAATTTACTCAAAACTCTTTTTTTTTGTGAACTGTCCTCTGGAACTAATCCCGATTCCTGGAATGCTCTTCCACATTCAGCAGGCCAATCTTTTGTTATTCAAACAACTCTTAAAATCCCTCTTTTATAAGCTTCAAGCACAATTATGTCTCAGAATTCTAAAAATCATGAATATTTACAGGCTACTAAAAGGCATTCTCCACTGGATCTGATTTTTAGTTTGCCAGGAATTTGCCCAACGACAGGCTGGTCAATTGTGGGGGTGCTTTAATATTTTTCATTTGTCCAATATCTAGTTCTCTATGTTTTTACAAAGTTCTAGTATTCTTCAACTTAATAGCTACCATTTATTAAGCCTTTGCTGTGGCTAAATACTGTTCTAACCACTTTGATATATTATGCTCAAAACAGCCCAGGACTCAAACACAGGCAGTCTGGCTTTAGAACCCCACCATCATCCCCTGAGGCCCGGCCTCCCAAATGTTCATCAGTAACTGCATCTACTCTACCTATTCAAGGTTTTATGATCTCAGATCGTATACAATCTCAAGGTTTTTTTTTAAATTTCCTGTTCTTTTGTTTTTCCTATTAGAGCAGTAAGAAAAACAAACCAGAGAGACATACAGTTTGCACTGACCAGTCTGACGGAAGTATCAAAGAGCATTCTATGAGCCTAGTACATGGCCTAGAATATACTGGTTTCTCAGTAACTACCTGGTTGAATGGATGCCTAAAACATCCTAAATTTTTATAATAACCCAGATTGAAGTGCTCTGATTATTTTGTCTTTTTGGTTTTTAAATGCCTCTTCTGGAAGTTTCTTCTTTCCTAAAGCAACATGTCCAAACCTATATACAATATATACAGATATTTTGGCACAAGAGTAGAAAAATATTTTCTATGTTTCTAACAATCCTTCTTGTAAAAGTCAGAACTAGTCTTTTGGGTGCAGCACATCAGTCTGCTATCTTCAAATAATAAAAAACAGTAATTTTAAAATTCTCTCTCCTAGTAATAGCTTGAAAGCAATAGCTTGCTGTACTACATGTAAGAATTGGAATATTTTCTCCAAAATACATTATTTTAAACTTATATAGTTTTCTTTATGTAGACAATCAGAGTCTTAGGCATTCTGCTACTGGGACAACACTCCCAAATACAATACTTAACATACATTTTGAATAAGACCAGTCTATAAATGGACCTCTGAAGAACTGTATAATTTATATTTCTTCATCTAAACCAGACCCAGATGAAAACTAGACCACCGTCCCCCTCTGGGGATGCTATCTTAAAGTATTTAGGGCACTTAGCTTGGTAGGGTGGAGTAGGGACACTATTTATATGAATACTTTCAGTAGTATGATTTGCATTCATGTTACCTGGCGCTTTAAAAGCACTCAATAGCTGGCAGTCCCACATGCTCCTATTTTATTACTGTAACACTTTGCATAGTAGCAAGCACGTGCCTTTGGCATGAGGACTGCTTGAAATCTAAGAAGCTAATATTTTAGCACAATTAATTTCTGGAAAAGGGTTAGAAAGAAGGAAGATTTTCCCTTTCATGCTTATTAGGACTGGAAAGAACAAGCAAAGGAAACCATCTCAATGTAAAGGGAACGCAAAAGCCTAAAAGAAAAGCAAAATTGGTTGGTGGCCCACCTTGCCCCTCACGTTTAAAACAGAGTGGGGGTCAGGTAAAAACCTAATGCCAACTAGCTTTTTTAGAAGTGACTGTTACAGTACCATCCATGCCTCTAGGCCATCTGGGCTGACACGGGCACAAAGACAACCGACAGGAGAAACTGTTTTGAAACATAACAACATGTCTGCTAAATACAAAGTGTTCAGAGTTATTTTTCTAAATTCTCTGGATGAAGACTACTTAGAAACCTTAAAAAACAGCTGTAAGTAACAAAATTAAGCCATTAAAAAAAAAATAAAGCTCTAACACCATCATCTTTGCTACCTATAGCATCGGCTTTTACTTTCACAATACCAGAGCAAACTTTTATTTTTTCTCACGTTATAAACTTTATTCTATATTTTAAAATACAAATCATCTTATCAAGTCAAAATTCTTAGCTTATATTTCCAAACATAGTTTCCACTAATCACCACCTTTTTGTCACTCTAGACAAGTAAGCCTGCAAGCTAAATCTTCCACTTAATCCCATTCATCATCCCCTGACTCTCATCAACATCTGTCTCCTTAGGAACATTTATGCTATAGTTCCCTCTACCAAGAACCACATTTCTCCCCTACCCCCCTGTTAAGCTCTTTAATAATCCAATATTTCTATTTCAAATAATCCAATAAACCAATATCTGGTTTGCAAGGGTAGGCCACAAGTTACTCCCTTAACTCTGATAATAATCTATCATGGTGGGAAAGATCTCTAAGGGGGGAAAAAAAGGCTCAGCATAAACCTAAATTTGAAAATGATAACAGTTCTTGGTCTACATGCTGGGGCAGAAATTAATTGTATTTTTAAAACAACTGAATTTCTTTTTAAAAATCCTATTTCTAAGTCTTATCCATGAATGACATTTGTTACATACCACAACCCTCTACCAAATATCTGGGAAAGTATTCTACTGATATTGTCAGGAAGAAACAGAACTTAGGGGAACAAATCTATTTCCAATGGCATTTGAATAACTTTAACAGGCATAATTATGTAAAAATTAGAGTTTGCCTAACTAATCACAGTCAATTGAAGAGATATCTTTCACGTGAACACTTCATTTATAAAGTGATTTGTTTAAAGAAAGGCTCAAAGACACAAATATGTACCCATGTGCAACAGAGGTCATGGAAAGCAAATCTAGGTTTAAAATTACTTTAACTTCCATTATCACAGAAAGATAAATGCAGGGGGCAGTAGTCAATTAAAGTCTACAAAGTGTCTGGCATATTATACGCCCTCGAATGTTTGCTGAATTAAAGCAAAACACCTAAGTCAGCATGTCTTCTTTGAGGAAACACATTCAGGGACAGGTAAAAATGGTGTTTCCAGACAATCTGAAAAGACTCATTTCCATTTCAGAAAATAGCTGATTTTTACTGCATCTTTTATTTCTATACTGTGTTGAATGATAAACATTATAGAAAACACGATTACCCTCATCTTTGAGTCCTAAACAGATTACACAATGTCCTAAGATTTCTTGAAAGTAGAATGTATGGACCAGTGATGCATACCTTGAGTCCACAGAAAAGAGAGACTCAAGGCATTTAACCCCCAGGTGCTGAGGATTCTGGGCGTTCAGCGGGGACAGAAACAGACAAGGTTTCATCCCTCTTGGGATTTTTCTGTCTTATCACAGAGATACATAATGACAAATTACGATAAATGTGAGAAAAGAAAAGAACAAACTACTGTAAGAACATATATCAGGAAGCAATTTTTCTACGGAAACTGTCTTTGTGTTGATATCTGAAGAATGAACTGGGAATTGACCAGGCAAAGGGAAATGTGGAAGGTCAGAGTTGATACCTGAGAGAATCTGAACAAAGGGGCTGGGTGGCTCATGTACAGAGGAGGAGGAAAGAGGAAAGGCTGGAGACGTGGGCATGTGGGATGTCAGTCTTTATTCTAAAAGCAGTGGGAAAGAATTTTTAGCAGAATGACTGGACTTATATTTTCAAAAGATCATCTTAGCTTCAGTGTAGAGAATAAATTAAAGGAAGATTATGGGAGACTACTATTATGCTGTAAGACAGAGATGATGACTACAAGACTAGGGCAGCTGAGAACATGGACTGAGAAACAGGCAGACTTGGGAGTCCTTAAATAACGTAAAACAGGCTGTGGTAGTAAGGATTTGGGATGTGAGGCTGAGGGGGGGTGTTGGGAATGACTCCTAAGTCTCTGTCCTGGACATCTAAATGAGTAAGGTAATGCTATTCACTGATAGGCAGGACACTAGAGAACGACATGTAGCATCAGTTAGTGGTAACTGAAGCCACAGGGATGGATACATTTGCTAGGCTGTAGAAAACACATATAGGTGTCTAGGACTGAGCCTTCATGAACTTCAGTGTCTAAGGACAAAAATGTAAGAAAACAGAAGCTACTAGAGAAATGAGAGGAAAATCAAAATAATGATTTCACAGCTTCCAGAGGGGTTAGAGAGAGAGAGTGGACAAGAATGTCAAATGCTGTTGAGAGCTCAATTAAATGGTCTGGAAAAATGCCCACTGGATTTCATAACCTAGAGATTACTGATGATCAAATAAGAATATTTCAAAGTCTGGTGAATTATTCCAAGGCTCTTAGCAGCAGAACATGACAAGTAGATTTTCTGCTCACCCCTTTAATAAAACCTCTCTTGTTTTCCCTTATTTCTAACCGTTCTTTCTTGCTTTGTACTGTCTCCCTGCCATCAAGATAGCTTTCTTTTTCATTTCTTTTTTTTCTATACTGTGTTACCTCCTTCACTTGATTACAATATGGAACTGAAAATATTTCACTTTTTAATTGAATACTTTCTATTCTTCCTGTCCTTTTAAAAAACACTTCACAGTTCAGACTCATGTGGGCAGGGAGGCTGATGGTAAAACGTAGCTGCTTTTAATTACGAAAACTTCAGAACAATTTTTCTCACAAGGGACATCAATGGCTTCAATAGGAAAAGATTTTGTAAAAAAAAAAAAAAAAGAAAGAAAAGAAATGAGTTCTTCCTATGTAAGAATAGTCTTCTAATGAAAGTTAAATATTTTGCTCCTGTACTACTTATTTTGGGGCATAATGCAGTCAAACCGCCATCTGTTAAAAATTTTAAGATAAGTAAATGATTAAGTAGGATTCATTAAAGTAGTTTTTCCTGAACACTTACAGGACACAAAGGTATTCTTATACAGGAACTCTGAATGGAAAGTAGTTAAGGCATAAATGCCATTTCACAGAACCATCAATCAGTCATTACCAGGGTTTCACATTTTTCATTTATTGTTTAATCAAGCATCACCGTTGGGGATGGGGGGATGAAGAATGACAGAATCTAAAACTCACCATTACTAGGACAGAGTGCCACTAAGCTGGTATTTTAAAATGTCTTTGCTTCTTAACCTAAACTCTTCCAAGCCGTCTTCAAATGTAAAGATTCTGTAACTCTGCCTGCAGAGTTCGGTGTGTTTGGTCATGTTTGACTCTTTGTGGTCCCATGGACTGTAGCCCCCTAGGATATTCTGTCCAAGGGATTTCCCAGGCAGGAATACTGGAGTGGGCTGCCGTTTCCTTCTCCAGGGTAGCTCAAGCATATACTAACACTTTAAAAAATGAGAATGGAGAACCTGAACAGCTGAAGCAGAATATTTAGTCCCATCTTCCAATTTTAGAAAGAATGAGTAGAGAGATTTCATGGCCACTGGGGCCCACTGTAATATTACGGCAGAATGATGTACCCTTACTTCTATGATAGAGTTTTAAAATAAGCTGCAAAGTAAGTATCTGATGTAAGAAAACACTCTTGGTAAGAGATGGTCTGTCCTCACCAAGCTGCTCCCTGTTTGCCAGGGAAGAACAGCCGCAGTTGAGGTTGCTGGGGGCTGCTGGTAAAAACAATAATAACACCCCTACTCACAATATCTCATCCAGTCCTCATAGGGGCAAACAGGGTTTAGGATGCTAAGGTCACGAGGCTGGAAGACGAGAAGCAGACTCCCCCGCAGGCCTGGCCCCCAGACCACTGTCTGTCCGTCTGTGACGCTGGCTTCCTCAGGGGCCTCTCCCCGCGACCTGAACACCGTTCAAGGGGCCAGTCCCTGTTTCCCTGAGCTTAATGCACCCTATGTGCCAGTTTCCTCTGCACCATGATTTACAGGTTCAGTTTTACTGGCTAATATTTAATAATGTTTCCTCACACAATTCACTTGTCCAATATCCTATCCCGCTCCTTTGCTTCTTTCATAATGTCTATCTGCTGTTAAGAGCATGTCAGTGGAACACATGCATTCTTTAGTAGAGTTACAAGTTTAGGTGGGTCTATTCTACTTATTTTTGGATGAAGATTTTTGAGATTATCTGAAATGAGGTCCAAGACAAAGGCACAACTAACCCCAATGACTTCTGATGTGTACACACAGTTATATATGTGAAAACATTTACTCACCACGTTTCTGAGCTCCGGCTATGTGCTCTGCTCACTATTCGGGTGGTGGGATACAAAGAGAACAAGTCAACATCTGCGCCCTTGTGCAGCATACACTCCAATGGGGAAAACCATAATGCTTTTTAAATACACATAAAAATAAATGCTAAAGAGAAAAATTAATCAGACTATAAGAAACAGAAGCTTTAAAACAATGAGGCCGGATTTTTTGTGTGATTTAATCTGTCCAACTATTACAGACATCTCAAGGAAAGTTACTCAACAGTAAAATTTAGTCTCTAATTTGTGGGGAAAAAAACAAGACAATCATTGAGAGAATGACAAAATAAAATATCATTAAATCATCCCTCTATGCTCACTACAAAAATAATTTCACCTCTCTGTTAGGTAGATTCCACCTTACTTGCCTTTTAGAATATGTACAAGTACAAGAAAAGAAAAGGAGAGGGAAGGGAGGAAAGTGAAGGAGAGGGAGGGGGCGAGTGCGGAGAGGAGAGGAAGGGAGAGGCAAGGGAGGGGACGGAGGGATAGGGGAGGGGAGCGGAAGGAGAATACACTACTGATCTCATCATATAATTCTTCCACCATCAATAATCATTATATTCTTTTGGCTAAGGTTAGCCCTGGAATTTATCAGTTGCAAATCTCGGGACTAAAAACAGCACGTTCCAGAAAAACAGTATCTTCTAAAAGGCAAAGAAAAAGATGGAAAACAAGAAAGAACTGTAAAGGAAAGTGACAAGATTGTTAATATTCTTCTTAGATGAAGATGTTAGCAACTAATGAAAACTAACATGACTTCAGAGACATTACTCTGCCAACAAAGGTCCGTCTAGTCAAGGCTATGGTTTTTCCAGTGGTCATGTATGGATGTGAGAGTTGGACTATAAAGAAAGCTGAGCATCGAAGAATTGATGCTTTTGAACTGTGGTGTTGGAGAAGACTCATGAGAGTCCCTTGGACTGCAAGGAGATCCAACCAGTCCATCCTAAAGGAGATCAGCCTTGAATATTCATTGGAAGGACTGATGCTGAAGCTGAAACTCCAATACTTTGGCCACCTGATGGGAAGAACTGACTCATTTGAAAAGATCCTGATGCTGGGAAAGATTGAAGGTGGGAGGAGAAGGGGACAACAGAGGATGAGATGGTTGGATGGCATCACCAACTCAAAGGACATGAGTCTGAGTAAACTCTGGGAGTTGGTGATGGACAGGGAGGCCTGGCATGCTGTAGTCCATGGGATCGCAAAGAATCGGACATGACTGAGTGACTGAACTGAACATGACTTCGTGCAAGAAAATAATTTATAAGAAAGCATAATTTTACCAAATTCATAGTTTAGACTGAACTATGAACAATTAAGAACCTAATTAATTTCCTAACTGTTTTGGTAACACATTTGAGTCCACAGAGAAGTAAGCCTACTAATTAGCAAATACATTAAATTATGTTATAGGGCTTCCCAGGCGGCACAGTGGTAAAGAATCCGCCTGCCAATACAGGAGACACAAAAGACGTGGGTTCCATCCCTGATTGGGAGGATCCCCTGGAGTAGGAAATGACAACCCACTCCAGTATTCTTGCCTGGAAAATCCCATGGACAGAGAAACCTGGCAGGATACAGTCCATGAGGTTGCAAAGAGTTGGCTACAACTGAGTGACAGAGCAGCAGCAGTGGGTAGACAAGTGGCCATACACTACACTCTGTATGTGTATGGCGCCAAATAGCAACTTATCTAAATGCAGAGTGTATGGCGCCAAATAGCAACTTATCTAAATGCAGAGTGTATGGCACCAAATAGCAACTTATCTAAATGCAGAGTCGGCCACGACTGAGCGACTGAACTGAACTGAATAAAACAACAGGAATAGGTAACTTCTTATTTAAAACCAAAACTGCTTCTTTACTATCCCTGCAACTCCTACAGAAATTAACCAAAAAGGGTAAATTTAGGCAATATGCAAAGATCTAAATGGAAAGCAAAGAAACTAAGCAAAGAAATTATCGAAAATGATCAATCTGAGTATTACCATTATATTATATTACCATTACAGCCACATGGGTTTTTGATAGCTTCATTCTCTACCCAAGCATGTTTAAAAAAATCCTGAATGAGGAATTTCCTTGTGGTCCAGTGGTTAGAACTCAGCACTTTCCCTGTGGAGGCCCAGGTTTGATCCCTTATCTGGCTGGAGAACTAAGATCCCACAAGCCTGCATGACTTGAAAAAAAAAAAAAAAATCTGCATAGACTAATATAATGTGAATAATGAAATAAAGGAAAATATCAACTTTTATTACTGCTCGGCTATGACTAGGAACAAGAAATCCTAGCTAGAGTAAAAAATCATTCTTAGTTTGCAGCTGGTGGTCATTCAGAATAAATCAGGAGTTTGATTTATGATTACTACCTTCCTCATTTTATATAGAGATAAGTCATGAACAATCTGCTTCTGATTCTGTTAAGAGATGTTAGGAAGACAAAAAACTAAATACCTATTTTTAACTATGACTTTTATACCTTTGTCAAACCCATTAATGTATTCTATGATGATATTTCTAAGTCCCTAATTTTACTGTCCTAAGCATGTGATTGACAGGAGAGAGAAAAGCAGGAAGAATCACAGAATACAGTCTACAAATTCAAATTCTCCACCCAGGCAAATCTCCATCCAGTAAACTATAATACGGGTCACCCTAGCTTTTCCTATGAAGCCTAAGAGGGCTCCCAATTACTTTCCCAACAACTGCCACACTTCATTGGATAGAAGGGAAGGACAGAAGCTACCAACCCTGAAGCCAAGAGAAGTAAAAATCAATATTTTAAAGAACAAGTCTAAAATGCAATCCTCTTAATGCAGCTTAAAATGACTGATTTACAAATTTTGGAAGGTCTAATGCTTTTTTGTTTTTTAATTTAATTTTATTTTTTAACTTTACAATATTGTATTGGTTTTGCCATATATCAACATGAATCCGCCACAGGTATACACGTGTTCCCCATCCTGAACCCTCCTCCCTCCTCCCTCCCCATACCATCCCTCTGGGTTGTCCCAGTGCACCAGCCTCAAGCATCCAGTATCGTGCATCGAACCTGGACTGGCGACTCGTTTCATACATGATATTTTACATGTTTCAATGCCATTCTCCCAAATCTTCCCACTTTCTCCCTCCCTCACAGTGTCCAAAAAACTGTTCTATACATCAGTGTCTCTTTTGCTGTCTTGTACACAGAGTTATTGTTACCATCTTTCTAAATTCCATATATATGCATTAGTATACTGTATTGGTGTTTTTCCTTCTGGCTTACTTCACTCTGTATAATAGGCTCCAGTTTCATCCACCTCATTAGAACTGATTCAAATGTATTCTTTTTAATGGCTGAGTAAATACTCCATTGTGTATATGTACCACAGCTTTCTTATCTATTCTTCTGCTGATGGACATCTAGGTTGCTTCCATGTCCTGGCTATTATAAACAGTGCTGCGATGAACATTGGGGTACACGTGTCTCTTTCAATTCTAGTTTCCTCGGTGTGTATGCCCAGCAGTGGGATTCCTGGGTCATATAGCAGTTCTATTTCCAGTTTTTTAAGGAGTCTCCACACTGTTCTCCATAGTGGCTGTACTAGTTTGCATTCCCACCAACAGTGTAAGAGGGTTCCCTTTTCTCCACACCCTCTCCAGCATTTATTGCTTGTAGATTTTTGGAGCACAGCCATTCTGACTGGCATGAATTGGTACCTCATAGTGGTTTTGATTTGCATTTCTCTGATAATGAGTGATGTTGAGAATCTTTACATGTGTTTGTTAGCCATCTGTATGTCTTCTTTGGAGAAATGTCTATTTAGTTCTTTGGCCCATTTTTTGATTGGGTCATTTATTTTTCTGGAATTGAGCTGTAGGAGTTGCTTGTATATTTTTGAGATTAGTTGTTTGTCAGTTGCTTCATTTGCTAATATTTTCTCCCATTCCGAAGGCTGTCTTTTCACCTTGCAAGATTAACTGCCCATTTCAGTGTCTGGCTAAAATGGGGCAATATTTGCTTGTGTGAATCTAAGTTCTCAAATTTTCCTCAACAACAGTATATAGCTCTCTGATGGTCAAGCAATGTAATCTCCCATGCTTTAAAGAAGAAAAAGCAACACAGCTCTCAGCAGACTTGGAAATTAGACTGAGTTCTGAACACAGTTTGATTCTTTCGAAATCTTAGTGAGTAGAAAATATACTTAAGGAGCCAGAGTAAAAGCATCTCCCCCCAGCCCTCCCCCACCCCCTAAAAAGAGCAATCTCAAACAAACAAAAAAAGAGAAGAGGAGGAGGAGGAGGAAAGAAAAACCAAGAAAGGATTGGAAAAAGTCTTCCTGATGAACAAATACAAGAACACAGAACACAAACATATTAATGGCAAACATGTCTAGTCTCAGAAAAACTCTATACTGCTCATTCTAAAATACTGCAGGCAATCCTTTACTACAAGCTTGCTCTGTAAAGGGCCAGAAGGTAAACATTTTCATCTTTATGAAAATGTTTTCATTCAGTCCCGTCACAGCCACTCAACTGACTGTTGCAGCGCAAGTGCAGCCACAGATTCTACACAGAGAATATAAAAACAAATGGGGGTGGTGGTGTCCCAGCAGAACTTTCTTTACGGATACAGAAATTCCCATTTAATTTTCATGTGTCATGAAATATTATGCTTTTAGTGTTTTTCTATTTAAAAATAAAAAATTTCATCTTAGCTCATGGGCCATACAAAAACTGAAAGCATGCTGGATTTGGCCAGAGGACAACCTGTGCTGTGCTGTGCTTAGTCGCTCAGTCGTGTCCGACTCTTTGACCCCATGGACTGTAGCCCGCCAGGCTCCATGGGGATTCTCCAGATAAGAATACTGGAGTGGGTTGCCATGCCCTCCTCTAGGGGATCTTTCCAACCCAAGGATCGAACTCAGGTCTCCCGCATTATAGGTGAATTCTTTACTGTCTGAGCCACCAGGGAAGCCCAACCTTATGCCTATCCCTGTTTCCATCAATGTAGAAATAAAAACTGCCACAGTTCAGTAGTTCGTATTTGACTGTGAAGTGATTTTTCCTGAAGACAGATGCCACCCCGAGGAACAAAAGCAGAAAAACAATCCAATGTATGACCAGAGGCAAAAGCAAGAAAAGATTAGAACTGCAAGCCTCTTCCCTCCCCCTCTCCCGCAAATTCCTTTGCTACATCTTTAGAACATCCTGCACATACAGCCGAAATGGTAATTTCCTACACAATACAAAGCAAGAAGCTCTTTGCCTTTTCTTTTGCTGCCAAATATATAAACCAAAGGATTTCCTGCAAACTCCTGTAACCCTAAAAAATAAGAAACCAAGCAATATGGTTCCTGAAAAGCAATAACAAGGGTCCACTAAAGGTCAAAACATTTCCTCACATAGTTAACACATTTATTTTTTATTTCAAGTGCACTAGCCAGGTTTTAGTATTAAAAGAAATGCTTAGGATCAAAAACGGGGGTACACTATGGACTTTTATTTGAATGTTGTATGGGAGAAAGAAATACTAAAAGTCTCATGAAATTTTCAAAATAAAATGTTACTACTGTTCCTACAAAGGATATATTTTTTTTAATTCTTACAAAGGTTCTTTTTAACCCCACTGAATCACTTCTGTAAACCTAAAACGGTAGATTCACCCTCTATACGTCAAGTCACAAATTGTCCACCAGATTCTTCCTTCTTCCATCTCTTTCACCACGTCCCCAAACCCTACCACAAATCAGAGTGACTTGCCAATTTCTTCAAAAGAATAAATAAAACCATAGTTCAAACCTCCAATTATCAGATATTGCATCTTTGTAGTGAACTAAGGAGGTCTCTGGCTATTTCACTAGACTTGCTAATCTGATGTTTTTCTCAATGATGAACAAGTAGGCAAATATCTTGAATTAATCATACATTCCTCTGCAAAAGCAACTGACCTTTGTCAGCAACAGTAAAGCAAGCTAAATTTCAAGCTAAGTTTCAAGTGCGTAAAATCGGAAATTTCAATATTTTTTCTCTGAAATTTTAAGTCTGTCTGTACATAAGTAATTCCCTTTATTATTTGCCACTGTAAGCTGTTTGTTGTCATCATTCCTCTGAGAAGACAACAAGCCTATCTAAGCTATCTACACAACACCAAAAAGCAAATATCCAAGGAAAACCAGCAGCAACTTAGTAAGTTTCTCAGGACTACAAGATCTGTTCTCAGCAATTAAATGTATTCCTATTTGCCTGTTTTGTTATGTTAGCCAAAGAGAGGAGAAACTAGCTCCGCAGCCTAGACTGAATGTGAATCACAGTTATTTTTACAATGCAGGGTATGCAAAGGCACAGAGTGGAAGCACAGCAGAGATTTCCGCTCCTGCCACCCGCCCTGGATTCTGGAGTTGCAGCTTCTCTAACAGGCAAGCTTCTCCCCTTGTGGGGTTTTGATGTCATCTCTCTCCACTTCCTTTTCTACCCATGTAGTTTTTTAAAAGGAGATAAAGCAACTGTATAAGAATGCTTAAAGGCCTCAAAGACCTACAGCCTCCCTGGCTGCGTGTGGCACTGGCGGAAGAGAAGGAAAGCGTGAGGTAACGAGGATCTACTGCATTTACCTTATGTGCAGGGCATGTGGACAACAATAGGAACTATGTAGGGTGCGCGTTTTGTCAAAAAAGAACATGGCAGCCTAATGGGAGGCCTTTGTTCTTCAAAAGGGTCTCCTTTCCCCCTTTTGTGCTTCATTTAATTCATGGCATCTGAGCTGCTCTTGAACTTGACAGACTGAGAGAAAGAAAGCGAAAAGAGAGGGGGAGTCAGACACACAAAGAGAGGGGGGAAAGGGAGGACTTCAAAGAGAATTCATTTGAAAAAATTAGTTCTACTGCCAGTTTTCATGAAGTTTTGGAACTTTAAAGGTGTTAGAGAGTATCACCAGTATTAAAATAAACAATTTTCCCAGAGATTGTCATGAGTAATAAAGTAGATACAGAACAAAATGAATTATGTCTAAAGAACTTCTGCTACACTGTATTCCTTGAAATAATAGTTTGAAAAACATCTGATTTTCAACAGTTACATGAAAGACAGCATTCCTCAAACAGGACTAGTAATTAAAGATTTTGAAGTTTAGGTGAATTACACTTGAGTAATCAACACTACGAAAGAACACAAAGCCACCAGCGCCGCCTGCAGGATAAATACAGATGAGACTTGTATAATATATTTTAAAGCCTAAGATTTCTTAAAACAAACCATTCCATAACTAATCTTTTGACATTTTCACTTTCAAGTAAATAATTTAAAAATTTTTAAAAAGCAGTGAATAACTTCAGATGAAGAGCAAGACCCTAGGAACCTTTAGCCAATTTTAGGTATTCGTGAATATAAATACAAAACTACTAAAAAGTTTCATATTAAAACAAAAGGCTACTTCAAAACAATAAAAGATCTGGCTATAAAGTATGATGACTGTTCCTTCACTTTAAAATATTTGCTATTTTTCTTCCCGACTGTAAAACATATATTCATTATAAAACTATCAAACATGTCTGAAATTCAGAAAGCTATCCAATCAGGGCTTCCCTGGTGGCTCAGCTGGTAAAGAGTCCACCTGCAATGCAGGAAATCCCAGTTCGATTCCTGGGTTGGGAAGATCCCCCGGAGAACGGATAGGCTACCCACTCCAGTATTCTTGGGCTTCGCTGCTGGCTCAAGTCAGTAAAGAATTCACGGGCAATGCAGGAGACCTGGGTTCAATTCCTGGGTTGGAAAGATCCCCTGGAGAAGAGAACGGCTACTCACTTCAGTATTCAAGCCTGGAGAATTCCATGGACAGAGGAGCCTGGCGGGCTAAAGTCCATGGGGTCACAAAGAGTTGGATATGACTGAGCGACTTTCACTTACCTAGTCCCAACTGTTAGATTTAGTACTTTTTCCTCCAGCTCCTACACGTATAATTTTCTATAGTACGCCATATGTGCTTATTTGGGTTTTGCTTTGTTTTTACAGTTCCCTCTCCAATTGAATATATTTTACATCTCCTTTCAGTCCACATATAAATTCTTTTTGGTGGTGTACAATAACCCACCATAGAGATGTACTGAAGATTAGTGACCGAGATGCTGTTGATAGGTATATGGATTGTTCCCTTTTTTCCACTTTACAGACAATGCTTTAAGAAACAGCTTATATGTATACAGACTATGAAATAGGGAATTTATATGTGCCTTTGCTTACTGGTATAAATGTTTCTGTAAATTAATGACGAGGTAGAATTTCAAATATTTAAAATTTTAATATTACCAAATTGCTCTCCAAAAGTTGTGCCAAAGTTTCCCCAAATTATTTGAGAGTGCCTATTTCCCCTGATCCTAGACAACAACCATCTTTTTACTATTTTGACATTCTGAGAAACACTGCATTTCTTTTAAATCATTTTAGAACTTTCACACATAAACATGCTCCTTCAAGTTGAGAATTCAGTAATTTATTCCCAATATTTACTGATGAAAATATCTGCATAAGAAGCATTACTCTTTTTAACTATCTTCAGAGCCAATTATTACTTTATAAGTCATATCTCAATTTCACCTTTCAACAGAATTACTCCCCAACCTCGTTACTCATCACAGTACCTTCAGAAAGCACTGGATATTTCCTAACTCATCCTCAGAAGAAAATGTGGTACCAATACGAAGATTTCAAGAATTTGCTGCAGGCTCAAAGGCAACTGTAAAAAAGGGCAGGATCACAGAAACCAGTAAGGCAGGATCACATAAACGAATAATCTTGCCAACGGAACTACTTTGAAGATAGAGCTTTCAACTGGATTCATGTACCTGAGCATATATATATGTTGCTTACTGTATATCTGTTCAAAAGTAAGAACCACTCTAGTCACACCTTGCATAGACAAGACATTATACAGGTCTGTGGATGTTACAGTTTAACTGCAGACTGACCACTAAACTAGGTGAAATCTGAGCTTCAATCCCTGAGGCGGGGTTCTCATCCCCAGCACTACTGGCTTCTTGGACCAAAGTCCATGGGGGAGGAGGGCTGCGTGGGTACTGCAGAGAGTTAAGCAGCAAAACCTGGCCTCTGGTAACTAGCGCTACTAGCAATATCCTACAAGTTGCTAGTGGCACCTACAACCAAACATGTCTCCAGACATTGCCAAATGTTCCCTGGGGAGCAAAATCATCCCAAGTTAGGAACCACCACCCTAGGCTAACTAAAAGACCTATCCCATATACACCACTTCTGCATGCATTGTCCCACCAGTTTGATCTTAAAAGTCTAAAGATATTTAAAATAACTAAGAATTAATGTTTTAAATATTTAAAATACTTATCAAATTCAATTACTCTTCACCACACTCTGCTACTAGCAGTGAATATGGCAGCACCAGTAGACAGAGATTTAAAAAAAAAAAATCTAATTACTAATATATTACTAGATAACAATTATGTTTCATGGTGATTTAATGAAAAAAAAAAACCATTAAATTTGCAAGGTAATGGCTTGAGTTATTTTAGTCATGTGAACTATCCTGTTGATTCTTATCTCCAAGATATAGCTTTAAAAAAATAATAATTATTTATTCGGCTGCACTGGGTCTTAGCTGTGGCATGAGGGAGTCTAGTTCCCCGACCAAGGACTGAACCCAGGCCCCCTGCTTTGGGAGTAGAGAGTCACAGCCACTGAACCACCAGGGAAGTCTCCTCCAAAACATCTCTTAAATCCATCATTTTTTGCATCTTCCACAATCTTCAACTAGGCCGACATCATCTCTCACCTAGACAAAGAACCTTTAACTGTTCCCTCAGCTTCTACTCTAGACTCCTCCAATTCAATCTCCATCCATTCATCCTTCAGCTAATAATTACTAAATGTCTGCTATCTGCCAGGCAGACTAAGTAATGAGTATTGAGTACCATGCACAAAATTCTCCTACAAAATCCTTTATCTAAGAAACTTAAATTCTAGAATAAAACCCATCTGAAGGCAGTTAAGTGCTCTGGAGAAAAAGAAAGGAGGAAAGGACAGACAGGGTGCGGTCTAGTGTTAAACATATGTGGCCAGGGATGGACTCACCAACCGTACAAAGACCTAAAGGTTAGGAAGTGAACCACAGGCTACATCTGGAAAAGCACCCAGGCAAAGAGAACAAAGATAAAGGCTCTGAGGTGGGAGCTTGCCTCTGCCTTTTACTCTGTATGAAATAGGAACACACTAGAGGAGCTGGAGCAGAGGAGAGCCATGCTGTAGCATTTTAGAGGAAAACACTAGCAACTATGTCAAGAATAGGCTGTAGGACTGCAAGAGTGGAAGCAGAGACCAGCTAATTCATATGAGTTTTAGGCCAGGGCAGGGTAGGTAGAGAAAAGAAGAGGCTAGATTTAGGATATATTACTAATTACAGTGATTTGTAAAACCAAAAACTGAACTGTATCATTCTTCAAAAGCCTTTCAATGACTACCTTCTTCCCATTGTATTGGATATAAAACGACAAATCCTAAATATGGCCCCAAAGGCTCTACATGATCTCTCTGGCCTCACCTTACTCCTCAGTAACCAAAATGCCTGGCCACACTGACCTTTCAGCTCCTCTGTGACCCCAAATTCCTCTCCACTCGGTGGGGGTGGAAGATTGGGCAGGCTGTTCTCTCTGCTTGGAAGGAATGCCCTTCTCACCTTTTGCTTTGCCTCTTCACTCTCACCCTCACATTTCAGTTCTTAGCTTAAAATTTACTTCCTTAAAGAGACCTTCCCTGACAGGCCACTCTGAATTAGCTTCATGGCCTTCCCTCATTATATTCTCTCAAAGTACCCCAAAAAAGTACTTGTCCTCGATAGGACTCACCTCAACCAGTGGTCATAATATTGGCTTAACTGTACCTAACACTTAATGTTTGTCTCTTGAGACTGCAGGCTATGAAGAGCAGGAACACTTCTGCTCCGCTCACCATCATGTCCTCAGGGTACGGCACAGTACCTGGCACCTGACAAGTACAAAGGATACTTTTTGAACAAACGATAGAGCCTTCACCCCAGCTCTGCCAGATATGATCTAGTCACTTACGTTCTCGGGACCGCAATGTCCTTTCCCCTTTCTTAATGTTATGACTCTTAAGAGGATCAGAGAAACTAGAGTAACTGAGACAAAGAAACAGGAAATCACAAGTAGTCTTAAGAATACTTTTTCTGAAGCAGTCAGGGAATGCTGGGAGTGGGAGAGGGAAAGGAGGGAGGGCCTTGATTACTGGGTTTGACTTTCAGACTCTCCTCAGCAGCCAAGTGGTGAAGGCTTCTTGAGGAGTACAATGGTACAATCAGAACAATATATTGGAAGGTTAATCTATCTGTGGTATGTAACTACCTGAAGAAGAGTCTAAATGCAAAAATGTAATTAGAATCCATCAGGTGAACAAGGCCTCAACTAGTTTTAAAAGGTAGTTGAATATGAAAACACAAATATATGTATTACTAAAGATTCTTAGCATTATTATTTAATAACTAAGCTCATGCTTGGTTTTAGTTATGTTTAGATAGAAAGGAAAAAGAAGTGAGCGAACAATGGAAAATACCTTCATTTCCCCATTCATTCATTAGTCACAATTAATCTTTCAAAACCATGGCCCAGATTATATTACTCAAAAAACTTTAGTGGCTCCTCACTGTCTAGTGAATTAAGTCCAAACACCTTAGCCTGATATTTAAGACCCTACACAAACTGGCAAGCTTATTTACTTTTACTTCTCTGTATTCTAGCCAAATTGAACTACTTTTGCTCCAAACATGAGTTTTTTTCTGTCTCCACCAGATTTTGGTTCACACAGTTCTGTCTTTCTGAAATGCAATCCCACCCTCTGCTCCTAATCCACCTGTTACAATCCTGCCTTCCTTGTTCAGGACCCGGCTCACGTTAGCGCCACTCTCGGTCTCCAGCATACCTCAAGTACAAAACTATTTCCTCCACTTCTACAGCCACCCGTACTTCCAGGGCTTTGTAACTTACCCTATACTATCTCGATGACTTTCTCCTTGTGTGTTTCATCTGCCCAGTTAAATTATAAACAACTTCTACCCCCTCCTTTCGTGAAGTTAAGATGGATACATTTGCACATAAAAACAACTGTATTTATAATTCGTAAAAACTGTTCTAAGAGCCTTTTGAGGGCAGGAACTGTTTCTGATTCATGTTTTGTTTCCTGTAATTCTTTGAGCAAAGGTTGTACTTAAAAAAACTTTGCTGAATAAAATATTCTTATAAATTTTAGGTTGAATATAAAATTTGTCCTTATACTCAGGTCTTATTCACTGAGGCCACACTGAAAGAAAGAAGCATGCATAAGCCCCTGTACTGCAGTTAGCCGGGCTTCCAGGTGGTGCCGTGGTGGAGAATGTGCCTGCCAATGCAGGAGACTGGGGTTCGATCCCTGGGTCAGAATGATTGGCTAAAGATAACCCATTAGGTGAAACTACTCCCATCACCATAAAACCCAAGACTGTGAGCCACATGGCAGAGAAGTTCTCCTAGGTTCCCTTACCCTACTGCTCTCTACCCGGGTGCCCTTTCCCAGTAAGATCTCTTGCTTTGTCAGCATATGCATCTCCTTGGACAATTCATTTCCAAGTTTTAGACAAGAGCCCAGTTTCGGACCCTGGAAGGGGTCCCCCTTCCTGCAACACACATCCAGACAGTGAAAAGGGACTGCCACATTCAAATAGGATTTTATTGCTGTATAGGGATCTCTCTGCCTAAGAACTCAAATTTATGACTGCCTTAAAATAAAGATTCCTGTAGCTATAACCAGCATACCCAAACCCTATTTATCAATAGATATGCACTGAGGGTCTTCAGGAAGGAGTCACTGTACTGTTCTATCCCAAAGAGTTCTTCAAATACAACAAAAAGATAGATAAAAATCATCTTTCTTTTTATCCACAGGCAGCTCAACCAAGAGGGCTTCCCTCGTGGCTCAGTGGTAAAGAATCCATATGCCAATGCAGGAGACGCAAGAGACATAGGTTTGATCCCTGAGTCAGGAAGATCCCCTGGAGAAGTAAATAACAACCTACTTCTTGCCTGGGAAATTCCATGAAGAGAGGAGCCTGGCGAGCTGCAGTCCATAGGGTCACAGAGTCAGACATGACTGAGTGACTGAACAACAGGTCAACCAGAGAGGATCATTTCTTTTCTGTCCACGTAAGTCAGATGATATGGTATTAAAAGTGCTGAGCTAGAAGTACACTACTGAAATTTTAATCTCAGCTCTCACTTATCAGTAAGTCACTTAATTCTGCTGTTTTCAACTCAGTTAGGAACTCAATGCAGAGTACATCCTGAGAAATGCCAGGCTGGATGAATTACAAAATGGAATCAAGACTGCCAGAGAAATAACAACAACTTCAGATATGCAGATGTTACCATTTTAATGATAGAAAGTCAAGAGGAACTAAAGAGCCTCTTGATGAGGGTGAAATAGGAGAGTGAAAAAGCTGGCTGAAAACTCAACATTGAAAAATCTAGGAACATGGAATCCAGTCAGATCACAGTATGGCAAACAGGAGAGGAAAAAGTGAGAGCAGTGACAGATTTTATTTTCTTAGGCTCCAAAATCACTGTGGACAGTGACTGAAGCCATGAAATTAGAAGACACTTGCTCCCTGGAAGGAAAGCTAAGACAAACCTAGCTATGTGTGGTAGCTGCTCAGTTGTGTTCAACTCTTAGGGACCCATGGTCTGTAGCCCACAGGCTCCTCTGTCCATGGAATTCTTCAGGCAAGAATACTGGAGTGGGTTGCCATCTTCTTCTCCAGGGGATCTTCCCATCCCAGGGATGGAACATAGGTCTCTAGCACTGTAGGCAGACATTTTACCATTTGAGCCACCAAAGCAGAGACATCACTTTGCCAAAAGGTCCATATAGTCAAAGCTGCGGTTTTTCCAGTAGTTATGTACAGATGTGAGAGTTGGACCAAAAAGAAGGCTGAGCACCAAAGAATTGATGCATTCTAACTGTGGTGCTGGAGAAGACTCTTGAGAGTCCCTTGGACTGCAAGGAGATCCAACCAGTCCATCCTAAAGGAAATCAGTCCTGAATATTCATTGGAAGGACTGATGCTGAAGTTGAAGCTCCAATACTTTGGCCACCTGTTGTGAAGAACAGACTCACTGGCAAAGACCTTGATGCTAGGAAAGACTGAGGCAAAAGGAGATGGGGCAACAGAGGATGAGATGGTTAGATAGCATCACTGACTCAATGGACATGAATCTGAGCAAACTCTGGGAGACTGTGAAGGACGTGGGGGCCTGGCATACTGCAGTCTATGGGGTCGCAAAGAGTTGGACATGACTTAGTGACTGAACAACAACAACAAAGGAACTCAAGGTCATTTGGGTGAATATCCTGACCAATTCTTCATCTAAAAATTCATATTCTGTCTGCCATCTATTCTCCTGACTCATCAAAAAAAAAAAAAAAAAAGTTTTGTTTTGTTTTTAAATTTCCCTTTCAAGACTACATCTATTCTGAGGGACAGGAAACCTAATACAAATTGATATAAATTAAAAGAAAAGTGGTGGTGGGGGGTGTATTTAATGGGCTCAAATAACTGGAACAGCCAAAGTAGAACACATTACAGACGCTTAACCAAAATCTTCAAGACCTGACTCTTCTCTCTTCTCTGTCTCTCTGACATCCCTCTGAGGCTTCACTTGATGGGCCAAGAAGTACAGCCACTCCTGCATTTCATTAGCCTGGGTTTAAGTGGCAGGAGGACTCCTCCTAGCTCTAAGGCAAAAGCTGCGATTGGCTTCACCCAAGAAACTGCCCACCTTGAACAAACCACTCGACTGGGGAATGTCAGAGCAATCACTCATTACGCATGGTCTCAGAGTGGCGAAGGAGTGAGCCCCCAACAAAAACACAGATGTTCTTTACTCCTTCTCATCCAAAGTAAATTCTTCCACTGACGCTCACTCCCATTTCCCTCTCCCATCAGCTATAACCTCCACCCCCATTATCTTCTTCAAAAACCAAATTATGTCCTGAAAACCTTTACCTTGATGTTTGGCACATTTTCCAAACTCTTAATACAAATGAGGTTTCATTTTCTCTTCTTCATTTTCGAAACCCAATCAGTCACCAATTCTCAAAGATTTCACCTCCTTAACATTTTCCTAATCCTCTTCCCTCCCCAGCTGTGTTTAATTCCCTTAGGCTCGGCCTTCTCATCACTCCTGCTGGATTACTGTGACTGTATCGAACTGGCCTCCCTGCATCCAGTCTCATACCACTCCAATCCATATTCCATACTGTCACCTATGATCTTGCTAAAGTTCAAGTCTAATCTTATTTTTCTTTCATCATACTTTTTAATATCTCCTTGTTTCCTACAGCATAAAAGCCATCTTAATTCTGACCATCTTCACCACATAATTACGCTCTTACAATTTCCAAAATGTAGTAAGCTGTTATTCATTTGTCCTTTGTTCACATTGGGATTCCCTGGTGGCTCAGCTGGTAAAGAATCCACCTGCAATGCAGGAGACCTGGGTTCAATCCCTGGGTTGGGAAGATCCCCTGGAGAAGGGAAAGGCTACCCACTCTAGTACCCTGGTCTAGAGACTTCCATGGACTAGTGCATGGGGTCGCAAGGAGTTGGACACGACTGAGAGACTTTCACTTGTTCACACCGCTCTCAGCTAGAATTTTCCTGTGCTACGCCATGGATTCAAGGGGTTTCCCTCCTCTAAAACACCTGGGTGAACAAGATTCAGCTGAGGTGTTTGTTCTAGCATGAAACCTTTCTTTTAGGTACCCATTAGGACTTTGAGCTGGAGAAGGCAATGGCACCCCACTCCAGTACTCTTGCCTGGAGAATCCCATGGATGGAGGAGCCTGGTGGGCTGCAGTCCATGGGGTCGCTAAGAGTCGGACACGACTGAGCGACTTCCCTTTCACTTTTCACTTTCCTGCATTGGAGAAGGAAATGGCAACCCACTCCAGTGTTCTTGCCTGGAGAATACCAGGGACTGGGGAGCCTGGTGGGCTGCCGTTTATGGGGTCGCACAGAGTCGGACACGACTGAAGTGACTTAGCAGTAGGACTTTGAGCCCTCAGCATACCAAATACAGGTCTCTCTCACAATACCTACAACATTTCATTGCACTTACCTATTCACAGACTTGTCTCATTCCTATAGATTTTAAAAGCAAACATGGTTTAGGAGCCTTTGAAAGGCTTTGTAAAAACAAAGATGCCTGAACCTACTAAACCTATTAATAAATTAGGGCCCAGCCATGCATACTGTGAAAAAGCTTCAAGGTGAATAATGTTACCTGCCCCTACCTCTAGAGTTAAAAAAACCATTGACTGCTGAAAATCTGCTTAAGGAAAACAATTCTTATTAAATATATCCAGTTCTTCAAATTGTTGGCAGTAGGGAAGCAGTAAATGCTATGGAATGTAAGTTCAGTCTTACACTTTGCTGTGAATTAGTCACCAAAAATCACCCAATGGAAGAAAATGCATCATAATATCATTTTGGAGCATTCCAATTAAATAATGCTTTACACACTGGGTGGGTGTGGGGTGGGGGGGAATGGGGAAAGAAACAGATGAAGATATTACCCAAACCAACATCTTCTCTGATAATCAAGAATGAAACGTATCCCATACATTCAATTGCTGAATCGAAGGATAAATGCTTCTGATTTTAGGTTCAAGGTTCTCTACGGTTGTGAGACTCTAAATAGTACTTGCTGCTTTTTAACAATGAATAAAACTAATACTGCCTTCTTCATAGCTTCCTATGCAGCAAGAAACAATATACACGTGGAACATAGCTCTGGTATGAATTAAAGTTAGGCAATAGAAAAAGAATTACCCCTGCATCAAATCCCACTTAGAAAATGGTTTCTACCTCCTTGCAGGGCCACACGCTAGTTCATTTGTACTAGTGAGGTGAAAAAGAGGCACAGTGGTTGCTCTCACTTAAAGAACATTAGTAATATTGCTCAAATTCACATTAAATAAAATTGAGGCTGCCAAATGTTTATTTGTATGTCATCATAACCTTTAAGTCAGACCAATACTCTTTTAAGATTTTACAAGAGACGTCTTCTAGATTTGTGCAGCATTATCAAAAAGGTTTCCTGTTCAAAACCTGAACAATGTGTGAATCGACAGATCAGATCAGTCGCTCAGTCGTGTCTGACTCTTTGCGACCCCATGAATCGCAGCACGCCAGGCCTCCCTGTCCATCACCAACTCCCGGAGTTCACTGAGACTCACGTCTTGTTAAAAAAACTGGAAATCCCACTGAAGCAATTTAACTCATCATATTATATAGGAATCTGAAATATTTTGCCACAGGACTCAACCAAGCAAGAATAGAGTCCATTCATTCTCATCAAAACTCAAACTAATAAAACTTACTATATGCCAACTATAGTATAAGTGTCACTGAAGTTGTCTTTTTTTTTTCCACTTGTATTATAAAAGGAGCAAGCAGAAAAAATTAAATAATACAGAAAAGACAAAAACTTTCCCTCAGTGAAGATTTTCTATTCTTTTTCGTACTGAGACAGACAAACCTAGCACAAACTTTAAAAGGAATAAAAAAAATCTAAGAGAAAGAACTCTATTTATTTAAAATTTAAAAATCCTTAACCAAATCTAGTTCCAAGTTTCACTCTTAAGAAGAAAACTCTAGAAAAATAAAAGATGAAACACAGTGATGGAAAAAATGACATCTTGTTGTACAACAGAGTTAGCAGATTATCATAGAATTCGCAGAGGATAAAAGTTTTGTTTCTGACCTTTAAGTACAACCTCTTGGGCTGAAAAGAGACAGAAAAACAATAACTCAAACTGCTTAAAAGACTGTGGGCTTTTCTTTGAAGTGAAGCTCTTTTGGCCTCATTAACTGAACTTGTCCCTTGATAACATAGTCTGTTCAAGTTTCAGAAGTATTTCATTAATAAATTCATCATAATATGCACTTTGGGCCATCCTATTTTAAAATATGCATTGTAAAGAACACTGTACTGTAATAAAACAAGGCCATTTTTACAAACCCAAAGGCTCAAAAAGATTATATAAATATGAATTAAATGTATACATAAACCAGCCAATACCCAAAGATCCCAGCAAAATGCCAGCCAGCACAGTTTGGGCTGTGAAATATTAGAAATAACATTCTTGACAGATACATAATGTATCACATGAAAAGCTACAAACTAATCATCCATGTTAACTCTGCTATAAGCAAAAAAAAAAAACCTATCAAATATGGTTATATTTTAGAAGAATTTTTTAAAGCTTTTCTAATAGGCAGAAACATTTTAATTAATTTTGCCACTTGTGGCTCACTTATGAACGTCTTTTGGTTTGGAATTTGTGAAAAAGTAAAAACCCACATTTATTAAAAGCTGTAACTTGGTTACACAATTATACAGAATATAGATAATAATCTGGTTTGTCCTCTCAAATTATCAACTATGGATTTCATTATGGTGCTGATTTCCCTTCACAGCAAAAATTAATTAACACTGAAAACAGACTTTGGAAACTTATGGCCCCCTAAACACTTCATATTAGTGATTTTTGCATGAGCTTCTACACAGAAAACTATGCAGGAATAAGTTAAAACAGCACTTTAGAAAAGCACACTTGAATTCCCCAAACCTCTCAAGGGGAATTAGTGAGGACTGTTGATTTGCTTCCCTGGTGGCTCAGTGGTAAAGAATCCACCTCCTATGTAGGAGACTCCAGTTCAATCCCTGGGTGGGGAAGATTCTCTGGAAAGGGTACTGGCAAGTCACTCCCATATTCTTGCCCAGGAAATCCCATGGATATAAGAGCCTGGTAGGCTACAGTCCATGGAGCCGCAAAGAGTCAGACATGACTTAGCAACTGAACACGTATGCATAAAGATACAGGACATGAATCCTAGACTGTTGGTTCTAAATATACTCTCTACAGAGATCTCTTCAGATCACCCTAATAGTAAACAGGATGGCGTTCATTTGGAGAAGCATCATATCCTATGAGATGAAAGATAAGGAAGCATTCAAAAACACAGAGAAAACTGCCAACCCTAAGATAAGAAATACATTTGATTCAAATAATTAATACATAAAAAAAAAAAGAAGAAACAGAAAAAAAAGGATAGAATGGGAAAGACTAGACATCTGCTCAAGAAAATTAGAGATATCAAGGGAACATTTCATGCAAAGATGGGCTCAATAAAGGACAGAAATGGTCTTAATGACCTGGACAACCACGATGGTGTGATCACTCACCTAGAGCCAGACATCCTGGAATGCGAAGTCAAGTGGGCCTTAGGAAGCATCACTATGAACAAAGCTTGTAGAGGTGATAGAATTCCAGTTGAGCTATTTCAAATCCTAAAAGATGATGCTGTGCAAATGCTGTACTCAATATGGCAGGAAATTTGGAAAACTCAGCAGTGGCCACAGAACTGGAAAAGGTCAGTTTTCATTCCAATCCCAAAGAAGGGCAATGCCAAAGAATGTTCAAAGTACCACACAATTGCACTCATTTCACACATGCTAGCAAGGTAATATTCAAATCCTTCAAGCTAGGATTCAACAGTACGTGAACCAAGAACTTCCAGATGTACAAGCTGGATTTAGAAAATTTACAAAGGTTGGTGGCTCAGAGGTTACAGTGTCTGCCTGGAATGAGGGAGACCCGGGTTCGATCCCTGGGTTGGGAAGATCCCCTGGAGAAGGAAATGGCAACCCACTCCAGTACTCTTGCCTGGAGAATCTCACGTAGGGAGGAGCCTGGTAGGCTACAGTCCATGGGGTCGCAAAGAGTTGGACAAGACTGAGCGACTTCACTCACTTTCAAGATTACAAGAACTTCCAGATGTACAAGGATTTAGAAAAGGCAGAGGAACCAGAGATCAAATTGTGAACATCCGTTGGATCATCAAAAAAGCAAGAGAGTTCAGAAAAACATTTACTTCTGTTTTACTGACTCCATCAGACCACCTTACCTGCCTCCTGAGAAATCTGTATGCAGGTCAAGAAGTAACAGTTAGAACTGGGCATGGAATAATGGACTGGTTCCAAATTGGGAAAGGAGCACACCAAGGCTGTATGTTGTCACCCTGCTTATTTAACTTATATGCAGAGTACATCAGGCGAAATACTGGGCTAGATGAATCACAAGCTGGAATCGAGACTGCCGGGAGAAATATCAATAACCTCAGATATGCAGATGATACCACCCTAACAGAAGAAAGCAAAGAGGAACTAAAGAGGCTCTTGATGAAGGTGAAACATTCAAAGAACAAAGATCATGGCAACCTGTCCCAACACTTCATGGCAAACAGGGAGAAACAATGGAAACAGTGACACACTTTATTTTCTTAGGCTCCAAAATCACTGCAGATGGTGACTGTAGCTATGAAAATAAAAGACAGTTGCTTCTTGAAAGAAAAGCTATGACAAACCTAGCCAACAAAAGTCTGTGTAGTCAAAGCTCTGGTTTTCCCAGTAGTCACTTATAGATGTGAGAGCTGAACCATAAAGAAGGCTGAGCGCCAAGAACTTATGCTTTCGAACCGTGGTGCCGGAGAAGACTCTCGCGAGTCCCTTGGATAGCAAGGAAATCAAACCAGTCGATTCTAAAGGAAACCCACCCTGAATATTCACTGGAAGGACTGATGTTGAAACTGAAGTTCCAATACTTTGTCAACCTGATGCGAAGAGCTGACTTACTGGAAAAGACTCTGATGCTGGGAAAAATTGAGGGTAAGAGGAGAAGGGGACGACAGAGGATGAGATGGCTGGATGGCATCTGTGACTCAATGGACAAGAGTTTGAGCAAGCTCCAGGAGGTGGTGAAGGACAAGGAAACCTGGCATGCTGCAGTGCATGGGGTCCCAAAGAGTCGGACATGACTAAGCGACTGAACAACAAATACCATATCTATTTTCTCATAATTCCTAATAAAATAGATAATTTAGTTTACATTATCCACTGTTAAGTCTACAACACCAATATACTGACTAAGGATAAAAATGATGTGGTGTTTTTATCCATCTTGCAAAACCTACTGTGTCAGGCAGGAAATATACCCTAAGGTTTGATCAATAAGCTCTGGATGTCAAACCAGGAGAATTTCCAAGAAGTACAAACTTTGAGTGGAAAAATACCATTTTCCTAATATCCAATATAGAGAAAACATGAAAGCAAATCAAAACAAGAATTCTCTACTAATATATTGTAAACTATGTCTCCAAACTCTGTTTCTCTCCATACTTAGCCAAATATTGATAAATACCTGCCCCAATTTACTTAGGTACAAATGAACTCAAGATTAGTTTTTTGTTTTTATCAAGATTAGTTTTAAAACTAAAAACCTCATAGTTTGCTCATGAGATTTTCTTATAATACCTCTAAAATATGCACAAACACAAACCTATTATTACCTGAAATGTTGTTAAATTTTCACTGATTTCTTGAAGAACACAATCCTGAAATTACTAAAATAACAGAATAATTTGCTTTTAGAATCTTAGCAAAATAAAGTTTGTGTATG